>NC_138834.1:5481794-6118620 GCF_965183815.1 Platalea leucorodia
AAAGAAACAACTGCCCATTGAGTACCCAGTCTACAGTAGCACCTAGCTCCTCCAGCCAAGGCTGAACACATGGTGTGCAAACATGTCTGTCCATACAAGATCTTGCAGTGTAAAACACAAAGTGACATGGAAAAAAGTGGGAGGAAAGTACGACAGTCAATTATATTTATAAAGGGCCTGATCCCAAGCCCATTACTGAATCTTTCTATTAACTTCAACGCTAGCTTTGGCGTAAGGCCAGGTATATTTCCAGTGGCAGTGAATCTGTTATTATATCTTTCTGTCTGTGAAAGCAAACTGTTGGAAAGGGAGAATTCTTACAGTGCAGAATGTACTGAGCTATCACCCGCTTCTGGCAAGAAACCCGTAATGTAGTTTTCCTATAATAAAAACAATAATAACTCTTCAGTCATAGCTTTATGATTAAACAACATTGAGGCAATGTTTTTTTCCTTCTTGTCTTACTTTGCATAATTCCCAGGCTGCAATGCAGAAAAACCTTTCGAGATATTAACTAGATTATAAAAATGTCATGTCAGATTTGAAAACTGTCACTAACATGAGAGTTTTAATTATGAATAAATTAAAAAAAAGAGAAACTGCTTTTCCTGTGGCAATAAGATTTTGCATTATGCACAAACACTCAAGCTTAGAAATGTTCAAAGGCTGAAAAGTAAAAGTGAGATAAGAGAATGGATTATTCTGGAAAATAGGCAAAAGTAAACCTGATAAAACATTACTATTCAAATGATATCTTTAGAGGAGTCATTACAACAGTATTAATGTTGTTGGAACACAGAGAGAAACAAGGTTATAAACCATTCAAGCCAGTACACCAGAGATATATTTCAAGAAATGAATCCTAGCGTTTGTAGCAACAGATTAGTACCCAGAGATCCAGCCAAGGGCGTGCAGGAAATGCACAGGACCTTATACCATAAAGCACACGTGCACAACTCAGCAGGGAAGAACATCTTTGTATTTGGCAGCAATAGATTACCTGAGTGCTATGAAGGATACTCTGATTTCACTGAGGCTACTCACACACTTCAGTTCATTCCTCGGCTCTAATGTGTGTACCTGGCTCTGTCCCTGAATGTTTCTCTTCCTTTAGGGTTAACAGACGTCACTAGTTTTCCCAAATATTTATCTACTGAGTGGGACCTTGGGCTGCTTCCAGCTTCCTTTCCCTCGAGAACGTACCCAGAGCCAAGGTCTACACAACATGGACAAGAAAAGTTACATCTACCCCTAGCTGCATTGTGGCTTGATTTATCCAAAAGTAAAATGCACTAGAATGCTTGGCAGCCTCAGGGAGACATTGTGGAGACACAAAGTATGTCAGGAAAATAGATTACATGGTGGGGGAGCCCATAATCCCTTTAGCAGAGGTAACCACACACCAACTCGGATCTGGAAGCAGTTTAGCAGTTTAGCTCCATTTACAGCTCCATTTACTGCTCCATTGGCAGCCCAGTGCCAGCGCTGCACAGGCACAACCAACCACCTCACAAGCACAACAACCTGTCACATGCCTGACAACCACTGTGTTGCTCTTCAGCACGTGGTCTTCCTGGCGGGGATTATCACCAGCCTAGAGAGGACTGGCTGCGTCATGCCCTGCTGCGCAATGCAGACATACTGCAAGGGACAACTACAAGTACTTGCCTGCCAGCGAATACGTTTCAGCTGCTTACCCACGGTGAAGTTTTTGCTGATGCATCTTCACTGCCACTGCTTTCTCTTGATGCCAAATTAAGCACCTCCTGTGCTGCCGCTACCATTTCCACTACAGCGTGGATAAACCCCTGGTGAGCACACAAGGCTCTTTGGACGACTGCTTAACTCTGAGTCACACCATTGTTCAGCTGCCCTGATAACCAGGGTGGAACCCTTCTGCATCTAAATTAGATAAAATCTGCATCCTTTGTGGAGGCGGAAAAGATTTGCAATTGTTGAGATATCCTAAAGATGATTAATTTAAAGGCCCAAAATAAATAAAATCATTACCGCCATCTATTCTCCTGACAAAGATTTTTCAATGTAGGAGAATAAAGCATTAGCAACCCTACATTTAGGTAGGAGCTGGAGTATCTGCTAAAGTGGTATTTCATGTTTAAACAGACTTAAATTTACCAGATCTAATGGATAACAATATTTCAAAGAGAGACTTAATCTATTTCATTACATTTTATATTACTTTGTTTAATAAATCATCTTTCACTAGAAGCCTAGTCTAAGATGAATTTAACAGACTTTATAAATGATGAGTCAATATCAACTTTGTCATAAATTCATTTTTACTTTGGATACAGGCCCGGTGGGTACTTTTGTATTGCTTTCTTGCAAATGATCCATAATTCATAATTAACTTTGACTTAAAAGTGTGACAATGCATTTTCTTTTGTCAAGTGTGGGATTCTTCCCTTTAATTTTTCAACAAAGAAAAATTAATACTGCTTTAATTACAGGTTTAGATAATGCTAATTTCAATTTACTTTTCTGTGTTGCATGCGATGGTTTGAAATCCATCTAGCAGCAAGAACAACAGGATTAAAAATACACACTGGCAAAAACAATGCATGGAGGAACAAGTCTAATAGTTGTCAATGGTTCAGGGAGCTGCAGGGGGAATTCATGTTCCTTAATGCAGACAAAAATATTTGTTTCAGTTCTCCTATTACGCACATATTGGCTTTTGCAGATATTTACAGCAAACTTCAACATTTCTGTGTTAGCAAGGAGATGAGCTTGAGGCAGGAGGAGGTTTGTTGTGCAGATAAGACCATTGACTGGAAACATTCCATCTATGTGTGGGACCTGAGGGTGCCACTTCCAAGAAAGCCAAAAAAACAGATGGCCCCAGAAAATAGTCTGATTACTGCAAGACGTGATCTTTTGGAACAATCATGGAATTTCAGTGTGAGTGTGGAGGATGTCTCAAGGTTACAGTGGGGATAGGAACAACTGCAAGCTTGGCTGTAAATGAGTGGTGGGTACAATGTGGAAAGCAAGTCAGCTAAACAGATTGAATACAATCTTCAACTATGTGTTGTACAGGAGTGTGGAACGGGAAAGGAAACAGCATGTAAAAGCAACATATGGGGACTTATTTTAGCCTCAGAAACATGACTTAACATCTGCTGACATTTGTATGGCTTCTTTTCTGGAATCAATAATTTACAACATCCAGTCTGAAAGACAGGACAGTGGATCCTGCTGCTTATCAGCAACTCCCTCTGATATGAGCGTCACCCATGAGAGCTGCACTATTGAAGTCAAGTCTCACCTAGTTCCATTCTGAAATGCAAGACTGGGATCCTGCCTTCAGCCAAAATCAATCTCTGTTGGTCCATCCATAGTTGTACATTAACAAGACAACCTACAAGCTACACAGTTATGGCCGGTGCAGAGAATTCTGAAGCAGTCTTTCTGATAAATTCTTTTAATTGTGCTAGGTGCAGAAGAATACAGTCTATAGAAATTTACTACATATCTGCCTCAGGGAAGATTAAATGAAGGCAGCAAGCAGCAAGCCTATGTAAAGAAATCATTTATCACAGGACAAAGTCCCAAAAGTCAACCGAAATCTAAATGTTCACTTCTACGCTTATCACACAACTTGAGCAAAGGCTGAACTCATTCTTTGCTGATCAAGAATGTTCAGTCACTTCAGAGAAAATTAATTACCACATCTGAGCACCTTTACAACAGAGAGCAGAATCTGGTCTAGGAAGCAAGTCAAGTCCCCCCACAAGTAAAAGAGCATGATGGAGATGTTACTTCGTGGCAGACCTCACAGTCAAACTGCTGTTTTTTTTAATAAGTTCAAACCAGAAATGAACACAATGAAAAGAAAGCAAAGAGAAGCAGAAATACAGTAGGTGCAAAAGAGCAAAACTGGAAGCTGTAATCATCCTGCTGCATGTTTCTGTTTGGCAGTCATTTTCTCATGTATCAGGTTGGGAATAAAATGGGAGTGATCTCATTCACACTCAGGAGGCAGGGTACTTGCTGAGAAATCTCAAGTATGACAGTGTAGAACATCTGTGCTTCTCGTTCCTCTTAGCTTCAATGATCAGCATTCCTTCTTCTGGCTTGTTCTGCTCTACCATTCAGCACCTACAAAGGTAATTTTGAACCAACCCACCTGTGACTTGATTTCTCATTGTCCTGGGCATGGAAAAAGCCTTTGATGGTGAAAGGTTTTATAAGCTCTTTGATCATCTTACGAGGTAGCAGCCAATAGCACCTATCAGCACAGAGATAAAAGAATCCATATTACATTTTCTCACTTCTTTCTGTTTTGTTTTAAAAGCAAAATTGTATGTGTTTTCTTCTCTGCAGGTACTCCACCTGAATTGGGAGTATGGTGAGGTTTCCTTACCTTGTTATCCTATTTGGCCACGCTTATCAGATCACAACCTGGAACGGGTTCTCTGTGGAGGTCTTTTGGAGGGGTGATGGATGAATTGCAGAGGAAAGAAGCAGGTAGCTTTGGAGGGGATGGAACTGTTGTGTGCTCTTTTGGCTTGGGCACTGATGTGTTTCAAGTCTTTTTCCCAGTTTTCCCCTACCCGATCACTAATGCTGTTTGGAAAGAGCTCTCTTTTCTTTCCCATTAATCATCTCTGGCACATCACTGGCATTTTTTTTTTTCCTGTATTCAAGGTCAGCCTTATCCTGTGACAGAAAAGCATGCACTGTGTCTTTCAATCGTTGATCTGAAAATGTATGGAAGAGGTACGTCTTTCATTTCTTAATCTGTTTTATGCAAGAAATGTTCTGCTATTGCGGCTTAACATCCTGCCTGATAAATGCATCGCAAGTACATCATCAGTCACTTTCTAGCTTTTTTCCCAGAAGTCTTTCCTTTTCCAGTAGGTAAATGAGGGATGATTTGGCTGAGGTTAAAGTTGACACTGTCAGTTAGCTCCAAGGCCCTCTGTGAGAGCATGGCATGCTTGCTGGGACCTTGATGAGTTCTGCAAGGGCTTTCAGATGCTGATTGGTTTTTCCTGTTTGAACTGGATACAGAAACACCTGGCAGTAACTGTACGTGCTCCTTTGCTCAAGGCTTGTATTATCTTTTAATCCCTGGTGAGAATTACCCCAAAATTGCAGGACTTTAAAACCATGTACTTATTCAGTTGCAAGTTAGGATAATGTCTTTCCTTGGCCAAGGATCATTCCAGTCTTTGATGCTATATATTTCTGTTGTAGTCAAACATAATGAAAACCAGTATCTTTCTAAGCAAACAAGTAAATACAGAACTAGCTTTAAGAATAGGCAAAATGGATGCCTACTTAACTTGGTAGGAAGTCAAGGATGGAGAAAGAAAGGGAAATACATCCAGGAAAGGTGCAATATTGCTTGTTTGGAAGACATATTTGTTTCCTGTTAGAGTTGGTGACAGTGATGAATTTAATTCTCCTAGTAATTTCCTGGGAAGTTTGGATGTAAGCAGGGACAGGGGCCTAGAGTCAGCCTTCATTCCCTAAAGACTAGGCGAACATCAGGACTGGATAAATTAGCAAAAAAATCTGGCTGTGCTGTTTTGTTTAAAGTCCTATGATTGGGTTAAAATTCACTGTTAAGCTAAGAATGATAGCCAGGTCTATGTCCATTAGGAGTTGTAGTTAGGTTCCAGTTTAACTGGCCAAATTTTGTTTTAGGCTCCTGCTGCTCACATGTAGCTGGCTCCTTACAGCAAGATTTCTCATGGAGAGTTTTCTATACAGATGGGCAAGCCATTTAAATTGTTGATCTTCACAACCCTCCAAGCTAGCAGCGCATATTTTCAGAAACAGATATTTCCAAATTCTCCAGGGAGATTCAGGGAATGTGCTTCTCATTCCAGAGGCCTTTGAACAGAGCTTCAAAACTGAATTACTAAACCCTTTTCAATTTCAGAAAAATGTTTAGTTCAGATTCCTGGACAAAACCTCTGAGGTCTTATTTTGTATACCTGTCACATTTCAGACTCACTTTGAATGTCATATTTAAACAGGAGACTCATGTAGATTTGGGCCTGCTGCCATTCTCCATGCAGAATTCACAACGATTTGAGAAGGAGGCCCAGCAGAAAGCTACCAGGCAGAGTCCCTATAATTCTAATAAGTGACAGAAAAGCTTTTTTTGCTTTTTGGAAAAGTCAGACAAAATTCTACAGATAAAAAGTGAAAACGTTCTGCATGATAACATAAACAATTGATTTTGCCAACTTTTCAGCAGTTGTAATGGTGAGAAACATTTTATCGACAAGTGCTATAAACTTCTTTTGAGAACTTTGCCACTTAATAACTTCTAAGACAGAAAAGTAGAGGGAAGGCAGGGAAGAGATGTGATAGACCAACAAGATTGCTGACCCCATGCTAAGGTAATTCTAATGCAGTGAAGCTTTAGAGCCTTTCTCTTTCATTAATATAAATCAAAACGTACTGAATGAATTCAGCTGTGCTTCTGGATTTGATTATTCTTTAGCTGAATAAGCAGAGAACAAGTAATTAAATTCATCACTGATTTTTAGGTACGCAGCTTTCCTTGTGCATTGTCCTTCACTAACCAAACTTACTTAGCTCATGGTATCAGGGAAATCAAAAGGAATTGAAAACCAAAGAACTAAAAAGATAGAAAGAATGGCTGGCAAGTTGCTGGAGGGAGCTAGCAGTTGCAGCTATGCTATTGCTCACTTGGTTTTTTGTGTCCCTTTTCTGTAACTGTCTGTTGTTTTTACTATTTCAAGCTAACTCCTGCCCTCCCTGGATTCCACTGTCTTTAATGGAAGCAATAATGAGCCTTCAGATGTTTGTACCGTAACAGCCTTTGTTCACGAGTGTCTCTGATATCTTGAGAGAACGGTCCTGGAAGGGAAAATCTGTTGTGTTTCTAAAGTGTGGGAATGGGTACTTTAGACAAGTTGCTACCCTCAGCTGCCATCTATAAAATTGAGATATTAATAGTAATTCCTTTTCTCCTGTCCTTGTATGTTTAGATAGAAAACTCATGAGAATACAATTGTCTGTTATTTTCCTCCTGGACACTGAGACTCTGATCTTGGTTAGGGCCTCAGCATGCTACGACTATATAAAGAAAATTCGGTCTCATCATGGTTCTGTTAGTGGTGACTATTAGCCTTGGCAAGTGACCTTCAGAAATGCACTGCTTTCAACTTGAGTCTGCTCAAACCGAACTAATGAATTTTACCAGTGACTTTAATGGGATATGAATGATTTTAATGGGAGGCAAATTAGGCCAGCTTGAAACACATTTAGAAATCCCAGTAATGAGGTACCACATAAGCCTTCTTCTGAGGTACCAAACTGGACTTTACTGGTTTGTGTTTTATGCGTGCAAACACTGTGCCCAGAGGTGAGTTTCACTGTGTTCTAGTATTGCAAATCCATTATGGATACTGCACGATTAAAGGTAGTAACATGTGAAGAATACAGCCTATGGCATCAGCTGAATAGGTGCTGTTGGAGCTGATGGGCATCAGATTTGAGTAACACCTGTAGGATTTGGCTCCAGTGTTTGTATTGTTATTAATTTGCTGTCGTGTACAGTAAGCAATTTTTCATCTTCAGAGTTTTGTGATGGCTTGCCATGTCAGCAGAGACAGGACTGATTCAGGAAAGGACATTTCAGTTATTTTCTCTGTGACTGTACAGCTCAGGCATCTGGCATTTCTGACATGAGTGTAGGATAAGAAAAAATGAGAGAGTCTGCACTTTTATTCACAAACTACTGTTATGCTACAAACAGCAAATGGCAAATAAATTGACATATATTAAATTTCACAGTTAATCATATTTCTGGCCCTGTGCTGAGTTGTGAAGTGAAGAAACAATTGAGGATAAGGGTGAAATATGTATCAAATGAACTGGCATATTGTACATTATACTGGAATAGGTCCCACACATTTACCTTTGTGATATATGCGATATAGAAGGGAAGAGCAGATGATAGTATAGTACAATTTCCCAGTGGGCAGACTGGATTCTTCACACTAGTTTTTGCTTTGTAGGTGTGAGATTAGCCCGGAGGTCTCATTGTAGTATTAGTTTTGGCCTGAACTTTACACGGTATGAAAGAAAGTGAGGTTTAGTTACTGGGAGAAATGAACAAATCACATTTAGCTTGTAACGTTGTTGACCTTGTGAGCAACCCAACGTAGGTCATTTTATCTACCTTGTTCCTTGTTTATGATCTCCTTTCCCTTTGCAACACAAATAATTAATAGCTGCACTATACCTCCACTGTAAAGTTTGGAATAATGCTGCATAGCTCTATTTTTGCTCAAGGAGCTTAATGCTGGAGTATTAAGGAGTTGGGAGATTAACGGTTTCCTCAGGAAAATAATTATGTATCATGGTATGTATGGTTCAATCCAATGTCATAATAATTATTTAGGCATTGGCATTAAGTTCACCAGATTTTAGTTTCTCTGGTATTAAGAACGGAAAGCATTGTGACTAATAGCTTAAAGCAGATGTATCTGCTATCATGGTACTGCTATCAAAGTGAACGATAATGCAATGTTCCATCTCTGAAATATTAATGGGCACCTTGATTTTCTGAGTTTCTGTCTTCAGTGAGTGCCTTAATTGTTGTGAGGTGATATGATCTATTCAAAGATTGGCTTCAAATCTAGAATGACAACGGTGTTTTCCAACTAAGGAAATAATACCCAGGTAATCTAAGCACAGTACTTCATATTTAGACTGAGGGCATACAGGTGTAAGAAAAGCAAAACAGGACGTGGAATATAAGCTCATCTGAACGCAGATCATGTGAGAGGCACTCTTTCCCAAATGTTATGGCACATGATAAGAAACTCTGTCTGTATCCTGAAGGAGGACTGTAATGTTAGGATATGGCTGTATTCCAGGACTGTCTTGGAAGACAAAGGTTATCTGATCCTAACCTGGGTAATTCTTACCAGGGTGGAATGCAAATGGCACAGACCAGCACAGGGGCAAGTGTTTTCAGAAGAGATTAAAGAAAGCCCAGTGCCATAGATTTCTCTGAAAACTCTAGCCTAAGTAGCATCCATTCATAACCCATGTAAACAGATCACTGTCTGTGATCTGAAAAGAACAGACTGATGTTTCAGAGAGGATTTCTTATCAGTGTTATCATCGCCTGATATTTGGGGAAACAGGATCTGTTTGCTAAGCAGGTCATGTATTTAAGAGATGGTTTCTTCTGTAGTCATGAAACATCTGCCTAAGCACATATGTCCCTTAGCCAGAGGCTAGAGGAGGGTTTACAATTCCAGTTGTGAGCATAAATATAGCTCTAAATAGCATCTGGACCATGAAACCAAATTTAAAATACTGAATTGCAGGCATTTAGGGGGAAGGCAGCTTGACTAATGCTCAATAATCACTAATTTCAGATGAAAATCATAAGGAAAAAGAAGATGAGAGAGAGATTATGGAGTGATTCTGAATTTCAAAATAATTGTCAAGAGCATAGAATCTGGCAAGCAAATTCTGTCAGTGACTGAAATTGAAGCAGAATTAAAATTTGCTTATAAAGTATGAATTCCTATATCTAGCTTCATCCCCTTCCCACATCAATGTAACTTTCTGTCCTCAAGCTACAGTCTTCCAAGGGGAGCACACAGCAATGAAAGAAAACTTAAGAAAAAGGCTTATCTTTTTTTCCCAAAATCACAAACCCTGGTTTTCAGAAAAAGAAGACAAAAGTGATAGCTTTAAGACAAAGGTAGGCGAGATCAAATGAAGCCAATTTGATATGTGATTAAAAAATTAAAAAAAAAAAAAAAAAGAGAAGTCATAATGAGAACATTCCACTTCTTTCCCAGAAGAAGGGTAAGTGGATTTAATGGAAAATATTTTTCTTTTTGATCTTTGTATGTGGATATAAGTATTACAGAAAAGCAGCAGCACCCATATATCATGGTGATGACAGCATCTGGATAGATAAATATAAGAAAACTCCCTGTATGTGAAAGTTTGTCCCCAGTAATATCAGAGAAAAACTCCCAATTAACTGCAAAGGAAGGGAGCGGAAAGATTTCACCTCAAATAATTTTTTTAAGGACAAAAAATCTGAATAGTGCCATTAAAAGAAAGGTATCCTACTACCTACCCACAGCTTAATCATCTTCTTACACAAAGACGGACTTTTTTAAAAAATCTAACTGGAGATGTAAGATATCCTTAAGGAACTTACTAATGCTGAGATGCTTATGTTTAAGCATGAGTAATTTCACTAAAATTGTTGGTACTAATCATCTGCTTTAGATTTAACATGTGCTTTAGTTCTGTGCACACTGGTGTCATAAATTGCAGTGCTGCAAGGCACAAGCACAGCAATTACTCCCTAAGTTTAAGGAAGACCGTCCCCTATGAGCCCATTATTACTTTACTGTTGATGAACATGAAGTTCAATAGAAAATCTGTTACTAGGCACAGTCAACTAGATAAACCTCTAGCATCTTTCATTGCAGAACTTTCTACAGCCTTAAAATATTGTCTAAAAAAGCTTTGTTTAAACTAGATGAGAGGCAATGAAATCTCAAAAATTTTACATGAGGCTAAAAAACTTAGAACTCATTGCTCTGAAGGACCATGAATAAGATTGCCTTTGTGCAGCTCTTCCTAAATTGTGGGTTATATCCTCTTCCAGCTACAAGTCCCCATGTTGAATGTGAAGTAAATAAAATGTTTATTAACATACCAATATGCCACTCTGGTATTTTCTCTGAACATTTGGGAAACCTGTAGAGGACTTTCTAAAATCTCATTATATTAAAGAAAAAGAGATTTTAGTTGCAAGATGTGAATTATATGGATGAGTGAGCATCAGTAAACAAGCTTAGTTTAAACTGATACCTTGGAAAACCTATTTCTAAAAACAATTAGTGATGAATTACTTTCAGCACTTGGGAAGGTCATTAAACTGTGTTCCTTACATTAGCAAGTGCAAAGAAAATTCACAGTTCAAAGATGGGGATGGAAATCTATGAAGTTTTTGCCAGCCAAGGAGACAAACCAGGCAATGCAAATTGTCAGCTTGGGTTCAGGAAACAAACAGCATTCCTGCATTCGGTGCATATTGCAAGGAAGTTCAAAGGGGCCAAAAGGTACATAAAACAGCAAAGCCTTTCAAATGCTCTAACAGCTCTCAAGCATCACGTTAATCTTAAAAATATTTCAGGATTCCAAATTGACCGAAAATTGAGGTCAATATTTTTTGTGCCACTCTAGCAGTTCAAAGACTTATCCATTCACACTCTTTGTAAATGCTTCTCCATCAAACTCTTTTGTCACCACCTTGCCACTGTAAAGCTGGAGCAGAGAAAAATGGGGATCCCAAGAAATAAGTATAATAGATCTACTGTCAAAATTGTATTTGAGGCAATCCATCTGAAGAATGACCTAGGAGGGGTTCTTAGGGAACCTCAGCATGTTGTGTCTGCTGAGTTTGGATGCTAATATACAATTTAAAGAATTCAAAATTGAAGCAAAGAGCTAGTTTGTTTTTGGGTTTTTTTTTAAATCATGTTCAAATTGGGCTGTACATTGTGATTGCCTGAAGGAAGCTATGCTCTCTGGACACAAGATCTGTCAAATGCAGAAGCAACAACTTCACTAAGGTGGGCTGTGAATTAACAATGTGGATTAAAATATTAATAGACTGTCCCAAGAGGACAGTTACGGTTAAAACAGGGATCAAGAACACAGCTTGAGTTCTGGACTCAAGCTTCAGTTTAGTCTTCCCTTGGACTCCATCTGTGATTTCACTCTCAATGTGAAGAGGTAGAGGAACTTCATTGCCTCATGGGTCATACCAAGGCAACGATACCTTTTAGCACCCTCTGTCTGTTTAGACTGACACTATAAATCATGTCCCCAATGGAACTAGGTCATCATTTAGTCTTCCATAAAGCGCTACCAAAATACAAATAATGCAGGCTGCCCTGGGAGAGCTATCTCACCTTGGTGATGTAGAGAAAGGTGGAAGAATTTTACCTGAAGAACCTAGTACTTTGGTGTCTTTGTACCACTACAGATCACAGAAGAAAGACTTACCTGAAATACAGAAAAAAGCAGAAACTAGACCAGAGGATCTGCCCAGCCAAGGTTTTCATGAGTGTCTCCTGCATGTCAGTTTCTGATGGAGAGAAGAAAAATTAAGCTATCTATTTTTCCAAAAAAAATAAACAATGCAGATGTTCTCCTGATAATCTTGATGTTCAAGTTAAAAAAAAAAGGATTAATAAACCTGTGATTACTGCAAACCGTCCTCTTATTTTTCTGCTTGGTGACAGGCAATTACCACTCCATATAAAATCCAGAAGACTCCACATCTCATTTCAATTGGATTTGGTTCCAGTAGTCACTGAGTTCAGTTTAAAAGTAATCAGTTATTTGAAAGAAATTTAGGCAAAGAGGAGAGGCAAAAACAGAAGATAGGGAAGTTAGTTACAAGGCCGGATATCTATCTAAAGTCATGTTTCCTTCTAGTCAAATAGATTATAATGTCAAAGGAGTTTCTCATCTGACCATACATCAGAGCAGTGTGTGTAAAAAAGTTCTCATTACTTTAAATGTTTGACTTAAATTGGCAAAGAGAGAGAAGTAGATTTTTTTCAAAGCTCCTCAGTGTATGTAAACAACTTGGTGTCTAATTCTGTTTCTACCTTTGACACCTGCTCTTAAAAGAGCTAAATTGGACAGTTTTTCCTTAGGTAAAGCACCATATAAATCAGTGCATGGGAGGGACAGGGACAGGAGAAGGAATGAAATTGAGATCCTTTGGGCTACAGAATATATGAATTCCTTTTAATGAGATTTTGATTACAAGCAGTAATGCCTTAGAGCAAAAACTACAGCAATAATCTCTAATGTATTATTTTGGAGGAGAAATTTAAACATTATAATGTTAATCCAATGAATGTCCATTTAGGCTAGCTAATGATGAAACACTGTATATTACATAGTGCTAACCAACTAATATGAGGAAAGATGTCTTTTATGGGATTATGTAAAAAGAGATCAGTTTCATCAAGAATGCAGTTACTCACTTGGAAACCTTCCCATTTACTGAGTCTCAGGAATCATGGGGGATCAAAACCAGATATAATGAGATCATTTCCCCCAAGTAAAAATGCAATATGTGATTAGCCATTATTGACTATTATACAAAATGAAAAGGAGTTCAATCCCACATCCGTATCCTCTCACATGGTGAAGTCTGGCTATAGAAAGAGGCCTATAAGCATCATTTTTTTGATTGGGGGATCCAAGTTCTTTCATTATGGAGACATATTTTGAAGGGGAAATGGTGGTATTATACATTAGTGATAGCTTTTTCTGAGAGGAATGCAAAACTTCCAAAACGAACCACAAAATGGGTGAATTCACTCTACAGTGCTTCAGTATGAGTCCACAAGAAGTTTATCAAACCATTTGCATAAGTTGGAGTATAAAAAAGCCTGAGCTGCCTTTCATAGACTCTTACGCTGCATTTTCCATTTGGCTCCAGTTGAAAGTTGATTTGGAATGTTCTGGTCTGAATGTGTTTACGGGAACAGAATCAAAATCAACACCACAATCCTGGGCTGTGAAGTTGTGTAATGAAAAATCTTGCAGAGACGGAAGGAGTGCTCACCTGTATTGTATGTACAGAGCTCTCTGTGGTTTTTGCCTGACCTGAAGCTCCAAACCCAAATCCTCTTCTAAGAGGTCCTGATATGAATCTCAAAGTTATAGTCAAAACATCCAATGCTAGCAGCATCCTCAAATATGGAAAGCCTCAGCACTCCTGAAATCTAATTCCTTTATGTTGTTCATTTGCCTGTTTCTTCGTCCTGTTTCCCCTCAGCAGCAGGACCAGTAGCAAGTCCTATTTGTTCCTACACATCCCAGCAGAGTATGAGTTATGGGACTATTTTTCTCATGCCTCTGCCATCCAGAAAAAAGAATAAAGGATCCAAGGATCTGGACTGGGTCTTGCAAGGAGGCAGTCTGCAGTAAGGAAGGCAGGTTAGCATTTTTTTTTTTACAGTCCTCTCAAGCTGAGTTAAGTGAATGGAGGAGAAAACTGCACATCTGCCACAACCGAGTAGAATAAGTTGCTGTCTGTCGTGCCTGCAGAGCTAAGAAATCTGAGCAAAAAGAGCAGTCCCCGGACAAAAGCTGGAATAAGTCAAGGTGTGTCTGGAAATCCTGGCTGGGTGTATGATAGCCTGAGCTTCTCTGCTTTTTCATGTATATTGTTTCCCCAACACAGGAAAAGGAATGCCTTCCCCATGGTGGCTAAAGCAATTGCTCCACAGGCTAGTGGCTTTAGAAAAATATTTGATGTTTTTCTGATTTAGTTTAATAGAGTTTAACTGTTGGAAATGAGGGAAGCTAACATGTGCCTGTCAGAATTCTCAGTGGAATACCAGCGAGCTCTTCGTGTTCCTTGTTGGAAACCCAGCAGTGTAGAAACTGTCGATGCTGCAGACCTGCTGTTTGGAACTCACTGCTCTGCTTATTTAGTGGATCACATAAGGCACTGCCGAGGCTACGATACAGAGCCCGAGTTTCATACAAAACTCCATCTGCGTTCTACTGCCCAAAATCTAGAGCAAACATATTCTGACATGGCTGAATGAAAAGGAGTGTTGCTTCTGTACTAAGATGCACTCAGAGATGTACTAAAAAACACTCTTGTGCCTCTGGAAAACAAAGAAGGAAAAAAAGCTTTTCTAGACAGTGGATGCAGTGGGAACAAGACGAACACTGTGCTGAGCAGGAGATGCTGGAGGACGGCAGAGGAGGCAGCCGGCCGTCAGCCAGCGCAGCCTGACCGCGCTGAGGCAACCTTCACCCAGCTCTCCCAGACACAGCGAAACGCAGCTTCAGCTCTGCAGCAGAGCCGAGGTGTTACACCCTGGGCACCAGCTGGGCTCCTTCAAATGCCTCCTGATTCGGTATGTGAGGAGAGCACACAGAATCTTCAAAACTAAGCTTGCTGATGGAAAGCACAACATACACGAGCCTTTTATGTGAAACAAAAATCTTCCACTTTATGGAACTTTCTGGTCACTGGGCTATAGCAAGAGGAAGTTCCCTTTTCTTTCAGTAGCTTAAAGAATTACTGAGTGCTGAATATATCCTGTGAAAAAAGACTCCCCATAAAAGCTGGGGACATCACACGGTGCTGGCCCAGCTCTGCTGGCTGCCACCTCCTGGGCTGAGGGAGGGGCAGTGAAGGGCGGGAGAATGCTGAGTGCACCAATCAGAGAAAACCTCTGCCCCCAGCCTGAGCTGGATTGGCTGAGCCCGGCTGAGGTGGGTGAGGGTGGCTACAAAATGGCGGTGGTGAAGGGTTGGGGCTTGCTGCCTACCTCAGGAACTGCACCTTTTGACTTGGCCAGCTGAGCGCCCAGGACTGGGGTGAGGATGACTACATGTGCGTGTATTTTTCTGCCCTTTAATTAAGGTGTGCAATGGTTTAATACCCCTTGGCTGCCGGCACTGTAATTCCTGAGGGCTTTGTGCTCACGTTGAGTAGCCATTTGCCATAGGAGCTGGAGCCGAGGACAAGGGTTGTGGCTGATGAGGGGGTGCTGGGTTCATAGTGGGGTCTGTGGCCTCACAGGGCTGAATGCCAATTGCAGTAGGAGAGGACCCAGTAACTCCTGACTGTCTTCTGGGCTTTGGTGTCTTGTGCAGCATGTTGGGCAGGGGTTGATGGGGAACCCTACGTTGAAACAGTGTAAGGAAATGCTGAGGAGAGTGTCCGCTACATTGATTTGTCAGGGTCCCTGCTTTCCCCTAAGAGGTAAGTTTTGCTGTGGATGTAGGCTTTTGTTTGTGAATATGATAAATATCTTTATTGCTAGTCTTCTGGACATTGTTGTTAATTCCATAGAAAGCATTTTACATCACTTCTTGTGAGCTCTCTTAGCCTGTTTGCTGCTGACCTTTTAGCATATGCAGTTGGTTTTAGTTGGAGAACCCTTAAATGGTAGGGGTCACACCTGCCAAAAATCAAAGGCAAAGCCAATAACCAGCCAGGTGTAGAGACTGGGAGAGCTGCAGAAATTAGGAGTATAATTGAACCCAGGTGTTCCATTGCCAGGTGGTTTCCTGGTAATGCTCAAGGCCCTGTTGGGGCTGAGTGAGCCAACAGACTGAAAAGGTCTGGCCATGAGGTGGGAGGTAGTAAATAAGCATGTGGTTCAGGATGTTGGGCTCTGAGGTGTGAGAATGGGGACTGCATCCTGAACTGGACCATCTGTCTCTTTCTCTGTTCATGGTCTAGGCTTCCGTGAGCTCCAAAGGTGCACCGGTTGAGAAATTGTACATGGGATGGCACGTTTACTGGCAATGTCAGCTGATGTTTTTATGATATAATTAAATAGCAATTACTTTCCTTCCTTCCTTCCTTCTCTGTCTTCCTACAGAGAGTTGTGAGAAGAGCGTGTTGAGATCTATTCTTGGTGAAATTGTGCAATTGCGCTTCTTTTTTTAATTATTATTTTAGCAGATATTTTCTCAGCATAAATCCAAAATAAGAAACCTGACAGCATATATTTGAGACATCCAAAATCTGATGTTAGTTTTCCTGGGTCAGTGACAGTGCATTAGTAATGACTGGAATAGATATTTGTTGCAATTTTTTAATATTCTGTATCCTTTTACAAAAATAAGAGCTAATAACTATTCATTGGATATTAATATATGTTAGACTACTGCCTTTTGAATTCTGTTCTTGCTGTAAAATTAGTTTGTTTGGGCTAACTTCATGCCCAGCCATGCTTGTCTTCAAAGTTCCTGGATATTTTGTGTCATTAGATTACAAAGTTAAGGTAATTTGTGATAGTTAGACTGACTTGCTTGTCTCACATTTTCCTCACACAAATGTTTCCACAGACCCATTTGTGTGTGTATGACCTTACACGTGTAACTCTTACTATAATTTATTCCTGTAGATTGCTTATATCATTATTAGAAACAAAGAAACTTGAGATTACCGTCCTGGTACTGTGACAGGTATGGAGTCTTCTACTCTGTCATGGCTGTATCTCTGAAATAAAATATGAAACAGGATTGTGTAACGTATGAAGAGAAATGAAGCTCATTTAACATCAAGTAATTGAAAACAAATCCAACTGTCTTACTTTTCCAAGAGTTAAATTCAGACTGTTAGTCTCAACTGCTGTTGAATCCCCTGGAGGCAAGAAAGTTTATGCCAGCTGTTGGTATGTGGTGTTGAGGTTTACCTTTTCATGCAAAATTCCCTCAGCTTTCATTTACATTATGCAGTTATTTAACTGAATAACCCTTATCAAAAAAAAAAAGTTACTTACACAGTTACTCTTGAGGAAATGGCTGTCTTGAAATGTAAAGCTTGACCAAGCTGTGGCTCAGCAATGTTTTTTTTTTTCTCCTGCATTGCAAAGTAACATCAGTTTAAAGCGCAAGGCATCTGTCCTTAGAAGTTTACCCAGAATAGGTTCCACGTAAAATGCTTCCAAATGATTCACCCATAGTAATTTATCAAATATAGTATTACTTTCTGCTGCACCCTGCTTACGCTGAAGACTGTGGCACCGTCTTTATTTAGTACCTGATGTCTTCTCTGTCCTTCAAATGAGATGTCAAATGAAAGAAACAGACAAGATATCTTTAGTGTCTTTTAAAGACTGAACAAAGCAATGTTTTTTGGAAAGGGTCATCTCCCACACTGATACCCAGTTGAAGTGAAGCCACATTTGTTTTGTGGCTACACAGCTGGAAGATCTCACTGGAAACAAAGGGATGTTACTAGAGAAGAATTTGAGCTTTTGAAAATATGGTTACCCTTTTATTTCTCTCTAGCACACCTCTGCTAGGACTAAAAATTCTCAAACCCTAATGTCTTCTCCAGAGGAAAAGTGTTTTGTTTTTCTTTCAGCTCATTCATATGTGTTAAGATAAAAGCTTATTCTCTACTCTGGATCTCACTGGAATTTTGGGGAGGAAGAAATACATTTCAGGTTCAGTCTCTGAAGGAAAAATGACCGTGCCATGACTCTAATACATGATTCTGTCCTAGACAGTTTTAGTGAGTATGAGAATAAATATTTTTTTATTGCTTGCTTATGTTTTTGTTTTATGTCTGAAAGGTTTTTTGTAGTGTTTATCTTTCAGTGTATTCAAATATGTTCTCTGTGTTTTTTGACCTTAACATTGTTTCTAAGGAAACCTTACAGCACACTGACTATGATTATATCAGTCATTAAGTATTTCTTATTTTTCAACCCTACTGAAATTACTACCATTGTGTATCAGCAAAGTCAAAGTGCTTTAGTACATCAGCTAATTTATTGACAGCATGGGTTAGTGGGAGTGTTATGGAATGACAATCAAGCGGAATAATTCTTACGGCTCTCATGATACTTTTAATCAGGGTTAGCAGAAATAAATATAATGTAGATTGTTCAATCAGACAAAAGTAGTGTTAATCCAGCATTAAGATTTGCTATATATTCATCTCATTCTTTAATAACAATCAAACAATGTAGGTAATATTATTATTACATCTTATTACAGCTGTGACAAATACATTTGTTTGCTCTGTTATAATTTACCAAATTGGCAGATGGTAGTGCAGGAAAAAAAATTATGGGTTGGGCATATGTGCTGTTTATGGCATTGTCCATAGAGGTGCTGAGTGGAGCGGAATGAAAATGGAACTTTTTTTAGCCTTGTGGCAACTATGAAATTCAGGGTGAAAGTGACTGGTTTAGACTTTTCTTTAAAGCTGCATTCAGAAAATTTAAACTTGTTTTCTAGCTGAGATTTTGTTTTGAGAATTTTGACTTCTTTGATTTCTTGCTTTTATACAATAAAAAAGGAATAAATGAAAGTTAAAGGCAAAACAATTTCAAAGAAAAATGTAAATGTTTCGCTAGAAGACTTTTGGAAGAAACACTTTGGAGTTTTCAAAAATAACTTCAATGGGAAATTTGGCAGAACAGGCCATTCTTGAAATTTACATCACTCTCATGATGTGGAATCAGCATGTTAATTTTCTGGGAAAATCTTATTAAAAATTTTGACTGGTCACCTATGATTCTGTAGGAGTATGAAGAGGTGGAGATGCTTGCCAAAATCATAACACCCATAGAGCTAGGTGAAATGCCTTTTAGCTGTTGGGACCCAATGTCTGTCAGTAGTGCAAATAAAATAAACTGTTCGTTGACTTCAGGACTAAAGCTATGCTATCTACCCCACCTATTTCTGCTTCTTTTTACTGTGTGCCTCCCACTTCAACTTCAGCTTGGATGATTGTATGGTAAAATAAGTAACAACATTGTGCATTGCAAAAGCAATTCTGAAATGCTCGGTGCATTGTATGCTGGGGCAGATGGATGTGTTTGAGAAGGACTGGCACAGATCTAACCTTACAGTCAGAATTGCACCAGCTTCTGTGTTGTCTACCCGGTCCCATTCCCCTCTGGGTCTTCTGTGCCTCTCTAACCTATCTAGACTAGGTATTTAAAGTAATTCCATATCAGTGCTTCCCCCTCACACAGAACTGTAGTTTGGCACCAAAAAAGATGTACAGGAGATAAAACTTTTAAAATATGTTCATAGAAATAGTTTAAATCGCAAGAGTAACTTGGTACAGAATGTTCCTGACTGCAGGAAATAGGATCCAACTCGATCATTGTCAGATTTCTGGAATCAGAAAGAGGTATTGAATGTTGGAGGTAGTTCAGAGGGAAGACTGAGCTGTGGAGACTCATATGAAAGGAAACATTAAAAGAGTGAAATACATAGAGTTTGGCTGAGCAGTGACTACAGAGAGACATAACAGCACACAAATGTTTGAGGGATCTAAGCACCAAAGAGGGGGTGGAATTTTGAATGCTAAAAAAGGATTTTTCTAGGAGTAATGGGTGAGGCTTCACGCAACACTTCAGGAAAATCCAAGAGAGCCCTCAGCCCTGGAATGCTGAGGTATTAGCCACACCAAGGGAAATCGAAAGTGCTAGAAGTACTAGACTAGAGGTGGCACCAGAGGAGCTTTTCACTGCTGGGCAGGCTTTTGTTTTCTGACAAGTTGAATTCTCTGGATGTCGTTCATTGCTCAGTTTTGGGGAAATGTGGCTGCCACCTCAATCAACGTTTTTTTTAAATTATGGAGTCTGTACCACCATTAATTAAGGAATTGGCTGGATGGTCACATCCAGAGGGTAATGGTCAATGGCTCGGTGTCCAGATGAATAGTGATGAGTGGTGTCCCTCAGGGGTCCATATTGGGGCCAGTGCTGTTCAGTATCTTCATCAATGACGTAGCGGGATTGAGTGCACCCTTGGCAAGTTTGCAGATGACACCAAGCTGAGTGGTGCAGTCGACATGCCTGAGGGATGGGATGCCATCCAGAGGGATCTGGAGAGGTGGGCCTGTGTGAACCTCGTGAGGTTCAACAAGGACAAGTGCAGGGTCCTGCACTTGGGTCAGGGTAATCACCAGTATCAGTATGGGCTGGGGGATGAAGGGATTGAGAGCAGCCCTGCTGAGAAGGACTTGGGGGTACTGATAGATGAAAAGCTGGACATGAGCCAGCAATGTGCTCTTGTAGCCCGGAAGGCCAACTGTCTCCTGGGCTACATCAAAAGAAGCGTGGCCAGCAGGTCAAGGGAGGTGATTCTGCTCCTCTGCTCTGGTGAGACCCCACCTGGAGTATGGCATCCAGCTCTGGGGTCTTCAGTAGAAGAAGGATGTGGACCTGTTGGAGAGGGTCCAGAGAAGGGCCACAAAAATGATCAGAGGGATGGAGCACCTCTTTTATGAGGAAAGGCTGAAAGAGCTGGGGCTGTTCAGCCTGGAGAAGAGAAGGCTGCGGGGTGACCTTATTGCAGCCTTTCAGTACTTAAAGGGGGCTTATAAGAAAGATGGGAGAGGGACTTTTTAGCAGGGCCAGTAGTGATAAGACATGGGGTAGTGGTTTTAAACTAAAAGAGGGTAGATTCAGACTGGATATAAGGAAGAAATTTTTTACAATGAGGGTAGCAAAACACTGGCACAGGTTGCCCAGAGAGGTGGTAGATGCCCCATCCTTGGAAACATTCAAGGCCAGGCTGGATGGGGCTCTGAGCAACCTGATCTAGTTGTTGTGTCCGTGCCAATTGCAAGGGGGATGGACTAGATGACCTTTAAAGGTCCCTTCCATCCCAAAGCATTCTATGATTAATTACAAAGAAGGCTATTTTGGTGATAAAGAACTGAATGACTCTTAATCCTTTATCTTTTCATAGCACAGAGGACCACTAAACCCCACAATAGAGGAGGTGCATTGGATATGCAAAAGAGCACCTGCATTAAAGGCTTTACCTTGAAAATGGAGATGAAGGCACCCACCTGCATTCCCTTTTTAGAAAGAACAGAACAGTACCTTTTGAGCTGCAGACATCTTTCCTAGCCTCAGGGACTTGACCTTAAACTGAGATAAGCATTATTTACACTTTGTACAGTTTCTACCAAGGGGTTAGTCCCCTCGATAAGGTGCTTCTCTTATTGAGCCATCCATTAGCCAGGTATAAAAGCAGAGAAGGCTGTGAAAGTTCTGCTGTACATGTTTTTGTTATCAAAACTGTTCCATGTGATTTGTATCTTTATGATGTTTCTGTATGTGTGTATGATGGGACACCCCTTACCTTTCAAGAATAGCTCTTTTTAGCAGGTCATTTTCACACACTGTATGAAATAAAAACTTCTATTACTTCAATGGTTGAATTAGTAACAATTTGGCAACTGAAGAAGAACAGCACTTTATTGTGAAAATGCTTCTGTAACCATTAGCAACTCTGATTTGGTGTCAGGCTTAACTGTTCCTTAAAACTGAAATTACTTGTCCTTGGAGATGCTGAATAATAGCAGGTGTCTCTGGGAGTAAACCACCATGTCTATCTATCTTGATATTGTGTTTCTTTTAAAAGTAGAGGGATGCTTTGATGTGGCAAATAATACCCACACAAAATTTGCAGCAGGAGACACAATCTTAGATAAAAATATAAACACTTTTTACTTTGATCTTTCAGTCAATTTTCCAAGATATAGACAGAACAATAGAGTAATTGGAGAGGAAGGTCTTATTAATGATAAGCAAACTGCCTGAAGTCTCACAGGATCTCATGAGAGAGAGATTAGTGGAAATAGGTGGAATGGGGATTTAAGAAAAAAGGCAAATATCCAATGGTGCAGCATTCATTGACACACAGAAGAAATGTGACTCTTATGTGAATTGTGCAATGTTACACGTAAAAGGGTTGATCCCTTTCAAAGGACGTCAGTAAAGTTTTGGCAATAAATTCAATGGCAGCAGAACTAGTTCCCTTTACAATACTGGGCAATGCTTCTACCCAAAGGATAAAACATCAGTTATAATAGCTGGTGAAAGAACTTCAGAAAAGTTTCACATGTGTGGAGTGGAGCCCTGAGTAGAGAGTGTCTAGAACAAACTTGGGCTGCAGGTTGAGAAGGTTTGGCATTGCAGCATTCTGTGTTACCTCTGTTACTTTCATGTAGCAAGCAAAACTTGCAAGTGCGGAAGCAACGGGGCAAGGAGACCAACTTAATGAAAAGTTCTTTGTCACAACAGATCAGATAAGATTTCAGGTCCCTTTTTATTTGTGTCTGTTGCTATTCTCTCTCTTCTTCCTTAATATAGGGGCTTTTAAAAGGTCTTTCACTTCCTTAACTTTTACTGGGAAATAATATTTTTGGGTAAGAATCAGCTTTTCAAATCAGAGTAAAGAACTTAAGAAGATGATCATAGAATCGTTTAGGTTGGAAAAGACCTTTAAGATTGAGTCCAACCGTTAACGTAGCAATACCAAGCCCACCACTAAACCATGTCCCTAAGCACCACATCTACCTGTCTTTTAAATACCTCCAGGGATGGGGACTCAACCACTTCCCTGGGCAGCCTGTGCCAGGGCCTGACAGCCCTTTCGGTGAAGAGATTTTTTCCTGCTATCCAATCTAAACCTCCCCTGGCGCAGCTTGAGGCCGCTTCCTCTCATCCTATCACTTGTAACTTGGCAGAAGAGACTGACCCCCACCCTTGCCACAACCTCCTTTCAGGTAGCACCTCAATGTCTTTCTTGTGGTGAGGGGTCCAAAATTGAAGATATTTGCCTTTTTTGAAATATCCCAACTTCCTCATTGAAAAGGTGAGAACATAATTTATTAGATAAAAGCTAGCTTTTCTCATTGAAAGTTGAATATTTGGCATCATTTTGTTTTGTGTTTTTATCCAGAAATGGAGTCTTTCATTGGAAGCTTTAGGGGCAAAACCAAAAGCATCTGCAAGCTCTCATGTAAAATGGTATATGTTACTTGGCCAGAAGTCTTATATTATAATTCAAATAACTTGTTCAGGCAGAGAATTATAAATGCTGAGATCTTCATAGTTTTGTTGAATGCTTATAATATTTTCCCTGAGGTTAATGGTTAAGTTTCAATTCAATGTTTACCCTTTAGTTTTCTTAGAATGAAGCTTTCCAGAAATAGAGGGAGATGTCTAAAATGTGTTCTCTTTAAAATGCTATTTATAATATGCATACTAGTGTCTAAAAGTATATTTATAGTCTTACAAATGCATCTGGAAATAAATATTGTACTGAAAATAGCCAGATTTTGATTTATTCAGGGTGCCTAATAATGAGGCAGATGTATCAACACCCTGTTGTGAAAGTATCAGGAATGTATCGTCTGTCCTTGCAAAGCAGAGACAAGGGCAAGTTGTGCTGTAGTATAAATAGGTGTGGTCCTTGAACCCATTTGCCCTAATTTATCTAGGTCAGGACATAATCCAGAGAGAGAAGTACCTTCCCTGACAGATTTGGTGTTTGTGTTGCTGCAGAACTCAATCAAAAATTCCCACGATGCACGATCAATAACTGTGGCCATTGAAGCCAAAATAGAACAATTAGTAACCCAAGTGAGCAACATGGGAAGCTGAAAGGAGCAGGCTAGTGAGGAATGACACAGATAGATGCTAGCAGTAAAGAGTGGGAAAATAAAGTAGAACATCTGTCCAATTTACCTAATTGTGTAATAAAAGTAAAAGAAATCTTACTTCTTGAAGTAGTGCACTGAAAGTTCGTGCACAAAATATTCAAAGCATGGTGCAGTTTGAGAAAAGGAAAGGTGATAATACCCTGTGTTGCTGGAAACCTGGCTGGCAGGTTTTCCTTTGGTGAAGGTCATGACTGACAGTTTGGATTAGTAGGCTGAATACTGAAGCAAAGTCAGAGACCTGGTTTCTCTTTCCAGGTCGGCTGCGAAGCAGCTGAGTATATTTTTCCCAATATGTGGTGGTCTTTCACTTTTTGCCTTTTGTCTGCCTTCTGTAAGTCTCAAGATCTTTAGGGGAGAGGTTGATTGAGGTGGCTGTGACTTCAGTCTTGGCTGGAGCTGGCAAGTGTTATTGTAATGCAAAAAATATCTCATAATTAAGAAATCCAAGATTTCTGGGAATCCCTGGGAAATCTGTGCCCAAATACCAAGACAATATTGGATAAGTAAGAGTAAAAATTTTTCAAAGTATGTGATAGATATGTGGGGAGGGAAGGAAAAGAAAGGGTGTTTCTAAAGTAGTAGGGGAATGTCCTGTTTGAAATTCTTTAATTCTGTACTTGGCAGAAGTTTAGACATCTGAGTCATGAGATGACGTAAAGTAATAGATATGGCCAACTGAAACGTGTAAAGTGAAATTCAATAGAAAATGTTAGATTACAAAATTTCTAACTCAGACTTTTTTTCCTAGATGTCTCTTACCTGGGAACCCTAAAGGGGAAAAGTGTTCTGATTCAGATGAGAACCAAGTTTTGAAATGCCAATGTCTTCTGCAAGCTGAAAATTCTGGAG
Source organism: Platalea leucorodia (assembly GCF_965183815.1). Lineage (NCBI taxonomy): Eukaryota > Metazoa > Chordata > Aves > Pelecaniformes > Threskiornithidae > Platalea > Platalea leucorodia. The sequence goes on from NC_138834.1 coordinate 5,506,693, forward strand.
TTCGACTCAAGTCAGTAGTGATCCAACACAACATGGGTAAGTACTGCATATTCTGAGGCCAGAATGTATTGCATTCTTTACCATGCCACCTATTAGCAAAATATGAAGAAACAAAAGATTCAGAGTTGTGCAAGAAACTGGGCCTTGGATTCCTATTAATGATAAAATTAATTTTATGTCCAAAACATTGGACAATGCCCCCTTGGAGAACAATGAAGAGAGTGAAAATCCCATAGACAATGAATGTTGAAAGCTGTATAATAGTCTTATCACTTTCTGTAGCAGCCTTGGTTGAGAGAGCTGTAATTAATTATAAGAAAATGACAAATGGTCAAGGCTATGCTGAAGGCAATGGCCCTGGTACTTGACATTGTAATGCAACTGGGGAAAAGCTTGTCAAATCAAGGTTGTGTTAATTTATTAGGCAGCTATTTGTGCCAAGTTGAATAAAAGGAAGTAAAAATAAGGGGTGAAATGCTACTGCAAATATTAAACACTTGGGGGTTTTTCATCATCTGTATTCTTTAAAGAAGAAAGTAATTTTATTCATCTGACTTCTGCCCCAGATGCTTGTTTACATGTCAATCACACCTCACACAGTAGGCCACTACTGAAAATCCATACGTTGTTATTAGTTGGTTATATCCTATAGTATCAGCGGAGTAAAATCTTAGTTTGGCCAAATGTGGGTTCAGTTTCTTGTCAATGAACTACAAGTCTTTCACACTCTATCTAGTTTAATTCTTGTCAAAATTATGTTTCAAAATACTTCCTTCAGCTCCTCTGATTCTTTATACATGCGCTCTGTAAAAAATCAGCAGAGTCCCATGGTTAAATTGTTGGGTTAGCATTCAGGGAAGGTAAATTCCAGCCTTGGCTGGGCTGTTGGCTTCTTGTGCGTACCTAGGTGACTGCTTATTAAGCTTTTTTCCGTCTTGCTTATTTCAACCGTAATTGCTAATGACAGGAACTTTTCTTTAGCTATACAGGTCCCACCAAAGCTTTCAACAGACATAAACTTAAGCAAGAGATTACTATTTGAATGTAAACTGATGTGCGCTGTTTGCTTTCAGCATGCCCTGGCATGCGTCTTAGGAGAGGGATTTGTTCTTTTTTTGTGGATGTTAACAAACATGGCAAAAGCCATTGACTGAAGCCAAGTGAATAACATGTGACAAGCAGTGTCCAAGAACCCTGGATCCCTGTCTCCTTCCAATGTTAATACGCAGTCCTTAGAAAATGTCATTGTGTTGTCAGTCGTTAGAGAGCATCATGATACTGTCCAAACAGGCTTGTGTAGGAAACGGGCCTTTAAAGGCCAGGAAATATTCTACTAATTCTCCCTGAGCAACAGCATATGGGCATTTAGCACAGATGCTGCTCTAATTATGATACATTGGAACTGTACGTCAATAGTCCTAAAATCTGCAGCTCCAGTTACACAACAGAGTATAGGTAGCAGTTGTTATAAAACATAAGGATTCTTAAGAGTCCTCTAATCTCCACTTATCTATGCATCTTGGGTTTTTTGAAGCTTTAAAAAATTCTGTAAGGATAGAAAGGTCCTTTATATATGTGATGACACTTCAAATTGTCTTTATTTTTCTCTGAATGTTGGCTGTCTGGCTATTTAACTAGTTAACTTGCATTTGACTGCTATTACATCTTAGACCAGAACGTGACAATGTGTGATGGTACTGCTTTTGCAGCTTTCCAGGTGGCTGTCACCAACTCGTCACTTCTGTTTTTCACCGTTCATTAAATTATACCAGGAAGAAGAGACTGATCTAACTGTAAAATAAACCCTCCTCCAAAAATCAGTAATTTTTTTGCTTGATCAGTTGATTAGTAAGACTTGGGTCATTTTGCAGCATGTATCTGATTAGACACCTTTGGCTGAATGTTAAGCATGTATCTACTGTGATGCAATTCCAAGCAGTGCTATAAATCTGTCTATATAGCTGTCTAATATATGGTTGGCATTCAAAAATTGTTTGAAGTGATGAATTGCCAATAAATTTCTTAGTTTGCTCTGTAGGCTGGAGCTGGAGCTCCATTGGTCCGCTAATGTGCAATTTATTTCCAGTGCCGGACTTTGTATTTAGAGGATTCTTGCTGTTCTATTTAAACATGGCCTGATATGGCCATAGTCCTCTGGACTGTGTTGTGGGTTTTTATATATATAGGTGTATATATATGTATATATATATATATGTGTGTATGTGCTATGGTGCTTATTTATAAAAGCTACATATGGACTGCTTTGAGCAGACCTTCTGACACTGCAGTATACTGGTGATGAAGGCCCAAAGACTGGTGCCACAACACTGCAGTAGCAGAGCAACCTGCTGCCCCTGCTTGCCAAGAGTTAAGAGATGCACTGGCTGCTATGCTTCTGTTCATACTGGCCACCCTCTAAATACTGAGCAACATATAGTCACCAATTTTTTACCAGAGGGGGCCATTCAGACATGGTAACACAGTTAAAAAGAGAGGATTCTTGACATGGATAAGAATCCTGGTGTGGGGCAAAGCCACTTTCAGATCAGCAGTGCAATTAAAGTTGGCCCTGAAGCAATTGGCAAGCTGGAAGGAGGCATATTTTCTTAGCACAAGTTTGCTGACTGAAGATGATGAGTCTGTGTTTTTTGGTTTTTTTTTTTTTTTTTTTTTTGTTGCTGAGGCTCAAGACATGAAAATGTGTCTGAAGTCTTTCATTTCCACCTATTGAAAATGCTTTAAAAAGGAAAGAAATAAACAGATGGCTCTCATTAGCACAAGAGTGCTTTAATCTTTTGCACATTTTAAATTTTATTTTCCTTTCAATGTTTGTAAGTAAATTGGTATAAAATTAAGACTTCACCAGAGCAATTGAATTTCACACATTTCAATCCATGAAAGGAGAGGTGGACTCCATCCAAATTGCGACAACTGATGTAATCCTGGCTTCACAATTATCTATTATGATCAACAAATGCATTCTAAGTGAATGAAATGCAGTGAGGCTGGCCCTTACACATCTTACTCAAGCAAAACTCATTTGAAAGCCCTGTGTACAACTGGGTATCTTGCCTCTGCAATTCAACCAAATAATTTTTATTTTAAGCTGAAAAAATGCAGAACTCATCATTTTGAGGAACACGTGCAAGAAACTGTGGATAAAATTTGCTATTGGTATAAATTGTCAAAGTTGCGGGGACATCAGTGGAGCTATATAATTTTCACTACAAAATAATCTCCCAGTAGCATGCTGTGGGGATCACCTGACAAAGATGTGAAAATCCCTTGATTCTTCTCATGGCTCACTAGCTGAATCACCTTGTTCTTCTGCAGTTCATGCTTATTAAATTCTGTCTCAAGCCAGGGTGTATGGCCAGGGATGGCTGCTGCCACAAGTTTTGATCCTACGTCAGTCAATGTGTTCGGTCAAAATACAATTCTTGATTCAGTTACTAGGGGAGGGGCACCACTTCTGAGGTATTAGAAGGTCATGCCTTCCCTAGAAGGGTTATGAGTTGCGGCTCTTGTCAGAGTGATCAGTAAGATTTGTCCAGAGGAGATTCTGTGTAGCACTGAGATAACAGCCCAGAGTTACGGTATGACAGTGGTTATGTCCCACTGTTTGTGAAAGTGGTGTTATCAGTACATAATTACAAATGCAAACAGAAGGTTTCTGATATCTGTCCTGTAAATAGTATTACATTCTTTAAGGCTTGTTTTATATGATAGAAATTGAGGTCTGATCCTCTCTGATTTATTTTACAACAAAGTTGAAAATTGGAGAACTGCTACATTTGCAACATCAGAAAATGAAGTTGAAGACTCTTGGGGGGGAAAAGATTTTAATTCTGTCCCTCTTAAAATTTAATTGTGTATAAGGTGGCTTTTCTACTTCCTAGGAGCTTTCTTAGTTTCTGAAAAAGAATGTTTATTTTTTGTGCTACTGTACAGCATTCTTTCCTTTTTTTAAAAAAAGGAAAGCTTAGCATTTCAGTTACATTGAGGCATTTTCTTTTGAGCCTAGCCTTTTAAAATACTAGATGTTCTAATAGAAAATGGAGTACATCTCATTCTGGAAAGGTATTTTTAAATGGGAAAAAAAAAGCATTCTCACTTGGCTAATATAGATTTTTTTTTCAGATTTTGCTATCTAATTGCACTATTTTGGATGAGAGAAAGTGTTTCAACAAATAGCATGTCAAAATCTGAATAATTTAAAAGGACTGGGTATGTCTCTCCCTTGCAAAGTTTCTTTTCCTTGATATTTAAACAAAAAACTTTCTGTGTCTGATTAAAGTACTTTGCGCACAGTTCTCTGGACAAAGTCAGCTGTTTTGTGTAGGCTGCTGGGGAGGCCAGATAGCGTTAGCTTTTTTGCTTTTCCGTGTTTCCTAGGGCTATTGGGGTTTCAATTCAGAATCATTCAGTCATGATTCGAATTAGGAGAAATTAGCTTTACCTCCTTTCTGTTACTTTTATTTTTTAAAATTAGGTATAAATGACACTACTGCTGACATTCATTTTCATGGAAGGAGTTCAAATGTCATCTTGACCATATTCTAGGCTTCAAAGCTTTATGGATGTCGAGAGGTCTTTTTAGACGATCCTCGTGCCTTACGGGAGAATAAAGTACCCTGCTTCTGTCAAGAGAAGTGTTTTTCTTTCTTGTTCTTAAGGTTCTACAAAGATGAAGAGTCCACACACTCTCCAGCCAATTTGTTCTGGTGCTGAAATAACCTTAATGTTTGAAAGCTCTTCCAGCTCTCTACCCCGGAGCTTCTTTGCTACTTTAACCTTATTGCTTTTGTTTCATCTTTCACAATGAACATACTGTTGCTTTGTTCTTAACAGCACTTCTTTCTGTATTTAAACACCATTGACATGCTCCTCCCTCAATTCATCACACTCTATACATATATTGGCACCTATACATGCATGTACATGCAGGGTGTGTTCTAGTTAAAAACATGGAACTCTGTGCTAATGATAACCACTTATTTCAACAAAAGTAGAAAAATGGGACCATCACAAGCTGCCTTTTGTCATCTGAGATATTTCTTGCATAGCCAGATAAAATTATTACAGTGACAAGTCAATTATGCCATGAAAAATCATAATTTGCAGCAGAAAGCAGTCATACACAGTGGTGGATAATCTGAATATCTTCAAATTCATGGGTACACAGCTGATTTTTAAAGTAAGCAGCACTGCCTCTTCCTTATGATACATTTGGATTCAAATGTACATGCCCATATTCTTGAATGCCGCCTTTTACAAAAGCCAATTTTGTACTGTCATATTGATGCCTCTTCCTTCAGTTGATACATTTTGTTAAGAATTACCACACTGTGACTACCTCTGCTCTGTCAGTAGAGAGTTACTTAGAAGATCTGCTGGAACCTGGAATCTGTTTAATGGATCTCGGTTGAGGAGAAGTTGAGAGGGGAAGGGGTAAAAATAGCAGTCCTTTCACAATGTTTCTGTGGATTTACTTGAAGACTAGGAGATGTTTGGGAATGCACTGCTACTGTTGCAGTCACCTTAGCTAAAGACATAGACCCTGAGTGTCCTACTTTGCATACAGTCTATTCATTTCTTAGACTTCTGTATGAGTGCAGATAGAAATCTGCCTTTAAGTGGAATCTTCATTTTATGCTGGCAAATGACTGTGCAATGGGCAGGGAGCCTAGTCCTGTTGTTTTGGTAAATGAAGTTTCAGAAGAATATTGCACAGAAGTTACTCAGATTTTCACACTTAACTTCACTTGGCTAGCTGTTTACTACAGGGGATTCAGCCCTTCCTGTGCTGTAACTGACTGGGGAAGGTGATAGGATGGTCCTGTAGTCCAAAATAGCCTCTGTAACCATTTAATGCAGTCCTAACTATTTATTCCTTTAGTTCATTAATGGCTGGATTCATCCCTTTATATAGTCACTGATGAATACTAAAGTTATTATAATGAGATGGTTTTGGATTAGCTAGCAAGCTGATCGTGGAAATTCATTCTCATAGAAACAGTTGCTGCGTTCACAGTCTCAGCACCTCAGATACAGTACCCCAGAAAACAGTTCCACGAGGTCAGTCTTTAAATTTCCTTATTTCTCACACATTTGTATATTCATTAAGATACATGAGATCCTGACTAAACTCAAGATACTCAATTCTGTTAATTACTGTAGTTCCATTATCCATTCACATGTGACACCGATATTTAATCTTGTTTACCTAACTTTGTTCCAATGTTGTATGATCAAAAGGAAATATTTTTCTTATCCTATCTGAGATCTGTACTGTACCATTTACCAATCTGCTTTGAATACTAATGTCTTTTTACACGATCAAAAGGGCAGTTCACACTTTATATCCTATAAGTCTAGAACCTCATGTGGCATAAGCTAGTATTTGTTCTAGTAAAGCTATTTGTACTGCCATAGTATCTTTCTATTTAGTATACAGATACTGAACTAGAATTGCCTTCTGACTATGCCTGCTTACTCATGTTTAGAGATTATTTATCTTGTCTTCTAAGGAGGGGAAAAATGTAAGGTCTGATCTTGAATTCACTTAGCTTTATTTCATACCTTGTGTAATTTAACGGACCCTAATGGAGTTACTCCTCATTTACAGCAGTGTAAGTTAGATCAGAATCAAGCCTCCAGCTTCGAAGTGCTGCTAGTTGAGCTGAAAACTACATAACCAACTTTCAGCAGCAGTTACCAGATCTCAGCATAACAGATAAAAGGACACTCCCAAGAGCAGAAACCCCCTTGAGCTGAGGGAGAATAGAAGAAGGCAGTGTGAACTGCATGCTGTTCTATCAAGAGCAAACATTAGGAGGATTCTACTGAAATAAACTTGAAATACAATTTCAGCACTGCCTGTTTATTTAACAGGCTCAGAAGAGCAAATAGGGGAGGAGGAAGACAAATGAGGACTTTAAAAATAAGAATTCCAATTAAAAGAATTGATTTTGCATTTTATTTGAAAAATTAGGATTTTTTTAAAATGGTCTTCCTTTCCTCCTCTGCTCATGGTAGCAAATAGAAAGGAACTAAGGGCAAAATGCACCCCAGAATTTGAAAATGTTGCCACAATATTTTCTGCATGTTACCCAGGTAAAATTCTTTTGTGAAAAGAATTTAGATCCCTGAATCTTTGGAATGCTGTATTTGAATATCGCACTTGATAGAAACCAACCTTTGAAGTACAAGACTGCTACTGTCATTCCATTGGATGAGTTATTAGAAGACTATGTATTTTTGTAAGACCATGTAATTTTTTTAATGAAATTTGGAAAGGCCTTTTTAACCAGAAGAATCTTTTTCAATCTCTTTCAAGCTGAAGTAAAGATCTTCTTTATTATTAAGGTTTTGGTGCCAGTATTTTGAATGTGTATTTATATAAAAACAAGCTATAACTGTTCGTTCTTCTAGCAGCTAATAATTGTATAGGGGTAGCCCCATATTTTTCTCCCCTACAGGTTCCCTCTTATGTTTCCTCTTTCCCTGGAATATGGTTTTCTTCCATCAAGCTCCTGTTCCCTTTGGTATCATTCTCCTGTCATCTTCAACCCATCTCCTGTCTTTTCTAATAGGCCTTTTCTTCCTACTGCTGCCTGCAGGCCTCCTTCACTTTGTTCTTAGTAAAGTGATGTTGTTCTTTTCGTTGCCAAGTTCTGTCCCTCTTAGACATCGGACCATCTCTCTGTCTTTGCCATTATATCCTCCTGTAGCTTCATTTTCTCCTTCTGCAGACCATCGTTGCTGGTACACTCTTTCAGCTTAAAAAGTCCTTGTGTATGCCACAACCACTGGCTTGGGTCATCACTGCCTTCCCGCTGCTGTTACAATACATCTTTTCTCCCTTAATCTCCAGCCCCTAACTGCAACTTTTAGCTCTCAATTTAACATGGTGATTCTATAGTCACCTCTGTGTCTGAGCCCTTGCCTGAGCTCTTATTTTCGTTAACTTCTGGTGTCCAATTTCAGATTATTTGCTTTGACAGAAGGGTATCCTGTGTAAGAAAATGAGAGAGGGTAGGAATAGTAAAGGTTGTTTTTCAGGAAAACCTTTAAAAAAAACTATTTCATTCCTCTGGGTCTTTATTTTCTAGCTGTCCTAATACAAAAGTGAATATACTTCATCACATTAGGAGACTTAAGTTGAAATTAGGGCAATTCATAACTTAACACTGTTGACTTGTTGGCATTTTTATTTAAAAGTAAGTTACTGTCAGACTGTTGAAACAGTATACAGGGATAAATACACTATGTGTTTGTTTCTCAGAGCTCCCACTTTAACACACCATGTCTGTCCTCACATGCACTGTTCTTCTTCACCCTTTGTTAAGAACATTTCAAGCTTGAATAATAGAAAGACAATATGGCTCTGTACCCCCTCCAGGAACTGCGGGACGTTGTAGTTACTTGGTAAAGAATGGTGCATTAATGAACTCGGGCAAACACCTAATGCTGATGCCAAACCAATTGCTTTGCCTGCCCTTAAAGCACTGGCTTTATCTTTAGCATTGATCTAGACTTTAGGGAAAAGCTGTCAGGAGATGAACCACCTATTGATTTGGTCTTCAAGGCTTTCTTGTGTGTCAGCTTCTGTGAGAAAGCTGTGCAACGTAGTTAGACAATTGGCAAAGAACAACTTTGTTTTCAATTGGCAACCCTTCCGTGTGGGCATGCGTTGCATTTGAGCGTTCAGTCTTTCTGTTGAGCTTGTATCATAGCTATTGGCCCATTCTGAATCTAAGTAATCAAAGAAGAAAGTCTTTGAGGTGTGATTTCCCCTTTTCTTACAATTTCCAGAACCTGATGTTCTTCATCCCCAATGTAAGGTAGCAGTTACAGTGCTCTGAAGCTAAAGGAGAGCTCCCGTTTAAAGAAGTTGCATAGTAATACAGAAGCAAAATGAATGGGAAAAGAAAATGTCATTTTGCTTGTTCTGCACATAGGAAACTGAGACAAAGAGATGCAATGAATTAACCAAGGCAATGAAGGGAGTAGATCACAGAACTGATCTGTATTTTAAGTGTATAATCGCCTCCTGTATTAGACTTAAGGCTTTTTTATCTGAGAAGTGAACCCAAGTCCTTCTGAACCAGCTAAAGTTGATATAACGTTTTAATTACCGCTTCTGCATACTATCAAGTATACAGAGCTTTACTACGTACTTAACAAGTGAGACATAAGTTTATTGACTCGAACTATTTCCTTCTACCTTACTGGGAGAAAAATCTGGATAAGGAGCTGAATTCTCAACCCTATAAATGTTACTGCGTTAAAGCCGCTATGAATGATAGTTTGGGAGTCAGTCTTATGAAGGATCTAGAAGCAGTGACCTTGTCACCCCTCCTTCATCCATCATCAAGAAATTTTACACTAGTGGTTTAAGTTAGGACTGCAGTATACATAGCTGAATTGTTTGACATGTATGGATTACCAGCTGGATTCCAGCATTCATCAGAAGAAAGATTGGAGGGTCTGGAGAAACTAGATTTCTACCTGGCCAAGTGCCTCTGTTTAAATAAATTTACTGCTCACTTATTATTAAGATGTTGAGAAGATTCATTCGTCGGAGTCAAGTCAGAAGCTAGTATCCTTTCCAATGTAGACAGTTTGGGCAGATGCCTTTTCATGTTTCCCTGTAACTTAGATTTAACTTTCAGCCTAAATGGTGGGGCTGTTAGTGCTGGTTGGGCAAACACTGCTGACGCTTTTGAGAGAAAATGTGTCTGTTCATCTTCAGCCAACACATCTGAAGACACAAAATAGTGAGAGGAGTCGACACTGGAAGGAACCTCTTTATAGCACTTGAAAAGAGCACAGACTTGCTAAAGAAGCTTGCTTTCTCTTGCACAGAAGGATGAAGTGTAGAAGGAATCCTTAACATCAGAAAGCACAGAGTTTCTGCAGGTGGTGCTGTAATATAGAACATCCTGGCCCTAAACCTGCCCGTGGGCAGGGCATCAAAAAATGTGTTCTTTCTGAGGGAAAATGCTATAGCTGGGCTCTAGGGCAGCAGTAGGCACGGAACATCACCGTGGCTCACTGCAGGAGGAAACACGCTAGCTCGCTAGAGAGTTGTAGCTACAGGCAGTGTGCCAGGTGCCACATCATATGGCCCCAGCTCTTCAGATTGCTTTAAAAGAAGGGGAAAAAAAAAGTTGTCTTCAAGTTCAGCCCCAACTGGCATTTAGCTTTTAGGTCTATTACAGAAGTAGTATTTCAGGCAGCATTTATTGCAATACTGGGTCCCTGGGAACAGGGATGGGAGTCTAATGGAGGAAATGAGTAGTATATGTCAGTGCCTCTATAATAAAGCACTAGTCCTACCACTTCTTTCAGAGTTCTCACTTTTAGAAATATGCTGTTCAAATCATGTGTAGAGTTTGGCCCTCTTTTGTTTTTTTTTTTTTTTTTTTAGCCTAACAACTAACCAGTATATTAAAGTAATGTAATTTGATGGGTCCACCTTCCTGTTGTCTTTTTTCCCAGCTCAAACATTACATCTGTTATCGTTTGTGCTGGAGGGTGTGATTATCCTCTATAGATAGAAATGTTCTGTTGACTGAGTCAAAGGCATTTAGTTCGTCCAGAGAAGTTATTGTTTGGAGGCCAAAATGTCTCCAGTTCATATCCTAGTTCTTGTTTCCATTATTATATGTGTGTGATATTAATTTCTGTCTTTGAGGGGAAAAAGAAATCCATCTAGTGCTATGAGAAGAGGGGAGAAATGAAAGTGAATGTCTGTGGACATCTCCCCTGGCATATCTTTTCATCTTGGCAATAGCAAATAGTAAGGGTTTCCATTTAAATTCACAAATAATTTAAAAAAAAAAAATGTTGGAAGGTGTCCCAGTTTTTATCTGGGGTAACTTTCTTTTCTTCTTTGGACAGGGTTTATATCTTTGTATTAAATAATAAGAAATTAAAAAATATCAAGTAAGCCAAAAATCCACTATGATGAACATAACATTTATATGAGAGAAGTAGCTCTCTCTAGTGGGGCCTCTTGTATCAATTTAATCCAAACAGAAATACAGATCTTTGCTGCAGGAGTTAGTAAACTGAAACTGTGAAACAGTTAAGCCAAACACCAAAACAGCTGCAATGATTTATATTAGAGAAATGCATTATAGTCATCATTGCCTTTTATCTCAACCATAGTGTAGAAAATTACTTTCCACTATCACGATTTATAAAATACTCTTTGAATGCTTATCACTGATACACAATCACTGCAACAGCAGCAAATGAGCAGGTTTCTTTTTAGCAGCTCTTCATGATATTCAAGTAAATTTATACTAGAGGTAGCCAAAAATTGGCAGAGATGAAAAAAAAAAAGTAATAAAGTCGTTGAAGTTACTTTCCACTAATAAAAGCTCCATTGCTTAAGAAACTCAAAACTTCCTGAACAAGGTAACACTTGTCAAGTAAGTGTGAACACTTAGAGAGGGGAAGTGTGAGACAGAGGTCCAGTCATGTGCTCAGGGTTGCCAGACTCATCACTTGCAGATCCTCAGAGGTCTAGTCCCAGCCTGTGATTCTTTCCTCAAGCAGTGTTTTTCTGCCTTATCCCAGTGTTACTGGAAAAAGGTCTTCTTTTTTCCAGTAATGTTTGCAGTTACAAGCTTACAAATTTGGCCTTAAAAGTTCCACCTCTGAAATACAAATCTAATTCTTTGGCATCCTTCATCCATACCCATATCCATTTAGCTGTGTTATTGTATAGCTGTCAGCAAGCCAGAGCGACTCAAGTCTCATAGAACAGCCATCCAAAACTGAACACACGCAAAAAAAGATTGAGGGCAGAGAGCATTCGAGTGGCTACCCTCCCCTACCTCTGTGGAAGGCAGCCAGTTAATTTCTTTAAAATAAAAGTATTTCAGCCAGCTGGATAGTGGCACTTGGCTGCCCTTGCAGGGCCTCCTTGGCATTTACTCTAGCCATGAGGTAACTTAAGTATTCAGAATGTGTAGAGGTAGCTGTCAATACCTAAGGCTGTACACAGAATGAAGAAATACAATACCCCCGCAACAAGTAGTTCAGCATAGCAAACTAAAACACCCCGGCCTGACCCTTCTTGTTCAGCCATTATGTTCGTGCTGCTGTTGAAGTTAAAGGCACAAATGTCTGACCACTCCCCAGCTCTCAACCTGCTGTTGGAATAGGTGGCTGACTGTTCTCCGTTCTCTTGGAGGCGCCTGTCAGGACTGTTACAGTATATAATGCACAGGACTGCATACCTGTTTGGGAATGCAGGCCACAGCAGGAAAAATGAGGAGGAGCTATGAGTTAGGAGTTAATTTCAACAAGTTGTTTCTTTGAATGCCTGTCCTGGTTTCGGCTGGGATAGAGGTAATTTTCTTCCTAGTAGCTGGTACAGTGCTGTGTTTTGGATTTAGTATGAGAATAATGTTGGTAACACACTGATGTTTGAGTTGTTGCTAGGTAGTGTTTACACTAAGTCAAGGACTTTTCAGCTTCCCCTGCTCTGCCAGGTGCATCAGAAGGAGGGGGCACAGCCAGGACAGCTGGCCCAAACTGGCCAAAGGGCTGTTCCATACCATATGACATCATGCTCAGTATATAGGCTGGGGGGCAGTGATCGCTGCTCGGGGACTGGCTGGGCATCAGTCAGTGAGTGGTGAGCAATTGCATTGTGGATAGCTTGCTTTGTATGTTATTATTACTACTACTACTATTCTATTTTATTTCAATTATTAAACTGTTCTTATGTCAACCCATGAGTTTTCTTACTTCTACTCTTCTGATTCTCTCCCCCATCCCACTGGGGGGAGTGAGCAAGCGGCTGGGTGGTGCTTAGTTGACGGCCGGGATTAAATCACAACAGCGCCTCCACAAATAGATACAACTGAGTGGAAATTCGTGGCATTTCTTGCATGCTGAGTGTAAAAACTTGTGTCCCTAAATTGAAACACCTAGGAAAACAAGGCCTTACTCATTTGTATCTTCCCTGATGTGGCTTTCTTGACTTTGAGCTGTCTTCACCTTTTGGAGGCATTTTTGGTAAGCTGGACTGGGGTGTTCTGCTGCGGTGTTGGTGAAGTGGGGCTCCCTCTTCAGTGCTTAGCCTTCACGCAAAGTCTCTGCAGAGCAGTGCTCTGTGGCAGGTGGCTGTAGTGATCAGAAGGGTACTCTTCCCCTTGGCGTGCAGATTTCAACAGAGCAGAGTCACAGGCTGCAATGTACACGAGGGGCTGTTTTGTGTATAGTCAAGTCCAGACAAAGAAAAGATGCCTATTCTTTAATTATGGGATTCAGTACAAAGCTCCTAGCTTTAAAAGTGCACCACAGCATTGGAATTATTTAAGCAAGTGTTACCACAATTTCTTCTGTTCTTTAGAAGAGATTGATGTATTCAAGGTCATGACTCATGCTGCATTGATTTCTTGCCAGGGGATTTAGACCTTAAGTGATGGATTGTGTTGTGAACTGATAATTTTTTTAAAAATTAGTAAAACTTCACAGTATACCTTTAATTGTTAATATTTACTGAGCAGTGAATGTATCACAGCTCTATGGTCTATTATTGCTTCCTTCTGGAAAGAGCATTTGGAAGACAAAAGCCCTTTTCGGTGGCCTGCCGTACTGTTTGATAGCTTTTGTAAATGCTTTCAAAAATGATAAACATGATGAGCCAGGTCCTTAGTTGGTATAAATCATCCTCACCCCACTGGATTACACCAGCTGTCACTCTCCAAAGAGTTGTCCAAAAGAGCCTTTCACTGGCTACCTGGCAGGGTTCAGCTATGTCAGTCTCTGAGCTGTCAATGGCTCTGTATGTGAATTGTCCCGATGTGGATTGAGTACTGCACCATCCATGCTCTGTTTTGGACACTGGGAGACTTTGTGCAAGCCAAACAGAGCCTCACTGCTGCTGGACCCAACTGCAAGTGATAGCATCCATCATCACTTCCTTCCTACTCCACTAAAAGTGGGTTTATGAATCTGGACCACAGCTAAGCAAAACTTGGCTAGCACTTATTTAAATCTTTAAACCAGTTTTTTTCAGCTATATTTTCCTCTGTATTTAATTTTCTACTATTATTCTGAGTCTTTGTGATGACAGGAATGCTTATTTGTCTTTTTTTTTAATAGAAAAGTGTAGAGGAAATAAATAATAGTGTTGCATTCACCACTATGAGTATTCATACCAGGAGCTTTTCTCTCTGTAGATTTATCTAATCACAGGAACGTATAATCTAGTTGTCTAGTGCCAACTGATTGAAAATGTGAATATCAAGAGGGAAGAAATGTCCCTGAGATGTGCAGGATTCACCAGGATTCATTTGCTTTGATAGGGTTGGGAGGTTTTGGTTGCCTTTTTTTTTTTTAATGTTCTAATCTGTCCAAAATAGAATTTTTAAGTAGAGAGGGGGAATCCACTAAATTATTGGCTATATATATTCTACGCCCAGCTGTGCTCTGCCCTTCTTTCTTTGCTTGTTGGTTATCTATGCTAATATATTTGGAACAGCATCCAGATACCAGGTAGTTCAGGAAAGGGTTGACTTCTGATGACAAAGATCAGTGTTCTGTGAAGTTAAATGCAAATCCTTTTTCACTATGTATGCTGTTGCTAATGGATAACTGGATTTTGGCTATCCATTATCATAAGAGTGAAGGGACATTCCTCTGTGGATATGTTGTAAGGATTCTGCATAGTGTTTTCTTATACTACTCATAATCTTGCTTCTAGTGAACATAATGAAAGTGGGCGTAGACTGCAAACTACTCTGGGATCTCTTTGAATTGTTTTGCACATCCAACACAGTAGAAATCTGATCCCATGGAGAGCTCTCAGAGCATAAGCCAGTAAGAACACTTCATAATAGTATGAGCCCAAATAGGTTTTGGCTCTTAGAATTAGTAAGTAAATTGCTGTTGATAAATAGCTCCATGTCCCAGATTTAAGAATGACATAAATCAATGGCGATATAAAGAGACAGACAGTAGTTTGCCTCGATTCCTGTGGTTAAACTTGTGTTGAGTATTTGCTATCAACAGCACTTGTCTGTATGTCCACTGGAATTCTATGCTGACAGTTACTGCACAGGACAAAGGTCCGCATTCACAAATGCAGTGGCTGTGGCTACATGGAAAAGATTATGCGACCAAAAGTGGAGGTTTCCAATTGACATAAAGGATTTGAGCATGTGATACCATTGCATTTTGGTTGGTTTTCTGTGCATTTCGAAATACCCTGCATAATTTCCCAATTTGTCAAATGCTGTTTTTGTTTTCAGTGATTAATTCCTGATCACAAATACTCATTAGTTACCTCTCAGCCCATCAAATGGTAGGCACAGTCCTGAGAACAAGAACCATACTTGTGACTTTCTGGTTAGAGCACGATAAGGGAAGAGAAAGAAAGAGGTTTTACCTGCTGCCACAGTCTCCAGATGGTAATACTGCTTGTTGTCACCATCCATAGCTGTATCTCATGATGAAGCTTCAAAAAATTCATCCTATGCCAGCCTTGCAATGCTAAAATATAATATCAACAAAGAAAAGGAAATTGTATCTCCTTCTACTACTCTTTAAGCTTCATTTCTCCACTCCAGTACTGAATAGAAAGGAGAGCGCTGGCTCTGGGGTCCTCTGTCTTTCCTTTCTTTTATGAGCCTGTACAGGAGGTTACAGAAGGGCATCAGGCTCTCTGCACCGTTTGACACTGTGCCAATATGGCGTGCTTTACACAGTGAGAAACTGGGTCCTTCCAGCCTTTACTGGAAGAAAAACTCATACTGTTTCTTCAAGTGACTGCATTCTCACATGGAAATAAAGCAGGAGTGTGGCCCTTAAAACAAAATCCCATTCTCTTCCTCACCTATTCACTATTTAGCATTCACCGCCATATATTGCTGTACTAAGACTCCAGTAAGACTTCATCAGTCATGGTTTTGCAATCGTGCTAAAAAAAGTTCAGATTTCATTAAACAATGCTGCACGATGAATGGATGGGGTAAAATTTAGTGAGATTAACTGGGCTGTATTGTAGATGCCAATCATCTTTAAACCAATGAGCAATGTCAAGATAGATGAAAAATGATGTACCGGAGAAGTGTCACCATTGGGAATGAGATAGTGACTCCCACATAGAGAAAGGGATGTATATATTTGCTTTAATAATGTCTGAATGAGAATCTCAGTTTTAATTTTTCATGATATCATTTGGCAGATTTTGAAGGCTGATGATATTTTTCAGGAAAGGCTCATATCTCCTCTTCTAGAGGTGAGCAGGAAAGAAATCCTTCACCAACCTGTTCCTGTTAATTGTAATATTATTCACATACTCTTGTAATTATTTCAGGATCTGTTCCAAATATTTTTTAGCTGGATCCTGATGATTATGAACTTCCAAGACCTGTTTTCCTACAGCTTGCAGTGTCATGCTAAATGGACTGCAACAAGAAACGTTGCTGTGCCTGAGCTGTACTAGAGCCAGATCATAATTTGCAAATGTGTTTTTTGGGAGCTGCTGATATTTCTCACCACCTCCTTGCAGAGAGAGCAGAACAGTGCAGAACACTTCCCACTGCTGAAATCTGAGAGTGAGAACTTTTCAGGCTGATCTTCTTGACAGTGACCGGTAAAGCATAAACCAAGACTTTCAAAAAGGGCTAAGGAATCTGGGGTACTGCAGTTCCCTTTTGTACTCTGACAGACACTTGCAAAGGCACCTGGCATTTTGGAAGGACAGAATATCTGCCTTCTAACAGGTGAGCCCCACCTTAGGTATCTCAGTTTACCCAGGGAAAATGTCTCCAAAATCAGTAGTCCTGTGATCACTATATTACTGGATTGTTTAGTACTTGCCCAGCCAGGTGTGTGTGTGTGTGTGTATATACACATCATGCCTGTCTTTTTCACACCAGTTTCTCTCTGTTAGAGAAAAGTAAAGAATGCAGAAATGGTGAAGAGAAGTAGGCAGGTGAAGGATTAGAGCACTGATACAAGGTGAATAATAATTATATAAGAGGCATTAAACAATATGGAGTCCAGGACCCAAATTCTGAGATAACGCTTACCTGTTAAAGTCAGTGAAACGTTAATGCAGACCACAGACGCTCGGTGATGCTCCAGCCTTAGCCTCAGTCCCTGTATGATCAGGACACACTGTGTACCGAGAGGATAGACAGGCTGTTGGTTCACCATTTGTTTAATTGGCAGTCATTATAGGAGCTTGGGTTTCTGCAACAGTGAGTAGAATTCTGGAAACCATTTGGACAGGAGCATCTCAAATTGTTTTGGAGGCAGTATAATTATCTGGAATGTCATTATTTTTTGTCCTAATAAAGTGGTTGAAATCTTGCACATTTTCCACTGGTCATTTAAAAAAAAAAAATTGAGCCAGCCACACACAAAAGATAACAACTTGATTTTGTCTGGTGATATTTGCAAAGTAATAAAACCAGCAACATTCTTAGGCAAAGAAATACAATTAACGTATTCTTTCTGCATAAGGACAGCTTGTTTTTTTCCTGTAATGACTTGGGTGGCTTGATGGCAAAGTTATGGGAGGGAGGTTTATTCTTGTTCTTCAAGGGCAACAATATGCTATAGTGGAAACATACTGTAATTTTTTCTCCCCCTTATCAGACATTTTATTGTTCAAGAAAAAGTGTTTCAGAAAAAGTTTTTTCAGAAAAAATGTAACATGGGATAAATGAACAATGTGCCTGCTGTTTGTGGAGATAAACACAAAAGAGACAGAATGGAAATTAAAGACTCTCATCAGAAGTGTCATTTTTTACCACAGTGAGAATGTTTTCTTCAGCACCATAATAGAATCTCCTAATGTCAAATATTAAAACACTTCCTCAGAAATAAATTCCAATCACATTACAGCAGTTATATGTAATTTGATGGCTCTTAGCATGTGGGCCAAAAATGTTCTTCAATAGCTGAGCTCGTTATTGTCACTATTAGCATCTCTCACATGAGCTTTTTCTGCAGATGCTTACCTCCTGTCAGAGGGAGGTATCCATCCTGGTGGCTGCAATGAAGTGGTGCTTTGGGAGCCATGCTTCTGGATTTCAAACTTACACCAGCAACACAGAAAAAGCAAATTGACAGATCTTGTTTTCAGTACTGCTCTATTCTTAGAGAGGAGCTACATTAGGAGGATGAGTCGTTTTAAAGAGTTTGCCAGCAAATGATGGATCCTCTTCTGGGTCACGAATTCTTGTCACCTTGTGTATTAATAGGATCTGCCAAGGTTTTATCATAAGTTTCATTGCTTACAGTAAGGCACATGGGTAACAGAACCACAGAGAGTTGAGCATCTGTGACCCATATACTGAAGAAGAGAAGGGAAGAACAGCCGAATAAGGACACAATGTTTGAGTCAGGAGCTTGATTGGCTTAGCAAAAATGTTTATGCAATGCTTTGAAAATCAATTGGAAAGCACTGCAGCAGTGTAAGGGTTTGTAAGTAATGTGGGATTATCTCAGTTACCATGTGCCACCCTCACACAAAACTGCACGTTTGTGTTGTGGGGAGATTTGGGGAGTGCCATGCTCAAACGTTATCCTCTCCCACTTCAACAGATAAAAATCTTTGTAAGATTTCAGCAAATGCCTGGCCCTGTGTGTATGGTCACAAAGTCTAATACCACCGTCAATAGGCGCTGATGCTCCCATGTGTTGGTATAAGTGTTTCATGCTATTTATGATAAACAAGAGGAAAGTTCATTTCTTGGTCACGTTTTCTTGCATTTTGAAGGGTCAGATGTTAGAAATGCGACAGAATAGTAGTACAGCAGACTTACCCCTGAGGGACTCGCAATGCCAGGTCTTAATAGGATTGCCTGACTGTCAGCATACAGTATTTTTTCCGAGGCAGCCAGAGTATTCTGGACCGACTGAAAGACAGAACTGGGAAAGACTTCACAGCAGGGATACCCAGAAGGACAAATTCTGTGACCATAGTGTACGCCTGTGACTTTGAAATTTGAGGTTGTGGTTAAGTCATTTTGCAAATTTAATGGAACTAGAATAGTTTGTCCAAGCTGAAGATTTACTCTGTTAGAATGTGAGTTTTTCTCTTAGTGATAATGAAATTGCTGCTGAGGAAGGGGACAGATTCTCTACTGTCCCCATTGCATTTTATCTCTTCAAAATCTGGAAGCAACGGAGATTTTCCTCTTCTTGCCCCTTGGCATCACAAATATTTTTTTCAACACTGTTGACCGTGGCAGTGCTTCATGTCAGAGATAGAATTGCCCTAGTGCAGTAAGCTTCCCTGTGCTGTTGCATCTGTAGCTGATTCCAGCAGACTGACTCAAATTTGAATCTGTCCTGCCTGCCCCTCTTCATCTGCAAGAATAAACCCTCTTCCAGACATATTGAGAGATACCTGCTAGATACCACCAAAAGCATTGTTCCATGGAATAAGGGAACTTTAGTTTGCCTCCTGATGGTGGTATATAACAGCTAGCTTTTTAATTAAATGGTAAAGAAACAAATGAATAATTAGCATACAGATAATGTGAATTAGCCCTTATGTTATACATTAAATTCTATTCCAGTTACTGGATTGTTGTGCGCTGTTGCAAAGTACTAAGCTGAAATCCATGCCCTAATTATTTGCCATGATGTGCGTGTCTCAGCTTTTGTACTAAATGAATGTAGGTAAAGATAAAAACGTATTACAAAAAGCTAGGATTCTAATGTAAGATAGGCCAGTGCTAATTACTGGCTAATCATTGTGTTAGAGTAATTGTATTACGTGCTTTCACAGCCTTGGGTAGTGCCAAGTTGAACACTACCATATAATCTGTCAGAGAGGAGTTAATTTTTCTTGTTATCATAACAAGATAGTATTTTCCTTTTTTCTAAATATTTTTCAGGAATGTATGATTTTACCACTCTTTTGAACATTTTTCCTGTCTTGTTAGCCTTAAGGAACTGTTTTGCAAATGCTGTTGGTGTCGAGTTAAGGGCAGGTTTCATTCTGTCTTGCACTAATGGGAGGGAGCACTAATGGGTCTTGTGACTGATCAGTTAAGTGGATGTGATGATTATATAAGGCTGCAATTTCAAAATTATTTTTTAGTATTGGCCTCCTTACTGGAGCCAGACAGAACTTTTCTCAAGCAGGTACAATGTCAAGGAGTTATTTTTTTGCAGAGTCAGCTAGGAGATATCCCAGGCCTGATCCTGCTGGCCTGACAACCAGTGACAGCTTTTTCTTTCTGGACCTAGAGCAGTGCTGTCCTGTACTCTAGAATATGCTTAGCATCCTAAGTACCTGAAATAAATACAGTCATGCAAGCTCGTAGTAGTGAAAGCCAACACAGTATTTTTAAAGAGCTGTTTACCATGATAGCAATTATGGGAAGATGGATGGTTTGAATCTCTAGAGCAAGTGAATAGTTAGAAACAGCTATATTCTTTGCTTAACTTCTGTTCCCATTATTCCACAGACATGTGGAATATATCATTAATTTTAAAGAGGGAAATAAAACCAAATTGAAGGACCTAGATTCAAAGGCAGTACCTAAGCATCGCCATTTATTCTCTCTGGAATGGCTTGAAAATCTGTGTTGAGCTTCTTATGACAGAACTGGCAGAAGAGTGCTTCCAATTAAATACAGATTCTTTGCGGATCAAAATTAGAAACTTTTGCTAGCTGAAGGTGACTGTGTTAAACTTGGTGGGGACAAATGGTTCTTGGATTCCTAAAAGTTACACTGTATCTGCTTTTTATATATTTATCCAGGCCATTCTTTCTGTCTGGCTCACCTAATACAAAAGCTATTTTTTCTTCGTTTTAGGTTTTATTAAAAAATAAGGATTTGATTTAATTTAATTTATTCCCTGCAAAAGCTTTCTATTCTTGACACACTGAATCCACTTCTTGATTTAGACTGTTGTGATCCTGGAGGAATGGCTAGGTTTTGGTATATTTTTTACAGTTATAGCTATGTCTGAGAAGTACTTTCTTTTCTGAAGATTCCAGGGCAGGTTTTCGCATGTTCCTCATGATCTCTAATTGGAAATAATCTTCAAAAGAGCTCAATATCTGGCATGCTTATATGAGAAGCTGGTCACTTATTTTAGTACCTGAATAGACGAAGAGCTCTTTTGAAAGTCTGACCCCTGCTCTAAGTGCTGAACACATTTCAGAATCTGATTTGTTGTTTTCCAGCCTGCAGCCAGTGAGATAATTATCTGTCTCTGGTATTAATAGTGAGGAAGAACCATGCTCCCAGTCTCTTGCCTGGGACTCCATGACTGCATCTATACTAATAAATGAAATGGGCCTTGGGCACAGGCTCCCACGCCAGTGGCTGACCACCCTTAACAATCACACGGTTAAGGCTGGTGTCAGCCGGCCCTTTTCCAGACAGTGCCTGGCCATGGTTTGGAGTAGTCACGGACCACTTCCACTATGGACAAAGCTCCTTCATATTGCAGGGGCAAAAGAATTAGTTGCGGGGATGAGAGCCTGTGCGGTGGTGAGGGGAGGAGAAAGAGGGAAAAAGGCAAGATTTTTATGAGCTAGTATCTGAACAGGCTGATGGATCTGGCCAAGGAGCTGACAGATGATGATGCCATTACTGGAGAGCTCTGAAGCATTATTTAGTTTTATCTACTGGTAATAATAGGTTCTTGTGTATCTGCCTCTTTCTGAATGATTTATTTTTTTGGAGAGGAATATGCTCTTGAACACTGCCCTGAATGGAAAGGCTACTACCTTCTCTGATTTATGGGGAGTACAAGTCTAAACTGATGTCCCAAAGGTTGCCTTTAGAGGCTCTTCCTCAAAGTGTGATGCTACCAAGCAATTTGCCTCCATGTTACAGGATGACATAGAAAGCTTCAGAGGAAGCTAGTAGTAATGGATCTCCTAAAGATGTCACTCGAGTTGGCTCCCGTGACAGACAGAGTGTTAGAGCTATCTGTTTATATCTAATATTAATGCTTTCAGTTTTGGAGAGACGGGCTGGAATCTAGGCTGTCAGCAAAAATGTCCCCTTTCTTCATCTGATGAATCTAAAGAACTGTCTAAACCTGACAGTGGATTCTCATTAATGTGGGGGAAAAATACCGACATGTGAAGACTTCATGCCAAACAAATCTGCGGTAGGAAATCTCACCTCTCTTTTATGCTTGTGTTCTGAGAAAATGTCACCTAAGAGACACCACAAAGTTTCTGCAGGGACATCAGAACCACCCTCTGTGTTATGGGAAGTATGCAATAAAGCTCAATAACTGAAGGCCTGATTTTGTAAGGGCCAAACACTTTCTATTAAGTGGGTAGCCCCATTAACTCACATATAGATATTCAGTATTGCCTCCTTCCAGCTTGATCCTGCTGCTTTCAGACACAGTCCCAAAATATGAAGTCGCTTTTCATGAAAGCAAAAACAGGCCTTGAGTCACAGTCAGAGCTAAGGCAGCGATTACTGTAGTGGTAAAGGCAGGATTGTAACGCTGACATGCTGTAAATTCTTGGACAATCCTTTCCCCCTTTGTGTTTCTATTTACTGTCTTCCAATATTTGCCTGCCTAGATTGCCAGGCTCTGCAGGGCAAGGATTGGTTCTCATGATGTTTGCTCTGCTTTTCATAGTAGAGTCTGAATCTCAGGTGGCTGCTATTAATCATGAATTATGTATTAATGGTAATGTTGTGGAGTCAACTCACAAAATCTTATCTGATAACTGACATAGATGAGAATTATAGACGGTATTTTACAGGTACGTAAACTGTGCTGTGAGTGGCAGAGCTGGGGGATCCGAGGGCAGAGTTGCCACGGGCGTGGTAACAGAAGGGAGGCGGAAAAAGGGGCTTCACATTTTATGAAGCCTGCTTCTGTGCATGTCATTTTGCAGTTTGCTCTGTGACTTTAAGTGAGATGGAAAATCAGTTAATCCATTGTGCAAAGTCATTTTCATAAATGATTGAAGGAGCGAGAGAAGGCAACTCTTGAGCAGCCCCTTATAACTTTGTAGAGTTCCTCCAGAGTCAGGCATTCTGGGTCTGACTACGGAGTTGTTGGCACGAGCAGGTGGAGGGCAGACTTGCTGCATAGAAATGGTTATAGCGCATACGGAAAGCTATAGGAGGGAGACAAAATGCAGATTAGTGTCTGCAGTTTGGTACAGATACAGAAAGAAGGGAAGAGAAAGGACACACGACACAATGAGAAAGAAAAGGAAAAAACCTGCACGGTGTTGTAAACCTGACATCCGTGGATAGCTGCCTCAGAATTCTGATTTAGATCTGTGTTTAAATTTCCTGTACCATGAAATTAAAAAAAAGTTATAAAAAAGGAAAAATGTAAATTAGTAAAAAGGAAAACAGATGTCCCCAACATCAAAGCAGAAGTAAAGAAATCTGCAAATAATATTAACAAATACATTAACAAAATCACCTTCTTTTCCTAGAAGAGGTAGCCCATTTCATTCTGACATAAGTCTGTTGCAGTAGCTTTACATCTGGGGTGAATCCGATGCAGTGAATTGACCGAGCCTCTGGCATGCAGTACTTGCCTAGTGCATTTTAACTGGAAGGAAACTAGACTGTAATGTGCTAGAGGCAGGCACCCCACAGATTACTGAAGTGCAGGAGAACGTAACAAAGCAATATCTATTATTGAAAATATTTGGGAAAGCACTATCAGACCTGAGATTCTGCATGTTCTTATTGGTCAGTTAACAAAATATTGACAAAGTATGCATCAACACACTGAGTCCATTTAAAAAAAGGCAATTCTTGCACTCTGCCTCATGCAATGGATTGCTTTAGTGAGGAAATCATCACCATATGACTACAAATGGTATCTCTGATCCTGTGAGAATTTACAACCAAGCTATTAAAGCCTAAGTCAGGGAAATGCTACGCTTAAAAATGTTTGCAGAATTGGTCCCTGAGCATGACTTGCTGCTTATTTGTGGCTTTTGGTTCTGTTTGCCTCTTGAATATATAAAGGTGATAATGATACGGGGCTCATCCAGGAACACTAGGCAGCCCGCAGCTTATGGCCATCTTTCCAATCAAGGATTTAGTGTCCTGAACCTAATCCAGGCTCTGGCTGGTTGCTTGACACCACTGGCACAAAGCATAGAAGAGGGCAAAATACCACATTGATGTGATTGTGAAGGTGGCTCTTTGAAAATACAGCTCAGCACTAGCTGCAGTCAAACAGGCAAATAGAATTGTAGGAATGAATAGAAAAATTGGAGTAAAAGAGAGAACATAATTGTGCTGCCCTGTAATCTGTGGTGCCCCCATACCTGGCTGGAACACCGTGGACAGTACTTGCCACCAGACCGCGCACGGATGGTGCTGAAAATTTGCAAAAATGCATGGAGATGCTCAGAGGCGGAGCATGGTTTATGGAGAGGAAGAAATTAAACAGGGCAGAACTTACCAGCTTGAAGTGGAGTAGGTGTGAGATGTATTAAATCATGAAGGAGATGGAGAGGGCACATAGAGAATAGTTATTCATTACTGCTTTTGTAACACGAGACACAGTGGTTCCGAGTGACATTGTCAAACTGCTGGTTCAGAACAAATAAAAGGAATTAATTTTTTATACAAAGTGTGATTAAACTGCAGATCTTCGTGCCATAGGACGCTGTAGAAGCCAAAGGTATAAATGGTCTCAAGCCAATTCAGGAGAGATTGGCTAGGTATAAGTGGCTTTTAAACAAAATGGCTTGGCTGTGGTTTCCAGCTGAAGAAGTCACTGGACCACTGACTGCCAGAGGAAGCTCAGAGGTCTTAAAAGGGATGGGATCACTTAGCTGATTCCTTACACGTTTTGTCTGGGCAGTCTGTCTTACCCACTGTCAGAGAAGGGGACTGAGCGAGAAGCACCTTTGAACTGATGCCATATTGCTGCTGTTCTTATGCTATTCCAAAAATTGGCACAGCCAACTCTTTCAGACATCTTCATTCATGTAAAGCTTGGATGGATGCTCTTGGTAGAGCTTGTAAAAGCTTCACTTTCTTTGCTGCTGTTGGATGGTATTTCCGTATCTTAATATCACATTTAAAGTAGCCCTAGTAGCTGCTTTGGGTAACTCCAGGGGCTTGACATAATGTTGTGAAGTGCTGCCAGGAGCTGAGCAAAACTTCAAATTCCTATGGAATCAGTTCAATACTGGCAACGGCTTCCTCATCCTGAATCAGAAATAAAAGCCAAACTCTTTGAGCACAATCTAGTAAATGAAGATTAAATATATATATGACTCTTATTCAAAAGACTCTATTTTTTCTGAGGTTGAATCAATTCTCTGTCTTGATTAGTTTGTGATGTCTGAGGAAGGCAAAATGAAATGTTTCAGCTTTGTCCAAATTAACTGTTTCAGCATGTTTTTAATGGTAATTGTTTTGCCTGAAAATCTTTACATGTTTCAGATTTACCCCCAATTACAAGAAGAAAACCTTTATCAATAGAATTCCTGTACTTGCACTAGCTTTGCTCGTGTCCAACAACAACCCATCTGTGTTCTTGCTGACAGTTTGCAGTGTATGCTACATGTAACTCCTACAAAATACTCGCAGGTAATTTGTGCTGTAAATGCCATGGAGACTTACTTTTCTAGGGGATGGATAAGGGAGATTTTGTGTGGAGGTGCTGTGAATGAAAATGGCATGCCTTCCTGTTGTTCCTTTGTTTCGTACTCCCTGCCACCACCAGGTAGAAGCTAATGTGGTGGTATTAATTTGCATCTCCAAATTACTGGTACTAGCTTCATTATGGTTTTAGGCACTAACTGATCAGCAGAGATTAAGATAAAATATCCTAATGATTTTTGGCATATGACACTCCAGCTGCCTTTCATGTTCTATTATGGAGATGGAGACAAGGTAGCAGTCCTCTGCTGTAGTAATGATGGTGAAAATTAGCAAGACGCCATCCTCTGCAGTGCTGTCATTGCTGTAACAACCTGGTTAACACACTCCTCTTGTCTAGTAGGCTCTGGAAGAGAAGAGTCAGCTCTTCAATTGCAGTATTTTGGTCAGTGGTGATTGCAGGACAAGACCAGAATCCTTTTTTCCCCCTAGAGAAACAAAGAGTTAGTTGCAAGTGTTCTTGTGTGAAGGACTTGTGCATAGACAGCACTGCAACAGCCAGTGGGTGGCACTGTTGTTGCAAGGAAACTGTTAAAAACCCACCCATGTAACACTTCAGAAATGTTTGGATGGAAGTTTTCCATTGAAAACAGCAGTTTTGCCGAAATTGAAACATTTCATGGCACATGTCGCTTCTCAATGAATTTTTAGTGGGGAAAAATGTAAATTACTCAGTTTGACTTTATAATTGCAGTGTAGCTTGTTTTCCCTTATCTTATTGATTCAGTGTATTAGTTTATGTGGACAAGCAATTTCAAAATAATTCTTAATTTTATAGTTTTTTATCCTAGTGACTTGAACTCTCAAAACGTAATGGTCTTACTTTGTGGAAAAGGAAGCATTTTGGTATTTGTTAAAATAATAATATGTTTTTAAAAAGCCTTTCAAGTGCTGTCACAGGGAAAACATCATCTTTGACTCTCAATTTGGGACAAAAATACGTTTCTGAAGGTCTGAATTTTGTATGGTCTGGATGATCTGTATTTTGACCTGCACTGAATGGGTCTTCTTGACAGAAGAATGTGCTTTGGGATGCTCTTTTGCGGTGCCGTGTGAGTGGCAGTGCTACCCAGCAGAACGTGCGCTACAGAGGGGCACCTCAGTCCTGCTCGCAACAGCCGTTCATTACTCTGTGGTGTCAGGCAGGCGGCACCATGCCTCGGTGTCTTTGTAAGCTGTCAAGGGCAAGAAATGGTGCCAACATGGGGCTGAAATCTCAGGTAGCTATTGCTTTTTAAAAATAACCAGGTGGTGGGGTCTGACTAGGAACAGCTCACTGTCTCTGTAAATTAACGTGCTGGTAGAGTGATGGGTATTTACAGAATGGCTAAAGGTGGTGCACAAACTCAGAAGCAGAGGGAAAGAGAACTCAGTGAACTGGAGAGGGAACACCTTCCCTTTTTCTGTCTTCCAAAATAAAAAACCAACCAAACAAACACTATTTATTCATATATGGCTTGTCTTGTTTGTTATGGCAAATGTGCAAAACATGGTTTTGTCCTACATAGACGGGGTAAGTTATTTATAGTGACTTCTCATACAGTCTTGTTGGAGGAAGCCCAAATTCTTCATTCTGCCATACGCAAAACTTACTGCAGTTATTGCAGACTTCTCAGATTCTGCCCACTTCATGTCAAGTTAGCACTGCTAGAGCTTCACTGTGCAGAGCAGTAGGATTTAGGGTGACATACACAGGGGCCCTATGGAAATAAAACTAGTGACAGGGATCCGGAATTGGTATCCATAAATGTACTTGTTTTCTAATTGGAAGTGAATAATGGCCATATAAGCTATTATGAGCAGCCTGTGTCTCTCTGAATTGCATGGCACAACTACTGCAACACCATACAAAAGATGCTTAAGCATATGCAGTCATCTCACTGAAATCAAGATACCTAATTAGGTCAAGACAAATGCCATAGAGGTATTCAAAGTAAGTATATACATAAATGGTTTTTTAGATCAGGGGATACAGCAGGACCTGTAGATGTCTCAGAGGAAGACCACAATTTCTGCATTCCCTCCAGGGATACATAGCTGTTTTTTTGTTCTTGTAAGTGCTGCACTGAACTCTTTGAGGAAGCTTAGCAATAAAGAGGAGCACATCCTTTTTTGTTTTTGTTTGACACAGTTACTTTGGTGACTGTGTCAACAGTGGAGAAAGAACCAAATTGTGTTACTACCTCTGTCAGTTCTTAAACAGCTCTGCAGAGTCCCCTCTCCTCCCCAAATGAGGAAGAGAAATTCACACTATAATATTAATAACTGTGGGGCCCTTTAGCCTTTAATAATTAACACACTGCTAACTGTAGCTGAATGTTCCTTTTTCTGATTCCAATTACAGACCCATTTGGACCAGGCTCAGCTGAGGGAAGTGGCTGAGCAGCAGTGTTATAATAGAGACCTAGATCTGAGTGAAATTGTTCTCCTTTGGCCCACACAGGAGATTAAAGAAAAGTTTGGGCTCAGACAGTGGTGAAGCCAAAGCATCAGGTGTTACAGAAAAATAAAGTACTTCTGTACCCCAGTCATTCCAAGTCGGGGGACTACTTTAACATGAGAGCCAATTCCTGGAGCCTGCTGACAAATACACTCACTGGCCTAATGTAAAATGAAATGCTCCTTTCAATAGGTGACAACTGTACATATACTTGCTGCTTTTCCCCAAGATGCTGCTGAGTAGGAGGCTCTTGCTACCTTTTTCTTCTTTGTGGGGTGACAGTATGTGTTCATTGGTAGCGTATGAATAAGGCAGGAGACCTGGTCTAAAACCATAGCTCCCAGATTGGCTAGCCCTAGTATTTTTTGCCTGAAATAGAGTTGCTAGTGCAGCTCTAACAAGAAGTTTAGCATTTAGCAAACCTACTATGATCTTTGCAATGTGATTTACAAGTCTTGGATAAACGTTGTTAGTGTTTTGCTGCAACATCATGATGTTTTGGCAGTATTCCTGCTACCCGAGACGATTCTGCTAGCAGACAGGCCAATTTAACTGTAACAGTTTAAATGCTTCTCAAACTATAGCCCTACTTCAAAAGGTCTGCTATTATGCAACCAGAAGTAGAAGGGAAGGGAACTAGTAAATTCTAAGTTGTGGTTACCTAGCAGCTAAAACTGAGCGATGGAGCCTGCCATATATTCTGTCTTCCTGCCCCTGGTTGTGCAATCCCATACCTTCCCTTGTGCGTGCAGCTGTAAAGTGAGAAAGCATAGGAAGCTGATCCAGCTGAAAACTAACCTAACCAAGAAAAAATTAAGTTTTGTTGGTATGGCTTTCCATCCATGTCTAGATTGGCTGAAGCTATTATAGAGTTATACCCAGAATTAATCAAAAGAAATAGTGAAAGAGGCTTGGAATCGTATTGGATTATGTCACATGGTGCAATATTTTTAATCATTATAACTCTGTCTTAGAGTTACACTACCAGTCTTTTGTAACACTTGGTGAATTCTCATTGAAATATGCTTATTTTCAGCTACGTGTTAACAATTAATAAAGCTCTCAAGAGATTTTCTGATTTTCAAATTATTTTCTCACTGCTTAAATTTGAGAAGTTGTGAGGTGGAAACATAGTAGGGCTAAGAGTGAGAAAATCTTGTACTCAGTTAGAAATGTGGGTGGCAGCAGCTGGGAATTACAGAAAATTCCACATACACCTACAACAGTGTAAGAAGAAGGGTAGTTGCAACATTAGATGAGGTGACTCGGGGGCATTTAAATAGCATATATGCTTGGGTTAGAAGTCATCTACACATGCTGGCCCTTGAGGGACTGGCAAGTTTCAGAATGTGGGGTACTCAAAATCGGATTTAAGTTTTCAGTAGTTTGAAAGCAGGAAGCAGATTAAGAATTCAAGGCACGAGCATGCAATGGAAATGCATCCAAACCAATCCAAAATCTCATTGCAGAATTCTAGTCCTGCGAGTTACTGAGGGATTATAAACGGGATTTTTACCTGGATTCAGTCAGGAAGTGGAATTTATCTTCCTTTGCAAGTATGGAATTTTCAGGGAAAGGTTGAAATCATGTATTTTATTATTTAGGTTTTAATTTTATTTATATAGGTAACTTTCTTTATGTATTTTATTGCATGTTGGTTCCTCATAGGCATTGTCATCCTGTCTTAATTTGCCACTCTCCATAGCGTTTGTTCCAGGGTCAGGCTGTACATCCCATGAGGCATCTCTGCTCGTGACCAGAGCATAGGTAATGAATCATGTCTGCCAGGTGTCTGTGCCACAGCCGGGAAGATGTAGGCCAGGAGAGCTCCAGTCATAGAGGAGAACAGGAAGAAGGCAAATGAACTACAGTTCTCGCAGAGCATAATTGCAGTATTTCAGAATTAAAATATACTGCAGTTTGCTGGCTCAGCTTTTCAGTGAGAAAACAGTATTTTCAGCAAAAATTGGATATTGCTTGAAACTGAATTTTCCATTGGAGAACTGGTTCTGACAGAAAAATTTCTAATGGATCTATGCTTGATCCTTCTTTCAATCTCTTAAATGAGAACAGCAGTTCTTACCTGCTTCAGCAACACACACAGTTTCTCCATGTCTGGACCTAAAAATATAAATGAGAAGTACAACTAAAATTACAAGTAAGAAGCTAAGAAGGGTTAAGATTGAGGATAATCTGATAATTCAAAGATGACATTTCAAAATTTTTAGCAGTTGTACAGAAAGTCAAAAAAACTTTTTCAGCTGTTTTTAATTAATAGAATTCTAACAAGCTCTCGTTGGGAAAAGTGAGTACTCACATTTTTATCTAACATCAGAATAAAGACAGGATTGCTTCACACATTTTGGACATTTTGGTAGAGGTCATTTTTTGGTTTCTCCAAGCCTGTTCACCCATCTGTGATCTTTTCAAATACCATTGATAGAAAATGTTACACCAGTAGCGAGAAAAAAACCTTATTTTAAAGAAAAAAGCATGTTGTTTGACAAAGTAATAAAAGGAGAAGAAATCTGACTATAAAAGAGACTGTAACAGATAACAAAACTAGAGATTAGAGTTCAATGGTTTCATCCTTAGGGTTGCTTGCAATTTATGATATGACCTTATGCTAGAGAGCCAGTCAGCTGGAAGGCATGATGATTACATGCAAAAGACATTGGAGAAAGTCCTGAAGTTCTGGGTTCAGGTCTGTGTGGGTGAAATGACCGCATGTCAGTTGGCCTGTCCTCCACTTAGGACACAAGGATGGCAATGCTTCAGGGCAGAGGCTGATTTCTTAGTGTGTGTCTCAGTAGCACTCAGCACAGTCCCACTACTACATCCCGCCACTTACTGGGTCTTGTGGGTTTGCCTTGGTTAGGAAGTTGTTCTGCTGTGCCAGAAACATTTTTGAGATTTCAAACACATAGAAATTGCAAGTCTGTTTCAGAAGGAACCAAATACAGTTGAATTTTTTACATGCAGAAGTTCCACCAGAATCCCTGGTATCTTAGAGTTTTGTGACTCACCATGCGTGTGGGTGAGCAAAGTTCAAGTCCATGCTTAAAGTTTGAGTCCCTATAACCCCTGCTAGGGGACAGTCAGGTGTACTTTTGCCCTGTGTTTTGACCAGAAATTCCATCCCAGACTTGGACAGCCTTCTCATCAAACTCATCAAAACCAACATTCTCTCATTTTAAGTTGCGATGTCAATTGCTTTACTTTCTGTAAATGCATTTTGTAGTAAAATGCCCAACCAGCTCTATTCTGGGTAGAACTGTGGTATTAATTGTAAACAATAATTATGAGGAGAGGATTTAAAAAATCTCTGCACGTTCTGATTAGGATAAAGACCTAGGTTAGACTTTCCTGGAACACTGGAAAACACTAGTTAAATTCTTCTGATGCAGTGCATTCTTATGTCCGGATTACTCTGTTTCATGGCCATGCAGGCCCTAGAAAGGCAATAGGTTAGCAAAACATGCAAATCCGAGGGGAAAAGTTGCTCTTTAGGAGAAATTTGAAATTAGTATGCTGGATTTACCCTGAGTGAGAGCAGAGCTTGTCATTAACTTCACGATCTGTCGCAAGATGTTTTGCCTACATTTTCATAGCCTTTTAAAGTCCACAAGAAGATGCACATGTCATTGCCATGAAAAGTCAGGATGCTCATCAGGAAAAACAGCCAACACAGACATTTTGAAGATAACCCATGAAGAATAATCCATGAACAACTCCCATAAAAAAGGTAGCTGCTTGGGAGGCGGAGATTTCATTTTTAATGCTGATCTTTTCTCCCTGCAGAATATTGCTCCCACCTTATCAATATTTTAGAAAAGAAAGAGAAACCTTCTGCAGCTGCAGAGGCAATTTGGAGGGATTAAAAATTTATCCTGTTTTGAGCAAAGCTTTCAGCAGGTGCTATAATCCACTTAATCACAGGTGGGTAACCTGCACAGCCTCTCTTTCCCATGGCTAAAACTGCACTGAAGGTCCTGGCAATTCTTTCGTGCAGGAATCTTCTGTCAGGACCTACTTCCAATTCCAACCATACCGAGCCACATGCGTTGCCTAGAACAGCACAAAATTCAAGTCTAGGATGTAAAAGTGACATTTTTAATTCTGTTTTCTTTGATTTGGTGAGGAAACAGAGTCAAGCCCACTCTTGGAGCAGCTCAGTTACCATGGGTGGGTTATACCAGGCTTTGAATTTGGCTCAGCCTCAGGGGAGGTTTGGATTGGATATCAGGAAAATCTTCTTCACCGAAAGGGTTGTCAGGCACTGGAGCAGGCTGCCTGGGGAAGTGGTTGAGTCCTCATCCCTGGAGGTATTTAGAAGATGTGTAGATGTGGCGCTTGGGGACATGGTTTAGTGGTGGACTTGGCAGTGTTAGGTTAATGGTTCAACTCGATGATCTTAAAGGTCCTTTCCAACCTAAATGACTCTATGATTCAATAATTAAAAGGGCTAATTAACATTAGCTGAAACTCAGAATTTGGGCTCTGCAGGAAATTCAGATGATTCCATGTTGATTTTCACTCTAAAGTAGAAAGAGCCATGTGACTTAGAAATTTCTCTCCAAAATATCCCCCTTGCCAAGAATTTTATTGGGGTAAAGAAGGAGGAGAATAGAAAACCTCCAGTTGAGACTCAGAAATCAAAACAAAACCTTAATTTCTAAAAGACTTTTAAACATATGTTTTCTTCCCATCTCTAAAGGAAACCTAATTAAAACATTTCCTTTCAAGTATTTTTCAGTAAAATTTCAACATGGTTATAATGTTAAATGGAACATTTTGTTTAAACAAACCAGCATTTTTTAGGTATAGAAACATTACCTGGGAGTTGGGGAGACTTTTTCCTTTTTTTACTTGGTCTGGTTGACAATATCATGGTTGGTTTACTAATCCTTATGAATGAGCAAATACACACCATTGCTAAGGACAGAGCAATTTTAAGGTTTTTCTGCTCTCAAGAGAGCGAATTGCGGCTGACAATGATAGACTGTGTAGAGTAACCATACCATTTGTTTACAGATCTGCATGTAATTTCCACCCACCAGAACTAATTGCTTTTATCAACACCAGTAATTAGAAGTGCCAAAGCAGCATCAAATTTTCTGACTGGGCCTGGTATAAAATGGCGTGTAACAGTGTGCTGTGACAGTTTAGACTAGGGCAGATAGCAATTTGGGAGAAGAATATAGTCAAAGAGCTTGTTGGTACATAGAAAACTGATAATTGGAGCTTCCTGCTACGCTTGTGGAGAAACAGCGTAGAGTCCATGGCAACTTCTCTTGGTCATTTTCTTTAGAACTCTCTGTGAAAACACACTGGGATTTACAGGGACACACCACTTTTGTTTAACCTTTTGTTGGGAAAGTTTTCTCAAGTAGAGAATGACACGGCAGAGAAGAATCGCTGTCTGATGCAAGCAGAACAAAACAGTTGGATTGTCAGGAGAATCAGGTAGAAGTTAATAGCTCCAGTTCAAAAACAGTCCTTGAATCTAGGCCTTCCACTGCAGACATGAGCATTTTCATCATCAGGGTGTTCAAATACTGTCGTATGGGTGTCTGTCAGCTTTGACCTTGCCCCGTTATCAAATAGGAACATGTTGGAAAGCTGGAAAACATGCTTCCAGTTCAGTATGGGGCTCAGTGAGCCTATGGGAAAAGCAATCCCCACTTCCTATCCCTATCCTTCCCTTCCCTGAACCGCTGCCTGGTAGGAGAAAAGCTCCCCTGGACACGGGGAAGTACTAGTGCCAGGACGGCATCTTTCCACCTATCCAAACTGCAAATGTATCCTTGTGAGAAGTAGTCCAGTGCAGCACTTCAGGCTGATTTTTCAGCCAGAGGATTCAAGCTTTGTACCTCTGTGCCAGACAGGTTTCTGCATCATTTGTGATAGGTAATAATGGAAATCTATTTCTGACTAAGCTCTAAATAATTACTGCCAGAATGCCATCATGGTGCTGATGTGTATTTATCCAACAGAAGAAAAACAGCATGTTGATTCTTGAACCACAGAAAGCCATAATTGTCATTTAAAATCTGGCATGTTGTTTAAAATACTAAATTCATTATCTTTCAGAATCTTTATAATTATACATCTAAACTATCACTGAATACATTTGCAAGTGTAAAGAAACAGACATTCTTCTTTCTGACAAGGGATTAGACTATTGGTTGTTCCATTTTTAAGATCTTCCTAAAACTAAATATCAAGGCCCAAGCGAAAAATGAAATAAAAAAGTCCTACCTGCACAGAATGTAAAGCCCATTCTGTTTCAAAGCTATTAATTCCTGTTACAGTTACCCAAAAAAGTTATAGTTATGAAATTGCAACACTTAACTTGGAGCATGTCTTTTGCTCACACAATAGCAAACGTTCCTGCTCCTCCTCTCACAGTAAAATGACCATATCAAATAATTTTTTTCATTAAAATAAAGAAGTGCTGGGGAAAAAAAACCCCACAGAATATTAAAACTTCTCATCTCCAGAGATACCAAACTGTTATCAAGGACTGTGACAGGGTATAAATTTTCAGAAATATTGAAAGGAGGGGGAAAAAAAAATCAAGCTTTGACATTAACAAGATGATAACAGCTCTTGTTCACTAACTTCTACCCCAGAATTTCAGCAGTGAGATAATCAGGCTTTCACTGACTTGTATGGGAATGGATCTGACTTGGATCAGACTCTGCTCTTTGGCCTGGCTGTTATTATGTGGAGTTATTCGCTGGAAGAGTTTTGACAAAAATAATAACCCGCTGAGTGAGCTTTTCAAGAGCAGAGACTGTATGCTAGACAGGTAAATCACAGACAAGTCCAGATCCTTGAATTAGCTCTGCACTCGTGTGATGTCGGAATGTAAGCAGAGCTCTTGAAAATCCAGAGCTTTGAAAGCTTGGGAGACTGAAGGATCTACTAGTGCTGATCTCAACATGAAATATTCTGCCAGTAGAGAAAAAAAGAAATTTGACATTGCTCCTACTCTAAAAAACGTGTTGTGGCTTCATACTTTAAAATGGTATTACAAGGATGGGAGATGTTATCAAAACTTGAGAGTTCATAAGATGATTTTCACATCATTTCTTCCACTTGCAACTAAAAACCAAGAAGCACTGGTGAGAAGACCTGCAGATCTTGTTTCAGATTTTCTTCCTGATCTAATTTCTGACTGTATATAGACAACCCAGTGGTTAAATGCTAACAGTTAAAAGGAATTAGGTCCCTCTTATTATTTTAAATAAATGAGACACTGCTGCACATTTGCACCTTAAATCAAAAATTCATGTTTTTGAAAAGCTTCCTCAATGCAGCAATGCTTTAGTGATGCTATGTTAATTAATAACAACATATAATCTCTTGATTCAGTGACTCTTGAGCAAGGACATTCAAGGAACAGAACTGATTATGTCCCCTGAACTTTTCTGTTGCTGCATGTGCCGTGTGTTCTGGCAAACAGGTAGCCTTCCCATGGCACACGCCTGGGTCTACATTATTGCATACTCTCCCCCCCGCAAGGCAGCAGCAGAGAAGCACTCTCCGGTTGTAGCCTTGGCTGGGTGCGTCTGCTCAGTCGTTCCTTGTTCCCATGTTGCTGGCCAGCCTTCCGTTTTATTGCAAGGACAAGTTATTACTTAGATAACACTCCTGTTTTCTAGAGTAATAGTGTGTTGGTTTTCAGTTGGCTATCACCCTAAAGATCAACAAGGCTCAGTTTTCTGTAATTGCAGGCCTTGGAGTGCAGGGGCAGCTGAGGCAGCTTTTGTGTCTTGGATGTCTGGTGTATTATTTATCAATAACATCAGGAATTTATGGGCTTGGTGTCAGGATTACACAAGGAGCTCTAGTTATGAGAAACATGAGAAGAATGTGGCCAGGTACTCTTAGCATGTGTCTGCAGACATCCATATGTGCTGAGCTGG
Source organism: Platalea leucorodia (assembly GCF_965183815.1). Taxonomy (NCBI): domain Eukaryota; kingdom Metazoa; phylum Chordata; class Aves; order Pelecaniformes; family Threskiornithidae; genus Platalea; species Platalea leucorodia. The sequence continues at coordinate 5,542,698 of NC_138834.1, forward strand.
GTGTTGGCATGCATTTCAGTCTCCTATGTACTAACAAATGCTGCAGCGCTTTAGGCACAAACCTACAAAGCAGCTGACGTGGGTGGACCCCTTGGCAAGGCCCTCTGAATTCTGAAAGTCTTTGTTTGCCAGCACAGGAAGGAAACGTGCAGCTCCTGGAAAAATTACATTAATGCCCATTTGTAAGAAACCTCCGCCTCACTGCTATTGATTATGGATTTTGTGATACCTGCATTTGGGGCTCAATTCATTCATCACTTGATGCTTAAACTTGAGAGACAATCTAGCTATATGCCAAGGAACATCTTCAGTGTTGTTTGTGTGTTCCTTGTACAAACTGTGCAATTTCGGCAAATAGGAAGAAGAGAAAATACCATAACACTTGGCTTAAAAAGAAGTTCTTTCAAAGTTCTGGTGCATATGATGTGTTTTATAGAAAGGGAATTGAGCTGAAATAGTACTATAGTGACATGCTTGATCGCTAAGGAGAGGAGATGTAATGATTTTGGACAGCAACTGTCAGGGTTAAGAAAGTTATTTGTTCCATTGGTTTATGGCACAGACTAGTAGTATTTTATTGTCAAACAGAATTAGTTTTATATCAAGAAGAGTGATTACTTGGGTTCACTGTGTTTGAGATTAAACTTGATGATTTCATGTCCATTATTGATTTAGGCTTTACATTCAGAGAAGTAGCGGTTTATATTTTACTTAAGGGGATTTGATCACAGTAGATGTAATCTTCAATGGTTTCTGCAAATAAATTAGTAAAGTTGCTATTCCGCTTACAGTAACTGAAGAGGAAAAGTGAAGGGGGCTAGAAAAAGACCTTATCTCAACAAGACCAGTGCAAAAAGGTCTAGAGAAGACGGCAAAAAATGCTGCTTGCCTTTTCCAGTGTGCAAGGCGCATGCTAACACCTGAATACGGCATGCACAAAAGCAGGAACCACGCAGAAGATGCTCTGTTGGTGGCACATTGCAGCTCCAGACTCAGACGATATGTATTTGACAAAGGGGTGCCAAAAACTTACTGTACATCATCTCCTCTAATTTATCCTCAGATTACACCAAAGGAGAGAGGGACAGCCAAGGTGCTTTCCAACATTAGAACAGGGTCAATGAAGCACCAAATGTGGGCGGCCTCTGTAGGAGGCAAATGTGCAATGTGTGTAATATGTGTCACTAAAAATAGCTGCTTTCAAAACATCTTAAGTCAGACAGTCTGTTAGAACATGCCATGAGGAACCAACCAAGCAGTGTGGTCTGATCTGGGTCCTGCTCTGCTGCTGCTGGGAAATCTGTAGCCAAGAGAAGACAGATGGTTCGTGGCCAGCCAGGGCTCTGCTCCCTTGGGCAGTGGTGCGTGTCTAGAGAGGGAGGAGAGAAAGCATTTCATGGAAGCCACTGTCAAAAGCAGGCCAGATCAACTTGAGAGCTCTGCATGCAGCATTCCCCAAGGGATGGATGGGATGGGATGCTATCTATTGAACCTTCACCATGAGCAGTTGTGGGAGCAGAAGCAAGTCCTGCTAGCTTTATTTAGAGCTGTCATATTCAGGCCATCATGATTCCAAGCTCCTCTGGCTTCCAAAATACCATACTTTGTTAGAGCTCTCCTCAGACACAGATGTCTCAGTAGGTGCTGAACTAGCATTGCACCCTTAAAAAAGTTGTGGGGCTACTTGGCAAGCACTTAGTCATGCTACCTTTACTGTCTTCCTCTTTCCACCCTACTGTGTGTTTGTACATTGCCTCCGTGACTTGGGCAGTTTTCAAACACGCTGGAACAGAGACCATAATGCACATCTTTAAAGGTATTTAAACTTACCCAGCACCTGTGCGCACAGGATTTTCACCTGCACGCTTACATAGCCTTGACCTAGCCAGAATCGCCGTGCAGCTAACCTAAAAAACCCCTCTGCATGCAGACAAGTCTGACACAGTGTGGGATGTACTGAGCTCTGGCTCAGCATTGCATTTAGTCCCTAGCTCCCATGAGATTTCCTCTCTCCATACCTATCTATTCGTTGCCTACTACTACTCAATGGTAATTTGGGAAACAACTCTTAAATCGTGTGATGTTCCTTGCCCAGAATGCAGTGCACAAAACACCCTCTGTAACTAAGCACTTGTTGCGCAGTTAAACATTAATAGCTACCAAGACATACGGCACCTGATGTTGGCCAAGGCTCACGTAATGATGTTTTCCCTTCTGTAGTTTGGGTTACTCCTAGTTCTTCATCCCCTGCAGTGTATTTGGTTCATTAGGGACACAGCAAAGCACAGTTCTGCCCCTTCTGCCATATGCGCAAGTGTCCTTCTGCTCCGGTATGTCCGTGTCTTTCATATAGTGGGGCATCCAGAACTGAAAACAGTACTCCAGATGTGGTCCTACCAGTGCTAAGTAGCTTTTCCAGGCTTTAGAAAGACGTCTCCATTCCAAAGGAGAAAGAAAAGAGAAGGAGGAAGCAGATGCATGGTTTTGAAACTAATTGGATGCATTCATTGAGATGGGAGTTAAAAATAAAAAGCTGTTGCCCAAAGCATTATTTTTATTATTTTTTTACTAATTTAGGGGTTTGTTTATCATTTTAGTTTCTCTGTTCAGTGAACTGTTTCATATTTAATGGATCACTGAGTTATGACTACAATAGAAATGACAGAGCATGTGTTTTCTAATTTAGGTGTATGGACAAGTGCCCTCTTTTGCAGGAAAGGGAACAAAGCTAGTATGGCTCAATAGCAAAATAGTTGAACCAAATGCTTCTCAGTACAGGTGGCAAAGTGAGTGACAGATATCTGTCTTTGTGACTCTGATAAGCTTTTCTTGCTGTAATGCTTAAGAAAAAAAACCTGCAAATGTGACTAAGTTGTGCTGCCTGACTGGTAGGTCAAGGTCATAAATCATTTATGATGCTTTGGAGAATGTTACCCAGTCGCACCTGGGAACACAAGCCCTGTTAGCTTTCAGGAAGATTTAGCCTTCTTCCCGCTTAAAAGATTTGCTAAAGGTATTTGGATACTGTCAGAGATGTCAAAACAGATGTAGATGCCAAAGAATATTTGAAAATCTTGGTGGCTTTTTACTGGGGCCTCATTCTCAACCCGGACTGGAGACAGCCGTTCAGGAAGGCAAGGCTCTGCTGTATTTCTCCCTGCCTGTGCGCTCGTCTTCCTCGGAACAGCAAAAGGGTCCGTTACCGCCGCCTTTCTCTGCTCTGCTGCAGCGTAGGAAGACAACTGCAACATTTTTTGTCCATGAGATTTTTTTTTTCCCTGACTACAAAGCCAAACAAGTCTCACAGTAAAGACAAGCCAGGTTCAGTGTATAAAAGTGGTGTTAAAAAAGATTAAACCAGGCAGAAATAGATTCAGTAAAAAACATATAGTTTTAAGTAATTAGGAGATCTGGCACACTTCTAACACATTTGCACCATTCATGAAAAAAAGAAAAAAGCTGTGAATCTATTCTTCTGTTTTCTCTTTTTACAGCGTGCAGATAATTGCATGATGTATCATTTACAGAGTACGTGATGCTGTTACTGAGAAAATGCCAACTATTCCCAACATCTTTACTGATGTGGCTTACCTCAGTGTTTCTAGCCTGTGTTTTTTTCTTTCCTGGCAGGAAAAAAAACTGCTTGTCTAGTGCTACGTGCTGTTACCCTTCATGACAGGGATTCCCAAGAAAGATGGTAGAAATACTTATTTTTTTAAATCCATGGAAATTGCCGGTCCTTTAACTGCAGAAACACCTAGTACCTCTGTAACCTGCAGACATAATGCATTTAAACGTAAGTCATAGTAGCCGCCTTCTCAACGTGACCCATCCTCTGGCTTGAATTTTTAATGGGGCAGTGTTGTCTGCTAGAGGCCAGCTCCGGCCCTAGGGAGCATGGGACTTCTGTCATAGAAGGGTCCTGTATCCTTGCTAAAAAAACAGCCTGTGAACATAAGCAGCAGGTGATTAATTTTAAGAATGAGTCCAAGTTAATGGCCAGATTGAATGGCTCCAAGGGCTTGCATGAAGTCATTTCAAAATTTTCATATTTAAAAATGGCAGAAAATGAAGGCAGAAGGCAGCCCCCTGCACTGGTATGTCTCTAGGTGGGGACACGGTCAGCTTCTGGCAAGTCAAGGGAACTAGTTGACTTGCAAACTATATTATATTGGCAAAAATATGCTTCGGTTATTTGGATTGCTGGTACATACAGTGCTGACTCAGGTCACTAGCATTTCCTTTTAAAACACTATACACACTCATGAGTTACAATGACCAAGAGCCTAACAAAGTAACCCGCAGTAGAAAAAGGTAGCACAGTCAAATAACAGCTGAACATACAGCAAAATCCTTGCTTTGATCCTTGTTTGCCTTCAGAAATACTATGTCAAGTGTCCTTATTTAAATGAAGCTTAGTTCAAAGTGGAAGCAGTTGTCTCGGGAACGCCACGGTGGCTCCTGGGTGTATAATAAACTTGTTAAGAGAAGGGCTGGCTGATTTACACTTTCTTGCTGATGTGCAAAATCCTCACCAGCACATGAGGCTGCTGTGTTTACTGTGAAGTTTTTTTCTCCTCCCGTGCTGCCCCTGTCCGGTTTGCAGTGTCCGGGAAGTCCCCGGGGAGCCCAGCGCCCTGCCGCTCCGGCCAGGGCCCGGGAAGGGGAGCAGTCGCATGGCTCTCAGCAAGGTAGGCATCAGCATCTTCCCATTGGAAAAGTAATCAGGAATCCTGAAATGGCTCATTACATCCCTAGTGGGATCAGGTATCCTGCCAACTTTTCTTTTTCAATATACTTTCTGCTGGTGGTGTCAACAGAAAGAAATGCGGCAAGATAAGAGGAACTCTTTCCAAATTAGGGAATGCCCTTAGAAACTTTGGCTTTTAGAAACCTTATCTAGAGGAATGCAGCTTCTGTGGGGCAGCAAATTAAATCGCTTTAGTTATGTGCTCAGCTTCTTCTGGCACAAATCCTAAAAGCCTGAAATCTTTTGCTAGTCTGTATTTTGGTGACACGTGCTTTGGTGCTTTTAAACCCTTTGCTGAGTTAGAATGATGCATTAGAGGTGGCTCAAAGCCAGAAAAGGGCTTGAGCAACCCTCTGCTGCACGGGGCCAGACCTAACCGAGAGTTGACACAGGCACCATACTCAGTATTTAAAAATATGCCAGACAAAGAAGCTCATTTTATGTGTTTATTTCCAGTAATCATGTAACACGTACCTAAACAAGTGTATATACCTCCATGCTTTTACGTTACGGACCAGTTTTAGAGAAGTATTTGCTGTATTGAACCACAGCCTGCATTTATCTGGTGTTGGCTGAAAACTTTTGCGCATTGATCTCACAGAGATGCTATTGTACAAACCCATGCTGTAGGTTTTCTCGACATTTGCTGAATCATCTCATTGTGGTTATGGGCTTTAATAGGATGTCAGCGTTAGATGGCCATTGATGTGAGCCAACGTAGCACATGGAGATTTTTTTCACTGAAGCCTGACTTTGTCAGAGCCTTGTGTGAGCAGTGTTTTTAAAATGTCCCTTCACTAACTTGCTGTGTAACAGCTGGACTCCACAGCAGCCATTGCCAGTTTTGTGTCACACACAGGGGCCTTCAGGACATGGAAATAACATCAGCGTAGGCCCTCACTGGCAAAGAGCCGCGCCACGCGTGCATGTGTGTGCGTGCTGTGTCTGACTTCTTCTGTGTCACCATCGTACGGGGCACTTACTAGCTAATTAATGGCAACCCAAAATGGTGCTTTTGCACAACTGTATGGCAAATCCCAGAACGAGCCTCAGTAAGGTAAGGACAAGCAACCATGTGCGTCGGTAACGTGTGAGGAAGATTGTGTGTTGTCCTCTGGCTCCTGGTCAGGTAGGCAATGGTCTTCTTCATGGGTGCAGTCCTACGCACAGCCCTCCCCTGAGTCAGGCTCCCCTCGAGCCATCAGTCAGGCCACGGTGTCCGACAGTCATGCCGTGGCCAGCAGAGAACGTGCTAATGCTGCTGCTGTGGGTATTTTCAACAACGTGGTATTTGGGCGATCTCTGATTGCTCCAGCCCCTGCTGAGCCTCTTCCCCTCTCCTCCTCGGGAGGTTACGAGTCGAAGGGAGCGCAGCACCGCTGTGTCTCCCGTTTGTGCAGCCCCCTTTGCTTCTTGCGTAGGCCGACTTCTGTAAGGTGGCGGGGCGGGAGCAGTACCGATGCGTCTTTACTCTTCAGCGAAAAACAACTGCTGAAAACAGGCTTTTGTGCTTACGGTAGAGCAGGTGATCCTAGCTGCCCCATGCTGTTCAGTAACTGATGTCAATGGAATTAACATCCGCTGGCTTTGGATAAAGTTCTTAATTTTGCTTTTCATATCCTGCTACGCAGCAATCTCTTCAGTCCTTGCTAAACTCCTCTAAAAGAAGAGATTCTAGTAACCCGTCTGTGTAAATCAGGCTTTTGGAAGTGAACAAGTGAGTTAGGTTTTAAAAAAAAAGATCCCAACAACATTTTCATTTAAATTAACTGATTTAGTGCCATCAGCTAGATATTAGTAATGATGCTGTAGGTATGCATGTATGCTACATGCATATGTAGCATAGCGTAAGTGGTATAAATATGTCTTATTTACTGTACCTGGGATTAAAAGAGATACCTACACCCAGTTTATACAAACCAAGGGGAAACATTAACAAAGGCTTAACTATCATTAGACAAAGAGTTCCCTTCTGTAGTTTTCTTTCCTTGCACTAGCCTTGGTTTGCCTGCCTGTCTGGATTTGGGCTCTGACCAGTCACTGTACACTGAAATTGAATTAAATTGTGAAAATGAAACACACACTTAATCTATCTATTGGAAATAAAATGAAGTACCTTGTCAAAATTAATTTTCCATGGAAAGAGGAATATTTTACCTCAAGTGAAAGGTTGATTTATAGCCTGCAGTATAGTAAGCGGCATCTGTTTATATATGTTACAATTTTTTGAATATTTTAATAAGTTCCTAATTCATAATGAACAATAATGCCACCTTGTGCTTTTTCAGAGGGGTTGAGCTTTCATTATGGGATTTCTGGGTTTCTGTTTGTTTATTCTTTTAAAGAAGGTGCAATTAACTCATGCTTCACTTTTTTAAGCCCCTTTCACAATAGGTGATGTTTTCTGTGATGAGAGGGAGCCACTGCAAAGTTTATAGACCGTGAACTTCAACTAAAGAACAAATTTCAGTTCTTACGTGAGGTCTGACATCAGTCCACACCAGACTTAGGGCCAGACTGTGCATTTCGGCCGATCCCTTGATCGGTGTTGGGTGCAGAGTGCATGGATCCCTTCTCAAGAATTGGTATGCATTTTAATGTACTTTTTTCCGTTTTAAGCTAGAAGTGTCTAAAAAAAGCAAAACCTAAACTCATACAAAAAAACATTCTACGAAGGACTAGTTTCACTTTATGAAGAAGTATATACATTTGCAAATACAGACACTGTAAGTTCCACCAGCATATGTACTCAGAAAAAAGGAAGCCTGGAACAATGAGCGGGAGAACATTTTAATGCTGTTAAGCGGTGGGGTGCGTGTGTTCCCTTTGCCACTCGCTAGGGTCAGACTTTGGCCAGTACAACTGCTGGGGGCGTTGCTTTGGCTGGCCGCGGTACCCAGGATACCAAGAAATCCTGCTCGTATTTAAAGTCGTCATGATTCCAGCGGGACCAAGATTATATCCTACTCACCGCATACTGCAACTCCTGCTAGTGTGCTATTTGAGCACAGGAAATAACTAATGGATAAGACTTCAGTGTAAATGTATTGTAAAATGGCATCGTTCTTTGTAATGAATGCATAAATTATAAATACAGTGTATATATATATAGTTGAAAATGAATGCTTTGTCATAGTCACAGATTTCAGTGAGATCAGAATTTTATTCATGTGGCCTATGCTTTTTTGTTTTTAAAGCCTACTGATTAAAAAGCCAAAATTCCTACAGATAATACTATGGCACAGGAGAGTGTATTCTGCTCTGCCTACCACAGTTTTAAATTGGAGGATTGAAAATATCCATTGTTCACTTCCACTACATCTTGAGCTCTTTACTTGGTTTTTTTATCATCAGATCCCACTGATTTTTAAATAGACTAACCCAAGATTATCAGAAGGAACGATGTAAGTCTTCATCTGCATTGGTCTGTAAATCCTTACGCTGATACGTGTGTTTCTGGAAGGAAGTAACGCTATGATGTGCTTTAAGAGTCTCAGAACAGGTGGCAAAACGTCATCCACTTCGCTTTAATTTCTTAAATAAGCTGCCTCTTTCAATAAGACAGCTCAATTTTATTCCCTCAGTAACCAAGCTTTTGCGGACACTGGCCATGTGGATCACTGGAATGGGGAGGGGGGGGAAGAGTTACGCTATAAGGACTATACTGGGAGGGTGCAGGTTACAAAGAAGAGCTGATTTTGCACACTGGCTCTGTTTTCACCGAAGCAAATCTCTTAAGCTTCATGACTACTACATAGTGCGATGTGTTACCAGTTAGGTAAACTCTGAACACCATCACTCGCTCCGTGTGGTACCAGCTGGAGGTGCTACTGATTGGAAACAGCGGGGTCCAGTTTTATGTAATAGGAGGCCACATCCAACCTCCCAGGCTCCAGGCCCGACTGGTAATCGTCCGTCTCTGGTCCTGTCTCAGTCCAGCTCCTAACAAGACCAGTGGGAGTTGCAGCTGAGACAGTCTTCAGGATCTGGCCTATTTAATTTGTGACAAATATCACTATGCAGGCCTTTTGCCTGCCAGATCCTGAGGGCTCGCTTTTTTGGAAGAAGCAAAAAGCTGTATTTGTTGGGCTGTTTTTCTCCCAAATGACTGCAGGTAATTATTTTCGGTTATATAGCACACACACGTTGGCAGTTAAAATTCACACCTATGGTAGTTGTTTTGAACAGCTGAATATGTGTGTGTGTTTGTGTGTGTAAATTATAACCGTAAAGACTATTTTTCTGTAAAAGCTCACAGTCTGATACCTTTACTTACACTGAGTAGAGCACTGCAGTGTGAATAGATCCACCGGCGTCTCTTTAGTAAGGTGCTGCCAAGGGAAGGGTGTCATAGTAATGGTCAAACAGGGACCAACTATAACTGCCGGTACAAAAAAAGCGTCATTTACGAAAAATATTTCTTGTTAAGAATACTAAGTGGTGACCGACTGGAATTTGTGCCCATAGCACATTGAAGTTTAGGTTCTCTGAGGCACTTCCTAAATCACAGTTTTCAATCCATTCATCCAATTGACTTTATATAAAAACACGTTTCAATACATTAGAAATGACAATAGTGATCATTAAATCATTCGGGTGATGTTAAATGGCTCCCATTAGTACCAAGGCAGCCCGTAGCTCTGCACTGAGCTTGCACAGTCAGATCTCAAATGTGATCCAGCTGAAACCAGCAAAAGGACGATGGCGGCACCTCCCGAGCGCTGATGTCCAGCTCTGCGTTGTCTGCGGGAGGCCCGGTTCCACCGGCAGGTTTCAGGAGAGTTTGTGTTTCTGGCTCAGCCCCCATCTCCAAGACCTCGAGCAAAAGCTAAAAACTGAGGCTCAGTCTCCTGTTTTGGCATTAGCAGGCTGCTTTCCTAGCTCTTGCGATGAGGTAGGTGGTCACTTAATGTATCATTCTGAGACTCTGATTCTAATGGGAACGTAAGGAAATTCAGAACACTGAAAATCTGACCTATGATGATTCGCACTGGAGAGCTAAAGGGATGGGTTAAGTTTGTTCCCTTTTCCTTTAAATCCAAACAGACCTCCCTACTGTGCTTTGCAAGGCAATGGTCATTTGTTGTGTTCATCTGGTCTCTACATTTGGTGCTGGGAGAGGACCCCTCACTGCAGGGAGAGCGGGGCTGGAGCACCGTTGGCAGGGTGAAACCCTTGGACTATATAATCCAGTAATGTGTGTTGCTTTGCACAAGGAGGCACGTGAGCAGTCCCGTGAGCTATCCCTAAAATGCTGACTTACTGTTCACGCTGCAGGGGCACGTCACCCTCACCCAACCAGCAGATCACCTTCACCAGTATAAACGCAAAATGGTTTAGTCAGTTTTAAAAAAATTCACGTGAACATTATGTTTATTTCTCCAGCAGAATCCGTTTCTTTCACAGCCTTTCAGTTGCTTCCTTTCTGAAGAGTGCAGTCTTTATTTCAGACATCTGCCTATAGAAAATAAGTATTTTTTTTAAAGGGCACATTTAAAGATGAAAACTGAGGCTTGAATAACTTAATCAGCATACAAATTACACAGATATAAAAGTTCTCTTTCATTGTCTTAACTTACAGTTTATTTTGTACAGAATTCATTATGTTATACATCTAAGACATTATATTGTATAAATATCTTGGGTGTGATGTATATACATATTCAGTGTTATAGATTCAGCAATTAATGTATGCATTTCACAATACACTATAGTGTATTTCAATGTAGTGCACATGATTTATATTTCAGAAAAGAGCATATCCGCTATGAAAAACTGGTATTTCCTTCATAGGGTACTCTACCTTGAAATACAGGGGGGTTCCATTATGTAATGGACTGTTTGTACTGTGTCGTATGGCTGTAAGATTTTCTTGTACATTCCCCAATATGAATTAAGAAACAGCAGCTGAAAACATGGATCTGTGTGGTTCTACATCGAGAGGAGAGCAGGGCACTGGTTTCGGAAGTTCTTACTTAAATGAGAAGGGCGTAGACAAGCCGCACGGAGCGAGGCTGTGTGTGATGGCCAAATGAAATAAAAAGTTCTGCACAGATAACGCTACTAGCTCTTGCTTCTCCGTCCCTGTACGCCGGCGTTCAGCTGCCATTAGTCACTCAGCTCTGATTGACAAGAGTTGAGGGTCTGGCATCAGCTTTATTTGTAAAGTTTTCAAACTCCCCACGTTCCATCAATCCACTCTTTGCTTACAGCATTTTTCCTGGCTGTCTCCTGGTGGATGTATTGGTACTCCACACCGTCCTTCCTTGCTAGCCGGCAAAGACACTCGCTCACAGTGCCTTGTCTCTACGTGCCGTAAGTAAGATGTGCTGTTTGTTCAGTATGAAACGACGGGTGTTGCTTTCCTGGGCACCAACTGAAGCATAACTCTAATTAAGCTGTCTGTATAGTTAGACCATTCTCGTTTCCTGCATACATACATAGGTACATACATACATATTGTGCCTTTTGATCATTTGGCTACCTTTGCTTTGTAATCTCAAAAGCAGAGATTCTTTTATCAACATATAAATGCTGTTCATTTAACAGCAAAGCGGAACATTATATATTCCGTGAATAAAAGACTTTATTTGAAAAGAGTCATTGAAAAAAATTTAGGTGAATCAGAAAATTATGGGGTTTTAAAATAATTTTAAATTAAATTTACTTACATTTAAAGTATGTCATCATTTTGAAACTAAAATTTGAGACATTTCATTTAAAAAGGACTGCTCAACTCAGAACTATATTTTGCATCGAATATATTCATGTAAATTCTTTTCCTTTTGATTTTATGAGAAGTAGCATAAGCGCTTAAACCAGAATAAATCCAGAACAACTCCACTTTATTGGTGTTATCCCAGTTTTACTGAGAATAGAATTCTCCCTTCCCACTTCGCTTTTTGTATTGCCATTTTTCCATGTAAGAACTTCCACGTAACAACGTGTGACGTGAAACAAAAAGAAAGCTTGTATGAATATGCAGTTGTAGATCCCCCCCCATTGCTAGGTTTGGGGAGGGGTCTTTTGCGGCCAGCTGTATCCAGTGCCATCGTTGAGCTGACTGATCCCCTGCAGTGGCTGTACTCCTTTCTAACGGGCTGTGTTTCTAATTTAACTTTGGGATAGATATGTGTATGATGCCTACGACTGCAAAAGTCACGACGCTGAAGAAGTCCCACCTTCAGCCCCTGAGCCACCTAAGAACTTCACTGAAGAACTTCATGACCACGCCGGCGGATGCTGTACTGAGCTGGGACTTTACCACCCTATGGTAAGTGGAACACAGACCCTAGTTACGTGTCAGTTTCTACTCCAGAGTGTACCTTAGGTACATGCTCAGACGCCAGAATGGAAGCATTTCGGGTCCAACACTAACAGGCCTGGAACCCTGCATTTATAACTGTCTCCACCAGCAACATCTGAAAGCGCAGGGGTTTGCAAGCCACGTGGCAAGTAAATGCTGAAAAAGCCTGAGGTCTCCTTTGGTGGCTTCTAACAGTGTCCACACCGCACGCAGGACGGGTCTTCCCCCACACACTAGTGTGCAGCCCGACCGTATAGCTGCTTGTAGGTGCTATGGACAGCCAGGGATTAGGCCTTGGGTGTGGGTTCAGGGACGCAACAGTGCGGCAGTAGAGAGGCACCCTAACTCGGGGATCCCCCGTCTTTCAAGCCATAGCCCTTGAAGGGAAATTCCGGAACCAGTCAGGCAAGCTGTTGCCTTCCATTTCCTATTAATGAGTGAGAAGAGCAGCTAAGCACAACCGTAAGTCCCCGGCACTGGCTGCGCTTCTGTGGCACTGAGCAGGGATGGAGTTCAGCATCTGCTGGTGTACTTAGCAGAACTGGGGCCACTGTGAAGAAATGGGTCGTGGCGTCCTGTACGCTGCTGGGAGATCATAGCTCCACTGGTAAACTGGTGGATATGCGTTCATGAAAACAGCTGCGGGGTTGCCCTCTGCAACTACCATCAGCAGGTTGTCTCCTCTGATTTCAAGGCTAAATTTATTTGTGGTTGATTTATACTCATTTACTCTTGTGCAAACAAGACGCTTGGTTTATGTTTGGGCCAAATACAAAATAACATGTTGGGAAGAGATGTCCAATTCTAAAAAGGGATTTTCATGTCGTTAGTAATAAGGATCATAGTAGGAATTAATATTTCCTTACGTGGTCTGGATCATTTAAAGAGGAGAGAACATTTGTTAAACCACCCAAGATTTCATTTGATGCACAAGTGCTGCATCCCTTATGAAACAGAAGCATCTCTGTGGTCTGTTATTTTATCTACTTAAAATTAGATTATAACAGATGCCATCCCCTCACTATGCAGTTCACTGCCAGCAAACATAAGTCTCTAATCACTTATATAAGCCTGGTGTCCTTACTTTGTAGTCTCACCATTGAAATTCTCGTATTTAGCAGCAGTTATATTAAACATGTTCCCAGTTCTGGATTAGGATTTAAATGCGTAATTTCCCATCGTTAAGGTTGTCTGCTCTGTTCTAATATCAGAACTGAATTATAAAATTCAGTTTAGATCTTGTGTTTATTGCACAGGGTCCATCACAAGAACATGTGCTTTATTGGTTTTGTTAAGTATTATGTAGATTCAGGTTTTTTCTAACTGTAATTTTCAACTTATTTCAGTCATCCTTCAGTAAAAAATACATGTAATGTATATGAAATGGCAGCTTTCGATCTCCAGCATGTTTTCCTTGTTAAAATGGGGAATAGTCACTTTATAATGTGCCCAGTGTGTCTTTTCTTTCCTTCTTCCTTTCTTAATGAAACACGGTGTACAGTTTTTCTCTTTCACGGCCTTATGGTCAGAGACGTTTTAGACAAGGTCTGGGGCATCAGCCGTTAAGCATGGGCTTCTTTTTCCTGCTAAACTCTACCATCAATGTGTTAATTAGTACAGAGTAACACTGACTCCAAGCCTTTGCTTCTTTGCTACGAAATTTCCTTCCTATCCTCTGCATTTCAATACCACATGTGACTTTCTCATTCTGATAATAAGATGTATTGTCAACCGAGCTGCTGTTCCAGCCAAGCATTTCCCTTTGAAGTATGTGCTGTTTTGTTGCAGGTTACTTTTTCATGTTAGCAATGACAAAAGTAAACCCAGGGCTACTCCTTGGTTTTTATTTTCCAGGGTTTATTATTGTATTTACAGTTCCCTGTAAGAAGATTCAACCCTTTCCCAGTAAGAGTTCTAATACCCTTCTATGTTTCAAATACTAACGACCCATATACCCATACGGAAAGGAGAAAGATAATCAGTGATGAAGAGGGTATCTCTAGGGGCTGATGCAGATGAATAAAACTTAAATCATTATAAATATTACTGTACTACACTTTGGTACAACCGAAAAAAAACCCTTCAAAGAAAATATTTAATGTTCCCTAAGTCAAATAAAATTCATAAACAATAGGAAAAGAAATTAACCACATGGGGGTTTTTATATCTGTAAAAAATAGTAAGACTACTTGGCTGCATTGCACATAGGCAATAAAATTAGATTCATTCAGATCCCTTTTAATGTAAGCCTCATTTCAGGCTGTAAGCAAGAAATGTCCACTGTGCTTTACAAAGGACGACGACTAGAAAAATCAATGCAAACAAATATCCCTTTCTTTTCTGATTTACCATTTATCATGAGAGATGACAAACAGATGAAGTCTCCTCTGAGTCTGAGCGTAGTTGTATTAGCATTTTGCTAGTACCAGGCAGTATACAAAAACAGCCATCATGTGTGACACCTCCAACACCTACAGGTAGCTGTTTTAGGGGCACATCCTGGTTTGTGGTGAAACAGGTTTAACTCAGCCAGCCTCTTGCACCTGCTCAGTGATACCAGGTTATCATCTCGGTCACTCCAAGGTTGGACTGTCTTGTTCCTATTGCTGACTGGACTGACTGCTCCACCATCCATAAACAGAAGGCATAAAGGTGATTACAAACATAAGAAAGTAGTTTTACATATTGTCTTGCAGTCTTTCCATATAGTCCCTAAGTTCCTTGGAATCACCAAGATTCATATCTTGGCATACCCATTTAATATTATCATCACTGTCAAATAGAATTGAGTTGGTGTAGGGGCCTCCATCCTCCGGCAGTATCGTTGTATATGAAGTGAACTTTACTCGCTTCTGCTTTGGCCCAGAAGGATTTATAGGTTCACTTTTAACTTCTTTTTCACAAAGGTACTCAGAAGATCTGAGGATATGATTATGAAGAGTCTTCTGAGAACTCCCATTAAGGAGAAAGTTGCTTTCTTCAAACTGCATTCCTCTGTCAATCATGGTAGTGCACTCCTCTGACGGGAGCGAAATGTCAACTGGGTTTTCCAGCAGTTCAACCTCATTTCCAAGCCAGACCCAATCATGGGAATGGGGGATGTTGCCTTGCTCACTCACAGCAAACCTTTTATGCCTGTACTTCCAAGCAAATGCCACACAGTTAATCAAAAAGACCAAGATTGCTAAGCAGAAAACACACAGCAGGGCATACATGCCAATCTCCAGATCTGTTAATCCTCTTGAAGTCAATGTGAGATCACTGGGGTTGTTTTCTCCTGGTATTTCTACTTGTGTAGGGAAACCTGTGAAGGCAGTCGGGCTATTTTGGAGCTGGCCATCCTCCAGGGACTCCTGATCAACGGGAGAGATGAAAGTTGTGCTTTTGTTTGCATTGTCCTCATGACTGGACATGTCCTCAAGGTTTTTGGACCATTCTTGTGCTGTCCTCTCTTGTTCTGCAGGTTTCTCTATAGAGTTGCTTGCATGGCTTTTAAAATCTCTATCCACATCATCAATGTCATTAGTGCTTCCTTTTTGGTCAGAATCTTTTTGACCAAACTTCACTTTGACACTTCCTTTCCCAACAGCCAGAATGCTCTTCCGCTTTGTCTTCTGACATGGCTCACTGATGACCATTTCAATTTTAATCAAAGGTCCTTGCCCATCCCCTTCCGCCACTACCCCAGGCCATTTGGACTGAAGGTTTTGGTGTGCAGACACTACCATCTCATCCAGTGAAGTGATGGTGATGGAGAAGTCCTTGGAGTCATAGATATCTAACGGTGTCACTGACCCATCACTGAACAAGATCCAAGCACTGACTATGGCTTCCTGGGGGGAGAGAGGAGGAGAAAAAAATGTGTGAAGGGCAGGAGAGCACATATCAGACATTCAGTTGTTTACATTTGGTTGACATTGGCAAAATAAATACAGAGTTTAACTTTGTCTTATTTTGTCTCTTAAAAAAGAAAATCAAAATGTCTACTCGGCTTCTCATTTTCTTCTTGCAGATTTGTGTTCTCTAGTCCACTTAGGCATTTATCTCATCTTCAGGAACTATCAAAGACGTGGTCATCTAAATTTACTAAAAGGTGCTGACAAAAAAAAATCGACAAGTCTTTTTTTTGAGTTTGAAGTGAGAAGCCTCTCTTGAATGCCAGGGCCCCATGATGAAAATAATCCTACTTCCAAAGTCCTGTTTAGTTAGTTCTATAAAGGACCTATAACGGGGAATTTCTGTAACTGCAGTTCTAATGCCGCATTTACTACAACGTGCAGAGCCGTTACGTGTCGGAATGGTGATCCCGTTCAGCCCATTGGAACAAACGAGGCTAAGAACACATCTCGATGTAATAGTTTAAATTTTCTGTCATGCTTTCAAATATACAAGATCATGTGAAATAGACAAAAGTGACTGTAGTCCTTTCTGGAAACTATAGAAACACTCACACAAAACCACCATTTTTTAAGGATGTTTTGACCAAAACAATTTGTCTTGTTACTGCAAACTGCTAGTGCTAAAAAGATAGTTCCACTTTCTCTAGTGATATAGAGTCTCAATTCTATAATAAGTACAATAAAAAAGATATACGTAAATTATTCTGTGGTCTCATCGAAAGCTATTTAATTCCTCAGATTATATGGTTCAAAGTAAGGACACACTCATCAGATTTCAGCAATGCAGGTCATGAAAACTTCCATACACGCAGCCAAAAGGTCCTTTTGGCTGAACTGACTTTCTGAGACTGTTAAGGCATGGGGCTTCTACCTCTGCTTACAGAGCTAAGCCATGTTTTCCCATAGAAAATGTGTCTTGCGTGGCAGGTGGGTGCTTTCTGCAGCATTATGCATGCACAGACATGTCCATCACTCTCCCCGTGCTGCGCAGGGCTCCAGACTAGTTCTGAAGAGCGTAATGGTCGTTCTGTATGGGTGTTTGCACCTGTAGGAGCTGGTCAGTAAGATGAACAGCCTTTACTATGTGAAGTCATGGCTTTTCACAAAGTCGTACATTACGTGTGCTGTCTAAAATTTACCGCAAGTAGCTTTCCCCTAGCTTCTGACAAAGCACAGTAAACAAATAAATTAATTCTATAAACTATTTTGGATCATACCTGTTTCGGAGTATGAAGGATATCATATGCAGAGGTGGTAGAAACAATAGCTCTCTTACTTCCTTTGCTGATTTGTAAGGAGAGGGACAAGCCTGAAACTAGTTGTACTCCTAGATCTGTAATGGTTACGCGGTCATCCAGAACTATCACTGTCTTCTCTGCCAAGATCGAATCGGAAAGAGGTGACAGAACCTTGAAAGAGAAAGCAAACGCCTTGCATAAAACAGCAACTAACTGTGTTGTAAAGCAAGATTAGACTCTAATCGGCATAACACTTCAGATTAATCTTGGGTTTGTCACATCCACGTATAAGCTATAATTGATGTTTCCCCCAAGACATTACACTCATTTGCTGCTAAACTACTTCATTTACAAAAATAATTTAATAAAACAACCAATCACTTCAAAATTGCAGCTTCATCTCAACAATGGAATATAGATTAAATTAAATGGATTTTTTTTTTCAAAAAAAAGTCATTTTTGTGTGGTCTATAAAACCTCCTATGATTGCGGTATAGCACACGACATAGTGTAAGACACTGATTAACGCTGAAACTCAATGAGGGAATAAATAAGTGTGCAAAGCCTGGCTGATAGGAACCTGGCCTGCTGCCTTTGTAGGGACAGAGGACCTGAATGAAAGGAGGGTGAGATTTGTAAAAGGACTTTGAAAATCCCACTGGGTGCCTGTCCGCATTTTTCAATGCCAAAATAGTCCTGTCAGTTTGCTCCAAGACCTTGTTTCTAACCTGCTCAGAAGGAGACAGTCATCTTTCTACTGATGCCAGAAACAGCTGGTTCAAGCCCAAAATATTGGAGGTGCGATTTGTCTGAACTACCATGAGAAATCTACAGGGTAGCTACCCGCATCGGCGCTACTGCCTTCTGCTCTTTTACAGTCACTGGAGCGAGAGAGACATTTTAAGGGTAGAAATCCCTTGGCCTCTTTGTGATGTTTGTTTTAGGCTGAAAGGAGCTGAGCCCTAAAAGTACCTGTTCCTTTGTGCTGACTACAAAGGAAACTTACTGCGACTGGAACATTACGGATGTTCGCAGTTAACGAGAAGAGCCCCAGTGCTTGTATTCCTGTATTTTGATTAAGAAATATGCATGAAGTTCGAGAGAGAGAGACAGGTGGTGCACATGAACACTGAAAGATTTCGGGTGATTAGTTTTGTGTTCATTTTTTATGTTTCACTTTGTGAACATAAAGGGACTAATTTTTCAAAGACGTTTAAGCATATAAAGACGCATGGAGATCTTGGGTAAAATTTCCTAACAGGTTCACAAGGTCCCACTTAAAAGAAAAGAAGGTAGTTGTGTGCATCATGTAACTGTTCAGAAAATCTCACTGTGTTGCTAGTCACATTAACATGGATAAATCCCTTCAGAAGTTTCACCTAAAGGTATTTTATGGAAGTGGCAAATAGCAAAAATGCAAACCTATTCAAACTTCCTTTTATGTTTAGCATCAAATTTTTTTTCAGCTTGTTTTTTTCTGAGAGCAATTAATTTTATAAGCTGACTAGCTCTTGTGTGTGCGCATCCAGAACTCTCTCTACGGAAGCCGCAGATACATCTTAGGCTGTACCTGGACCGTGGTGATGCCGTGCTCACGACCAACCAGAACTCGGCCATCTTGAAGCTTAGCAATCTTGGGTTCTTCTACCTTCATGAAATCAGTCACAAGGTCAGTGATGTCAAACTGCCACTCAGAGCCTAGCATATAGGTCAAGTGGCCTCCAAACTCAGAGGATTCAGCTACAAACTGTGTGAGGACTCGCACCATGGCATGCTGATACTGGAGGGTACAACCTTTTCCTTTTTTCTCATCATCCTCTTCGTCCTCACTGTCACGGGTAGGCCTGTAAATAGATCCAGGTTTGTTATCTGCATTGCCACGATCTCCCTACAACACTGCAGAGCTTTACCTGCGTGGTATTTTCAATTAGATTAATGTTATCGTCATCTGCTACTGTGTGAGAAACAGGAAGCCACATTCTGGATGTATAGGTTACTAAATCTGGGTGGGATGCTTGTACGGATTTTTTGTGCTGTACAATTTAAAAGCTACCATCGCGTCTGTTAGTGAATTCTTTGTTTGAGTGGGACCTCCCAGCAACTTGAAAATATGTCTGCCATTGCTGAGATCTCAGTGGAACCACTGCCTGTTCACCGTGTCTCCAAGTGGCAGTCAAACCTTGCGGAGGGCTAAGGAAAGCAGCATGAAATGTTTATGAGAGGGCAGTTCTGGAACAAACCCCTGTAGCAGCTCCGCAGGGATGGGAGAAGATGTTTTAGCATCCTTTCCTCCACCTTTGCCCGTAACATTTGTGTCACTTTGCTCATCTCTTCAGAACTATTCTAACACATTTGGGATTCCCTGCTTAGGTAATGCCGCCCCACCTTCATCCCACATCTCTATCGCGTAGGTTCATTAAGCCCTCTGCATTTGAGAAATACACCATGATTTCACCTTCAATCTCATACAGGTCATGCAAGCGTCAGGTATGTTTAGTCATGTAACGACCACGTGGGGCTTCCAAAAAGCCAGATTAGGCACTTAAGTTACCACTCAGGACATCAGTTACTCAGATGTACAAACACCATGCCAGACTGTTGAGACTGTCGCTCACCCCAGAGAAACAACTGCAGCATTAGACACGCTTTATTTAACATTTTCTAACTATCTGTCCCCCTTGCAAAATATAACCTGTGACAATGTAACAGCTTTCCGTAAACCTTATATGAGGCATCACAGTGATTTGTACATGATGGCAGTGCTGTCACACCTCACAGGATTTTGTCTGGTTTAAAACCCAGTTTCCCATCAATCCTTTTTTTTTTTTTTTTTTTTTTTTTTTTTGCTATTGTTTATTCCTTGGGACAAACACACGGAGTCTCTTACCTCTTTTGAGTCAGGTCTTAAGCACCAGGTGGTCACACTTTTACTCATTATGCCCCCATGCTGTGGAATTCATTGCTTAGAAATAATTTGCCTTCCTCCTTTATTTATTTATTGAGCCTGAAGCCACTTCTATCGCAAGGGTGGGAAATACGGGGTAAGCCTCTTATTTTTCACAGTATTTTGGGAAGTCGTTTTGTGTTTACTGTCTTCCTTTATCTTCTCCTTTGAAATACCAGCTATGAAAAACTATTATAAAACAGAATTGCTTTTGTTGTAAATTGTTCTATGACAAAGTTGGCAAACAGTAAGCTGAAAACGTAGCTAAGAAAAGCCCTTATGCTCTTCAAAATGATAGAAAGTCCTGGTGTTACAGAATCTAATACACTGGAAATACATTTTCAATGCATCAACTGTTAGCTGAATATATATATTCAGCCTCAAGTAAATGGTATTTGGTACAGCCTTTTTGGGTTTGTAAACAACAGTGTCCATCATTAGTTGCTGAATGAAACATCATTGAATAACCACTGAATTGTTAAGAAATAAACAGGATCCTAAAATAGGATTTACATTACACAAAGAAATTAGTCTTACAGAATTAGACTGGCTGGGTATTGCAGGGAAATTTTGAATTGTTCTCTCCTTCCCCGCCCAAGTGTCGATCTGGACTATGAGCTGAAGCCAGCCAGTCAGCAAAACAGCCACAAGGAAAGTACCAGAAGGGGGGTATTCGTAGAGCTTACGTGGCCCGTGCCTGTTCAGATTGCCTGTGGCTTTATAGTGCTATGAAAGAGTTTATGAAGTCCTTAACGTTCCCACTTCCAATTTATTCCTGTATTCTGACCCTCTTCAGCTCATCTAAACTATAAACCAGCTCTGAATAGTCTCAGACTTTGGGAAAACCCGGTTTAGCTCTTGAGATGTTGGCATTTGATGCTCGTTTAGTAATACAGACAGCACCATCAGCACCTGTGCAGAACTGGAGAAGAACGCGCAGGAGCTATTCAGGTAAGAAGTACTTACAGGATTTTGGGGAAAAGAGCCACAGAACCAGTGGGAACCAGTTTTCTTATGGGAAAAGAGACAGAGAACCAGTGTTCTGTGGCTTGAAGAAAAATGTTCCCATGTTCAACATTCACGCTGACGTGATTTTTTTACAGAACTCCGTTTTCTGTTTCTGTTACACAACCAGATGTTTTACTCAGATCCCATGTGTTACTGTTATTCGTATTGATTTCTGCACTTATTTATTTCTGCTTTCACTGTTTAAAACTTTAGACTACTGGACTGTTCAAGAAGAAATATTTTCAAAACAACTTTGAGAGAAAGAAGTTTTCAGCCCCCGTCCCATACAGCTCCGCGATGTGGGAAGCATGGCCAGAGACGAGGAGTGTTGCGCAAGGGCGCAGAGGGAGCACTCCTGCCCTTATTACCAGGCTTAAGACTGCGTGGGCAGCCAGTACTACCGGCCAAAAAAAGATGATTCAAATCCAACTCTTTCCTTGTAGAATCTCTAACAAACAAAGGTAAGGGCTCCATTTTGTTACAAAACCATTTATAGGTGTTTATATCTGTATACTCCTTAGGAATACATGGTTTCTATTGCATGCAAATGTGGAACATCAGAAAAGCATCTCTAAGCCATGGGATGGGCAAGGCACTTCCTTACCTCAGTGCAAAGGAAAAGGAGAGGTGTTTGCATTTTGAGTACAAGCTTTGCAAGTCCGCTTTTACCAGGTACCAACTAAAGTTCTTACTTTTTTTAAAAACGAATGATATTCATTTCCACTTCAAAGCCACAAATCCATGACTCAGTAAGTCAGAGCATTTCAGTGTTTTGACTCCATGGGCCCAACAAAATGTTTGAGATCATTGAATTGCATAGTTCCCTTTAGAGTCTTAAACTTCTTGTTACAGTGTTTTCAGTAGGCTTAAAATCCTTCATTAAGCAGTGAGCTCATTTTCTTTTTAAGACACGTCCTCATGCATATAAGCTATTGCTGCATATTGTGCTTTTTTTCCCCTTGGTCATCTCTGAGGTTAGCTCTGGGTATCTCTCAGAACCCTTCTTACCCTATTTCTTGCTCCTTTGCAAACTTGCTTGGAAGATTTTTTGCTTTTCTGGAGTGAACCAAGGTTGCCAGAATTACATTTAATTTACATTTCACACAGAGAAAGCCTTTGCCAGAGAGCGGAGTTAAAACTGCAGCCCTGTTACAAGGGTGCCTGCTAGCACTGATCTAATCAGTGATCTGTCAACTTTATATTACAGACGCTGTCTGTGAGCAGTTTGAGTATGTCTCTCTTAATTTGTACCACTCTCAAACCAGGCATCAAGTTCTTGGTCCAGATGCTAATTTTCTGTTAAAAAAAACCCTGAAGAAATCAGTTTTGCTGGTTTTGAATTTGAAATACTCATTAAAAAGTCATGTGTTTAAAAAACATTTGCAACACCCCTAATTGAAAAAAAATCTATTTCAGATACAAAATACGAGCAACTAGAAGTTGATTTAGTGGCAGCTACAGAAATAAGTTGCACACAGCTCCACTCACAGTTCAAGAAGAAATGCAATTTGGTACCTTTACAGATCTTGAAAATACAGTCTAGCTGCTAACAAAGATCTCTATGGTCTTATCTCCATTGGACATTAAAGTCATTTAACTAAAGGAGTGAATTTACAGCGTGTTCAAGCTTTGTGCGAGTGTTATTATTCACAAATGGAATGTTTCAATCCAGTTTTCCTTAATTTGCTTTATTTCTGAGTGGCAGCACTCACACAGAGGTTTAACTAAAGCAGTTTACTTTTTCCTTCATTTAACTTAGGCTCACTTTCCTGCCTTTGTCTCTAGTACTAGACCAGACCAAAGTAGAGCTACCACCTAATTACCCATTAGTTCAGCAGACCGCCATTCATAAGCAATACCGCGTCTGGCTGGACTCGGTTTTGTAGGTTTCTCAGAGGTTTGCAGTCACCAGGACGTAGGAATGGCTTCATCAGCTGTTGTTCAGTAGGGCCAGATGCCGGTGAAGTCCAGTAAACTCTGTGCCTGACACTGAAGCATATGCTGGCGTCATACTGTGTGGTGTCTGCCTCCCCGGGGGCCTCACGGAAACAATGTGCTGTCCCAGTTGCAAATATTTCCTTAGACTAAATTTCCAGCTAGTTCTGTGAGACTTTAGCCATGCAATTCCTATTAATGCAAGTTGAAGCCACGCATCCCATGTAAATGTATGTGCGTAGAGCTAGTGCAGGAACGTCAAGAAGGTGGTTAATTATTTTGCAGATGCATGAGGAATCAAAATAAACGTACTTGTTAGACCAGCAGAGTCTGCCTGGACCTCTTCTACCCTCTAATATTTGACTTTAATTTAAATATACACCTTCCGTTTGCTGAGATTGTGGGCTTTTCTGCAGCCCATTGCAGGAGCAGAGTTTCTGTTAGCCCGTGCTAGTTCACGTGTTAGTCACGTGCTGATCCATGGAGCTGGCTTTCATCTGGAAAGGGAGGCTCTTCCCATCTGCAGCAGCACACACCATAGATCAAGTTCTCCTCTGGATAATTGTAAAGGTTTGCCATGTATTTACAGACTGATCTGGTTAACTGTATTACTGCTCTTACATAGGGGAGACTGGTTTTTTTTCCAGTTTCTGGCATAAAAGCAGCCTGGTTTTTCTTTCTCTTCCTCTAGCAAATTCCCGCTCCTACAGCAGTTCAGGTGAAAACCAACACAGTTCAAACTGAGCCAGGCATGTGCCATTCGTGCAATTTTTGTAAAGACCCGGTCTTTTTCATTGCTTTGTGGAAATTACTCAAGAAGTTAGGTAGGCAAACATGTCTGTAATCACATGTATTTTACAATTACAAACATGACAGGGTTTATAGAGAGAAGCAAAACATTTTATTAGATCAACAAACATCACTGGAAAGAACAGATGTGATTTGGGGCACATAAACACTTTTTCAGGTCTGAAATAGAAGCAGATATATTCAGATGAAGAACAGCCATGCTGAGGCAGTAGTTTCACAAGCATTTCTTTTGTCGACAGCACCAATAAAAACATTTAAAAGATTATTGTAAACCCAGTTATATCTTGCCATCTGGCTTGGCCCCTCAGACAACTGAACCAGCACAGCCACGCTGAGCATGTGGGAACGAGGCAGCGGGGGAGCCAGAGGAGATGCAGGAATGTTTGGAGGTTGCTGAAGTGTCTCTGCACAATCCCTATAAGAAATGCTCAAAATTTTACCTTCTGTATGTTGATGAATTGCTTTCTAGCAATGCTTAGTTCTTGCTGAGGAGACAAGGGAGTGGTGTGAAGATACCAACCCTAGTGGACAGGAGGAGAGCAGAAAATTGTTTTGTCTGTGGTGAAGTGAGGAATGAAGACGACTCATTACGATCCTTCCATGACTAAACCTGAGGACAGTGACATAGTTTCAGTTGACCTGTGGGCCACGTGCGACTGAACCTAAATTTAAGACTGCCTAAGCCTGTTGGCAGGGACTTTCAAAAGAATCCAAGAGTTAGATGCCCTCTTCTTTTCAAATTAGTTTCTTTTAAGGATAGGTATCAAAAACCTCATGGAAACTGCAAATACTGGCTCTTACATGAAAATGAAGTTGAAGCCATACAATGCTATGGCTCCCACACCTGCTGGGAAATGCTTGGATTTTGTTCTTTTAAAGATCAAAGCACTCTCCTCTCTCTTTCAAACCTATTCTCAGGTGTCACACAAGACAGCCTTCTCACTGCACTGCACTCACACTGTATTATACATACCGGGAGGGCACCGCAAGCAATCACAGGCTGAACCACTGTTCAGAATAAGCGAAAGTGGCCTTCTGGCTATATCACTGAATGAGGATTCAGGAAACCAACCTGCAGCTCCTGACTGTAGTCCAAATGTCTTGTGTGCTTCAGGTCACCATTTAAAAACTCATCATAAAAACTCCCCCATGTTTAGGATATTGGGAAACATGTAGCTATGAAGGAGATGGAGGTATAAGCAGATTAAAAATTAAAGAGAAAAATAAATAAAAAAAAAACCAAAAAAAAACCAAAAAACCCCAACAACAAACCAAAAGGAAAAGCCACTAAATCTCAGGTAAAACCCATCCAATCTAAAAATAAAGGAAATGTAAAAACCCTATGTACAAAGTAAATGTCAGAGTGAGCACAACTAATGCTAGTCCTAGATTGCCTATTGATTTAGAATACCCCCCCAAAGTTAAAAAAAAAATCCACATGACTGTTCCATAAAACAAGAGATAATTTATTTCTAGTTGAACCCTTTCCCGTTCACACGGGCAGGGACTGCTGACA
This sequence comes from Platalea leucorodia, assembly GCF_965183815.1. NCBI lineage: Eukaryota > Metazoa > Chordata > Aves > Pelecaniformes > Threskiornithidae > Platalea > Platalea leucorodia. Next base: position 5,568,104 of record NC_138834.1, read on the forward strand.
CACAATGTCATAAACTACCAGCTGCAGTTCTGGGGAATGATACAGTGTCCGTACTTTCTCTTCCACCCTTCACGGAAAATGCTTGCTGAAGATGTGCCAGCAGTTCAGATGCAATCTGAGCAGCAGCAAACTCGCGCTGCTTGCCAGCTTGCAAACACAGCAGACTCTCAGACCATTATCTTTATTTCAGCTGGCCAAATAAATCAGAACTAGACACCAGGGGGTAAATTTCCAGCACTGTGTATAATGGGTTTAAAGTCAGAATGTCCATGACCGTTAACCACAGTTGAATGTCTAACTCACTCAGCTTGCTGCTGAACGCTTACTCCTATAATAAACACCAACAGCCTAATCCTGCAGCCATTTACTCAGCAAAATCCCCACTGGTTTTAGTAGGAGCTGCGCCTAAGGGAGTGTTAACAGCACTAGGCATGTTACAGACAGAAGAAGGTAAGTTAAGTGAAACTTTAAGCAGCCGCTGTGCGTTAGGTTCATTCATCACCTAGCATATCTCTTCCTTCCCCAAATGGCAACTTTGCCTTTATCACTGAAGGAAACACACAAATTTCTCGTGTGCCAGCTCCTCCTTCTGTCACAGCCAGAAAAAATGTCCACATAGCCCAGAGGTAAGTCAGTCCCCTTCTTTGCAGCTCATTATCTGGGTATCCTGTAAATTGCGTCCTATTACCCTTAGTTTTATGCCCTCGTAAAATGTTAGATAATTCTACTCCACTGCTGTCTGTCTGGGCTCTTTAAGGCTCTTGAATAGCCGAGACGTTCTCCTGGGCAAATCGAGTGCTTTAGCTAGAACTGCCACAGTGTTTAGCACTACAGTTACTGCTGCCAGAAATGCTTTTTCACTGTATTGTAAATTTGAGCTGGTGTCACGCCTTGTTCTCCAGTAGTGTTTTTCAACTTAGCCTGAAATCCACCGATATAGCCGTGTTCCTGGAAGTTCTTAATCTTGCTAATTGTCCAAATGATGGTTATTCTGCAATTGGTCTTTCAGTGGGGATGGACCAAACAGAGCTCAAAATCTCTGCCCCCCTCCCTTCCTTTTTTTTCCCATCCACATCTGTCCTGGCAGAATCTGTTCATCAGAATATAGTCTTCAATAGGAGCGTAAGTGGTTTTTTTGCCTAATTCAGATCTACTAAATAATGCTCCAGCCAGGTCTGCTGTAGAGTGCATCTGTACAAAGACTGACTAATCATCCGAAGTCACAGAATCATAGAATGGTTTGGGGTGGAAGGGACCTTTAAAGATCATCTAGTCCAACCTCCCTGCCAGTGCCCAGTGACCCGACTCTCTCCCTGGCCCTATTTTATTTAGCACTGTAGACAGAAATTTAAGGGCCAGGTTCTTTTCCTCAGATTTGCACATCGGAGTGTATGATACGATTTTCTGAGATTGTCGGGAATTGATTAATGCTCCAGGCAAAGCCACTGACTTTTAAACTATATAGATCAGGACAAAATGTAGCCTACTGACATTATTGTTGGATGTTATAATGAAGGCGAAGACAGACTGTAAAGCTGATTTTAAACAGGGGAGTTTAGATTCTGAGAAATACTCTAAAAATTTGTTGTGTTCTAAAATCAGGGGCCCTGGGCATGTATCTGCACTGTGCCGATGCTGTAAGCGTACCTTTTATTGGAGGTGACGGGTATCCTCCAGCCTTTGATCTGGCTAAGCTCTGTATCAGAGATCTCTATCTGCAGCGGGAGCCGTGGAACCCAGACCGTCACTTCTAATTGGGTGGTAAAATGCTGGTAAGTGAAGTTAACAATAGTATCCACTTTGCTTTTCATTTCCTTGCCGTTAACGAAGATGGAGTCACATCTGTCAGAAACCTTTAAAAAAAAAAAAAAGAAAAAAGATTAATTAGGAAATGAATAAAAGTTCCTGAGAAAGCACGAGGAATGATACATCAGTCCAAAGACAACACTGATAATGTGAGTCATGCATATTGTATTTTCAGTTTTCTAATTAGTAGCAAACAGTGATAAATGGACCCCAGGGAAACAGTTCTGCTTTCCTCAATGGATACTACTCAAACAGCAAAAATAATTTAATGATGTTATATAACCTCTGTGAATCTTTTATACGAGGCGAATTAAACTCTTCATGAATCAAACTCCATGTGCATCAAAGTTTATGTTTACAACTTGCTTAAAGAACCTGGAAAAAATGGGGCCATATGTTAGTAAGAAAAAGACTGACTCAGAACCATAAAACAGAATCCTTTGCTTTTTCCTTGAGCACTGTGATGCTGAACGACAAAGATCCCCTAATGGCTCATGAGCAGAAGTGCAGCAGAAGCATTAATTTTTAGAACTCAGTAATTGTTTTAGCAAAATGTATTCATAGTTGCTCTGCGTCATTATATGAAATTACTGCCAAAACTAGCACGTGGGCTCTATGCTACAACTCATCTGCCCTCTTGGTCTCAGGGATCCTCTGGCACAAAATCAAGGTCCTGCGCCCAGAGCCTGTTTATATAAAGAAGATGATGTAACAACGCATTCGACCGGCATCCTGGAAAGACAGAACTCCTTCTTCATGAGGTACGTTTCTTTAATGTATTTATGAACATGTGTGTGTGTGTACTTTTAGATTCTCTCTATATATACACATTTAGATAAATGTATAACGTTTTTATGTATGCATATAGATGTATATATATGTACCTGCATATGTAGATGTATTTGTATCTATATACAGGTTTGCATTGTGCTTTGAGGCAAGAGAGAGGTGATAGTCTCCAACAGAGTCCATGTACTGTGGTTTTAATCTTTTAAAACCATGGCTTATGAGATGTAGTCGTGCTACTGAAATGGACTTTGTTCTCCTGTCAGGACTGTTCTGCGTCACGTTGTATAATGCGTTGGGACGCAGATCTGAAGGGATTCTGGCTAAGCCGGTGATTAAATTCTGGTTTGCTGGAGTTACTGAGATAACTCATGTAGACTTCAGTGGGGAATATGCTGAAACACAGGTTGGTTTTGCTCTGCAAACATACCTCAAATCTTTTCTGATATTAACAGGAATTAGGGGTTACCGAGCCAAGAAAAATTACAGAAATTGTGTAGCAGCCTTTTCTTTTTGGCCAAAGGCAGTCCTCACATATGACTTTGAAATTAAGTTTGTCCTGCTTTAAATCTCATATGGTATAACATCCTTATTCTCTTGAGCTCTGATGTGGTATACTGCTGTTAGATGGACAGTACCTGAGTTCTACTATCATATGGAACACATTTAAGTAACAAAATTTTGCCTAAATGGCTCTCATAATGCTTTTAAGATTTATAGGCAACTTGCCTAAGAATCAGATACTTCAGAAGCAAAAGAATGCAAGCAACCTTTATGCAGGTCGTTCAGTGACAAGTTTTATTTCCAGAATTATTGTGACAACATTGAAAATAATAGCAACTCTCAAGCCAAGCATGGAAGGAGAAGCATTTGGGAAACATTGTGCCTGTTGATCTGTTGGTATGCATCCACTGAACACCGACCAGATCAAATGACTGTTTCACACTTAGCGAGACCAGGCAGCCAAACTTTTCAAATTGTCCTTTTTATAACATCCCTGTACAACTAACGTCATTCTTCTGTGCTGCTTATTATTAGGTAATGGCTTTGCTAAAAATATTGTCAAGTGCCTCGAGATTGTTGTCAAAAAAGCTCACAGTCTGATGTTTTTCTCTCCATATGCAATACCCACGTATTAGAAGAGCTGCACTTCCACACTTGCCATTTTCAAGTCAGGTTCCCAGGTCCTAATCAATGTACTGGAACGACAATCAATGGCTTTTTTATAAAGGGACTAAGCCAGGTTGTGAGGGCCGGGGCAAAGGAAACTGAGTCACTCTTCTGGAGAGAATACTCCTTCCACATAAATGTTTAACGAGTACAAGAATTAAAAAAAAAAAAATAAATCTAGCTATCTGATAAAGAGCTTAAAATGGACTCCAGGCTCAGGAGTACCACGAATGAGATAGAGCATACTCAGAATCTTTGTTTCCCCCTCCTAACGTGTCACAAGGGTCTCTGGAAGGTTTAAGCACATTAATCAAGCCCATTAATTGAATGAGCAGTTGAGATTCTAAATCATAAAGCCTACATCTAGGGAGTTTTGTGAGAATTAATACAAGACAGAAATAATTAAGAAAACTCAAAGAGGGAGGGATAAACATCAAGAGCAGATCAGGGGAATAACTAATATCTGACATGACAGCAGCTAATATTTTAGATTCTTTTCTTGCTACTTAAAATGTTCTTGTCTTCTTGTCAGCAGGCAGGAAAGGTGCTAAATTACGGAACTGAAAGATGGACTTTAATTGTAGCTGTAAAAATATCAGGCTAGGCTTACAAATTTCATAGATTATATGTCTAGACAGAGACATAGTCATTTATATACTGACCAAGAGGTAAGTATAAATCAGTATATATAACTATGCTATAGAAGTTCACCCAGTGGCCTCGTGTAGAGTTCAGAGCTCATGTTTTACTTAAGTGTATCTTCCAGAAAATAATCCAGCCTTGATAAGAAAACTTTGAGAGAGACATTATTGTTGTTTCAGTTCTCTATCTGGAATTTCAGTTTAGTCTACTTGGTACAAGCAAACCAAAGAATTTAAAGGAAAATTAAGTTTGTGCAAATAAGGGTGAAAAACCACAGCAGTCAGCTGAATCCAGCCGAGTCCTGTGATGAAGTATGTGAAGCCATGACCACTGTTAACCATTCAGCGTAGACTAAAGCTCACCTGAGGAAGCCTCTGTTACACTCACATGCGTTTAATTACTGACATGTTTCATTCACCACACCTTACAGCCGTTGTTACTTCAAAGTAGATTTGGTTCATCTGAAGGAAACAAGAACCTTGAGCATGTATAGAAAATGCCCAGCACTCCTATTTCACTTGGGATCTACCACAGACCCAGGACAAAGAATTAATTCCATCCAGCTCTCATCTGAGAGCTGTGATTTCATGCTAACAGCACTCTGACACTCCTCCAAAGTGAAGAGGGAATGAGAAACAACATTGAGCTTTGGAGACTTGGTGACAGCTGTATTCTCTGGCTGATGGCCTACAGCAAATGTTCCCCTTCGCTTTCTCCCCTTTTAAGTCTGCTCCATACTTTTCTAGTCACATTCTGACTGCCAGAAGTGGCTCGTGATGCTGCTGGAAGGGGAACTCGTACGGCCTGCTGCAGGAGTTTGGGGCATGCACGCCTGTGTACATCAGAAAGCACTCGGGTTCGCCGTGGGGCAAGCTCTGACGCAGCAGGGAGACACAGGCAGTTACATTAGCAGGTGACTTACTTAACGCACAGGTTTCTTTTGAGCTGCTGGTTCTGAGGGAACGAAGAGGGAAAATGCGGTTAAATCTCTCCTGCGAACACTACGCAGTGAGAAGACACAGCAAAAACTTAGAATGCCACCCTCTCATCTGAAATGCACAGAGCAAGCCTGTTTAAAACAGTCTGTCACCATCCATTATCAGCTGCCTGGCAAAATCAGAAAGTGCTTCTTGAGACAGGTTGCAGCCAGGAGGGCAGGCCGGCCGGCGATGTGCTCTGGTATGCAGGTCGAGAGGAAGAGAGCTGCAATTAACCTCTCCGGGCTTTGAAGCAGATGATAGGCTCCGATCCCCACAAGTAATTGTAAAAAGCACAATTTGCCCTGTACAGCCTGTCACAGCCGCCTCGTTTTAGACTAATCCAGTACAAAAGTAGGTAACAGTCCAAAAGAGTAATTGGGAACCCATTCGATGTTCAGGTCAGCAAAGGTTTGCACACCCTTTGGGTGGGCAGGTAAAACAGGGGGAGTGTGAACTGACAAGAAAACAAATAATGCCTGCTGCGTGGTTCGTCCTTACGTGCAGGTTTGATTCCAGAGCCCGTACCTTACCCTCAGCTCGCAGGTCGTTTTGTAAGGAGGCTGAATGAGATCTAACAGAAAACAGTCGCAATCCTTGTGGCTGTTGACCACTCACTCGGGAGTTTTTGGGTTAAACAAGACTTTGCTGCTGAATGCCTGCTTGGCACAACTATTTTTTCCCCAGCCCTCTCTTGTGTGGGAGGAGAGAGCAAGATGGTTTCAGGAGAGGCCTACCCGTGGGCATCTCCAGTCAGCAGCGCTTCAGGGCTTTCCCAGCCCACACCTCACCTCCAAGTTCATCTTTTTTCACCTTCAGACATATATTTCTCACCGATATTTACATGAATGTTGTGTGCGCACACAGCTGTGTATGAACATGTATAATGAATTTTAAAGGGAAAACTACTACCCAAAGGAATTAATTCCATTTAATTCGGTAGGCAGCAACAGTGACGAAATGGATGGGAGCGTGGTACCGAGTACAATGCCGAACTGTGCTGTGGCACGTTTCACCTGTGGATTTGTGACGCACAAAACCCAAAAGGATGATGGTATTTTTACAACCCATTTATAGAAGAGGAAACTGAGGCACACGCAGTGTGGGTCAGAATTGGGTCTAACACGCAGTCTCCAGCTGAGAGCTACAGCCGTTTGGTTATCCAGTCAGGTCCCCAAATGATTTAAATTTAAAGTTCAAATTCACCCTTGAAAAGAGATCCTTTATACACTTATTTTCAAAAGAGCCTTCACCAGTGCTTCAGCAGAACTGGCCTTTACAAGAGGAGATTTTTTTGCCTGCAGTCAAGATCTACTGGCATTTAAAAATACTTCAGTTTAATGGGACAGATGTGCAGACTTCTTCAGTTTTGTAACCCTGTTTTTTCAACAGCAAAAGCCAACCTTATTCTAATCCCTGCCTGAGACAATGCTGATGTCCAGCATCCGAGGCAGAGCCCAGAACGCGGTATGGCTGCAGCCACCTTCCTCCTCTGCAAACAGGGCCACCTACCACTGGGCTCGGGAGCCAGGGCTCTGTAGAAGAGGTAGGAACGACAGCCCAGCAAATTGCGGCCGTTGATAAAAGGTCAGAGGAACAGTGCACCGTGCTGCTGTGCAGTCAATGTGTAAGGGATGCAAAGTCTCATTATTGTGGCTGAGGCTATGAAGAGAACAATTGTAACAAGATTTTAAAGTGAATGGTGCCTAGAGTAAATGGCTCATTCTCATCATAATCTTAGATCTGTAATTTTCGGTATTTCCTGAATGCCTTCTTTTCCACCTTTTCTGCGGCATTGTTCCTGGCATTGTCTTTTTAGCCCATTAGGAAGGACTTGCTGAGCTATTTCAAACCCGTAGTTGTGTGTTTTTCTTCTGCCTCTTGCATCTTTTTATATGGCCACAGCATGGCTGTATCAGGTTTTTTTCTGCTTTGGATTATTTTGTACTTTGTTTTTATTATTGCTACATGTTTGCTTTAGAAGCACAGTCTGAAATTACTTCCTCAGCCTGAGGAATCTGGCTTAGCGTTTGGGTAGTAGCTGAAGACAAAAAGAAGGATTCTTCTTCTTATGTTCTTCCTCCTCCCTCCTTCAAACAGCTACCTACCTCCGTGCCTTCCCTGGCTCCTGTCCCCGCCTGCACTATGCACTGCCTGAAGCCATTGCTTGCTGGAGTCTCTCCTAAACCAACAAAGGGACGGAAAGATACGCCTCGTGTCTTGAGACAAATAAACAAACAGAGGGTTTTCCCAAACCCTTGTCAGCTAAGAAATGCTGTTTTCATTTAAATTCAGAATTATGCCTGATAGTAGTCAGTCTAGAAAAATGTCAGACTTCTTGTTTTGGCTGTAGTTGTATGGTATGTCATGACATGTTCATTACTCTGGGGCACAATATTTGCCCATACGTACATGTCAAGTGATAACATAAAAGTAGAAGTTTTCATTGGATTTTATTTCCCTTTTAAAATTAAAACTAATTGGCCAAGGTTGCATTACAGTTCTGCCCCAGAACAAGCTACTGCTCCTGTCGGGCTTGCGTGGCAGAGGCAGCCCGGTGTCTCACCCCGGCTGGTAGCTGCACACAAACCTCTGCAGGGCACTTGTGGGCCCACCGGTGAGACTCACAGTTTCTTCCTGTACAGGTGGCAGCACGGCTGTGCGGGACTCCGGCGGTGAGAAGTTGTATCGTCCACCAGGACCCAGCGAGGTGAGAAGCACCCTGTGAGGAGGAGGAGGCACTGCCCTTGCTTCTGGCACCCATGCAGCAACGCGGCGCAACTTCCAAAGCAGCCCTTGCGTTGTACGTATCAAAGCATTGCGTGTGGCTGGCTAGGCTTAACAGTGCATTTATTTCAGCCTCTTCCACAAGCAGGGATTTTTCTATGCAGTTAATTCTGGCAATAGTTCTGCCTCCCCCTGCCCCAGCTAATTGTGTGTACTGGGGTCTGCAGATATTGTCTCCAAGCAATTTGAGGCAAATGGTAGATTAAGAATATACAGAGTAAAGAATGGCGAATGACATGATGCCGAAATTGAAACTAATGAAAACAGAAGTTTTATTCCCTTTTAATTTTAGACATGTGCAGAATAGTCTTGGAAATGTCATTTTTGAAACATTCTTTTCACGTTAATTTGTTTTTATTGGCAAATCAGTTCTCCGAGTGCTGTTCTCTGGAATAGCTGCTGTAGTTTCAGGTATAAGTGTTGGCTATAGGAATCCCTTGAGATGTATTCTAAGGTTTGTTTCCTACTTAGAAACAATAGCAAGAGTTTAAGTCAAGTATTCCCCATCCCATGTGTTCGATATGTGTTTGCTTTTCATCTTATCAGTGAATAATAATGTTCCAGGGAAACAGCATACGAACTGCATGATTCAATGCAATCCAATAGCTATACTTCCAAATCTGAATAGAATGATTTTCCCCCCCCTACTACCAGCTTTTGCTGGAGAAAATCTAAAAAGTGAAATATGTCAAGATGAGCCTGAAGCATTTCCAGTGCTCTTCATCTGAAGTAGTCTTACATTGCAACATCTACTGAGAAGAAAACCACATACTTTTACACTGAAACAAGAGGTATCCCTAATCTTGTTGTTTGGGGAAATGTGGATGGGGGCAGGAAAGTTTGTGTAGCCCCCACAGCACCGTGGTATCCTGTAACGACAGGCCAGTCACACCATCTGTCAGCAAGAATCTTGCTGTGTTTGGGTCAGTTATTTTCAGATATACCTGCTCTTTTTTTAATTACCCAAAGTCTTGATCTTATAACTGCTGAAGTCGATCCAACTGAATTAAGTGGAGGATGATCAAGCATCAAAGGCCAGAGGTTAGCAGGCATTTAACTAGGTAGGTGGAGATTTCCAAAACCACAGGACTGAATCCACTGGGAAATTAAGGCCATTTTGAAATTCCCATTTTGTAATGGTCATTTTTCCCAGTTTTATTGTTCTAAAGGACTAAGGTGGGAGATTCAAAACTCGTGTCTGGACTTCAGGTGTCTCTTGTTAGAGACAGAAGCGCAATCTGACAACCTGCTTTGAAAGTGAGGAGTTAGTGGGAGCACAAGCACTGCGGCGCTCAGCCCAACCCAGACCCAGTTCAAGGCCCCTAAGAACAACCACCCCCGTGGCTTCAATGAGCCGCGCAGAGAACATTACAGGCACAGATAATACAAACATCCATAACTGTGTTTGCCAGACTGGGCCTATTCTGAAGACGACTCATGGCAGTGGTACGAAATACAAACTGTAATTTATACTCAGGTCTGAAATGCAATGACAAGGAGTTAGAAGTGAGATAGAAAGGAAACCCTTTGTCCAGGAAAGCAAACATTTGGAAAAACAGGTAATAAACTGAAGTGCTGTGTGTTCAAGAGACCAGAAAAGCATGATAGGTCTGAGCGATAGGCTTGTGGAGGGGATTATCAGTAACACAGATGCACAGAGCTCCACGTGGACAACATGAGACCATTTTAATAGCAGCTCAGCAGCAATTAGCACAATGGCGTTAGTGATATCCTATTGTTTTATTGAAGAAGCCTCTGCTCATTTCCTCTGTAGATGTCACTATTTAACACTACTGATGGAGAGAAGCAGGATATTGGGGGAGGAGAGAGATGAGACTAGGTATAGCTTGTAATGATGTGAATGGGTATTTGAAGTTTTAGAGTGTTTTTACCTTTTAACCTCCATTGAAATGCACTGAACTGGAGGGAAGGACAGCATGGAAGGCATTAACATTTTGGTTTAACAATAGAGACAATTGCTGTGGCTTAGAAAAGGTGCAATGATCCATGAATGTACAATGAGAATTTAAAAACCTGCTGTACTGAATGAAGTGTGCACTATTCAAAAACTGTTGATCTATGCAAAATTATTAAACAACACATGAGATCTGCCAGGATTTCAGTCCCAGGTGCAGAGCAGCTGCTCTCATTCACTTTCCGGCATGCCGTGCAGGGGCGTTCCTGCTGGAGATGATAAGTTTGGCGGGTGCACAGGTTGAAAGGGGAGGACCAAAGAAGGTGGGTGTGCTTTCAGACTCCAGCCTGCTCCTTGGCCTGACTTAATTCAGGCTCAGTAATGACTGCTGTGCATCCACGGCGGTGGTGCAGCTGCTGGGAAGGGCAGATGCTCTGGCGTTTCGTTCTTACTGATTATGTAGCGTGAATACTGAAAGTGATGGGGGGGGGCAGCTAATAGCAGTACATGGTGGCTGCCAAAATGTTCTCTGCTCCATGTACCAAGTTCCTTTACTCATCAGCTGAGCTTTTAAATGCACTTTTTCTACAAAAATCAAGCTGAGGAATTCTGTTGGAATTAGAAGTTACTGTTTCTGCTCTCCCCGCTGATTTATCATCACCATGTGCAGATTAAGAAAAAAAGATCAACTTCATTAGGTCAAACCCATGGCCGTATTAAGACGCTGGTGCCTTTGGAAGACAAGAAGTTCACAGTACCTGGAATAGGTAGCAGTTGATCTATCAGGAACATCAGCTCCCCTGCACAAGAATAAATGATGCTTGATACCAATAACTAAAAGCTAGTGGTGGCTGTGTTGCTATTGGCCTTAGCACAGACTTTTCTACAATCGGTTGGGAAACCAGATGGGACGCTACTTTGATGTGTGAAAGAAAAAAGGGATGTAACTGGTAGGGGATACAGCATGCCTTTTTTAGGTTTGATCCAACGCTTGTTGAAGTAAATGAGAGACTTTCTCCTGATTTACTGGCCTCAGACCAGGAGTTTTAAAGGATGTGAGGACTTCAATGTCTATTGTAATGCAATGACAGCCAACTGTGACACAAGCTTGGAATGGGGAGATTTTTAGGCAGTGTTTTTTCAGAGGCTGAAGTTCTTTGGTATGTCATACTTCAAGTTGTTTAGACAAACTGCTATTATCTCTTGATAGAGCAGCAGTTCCACTGCCAGGATGCAGAACAGCAGGTGCACATGAGACTTATCTCATGTGGTTCAGGCTCACTAAATCTCAGCACAGTTTGTGTTTGGGGGAAGCTTCAGGAACTCTTTTTTTTTTTCATTCAACCACTACTATTGTTGATAACGAGAGCACAGGGACCAGAGCTCAGAGCAGGATCTTGTCCGTTTGCAATCAAAATTGTGCCAGTCCCATTCTTTCTCCCTAAGTTTCTGTTTCTTTTAAGCAATCTAGTATGCAAGTCAGCATGGCTTCTACTTGCCTTGTCACCATGATGCAGTACCTCTCCTGGGCTAACATCCTTCCCAGACAGGCATGCTTATCTCCAAGACAGACAGCTTCATTCTTTGCGCTGAGATAAAGGATCTCTCACCAGCACAAATTGAAGCACATGCTTCTCTGAGGTAGCTTTTGCTTAAGTATTTGATCCTTAAACTTCTGCAGATTAGGCATTACCAGCACTTGCTAGTTTAAGTAAACATCCACGCACTCCATATTTATCAGCTGGTATCCCAAAAGGGCTTAAGAGTTGTTTATCTGGTGAAACCCCAGCGTATGGTGCCAGCTCTTTCTTGCACCAATTCTAATTGCAAACATTGAACCTGTTTTGTAAAAACTGTTAATTAGGTGAAACGAACACATACATTGGAGCTATAAGCTAAGGTGGGTTTTTTCCCCTCTCTCTTCCCCCTCCCCCCCCCGCCTTGAATTACTCACACAAATGGGGTTATAGGCTGACAGAATAATTTACACATGGTTGAGAAAAGTAAGAGGGGAGAATATTCAGGCAGATGTAACATACTTCAGTTCCACTGAAGTTCTTTGTAAAATAATGGGCTTTAAAAGTAATCTTCTGTGTACTAAGTAAACTTAGTGTTCATGATTCATGGCTCTAATCCCTGTGACTGAAATTTAAGATCTAAGGCTCCATGAAATTAAAAGAAAAAGAAACAATTACATGCATATTCATTCAATTTCATGTATTGCGTATCCTTCAATTTTTCCAATGAAATTTTAACAGGGCAGATAGAGGTTTCTGAACAGTACGTACTTGAAAAAAAACCAGCAGGTCGGTTGTAACTGCTGAAGCTAACCAGCTCTTCTGTGCCTGCTGGTTTCTCAGCATTCCTGGAGAATGCAAGTCGCCTCTAGATTTCCTCATCCCCCACAAATATTTCATAGATGCTACAACACAGTGTGCAAAAAGCTCAAGGACACTACGTGTGTACAGCCCTTGTACCGGCCCCTCAGCCCTGCCCAGCTGCACAGAAACGCTGTGGCGTAAAGAGGAGGACGCTCACAACAGGGCCACTGCACATAAAGTCCTTGCGCTGCTCCTGATCTGCTCCGCAGAGGAAAGGAGCCCTATATGGTGCTGCTCCCACCAAAGCACAACTGCGCCCCTTCCCTACGAATGCAATTTGAATATATGGCAACTACAACAGCACCGAAAAGCCCCAAGCCCAGAAAACGACTAGACAGCCAAGAAATAAAGCTTGTGAGCTTAACAGCAATGCATTAAGAAGTCATGAATGTTAGCCACACTGATCTAGCCTTGAATCTTGTCCCAGTAGCGAAAGGATACACCATCTTATCCCAAAGGATCAATAGAAAACTAGAAAAAAATCCCCAAAGAGCTCTTAAATACACAGCAGTACACTTTCATTTTGTAAAGAAAACTCTGGTCCTGTGCCTAGATATTAGTGCATCAACATTTGTAAGTCTTCCCAGCTACTCTGTAGTCCCTGAGCAACAAATAATTCATTAATTAGTAAAAAAGGAAAAAGGGACATTCAGACAGCAAACACAGCCAACAAAAACAGCCCTCAAACCGCATTCATTCAGCCAAGTGCTTCAATAAAATTATTTGGAGAGAATGTCAAGAGCCTTTACCTAAAAAATTACCTTTCTTCTCTGGTCTTACGAGACTAGACTATACTAGACTGTTTTATTCATCTAATATAGCATGATGCAGAAGATTGGCACTAGGAGAGAGTTCCCTATTCAGTAAATGGAAAAAGCCAAGAGACATAGGTGGATGTAATTCAAAGAATCGAATTTAGATCTATACAAAGATGGTGCAAGTTCCTCGCATATACAAGATATACAATCTCCAGACACCACTAGGTCACATATCCTATTGCCCTGCACGCACTACAGTCCTGCCAATGCTTGTAACTTTAGCACAACACTCACTCAAAATATTTGGTGCTGCTTTCTATGAAAATTCCCATTCCTGGAGTCATATTAGTCTGTGAAAAACTAAACTTAATTCTTCAAATGCAAAAAAAAACCCATCTAGCTGTAGTGGGTACTACGAACAGTTTAAAAAATGTGAACTCCCTAAAGGCTGAAAATACAGATGGGCTCCAAAAGGGCCCCCGAAGTATTCTGAACCTGATTTTTAGCCCGTGTTGCCACTTTCCTGGAGGAAGGGTTTGTCTATACCTGTAAGGCCAGTACTGTAACTACAATATTCCTATATATTGTGCATAGCAAAAGGCACTTTTAAAATGATGGCAGTATTGTAACAATACAGGGGGCTTTATCTACAGCATGGGGAAAATGAGAGAAAAAACATGTTCATTGGCTGCAGAGGAGCAGATGGTGAAGTTAAAAAGGGGAGTGCTGCTCTTTCCCATCGTCTCCGTTCCTGTCCTGGATGTCCCAGCTCCCATGCTAGCACGGGCCCTGGGAGCTTCCCGCTGGATTGTGCTCTGTGGTCTCCTTGGTGACTGCCCGCGCCGAGCTGTGCTCCTGCGGACGGGAGCTTGCAGGGAATACTCTTGGACAGTCATTCAGGGAAACAGAGGGAGGTCCTTCAGGATGAATGCGCTGGAAAGAAAAATCTCTCAGTGTATCAAAAATACGGCCAGATTTCCATTCAAGTGCACTGTCTCAGGGCTTTTGAAATTGTCAGGAAGTGACTGAATGACACAGAAAATCTTTTCCCAGAAAATATTTCATCTCTCTTTAATGTCAGACTGACACAATCATGAGATGAGACTTAACTCCTTAATGCAAAGTGCTGGCTTTGCTTCTGTATAAAAACAGATCTAAGATTGTGCTGAAGATGGCATGCTTCAGTTGCGACACAGCCTCAACTTAGAAGCTTAAATTCTGCGTATAAATTCATAGGAATTACTATCCCGTACATACGTAAGCTGCACCTCAGTCAAGATGGAATCCCTTGAAAATAGGCCCCTATATAACCCACTGTTTCTGGCGGCTGTACACCTGCAACTCCTCCCGCTCCTAGCTAAGGTTTCTTGCCAGACCAGGGAAGGAGAAATCCAAGGTACAAACAATGGAAGCTTAAGGGTGGGGGGAATCCTCTGTGGGATCAGAGACAGCTGAGCCAGAGGGTGCCTTGGGGCAAGGCTCCCCTTGTGTTACCCCCGCAGGGACAGCAGTTGCACGGCTTCTGAGTCACCCGGGGGGGTTTACAGATAGCTCGTGAGTTACAAGAATGAAAATCTGATCTGATCACAGTAGCAGCTGCCTTTGTGTTCTCCAACTGGAACAGGAGAGGAGTGAAGAATTGTCCCTCTGGTGCAGGAAGACGCAGGGAGTGGAACAGAACAAATCCTGCAGGAGCAGCCCCGTTTGGGGAGAACGCTCAGGGTGAAGTCTGCTCTGGTGCTGGCTGTTTGACTTTTATTGTGTCAATAAATCCAAACTCCAACAAGGGGGAACACAGCACATCTTGGCTAGAGCGTCTATCAGAGCAGAATAAGAAAATGCCTGGTGCAACTGTAATACACATGTCTGGGTACTGCATTGATAGTAATGAATAGGTTGTACTGAAGATGGAAAAGTTTTTTTCATTGACATGCACCAGTGGTCTAAGTGCTCTCTATCTAAAGGGTCTGCAGGATTAAGGGGCCGCTGATATCTCCTGCTAACACCTCCCACCTTTTTTTCCTCTTGCATTAGCGTGCTGGCGCTTTCGACCTTTAACTGTCTTCCACCGTGGGCAAAGGACGGTGTTAAGGCAATGGCATTGCCAAGGATGACATCCTTCCCTACACATTACTACCCAAACATGCAATTCAGCCCCACGTGACAAATAAATACATGCCACAAGTCACTGAACGGTGCTTATGGTTCTTTAGAGGGTCTCCGCTAGTCATCTCAATGTGTTTTACAAAGAGAATTAACTGTCATAATCCTTCTTTTTACCAAGAAGGGAACACAGCTTATTAAAACCCTCAAGCAGAAGAGGAGCCCTGAGGCCACGTGGTACGTGGCTCAGAAGTGGCTTTTGGGCAGGTGGCCCTTCACTGAGCAGCCCGGGGTTGCCAGGCCCAAAGCTCTTAAGACAGCAGAGCAAAAAGACTGTGCTGGGGGCTGCAGACCTAAGGACTAGCAGGGCCTGCAAAACACATAACAGACCACAGAGTTTTCTCTTCTGAGGATAATTTTTAAAACCTGCTAATCACAGCGAGAACAAATGTCAAAATGCCTACATTTTTTGGATGACACAAAATTTACCCTTTTCCACAGAGCTCTTCAGAAACCATGACCTATCAAAATCAATAGTTTGCTATTGACTTTAACTTAAAGGCAGAGATTGAGTTATCAGAAAAATCAGCGTAGAGCTACCTGACTTCTCCATTGCTCTTGAAAAGATCATCTTTGCTCCAAAGCCCATACGACCTGCGTGGACTGAGCTTCTTTCTCACCAAACAAGAACCTGTTAAAATCCAGCTACAACTGAGTGTTCTTCCTACCTGTCAGTCTTTCTCCCATCTACAGCCACAGTGCATGGACTTGTATGAACTCTGTTAAATGCCAAGATAGATATGTAAAGCTCTTCAGTTCCCCCACTGAATCTGGGCAAAAATAACCATTCCAACTCATGCATGAAAGAGAAGTGACAAACCGCAGAGTGCTGCCGTAAGTTTTCCGTTGTACTTTTGGGTTTTTCTCTTTTGGTTTGTTTTTTAACATCTTCCCTCAGGGCTGCGTAGATACAGAAAAAACATGCCACAGTCACAGAATGTAAAAAACATGGGAACAGAACAAAAAAGTTTCTTTCTCTTCCTAAAGTTAGACCAATTTACTTCATCACAAGAGAAGTATATGTAAAAGCTACGTACGACATAAAAATATATCCCAAGCCCTAGAATCACAGAAAACATATGAATCCATTTGGCTCTTTTATGATTTCTCTTTCCTAACCAGAAAGCCTACAGGCACACTATGGACTTAATGGGAAGTATATTCAATCAATCAGCAGTGTAAGCAAAGGATGAGCAAACCAGGAAAGCTTGCTCGTCTTGATCATGCCTATTTCTTTATATTTCTTTAATGATGCCACATATGCCTAATCACCCAGACATATTCCTTAAAAGCCTCTGGTATGGGCCTCGGGACATATGGGTCCGTTTAAAGCCTCTGCCATTGATACAGCACAGAAGGAGCCTGACAGCTTCATCAGACCGTATCGCGGGTGCCCGTCTGCAAGAGAGAGATGTTACCACTCCCCGTTCAGAGGTCCAGTGATGCTGGAGTTGCAAGTCACTCGAACACTGGGGCAAACAGGCATTTAGACAGTAAATTTGTTGAGTTTATTGCCGCTGTTACACACAGAGTGCTACCGAATGCATGAAGATTTACACAAAGTAAAAAAAAAAAAAAAAAAAAAAAAAAAGGACAATACTTCCAGATTGTGTCTGAAAAGGAAACGACTTCATTAAAAATGGGGCTTTGTTAAAAATCCCTAGAAAAAGGGCTAGGGAAAGTTAAAAATCCCTAGAAGAAGAGACAGGGAAAGCAAAATGGAAACAAACTAGCTAGGTAATGCAAACACAAAGCAGGTTGACAGCACTGGCAAATGCACCTGATCGAGCTGCACATGAGTTAGCCTGGGTTTTGGTAAGAACGTATTACAGGTTGACATGTATTATTCCATGTATTGCAGGCTCGGGTCAGTTAGCCCAAGATGAATTCCTTGCCGTGGCTGTGACCCAAACTAGTTAGTTTAAAGTTAGCAGAGATTTTGTATGATTTTTAGTCACACTGCCAGTCCCAAGCGGGCTTGGGGGGATGCGATTAGATGACCAACCAGAGACGTCCAATCCAGATGTGAGGCATTTCAGGCACAAATACAGAAACTACTTCCACATGAAATCCTAGGTTGTTCTCTTACTTTCATCTCCTAGCTTGCTATAGCTACAAAAAAAAAAGTGACACACAGATTTCATTTTTTTAATTAATGCATAATTTTTCTTTTGTACTATTGTTCTCTGGAGACGCTCCCTTCCCCACTCACACAAATTAAGCAGAGACAATGTGATCCAGTGCTATGACTGCCACATTTCTGCCCAAACAGAACACAAGTAAGTCCTGTGCAACTAATACTGTAATACCCTACCACAGGGTACCAGGTGCTATACTGTGGTTTTATACTCTGTGAAAATCAGCACTGAAGGCTCACTAGATTCTGCCTTTATTTTCTTTAAGAAATCCATGTTCCTGCTCTTCTTCACTGGAGTTTTCTTAATACTGGCTTCTCAGCTGACATCACATGGATTTTTTTTTTTACCATGTTTGTGCTCAAGTGCACTTTGGAGGCTGCGATAGGATAGCTGTCATCTCCTCTGTGGCTTCCTTTGCTATTTCATCCTGAAATCGTCAAATAGTTTCTTGCATTGATCTCCCACTTCTGTGGCAAAGGAGGGCTTAGTGGAGTTTTGTTTGGGATTTTAACTACACCTGCTGCCAATAACCATACATTTTTTCCTGTCCATTCACCTTATTCTCTGATAGGTTTCATATCTTCCCTTTCAGCTATTTCTTTCTGCTTTTTCTTTTCAGCTTTTATTTCGTTTTTGTCCCTTTAAGCTTTTAAAGTATAAATGTGGCCTCCCCTATCTGTTTTATTCTCCACACGTAAAGACTTTCAAAAAGTGCTTAAGAGAGTGAGAGCCCCACATCCTTATGTTGGTGATGAGTGCCTGAGATGACCCTTTGGAGACATTTGAGAGCTGGACAGTCAGTGTCTCAAAGCCAAAAGGCTTGCTACACTGGCACAGAAGCCTGCGATCCAGTGGGATACGCAGCCACAAGGGAGGTGTCTCCCCCTATGCCTGAGGAAATTTCAACACCTAAGGAAGGGTTATCAAAACCATCTTTAAAAGATGAGCTCTTGAGCTTCTAGTGTAACTGGAACCTCGCCCGCAAATCTCCTGTCTTGCTAGGGGATGTCTGACCCCTGAGCAGCAGCGGGGCAGACTCACGATGCTCCTGTGTCCCTTGCCTGCGCTGCTCGGGCAGCCGGGCGTACAACATCCCAGCTCGGAGCCCTGCCTGCAGACACGCTGGAGCGAGAACGCGTTCCTGGGCATGCACTGATCTTTGACAAAGCCAAAAGAGTCTTTCCATCGAAATCACTTTGGCCGGCGTGGCAGGTACCAGGGACTATCGTATGTCCAGTTTATTTTCTGTTTGCTAAAGGATAACATGAAAAAGGACACACGGCTTCTCACCACTAACATGGCCCTTAAATGCAAATACTCCAAACTTTCAAGGAGGGGAGAGCTCATGAGTTTAAAGGAAATTATTTCTGCCTGCCAATAATCTCATCTTTATAGCGTGACATCCCCCTGCAGCAGGCATCTCTAAAGTCAGTTTGTGGCTACCAGAGCTATTAGATTCTGTTTACTGAAATAACTCCATTAAACTTTCATGTTTTATGCAGGTCATAGATGTAGTCCTATTGATTTAACTCGAAAGAGCACCCTTTTTTGTGGTAGTAAGACGTTGGCTTTTCTATACTTTGCTGCCTTCCTTGTTGCCTAACATGACAGCCTCTGCAGCTGGTGTAGGTCACCAGTTTTCAGTGAACTCATGTTCAATGCAGGGCATTTGTGCTTATTGATTCACCATTAAGGACCATTCTTGTGCAGATGTATTCTGCCTTGCCAATCTTTAGCCCACTTGATGTCTAGCAATGCATTCAGGTTCAAGGGGATTATTCAGCGAAGATTTTGTTCAAACTAGAGTAACCAAAACACACTGCTCGTTTCCTGTGCTGCTCAAGATGCTGCTATCTAGAAAACACACTTGCACTGAGGCTTGCATCTCGCACACTTTTCAGTACCTGAAAGGCACTGCCAGAGTCTTCAGCGGCCATGCAAAAGGTTTGGTACAAACCTCTTATGAGGTAGGAAGGCCAACTCAGTTAACGACCATTGGATAGCGCTAGTGGAGATCTCTGCCTTCCGGAGAGCCGCACACGCACGGTGGCTGGAGCTGCGGCAGAGGGGTTCGGCAAGGTTGCACCACTGTCCTGCACTGAGTTAGGGAGCTGGGAAGGGATGAGCTGCTCCGGTCAGATTCCTGCTTTTCACAATACCTTATATTTCTTTTCCTTAGTTCTTTTCTTGTCTTTCAGTCTCATCCTAACCTTCTTTATTCATTATCACCTTCATTTTCAGGTACCTCAGGCTTTTCCCTGAGCTTCCTGCAGCTCTTTCTGAATTCCCAGTGACAGACAGAAAAATAATTATCTGAAAGAGAGGGAGGAGCAGCCACCTTCAAAATCTCTTCAGTCTCACTAAATAGGATCCCTGCCCATCCTGACCCACGGCCACAATGTCAGCAACCTTCTCCAAGGAGTCACGCTCCTGCACAAAGCCATCTGTATATTCTTCAAATGGGCCAAAGCTGGAGGCATTTTCTTACAAGAATTAAGGAGATCAAAGTTGGCAATAATATATTTTTCCTCAGCAAAATTAGTTACACAAGATGAAAATATCAATAATAACATAAGGCGATTAAACAAGCCACATTGTCAAGTGTGCTAAGAACAGAAGGTCTTAGCAAATGGCTGTCTACTAGACTTCAGACAACCATACTCCCCAACAACACTGTGAAAAACAAACAAGCTGTAACTTAAATAGTTATAGTTGCATGGTATCCACAGAAAATACCGGGAAACATCCATACATTGTGGGCATTTGCTTTGTTAAACAAATAGCACAAAAGAGAAGCCTCCCAGTATCTCAGCTCTCCACTGTAACGGTGCTGGCTGGATCTTCCCCATCCCACCACGGTTAAGTGCAATTATTTAGGATCCAGCTGCACCCATGTGGTTTCCTCCCAGTGTTACATTGCACAAAGAGACCAAAAGCCATCCCCGCACCTCCGCAGGAGGAGGCTGACGCAGGAGGTGTTGCAGGACAGGCTATAAGGAGGAGAGACACAACTCTGGCAGTCTGCTCCAAGAAAAACGCAGCCCTGTATTTGCAGCCGCGGTTTCCCTTCTACCCTTTATTTGCTTCAGTGTTACTGTGTCCTCGCTTATGGTACCCAGGTCCTGATCTTCACTCAGTAATTTTGCAAATGTTTGCTCGGCATTTATAGTGCACAAAATGTGCTTAAAAACACAGCAATGAAGGCTTTACTCCAAGGAAGGCTTTTCTCATTTTACACTGATAATCTCTCATGCTAAACTCACTACAGGTTAGGGAAATCTAAAAGGCTACAGCTTCTGTGTGGCAGGGACTATTTAAGTCTGCAGTTTTCCAGTATTGGTGTATTGAAATCTTTTATTTGTGGGGTGGCAATAAAAGACGTGGAGAGAAAATCTCCCCTGGCAACACGTACTCTTGAAAGGCCCTTTCAAAGCAAACATTCCAGCAGTGAGAAATACTTCAGCACGCTGCGTTCCCGTCTTCTTCCTTCCCTCCCCGCCTCCCCAGCCTATGCTCTTAGTATCGGAATAATAAATTTCTTTGTGCCCCATCTTACAAAACCGTTTCACATCACCTTCATGCACTTGGCTGGGGAAGACCTCCAATCAAAGGTTATATTCTTTCACACAGCGCTATCAGCATTTCATGTTTCTTTGGAGCCAAGTGTTATCAGCTGGCCGTATAGCACTCACTTTTGGGGAAAAAAAATAATCGTTGTATTCTGAAATACTGATTGCATCAAATGGAAACTAGATTGGAAGACAGTAATCACGCTGCGCTCAGGCGATTAAAAACTCACTTGGAAAATTGGCGCTTGCTGAGCCTCTATAGAAAGAAATGAATTAAGAAGGAAAACAATAAGGAAGGGCATACATTAATTTTGCTCTGTGGTAGATAATGTTGAGTGTAAGAGATCTAAGGAAGGGCTGTGTGTCTTAAGGACTTTCTCTTACGTTTTCAGAAGAAAACCTGAGAGGCATTGGAGAGGGGTTGCGAATTAAATCCAAACAGTAATCTCAGAAGCAGCAATTGGAAAAGAGCAAATAAATAAAGCGTATAAATAGGAGACAGCATTTCCTGCTAGGAACTTATCATTTCTGACAAAGCATCTCAAACAAAGAACCCCTTGCCGGCACTCCTGCTGGGCAATCTCCATTCTCCGTTCCCTGGGTAATGTCATTCCCCTCCTCACTGCTAAGCTGCGCTGGATATTTGTACAAGTAACTCAATAAAGGATTACCTCCTAGAACGTCTATATTGTAGCCAGCCCTGTGCAACCCTTGTTCAGCTGCCAGATCTGTAGGGCAGGCACTGTGTCCACACCACTTTTCTACAGGGTTGAGTACACTGTCAGCACTCTGCAAATAACGAAGGCGTGCAACTCAAATAAACGCCCAAATCTTCTTCAATGAAGTATACGTGCATTTTACAGCCTTTTCTTGACACTTGCAAGAGTTCGTGTATCTCTGCTTATTATTCCCCTGTTTATTACAATACATCCTTTTCTCTGGCCCATGACAGATTGTGGACCCAGGCTCATGTTTAAGGGAGGGTGCATTCTCCAGCCCAGGGCAGGACTGTGTTGCTCAGTCCGTAGGACATCACAGGTGCTCTCTAGCAGGAGCAGGCTGGAATTCCCTTTGAAGGAGCTGCAGAGTACGTTAGCTGCTGACTACGTGCTGCTAAAATGTATTTTTACAGTATTGGAAGGCTGTATCCTGCAATGCTTCTCATATGAGTAGTCCTTACTCTCATTCAGCAAATGGGGCTGTTTGCACAATTATTATGGGAGCAAAACCAGAACAGGGGTGAGCATTATAGTGTCTGTAACGTATATCACATGGATTTTATGCACAGGGATACATACATCTATACATAGCATAGATCTGTGTGACTTTGCCATCTTTGCAGTGTTAACTCGTTCACTGGTCAGTGCATACCTGCAAGCTCTGACTTTCCCGTTTTGAGGGGATGGACCAAAGCAGAGCATTTCCCCTCTACAAGTGCCGGTTGTGTTTGCGCAGCCTGCCTCCCACCGAGCCAAACCACCCGCACGCATCGGTCACGCTGTGGACACCGTGCCTCCCTGGGCTAATTACAAACGCTGGTCTCGGGATGTCTCCCACCCGGACGTGTCACCCAGCGAACCCATCAGTCGCTGCCAGAGACCTTTTCTCTGGGCACGTTTTGAAAAGCAGAGCCGGTGCCCCGCGGTTCCGCCCCCATTTCAGACCCCTGGTCGGCGGTCCGCTGTCCCGCCTGGCGGGGAGCCCATCACTGTGCCGCCTGTGGCATGACAGAATAAACTCAAGTTTGTAAAAATGCCTGTTGGAGGCTCTATTTTAAAAACGTGGCAAAGAAAAGTGGGTGTAGAGGCTAAGAAAATGCAGAAGAATGTCAGAAAAGGATTAGACTCTGCTGTAAACTCCTCCAAGCAAAGGCTTTGTTTCAGATGTCTACTGACCACAGACACCATGTCTGTCCATATATACATATATATATGAGAAGGGTATTTACATGCACCCCCCTGCATGTATCTATTAATTTCTATACATATATGTATCTATACATATGGCCTTATATGCACGAGTATTTTATTGCCTCACAGTTTGCTGAGGGAATCTGGTTTTGTACCCCATGTGTGCTGTTGAATCTAAACTGCCGTACTTTTTAAACAAAGCCAAGTTTTTGCCATACAGTTGTGAATGGATCTGTACCACACGTAAAATGACAATGTCGCCCAGCTGTCTGGAACAGAAGTACGAAGGTGGCTGAAGTTCCCACTTGTATTCCAGGGCCTGGGCTCTAGGAGCCGGCGTTATCAGTGCCAGCCCCGGTAGCTGTTTGACCACTGACTATTTTAACAGAAACACACGAGCAATATGCTTGCTTGTTCTAGAACCGCGGAGCACTTCCAGTGCTTTTCCTCAGGAGAAATTCATCAAAGGAGTAAAATTAAACAACCTAATATTAACAAAACAGTGATTGATTTTCACACTGGAAAGCTGCTTAATTCCCCAGCCGAGCGTCACAGAATTCCAAATCTGCCCCACTGAGGAGCCGTAAAATGTAGAGGTGATGGATTTGGTTTCTATTTCCTATTGAACAAATGCAAACTTTAAAGTTTTAATCACTGCGTGACACAATTTTTTTAAAGACATACCTGCACCATGCTCCAACAGCCTGACTCGACTCACAAAGCAACTCTGTACCTCTTTAGCAATTAAAGGGAGTCTTTGATGGGGGAGTGAGCATTTCAGTACAGTGACGTTAGGATAAATCAGACGTTAAGAATCCGCACCACAAACCAGAATGCTAAACCCTGCCATTTATTTAACCCCGAAGCCACTGTTCCCACTGAAGCCGATGGGCACTCTCACTAGAGTGCACAACGAACTGGAAGAAGAGAAAAGCCACACCCCAGTGTGTTATCTTCATGCAAATGGCAAAAGAAATACCATTTATAACTTCACTTTGTTCTTTCATCCTTATTTAATGAGTTGTCCAACTCGTTAATCCAGTATGTATTCTTTAAGGCTGCATTTTCCCCATTCCCCTCAAAATCCCAGATACACCCCAATCCTGATGTACAAAGGTACAGATCTGCCTAGCTACGTGTTATTTCTCCTCCTGTTGCTGTTCCTATGAAGGAAATCAAAATAGTTTTCCTTCTGATTTCCAATTCTGTATGATGAGAATGCAAAAATATTAATAATTAAAAACATAGCAAGAACAAAAATGCCTTCTACCACAGAGGAGAAAGGGAGCCGGTTGCTGTCAATGGTAGGTGCTTTTTATGTCAAATAAATTAACTGCACTTCAGAATGACGGTGGTGTGTCAGCCTTGTCATCCCCATCCTCAACTCCAATTATGTATCTCAAGGGAACGCATCTCAGAACACATTACTAAAACGCAGGTGTGGGTAAGTTAAACCACTAAAACATACACTCAGGCTGCATTCAAAATCCGACTGTGACCCCCAGAGCCAGGGGAAGGCACAGGTTTGGTTGCTGACCGTACCGATCGCTGCCGAGCTGCCTCAGCACAAAGTGCTCTGGAAATAAAGCCTGTTTGTGGGTTGAAGGATTCAGCATTGCACGTACATTTTTGGTGCCCAAAACACTATTGCTTACTTAAAATGGGACGCTATGCCATCCAGAAAGCATCATTTGCTGCCCAATCCCACTTCTCTCAACTACCACATCAGTGAAGAGGGCGGAAGATAAAGACTTTGTTCTCATCCCGTAGCTGACAGCTAATGGCTGTTTCAACTTGCACATGGAGCAGATTTTGCCCTCTGGAACACCTCTGTCACTCCAATGCCTTTCACACAGTTGCATGACTTCAGCGGAGAGCACGTTTTGGCCCCAGGGGTTCTGATGACAGTGGGAATCTGAATTAATTCGCCCAGCCAGAATGATAGTTCAAGAGGTATAAAAGCCTCGGAATCCGTGAGGTTTTTGCATCCTCAATTAAAATATTTAAATGGCCAGCTGCATTAAAGTTTATAAAGCAGAGTTAATTTCCTAGAGAACTTGGAGAAAAAGCCTCCAGAAGTTTGTCATTTTCTCCTGACAACAGCTACGTATTGCTGCATTTGCTTTTGTGGAGCCTGGACTGAGTTGTTTACCCTGTGCATCTCTTAGTATAAAATATTCAGTTTATCCTAAGCAATATCGCGGTTCAGGCTAATGATTGTTTCCCAGGACTGGAATCCATGCCCTTTGCATTTCTGCTCTCTGAGCAGCCAAATGCTACGCCATAGAATTGTTTTCTTC
Source organism: Platalea leucorodia (assembly GCF_965183815.1). Classification (NCBI taxonomy): domain Eukaryota; kingdom Metazoa; phylum Chordata; class Aves; order Pelecaniformes; family Threskiornithidae; genus Platalea; species Platalea leucorodia. The sequence goes on from NC_138834.1 coordinate 5,593,406, forward strand.
CTCTGAAGCAGCAGCTGGTCCCTTGGAAGACACCATAAGCATCTCTGCCGAAATCTGTGTAATTGCACATGTCGGCATGGTCTGTTCTTAACGGATCCTCTCCCAGACAAAACACTGTTTTCTCAAGCTGGCTTTGAAGACTGTGTGTGTGTTTAAAAATAGCTTCAGGAAGATACACACATATATTTTGCTATAAACTATGTACAATGTGTACTGTGTACAGAATATTAATTCTTCAATATGTGATTTTGTGAGATTGCCTCATTGGCTTCTTTATTGCTATACATGGAGCTGTTTTGTGTGCAAATATGATTCTAGACCCAAAGTTTTAGCTTGGCACAATCACAAAACAATATAGATTTCAACCTGTTGCTGTGTAACAAGAGTGGGTTTTAAGATAAATCTTTAATATGCAGTAAGTGGCTCTTTTCTGATCATACTTTGTCTAGCTAGAAAACTCATTAGCAGAATCTGGTGACCTGAATGTCAGAACCTCTGATATTTCAACAAAAAGCAAAATCCTTAATTCAACAGTCGACATATTGCAGAGAGATCTGCCGTACTCTCCTGCCTCTCTTACGACTCATAAAGATGAACTTTGTATGGGGGCAAGGGGGGTGGGGGTTTTTTGGCAAAATAACTAGAAATCCTAAGAAGCTCTGACTTATAAGTTTGATGAATTGCAAGCCGCTCGATGATATTTAATTATTGCCCTAACTTAGGCATACCTGTCTACAGATACAAAAGACAAGATGCACAGTCTTCAACAGGTTTCTTGCCAATAAACCCTACTGGGGCAGGAGTATCCTTGTCATCACCGTGCCGCTACTGAGACAGAGCGCAGCAGCTTCACAGAGGAGGTCTGGAGTAAAGCAGAGAGGTAAACCAGAACTCCTCAGTCCCAAGCAGGATCCTCACCTCCTAAGTAATCCTTCTGTTTGGCTGAGGAATGCTTCACTGCCGTAAACCTCTTGCCTCTGCCAGGCACCAGGGGAGTCATTATTGAGGGGCTTTGTAATGGACTGCAGAGCCTGTTACCTCCCAGCTCCCAAAGACGGATGGAGATGAAGCTGACAGTGACTTGAGGTTGTTAACAGCTGGTTTCACGGAGCTGATGATACCGACTCACTGGCACTAATCAGGTGAGATTAAAAGGACAGCATGGACAGGGAGCCGGACTCACCAAATTAAACATTCACACTTCAAAAGCTTTCTAGTTGAACAGCTGCCTGCTGCAGCCCCGACCTGTCCCCTGTTCTGGGGCAAGACAGAGTGGTTAAGCCTCCAGGGCTGTCAATCTTGAACCATTCAGAAGCACTGAAGAAAAAAATCACTTAAAAAATAAGATCTAGTTCAAAATGAATTGTGTAATAAACCAACTGGCACCCAAGTAAATCCATCATACAAACAAGTAGAGAGTATTTTCACTGCTTCCAGAAAGCGTTTGGACTCCTGGAGTGAGCTAATTTCTGTGCGAGTGACCGCAAAATAAACCTCTTGGGTAATGTAGTGATAGGTACTCAAAAATATGATAGATGGAGAGATAAGTTTACCTCCACTTTATGTACATGCACATTACAGTCTTGATCACATACTTTAATGGCAAAGCAGCTGCAGAACTTGCAAATTACAAGCTCTGGCTTTGTTTTCAGAGCTCCTGCATAAATAGTTGTATTTAAAAGCTCCAAGCAGGTGCTTCTTTCTGTGAATTGTCCTAAGAATGTGCTATGAGTCTGCAGCAAGGAATTGTTCCCAAAAATTCAGTATCATCTAAATTGGAGACCTTCAGTATCCTTCCCTTTCTCTTGTTCTTTTTCCCTGTGGTTCCTTGTAGCAGTTACTGTGCTGGGGTTAGGGATCACTGTGCCCAGGGCTGTTGATAAAGGTCCTCGGTTCCTCATCTGCTTTTTGTCTGGAAGAGGGAAGAACCTTCCTCAGATTCAAACTATTTCAGCTATTACCTTTCCTGCCCTTCTTACACTATTTTTACTGCACATTAGATAAAGCCTAGCTGACTGCTGCTAGGAAAATTAGGTCTTCTATTGTTTTAACATTAATTATGGAGAGTTCAAGATAAGGTTTGTGTTAGAAAAGTAGGGGGCTTGAATTTTACTTTCATTATAATTAGACAGGAAATTATGAAAAGGTGAAAAATAATTCATTGTAATGCTTTCCTCTAGCAAGCTAACAAGAAAAGTGCATTCTCGCACAGACGGAGTTCATGGTATATTATCGAAGCACCATTGTTCTTAATGTATGCCTCTGCCTGGGCACATTGAGCCTGTTTCTATTGCACGTAACATGTGGGCAGATATGGGCAGGATGAGGCCCTCTGACTCCCTTCCGTTCCATTGAGGGCCCTTTCTGTTACAAAAAAATTAGGCTAAATTAGTCCATGGTGTAACTCCATGGAAGCCATTTGAATTACTGCAGAGATTAATTTGAACCATCAGTCACTTTCTGCGTAACTTGCAAAGGACATGAAAGTATGACTAATCTAAGAATGAATTAATTGGGCAGCTGTCTCCCTTTCATTTGTACACTACTGAGACAAACATTTGGAATAAGAAGCTGTCCTCATTATAATTTCCTTCCTTGATGCTGCCTTGTGGGTGATGTTTATGACTACCATGTAACTACAATGTTTTCAGAATTTTTCTTCATGTGAAATTCAGGTTCAGGCTTTTAAAGGCACTTCTAGAGGGAGGAAAAAGGAGTGCATGGACCTTGCTTGGAGCTTCTAAGCAGCTGTAAAGATTGACTGTGCCAAAGCCCCTCAGGTTAGACTTCCCTCTGTAAGGGGGAACCATCTCAAGGTGTTCCCTCCATCGCTGATGTTGGTCTAACTCTTTTATTTCCCTCCAACTATGGCTCGAAGGCCAGTCGGGAGCAAGTGAAACCCACTCTTTAACAGGCCAGCAAAACTTCAGCAGTACTTCTACTTCCCCGCAGGATGGATGAGCAAAGGAGGTCCTTGCCACGGTACAACTGCTTTAATCTTTTTCTTCAAGGCTTTTTTTCCCCCACCTGTGAATACTGAGGCCCCGTGGTTCAGCATACATATAGAAAGGTTCATCCCACCATGCCTACAGCTCCTTTATCTCTCAGTGTATTGCCCATCACCGGAGTAGCTGAATAATTCGTGCATACATTCTATCAAGTTTCCACCACTTCTTTCTTTTCAGCTTCACAACCCTATTTAGCTGTGGTGTGCAGAAAAAGCGGGACACTGGGAGAGAAGTCCTTCAAGTCCATGGCAGAAGACCACTGAAGTTAATGAGGCTCTAGTGGAGGTAAGGATTTTGTCCATTCAGAGTCAGCAGTAGCTTCAGAAACTACCTAAGTGTCGTGGTTTAACACCAGTCGGCAACTGAGCACCACAGAGCCGCTCGCTCACCCACTGTGAGCGATGTGTGTATCATCAGTGCGTTATCAACATTATTCTCATACTAAATCCAAAACACAGCACTATACCAGCCACTAGGAAGAAAATTAACTCTATCCCAGCCGAAACCAGGACAATAAGGCAGGCTGAGGCTGGGAAAAGGATGTGTTTCTCCACCTTGTTTGCAGATAAGGAAGCGAGATTCCAAGGGGAATGGGTGATTTACCCACAGTCACACAGGAAATCAGCAAGAGATATGGAAATTAATGCTGAGAAGCATTTCACTGCCTTAATCATAAAGCCAATCTTTTCCCTCAAATGCCAACAGCATTAAATGTTCCTTTCCAATAATGGAATAAGCATAAGAGTTTCACCGACTTACAGTAATGTTTCCATCAAACATTTTTAGAGGGTAGGCAGAGCAAGTTAAAATGGTTGGTCAGTATTACAGCCTGTGTCCAACTGTAGGGACCCGGGACTGTAGCTGAACTGCGCAGGTTTACCTGTGAGAGTCCTTTCAGGATCAAGTCACGCTAAGGCTGGAAAATGCAAGGTCAAAACGTAATACGTGTGTTTCATTATATTTACCACTGATTAGGTAGGCTTTGAAAAATGTGGACTGAAACATTCTCTTGCTGGGAAGCTATTAAACTGTGAGACTAAGGGAATATATGGCTGAAATAGGAAAGATTCACATCTCCTGCCTACAAATAAATCACTTGTACATCATCTATCTATTTGACCATCTCTGAGTAGTATTTATATCAAGGTAATATCTAGGTAGCTGCCCAGAGAAGCACGTTTTGTATAAATACATAATAACTTGGGCCAAGGTCTGTTTTTATTTAAACTAGCTTCAATTCATTGTGTCTTAATTGAAAATAATGGTGTTACAGCAGTGATCAAAGAATTGTCTCATTAATTGTCTATTAAATCATTAGCTATTAAACAGAAACAGGAGGTCAAGAATGCAACACTCTCTGTTCTGCCCAAAAGAATATGAATATCTCTCCAATTACAAAGAAACAATAAAGGCAGAATTAACAGTGAAAAGAAGCTTAAGATTAGGCAATTACATCCACAATGCCCGACAACTCTTATTAGAGGGTTTAGTAGTACCACCTATATAGAAAAGGCAACACAAATTTGGAAGCAAAATCAATATCGGCTTTACCGAAGGGGCTTGTAAAGGGAATATGCATTTTTCTGAACAAATATACGCACATAAACCCCCGTACTAAATTTTAACTCAGCTAATTAATCGTTATGGATTCAATCTTGCAACCAATACACATATTTCCAGTTAAAAAATTATGCCTGAACAGCATTCAGTTTGAGAGCACCTCTCAGTAATTTGTGATTGAAATCCATTATAAGGATGCTGCAATTTTCACAAAAATAACATTACTCCCATTTTGTATGACCAGGATGAGGCAAGAGGAACTCAGTGAAGCCCACATTCAGACCTCTTGTTTTTGTTCATTAAGTCAATATATTAGAGTTGGGTGCCAGGTCTGGGAAAGAGTCCCAGAGGCGTTCTCTTCTGTCAGTGATTTGATACCCAAATAATTTCACAGAGCAGTCAAATGAAGACCTGATTTATACCCAACTTAGTCACTACCAAAAAAAAAGGGGGAATTACAGTGCAAATCTTGTAAAACCTGTGCAGAATTTTTGCCTGTGTTTTGGTCTGCTCTATCCAGGCCACTGAAAGGAACGGAAGGACACTCATCAACTTGAAGGTGCTTTGGAGCAGGTCTAATTCCACCTAGAAATACAACCCGTTTTGAAGAAGCAAGAAAGGAAGATGGTCAAAGGGCAAGAGCTTTGCTTTCTGGAAGTGTATAAATCCACAACTGCAACTGGAAATCTTGTCTCTGCTCACAGAGGTCATGTCAAGTCTTATTTAGTTCCCAGCTTCACTGGACCTTTTAAATTTGGGAACCAGAACAACCTCATGCCCAGCTTTGACAGGATATCCACATGGACATCTGCTGACTGAACTAAATGGACTTTAAACAGGCAGTGTTTTGAAATGCAACATCTCCCTGACATCTGCAGATACTAATTTTATTAGTGGAAGAGGAATAGGAATCCTTTTCCTGACCTTTTCCTATCTGGTTCAGTCCAGTATTCTCTAACTACAGGAAGTCCTAGAAATACTAGAAACTAAATTAACAGAAAAAGAAGTCCACATACACCGTCTTTTAGATCTGGATCTGGTTTTCTGAAGTGCAAAGAAAAGACAGTCTCAGCAATATGCTGATGATATATAACTTGGTGCTTGAGTTTATAATATGAACAATTCATTGTGAACTGATAAATAATAGCCACTAACCAGATAATGGCTGTATGGTATGCAGCAAAAAAAGAACAGCAAAATTTATCAAGAGAGTCTGTTCCTTTGACAATTAAGTTAGTCATAAACAAAGATATTCGTTCATGTTCCTTCCGGTAAGGACTTTGAAGGAAATGTGGTTTCCAGAAAAAGAAAATGTGATTTTTTTCTTTCCCCATCTGATATATAAGGGAAAATATAGAAGCTAGAGCACAGACTCAAGAGACCTATCCCATCACTGGCTCAGGCTAAACATTGCAACAGTCACTTTCATGAAAAGAGGCTATTACACTGATGTCCTTTGCAAAATGCTTTGAGGTCTGAAAACTGCTAGGCATCATTATTGTATAACTAAGCCCCAAGCTATCAACTTCTCTGAGGATACAATGGCACACATGCCTCTGCCCAGTAACTTGAATCTTATTTATGGGTGATTTGCTTTCATGTTAAATGGAGATTAATCTTAATGGAAAAAGTTGGAAGCAAGTAGAGGTTGCCTGACTAAGGCTTTTGCCCAAACCCATCTTGCCTTTCCTATAGCTACCCAGGATCAAATGGATGTCATCTTTCACCTACCTACTGGTCTCAGAAAGAGGAAATATCTACAAAATGTACAATTGCACTGCAAGCTCTTTAACTGCAAAGGAATGTCTTTGTTGTTGGACCTAAAATGTAATGAAATTTTGTTTGTTTTAGAGAATGTAATTTATTCCAAAAATTGGTAACAAGCTTATTCAGAGTTGTCAAAAATAAGGTGAATTTTTTGTTCCAGCATATTGTCTTCAAAATAAATAGCTTTGCTCTGTGCAATTTTTTATCCAGCTAAAGAATGTGAAAATTTATCTGACGAAGTACAAGCTACCTGTTAAGACCTTTGCAGTCTTATCTACAAAGAGGTTATAATAATAGGTTCAAAGCACACACGTAAAGGATGTGGGTTTCCAATGCGATCTGGAGAAAACTTAGAGAAGTGCTCAGGTCTGGAATATATTCACACATGATACAACTGATGGCTAGAATATGGGGAGGAACTTGCTTCTTGAAAGCTACAGAGAGAGTTTATCATAAGATCTACAGGTTACAGGATTACTATGTAAAAAGGATGACTATACTACCCTATTTTTATAGCATTTATATACAATACACTGCACTTTCCTGGAATTGAGACAAAGAAACTACCTTTCTAGGACTACTCTAAAAAATTCATAAATACTACACACACACACACCCCAAATAATTGTAGTCAATTCTTAAGTTCAGTTAAAACAAGAAAAAACACCCCCAAAACACATAATAAAACAAATAAACCTGTTAAAGATATTCAAAAGTACCTCTTTTATGCCTAAAAATAATAATGAGCTAAAAGCTGAAAGTCATGCAATGGTGTCAGAAGTCATGCACTCAATGTCTGGATACATTAATGCTATTTTCATCTCAATGTCAGGGAGGGAGAACCAGTTGAACATATTATTTAAAAAAAAAAAAAACAACAACCAACCAAAAAACCAACAAAACCCACAACATTGTTTAAAAGCTCCCAGCTCTTGTTTTAAGAATTTTTGCAATATGGTTGTTATTTTCTATTCTCTGTCATGCTCCTCCAGATTTTGATACAGTTCAGTATCTTTACTTAAAAGAAATTCCTGACTGGAAAGCAGGTGATGCAGTCAGAAGCACATAGGAAACCTTGCTGCACGCTGTTACAATATACTGCATTATTACTATTAAATAATGGATGCAGAAAAGCCACACAAGAACAAAGATCCCTGTGTAGGGAGCTGATTTTTCCCAAGTAGGATGTATCAGACAACACGTTCTTTCTCATCAGCACTGGCTGGCCAGCAAAGACAGACCAGGACTGCTCTTTCAGCATCCCTGGCCCTCTCTCCCATATGGAACACGCCAGCACAAATGGCTCCGCATCACTCTATGGAAACGCGCTAACCCTGCATAACCTCTGGAGACCACTCTCCTCATTGCGCAGCGGAAACAACCCGCCACCGCAAAACAGCCATGACCGTAAAACAACTGGTTGATGTAAAATCCCCAAAGTGAGCTAGGTCCCAACATGGTGGTGGTGGAGGAGAAAAGGGTGAAAACTCCGTTCTCCACCTCAGGTGGGTGCCTTACCTTTATGACGTCTTCATCAGCTGATTTGCACTCGGTGGAGTCCGAAACGTCGACCACGGACCCATCCTCCTGCACGGCAACAACCTTGACGGGAACAGACACCGTTTTGCCTGTCAGAATGGCCGTGTTGAGGACTTCTGTGTCCTGTATGCACACAGACACAAACGAAGGACGGGCGTTAGAGGAACATGAAGCCATGAGAACGCGCAGGGGTCAGACTGATGAACCAAAACCCTGCCTCTGGCAGGGATGGGGCAGAGGAGCGACCCTTGCACACACCCTTCCTGCGAGCTCCCTGCAGTCAATGGTTTAACAGTTTTCTAAGCCAAAAGTTGCATCTGGACCATCAAGTTCTGGTTTTGACAAACACATGGATTTACTCTTTTTGCGCCCATTTACAGGTTTGGCTGCTGCGGCAACGAAATCTGTAACACAGTTACGCACGAAAGCACGTCTGCGGCTTGGCAGAACCACAGTGCTATTCGCGTGCGATCTCCAGAGGGTGTCAGCAACTCTCCCGCCCCTTTGCCCCAAATCATGCCAGTGATTTGGGAGGTGATTATCAAGCATTACAGTAACAGCATTTCTTCCTTACTGTTCCAGCTAACAGTGTTGCGAGTTGACCAGGACATAAATACATGATGAGAAAAACTATGCATGAGGTAGGGTATTACAAACTAAGCAATGCCATCCATATAGAATTTTTTTAATCTTTCCCCATCAAAATCCCACCTAGAGATGTTTTACCACATTTATCTCTAATCCTGATGAATTCACAGTGCTGCCACTCTAATGACTCCATTAACACAGCCTTCCTCTGTGTCTCGGTATGGCTGCAGTTTGATTAATTACTCCAAACGAGTTGCTACAGAGGTCCCTGCCTTGCGTAAGCAGGTATGCAGACTGGAGGGGAACAGCCTCCGAAGGCCTACAGAGCAGCTCGTCTCTGCTTCAGCAGGGCTTACTGCAGGCCCAAAACTTGACACGCATGCGGGGCAAGAACGATCTGTGCTTTCACAGAGATTCCGCTCAGCCTTCTCGAAAAGCCTGCAATAGGAAATACTGCTTTGAATCAAGCCACTTTTCATTTTTCAACTTCCATAAAACTAATTGCTTGCCAGTTGGAAAAAAAAAAGTTGCTTCCAACTAATCTAACTTTAAATTCCATTATTAGAATTGGTGGAAGAAGAAATGGATTTTAGTGAAAAATTTGATGGCAGCTTGCATAGGGAGATATATTCACTATCATTTGCTCCTGTCTGCTAGCTAGATTGATAGAAAATAATGGGCATTGACCACAAGCTAAGGACAGCTGGAGAAGACCAATAAATACTTGCAACTAAGATGTATTATTAATCAATATTCGGAAACTTCTACAAAAAGCACCCTGAATTAAATGAGTTGAAGTACTAATAACACTAGTGCCAGCTAACTAATATAGTCTACTAGAGCTTTATGGGCAGTCATGTTCCAGAAAAGCATTTAAGCATGTACTCGAGTCCATTTCTGTTCCAAACAGCACTAAAAGTACGTGCTCAACTTGACACTTAGACTTCGGTGTGATTTAAGCATGCGTTTAAGTGTTGTCCTGAATAGAGATGCTTTTCTGAATAATACCTCATGAAATAAATATACTGTCTTTGTTCTGTTCTCTGCGAGACAGAAACCAGATGTTTTACACAGTAAATGACTGTCTAGTTTTTGTTTATGCTGAATGGGCTCATTTATAACCAGCTGCCATCCATGAGGGAGGGACACTGGGAAAGAGAAGTATGTGACAAAAATGGAAGTGTGAAAGAACAACGGTAAAACCTTTACAAAGACTGAGGTTTGAACAAAACTGAGAAGAAAATGCACTGCCAGGTGAAAGAAAACATTAGATACACCTCAGGTGGAGAGAGGTTGTAGAAGACAGACAAAGAGAAATTGAGGGTGCTTCATCCACAACTATGTCAGAGAAGAGGTAGTTCGGTTCCACCAAAGCAACAGCAAATATCCCATAAATCCTAAGCCATGAATCCAATATAAACATATGCCAGACATATGCCGAAGACATTGTGGTCCTGTGTCAAAACGCTCCCACGAAGCAGTTTGCCAGTATTTCTAAGCCATTCTTCAACAACAGTCAGTCTTCTTCAGTGCATCGGGGGAAACAGTATTTTTGCCAAGGTCACAAACAACGAACACGCGACTAATTCTACTTCCAAACCCGCCTCCTGTTAGCACAGATCTGTAACTCCTACATGGCAGGGGCAGCCGGCACTTGTATGCAATTACGGTCTGATCCAAAGCCCTACTGAGTCATAGATGAAAGGCTTCTTTTGACTTCAGTGGACTGGGAATCAGGTTCTCAACAGGCCTGAACTAATTTCCCCTTTGGTTTTTGCACTGTTTGTTGTATCACCCTCGTGTTGACCCTCATGTGTGACAAGGAACAAACAAAACCGCTAGCCTCCTTTTAACTCTAAGTGCTGCTTAGCTACCAAGCCAAAGTCAGACTTTGATGCTGTGAAGGATAATGCAAAGTTTATAAAGACATTTGCATTCCTTTTGGAAACTCCCAGTGAAGGTGAGCATGAGAGAAAAGGTCTTAGAAGAGGCACCTCGGGACCCCGCTATTTGCGGGTGCTCTGAAATATGCTCATCCTACTCGTGACACAGGCACTGTCCTGAGCCTTCCCTCCTTCCCAGCGTGCACAGGTACCCACCGTGCTAATTAGCTGGTGCTGCTTCGCGAAAACGAGACTTCACTGCTAAGCAATTCTACTACATAAATCAATATTTCAGATGCCTGATGCCCGGATTGAGTGTTACACAAGTATAATAGGCTGTGTAAAGACCTTTTTAAGAGCTGGCCATTTATAGACTGAAAAAATATACTTCCTCTGAGGAAGAAATATGAAGGCAGAACTGAACTAATTGACTGTCCATTAGATTTATAAACAGACTATTTTTTTTAATGCATCTTCAACAAGTAATAGCATTTAATCTAGATTCTGTGAAGCTTGTTTTATATTTCCATGGTAGGGTTTACTGCAGAAAAAAAGTCTTACTGAATTTGATACACCTGCATCTGAAATGTAGAGAGGAGTAATAATGTTGATTTACATAGGCAGGTCTTCCTGTGTGGCACAGCATCAGTGAAACATCTGGAACAACACCCAGGGACCACCAGCACAAACCTCTATCTGCTGACCCTGCAAGGTCCCCGGCGAAAAACCAGGAATCTCCTCCTATTTCTTTTGTCGAGGGTTTCAGCTGCGAGATACTGACAAAACCTTCAATTCAAGCAGCCCAGGTGGAAGCTACACTTCATATTGCAGGCTCTATCCCTGAATAATAATTATGTGCGTGTTTATCTCCAGCTCCTTCTCTGTACCTGAATGCATTAGCACTTCAGCAGAGCTCTTCTTAATTACAACTGTAACCTGCTAATAGCGTTTCTTTGTTGTCTGAAGGAATCTACTTCTTATCCAGCCTAGGCTAAATTAAAATTTAATACAACATCAGGTCGCAACAGAACTAGGAAGCAAATGACAGCTGTTTAATTAAAACCTAAAGCTGATTAGATGGCACTACTGAGAGAAATACTCAAGAGGAAGAGCAGAAAACTACTGAAACTCAAGGCCAGGATAATGGCTTTATTTAAATATGAATAAACCCTGCGCACAGCCATAGTAAATGTTTGACAACTCATTGCTTTGGACAAACGGGGGGAAATGTGAATGGGAGACGTGTCCAGAGTCAGGACGGAGCTGTGATTACCAACACTGCTGTTCCGTATGTATGTGACCACAAGCAGGGATTACTAAGGAATGACACAAACCGGCTGAGGAACTCCAGGCACAAAGTTCCCAATAATTAGCCTTTAAACAACACCACGCCGACCTAAATCCTCCATAGGCACGTGACTCTATGGCAGCTCACCCAGCTACTGTGAGATGACATGACACGGTTTTTCCCCCCTCTTCTTGTTGAAAAATAAAGACATGGAGAAGTAGATAATGCAGCTTACAAGAAACCGTCTCAGGAGCCAGGAGCACAGGTTTTCTAGACCCCAGCCCAAAGCCGCCAGCGCATCTTTCCTGCCCCTTTGGGAGCAGCCAGCATCCTTTCCATGAAGTCTGGCGGGGCACAAGAGCCCCACGCCGACTCAGTTTACCGTGACAGATATCATCCTTGTGCTTAATGCACAAGCTGGATGTGTTTTTTTAGAGGTTAACAAAACATGCTACAGTACAGTAAACCCAATAAACACTCAATTGTAAATCAGGAGGGAAACCTAAAGCCAACCCTATTCCACTGACAAATGCTACAGCTAAATGCCTTTTGGCATTTACTTGAAATGACTGTCTTTAGCGAAGAAGGCATAGAGCTGAAACATTTGTCTGTAGAATTGCATTCCTTCGTTATTATTTTTTTTCCCCGGAGTGTACCTCGCAAAAACACATTTGTAATATTAGAAGGAATCTTTAGGAACCAGTTCTCCTGCCTGGAAACTGCATCTCTTAAAAAATGTAAATTATAGGGCAGATTGTGACGTGTGGGCTGGGCTAGGGGAGGTTTTTTTATTTGATAAATTATTCACCACCTTTTTGTTCAGATCAAAGAGCAAGACAATATAAGTCCATTAAGCAAGCTTAATATATAAATTAGATGCTTTGCTGAAATTATTATAATCCAAAGCAATTCTGTACTTTTTCCCCCTCATAGCTGAATACCATTTTAGGTTTCCAATACATATTAATGAAGCCTGGTTGCTAGAAAGCTATTTATATTTTCCACCATTATATCAGGTAAGATGTACCATTTTGTCACCCAATGCTGAGAACGAACAACTGGGATTATGTGTTTATGAAACATTACAAAACACAAACAATCTTGCAAAGAGCTCACGTTGTTCTTTGACCCTTTTTCCTCCCTACGTTCATAGAGTCACTACGCTTCATGCCAGGAGCCAGACCCCACAGCAATGCTAGCGGGAATGCTGCCAGCTGCTTTGGCAGATGCTGACCAGTCGTTATTCATGGGCTGAGCTGGCAATCCTGCCTGCCCAGGACATCCCGCAAGTCTGCAGAGGCTGTGCATGTGAAAGGAGTTACACTACAAGTCCTAATAAAGGGCTGAACAACAGCTAATTCCTTCAAACAACATTTCAGTGGAGCCGCTCGTGGAATCAACTGTTTACCAAGTTTTCAGATGTCAGAGTGAGGCCTAAAGTGTAACCACGCGCGAGTCCTCCTGCCCTGACAAGCACACGCATTGCTAGAAGGTCAGTCCCGCTCCCCTCCAACCTCCCTCTGTCTCCGGCTGTTTCCTCATTTCGGCTTCTCATCCAGCATATCGTTATTAGGCGCGATCAGTTATGACAGACGGCAAATCACAAATACTGCAGGCTATCATGTCAAAGCTAAAGGTCATCCTTTATCTCCTTTGTTTACCTGTATAATAGCTTTACTTCATATTGGGATCCCGAAGGAAGAACAGGCAGGTGCATATATTCTGCAGGAGAAATTAATTAATGTAGATTGAACAGAGAGGTTCTTAATCACTGATTCTTACAGAACAATGTAAGCAGCGACTATTAGCCTAATTGAATATTATTCTAGATGTATATTAGCGTGTGCTGCAAAAACAATTTGCTATAGCACAAAAAAGCATGATACAGAGACTCCAAAATGGAATCTTATTTCATAACTTGTCTTTTTGCCACAGATATACTGAAGGAAGCTCTTATCTTAGCAGCGTGTACCTGGCATGCACGATCAGCCGGAGTGGTAATTCTGTCTTGGAGTTCGTGGAAACTAAAGCTGAGATTTATTCCATTTCCATGTTTTTTTATGAAGGAAATTCAGCTCATTTTGAGGTTTATGTAGGATGAATAAGCAAAACCTGCTGCTGAAGGTGAAACCTGATTAGAAGCACAGATACTGTCATATCTGTGACCTGAGGCAGTTTTATTTTATTTTTTATAACTCAGAACAGATCTGCCCCCATTAAGCAGAGGTTCAGAACGCAGCCTAGTGCACTTGGCAGAGGTAATTGCAACCTGTCAGGCAGCCTCCACCGTCTCAGCTAAGTACCAGTGCCTTCTGCATGAGCAAAAGACCTTTCCTGAGACTGGGCTTATGCTATTTCGCTTCAGCCCATTATGTCCCAGTAGAGTTTCTTCTCCAAGCCTGCTGTGTTAAACATCATGACACCATTGCTCTGAGGTGCATGCTCAAGGTAGAATGAACGGGAAATTCTTACAGCTGGAGAGCAACTATCGTGCATCTGATTTTAGTTGTCTGCACAGAGAACAGAGGCACCAAGGGTTCCCACCTTGTGTTTCAGGACCTTTTAGTACACCAAGAAATACAGGACCTAAAGTCAGCATAAAAGTATGGTAACCTCCGCCAGTCATTCACACAGGAATTTACACCATGTTTAGAGATCTGGATAGTACCTGAGCACTCACTTGACAAACTTGTGCAGTTCTTCTCAGTAGTAAGTGACAGGTAACTGTTTTAAGCATATTTAGAATTTCACAGTTTATTTAAAGATGTTAGTTTTTTCCCTTTCTATTCCAGAAAAACATGACCACATTCTGACTTAATAAAATTGTGGGCCACCTCCAACTGAAATCAAACAATATCCCCTTAAATTCAAGAGGATACAAAATGGGTAGAGCTGTCTACTCAAGAGCAATGACATGAGCCTCAGTACAAACTGATACACTAATGAGTGTTATCAAATGGCCATGAAATAATAGTATGAACACGCCTCAAGGCATTGCTTTTTCCACAGAAAAATCTAGGGAGGCCATGCTTTGCTTAGTTTATGGAACGTAACAACTGGATTCACTTGAGCACCAACAGGAGTCAAAGATACAATTTTCTGGCTCTGAATCTTTGTCCCACAGGCTTAATAGCATTTAACAACATTGTGGATGGCCATTTTGAAGAACTTCTGTCAGACATTCCTCTAATTCCTCTCCTAGTCATCACAATCTCTTTTGGAGTGGGCTGGAAGGAGGGCTTTCTGGAGGAAGTTCTATGCCACTGGTGCAATGGGAGAGCTGACAACTCACCGGCTTGAAAAGGCTTCAGTTTCACAAGTGCAAAACTACAGACATTGAAACATAAGGTTGCGTACCACATGAGTTTACTGCCGCAATCTGTGTGCCCGTCTTCTACCATGAGTGCTACCTGGGCAGAAATCCATGTCCTTCTGTAATAACAGCTGTTTAATGCTATAGAAGAATGCACAAATTAATTACAGCATGTCTACACAACTTCTCCTGCAGGAGCATCCTTTCACAGAGGGAGTGTGGCTTCTCTTTGTGCTTCGGACACGGTGACTTGCTTCGTTAAGCCATTCACAGAGTGGCTACGGCTTAAGAATACCTATTTATGAGCAGAAAAAGATACATGGGAAAGCGACTGTGACATCGTGCAAAGTCCTCTGAAATCCCCTGATAGAAGATAGTTGTCTAGCATTCGCTAGACAGGGGGTTCAGAAGAACTGGATTTTATATCTTCTCCCTCAGCATAGTTCAAACACTGGTGTAACTACAGAGCTCATAATGTACCAAGTAAATTCAATGAAGAACTGTATTTTCTGGACAGAGCTACATGCAGGTACTTATTAACTATAATTGAGAAGTGCATTACGGAGTTTAAAATGGAATAGAGATCTACTAGATGTCCACATTCATTGTCCTGCAAAAGGAGGGTATCATTTTCTGAAGAACATGGGTCTGACAGGAAAGACCCATGCCCTACCCAAAGAAGTATTTTTTTATTCTTGAAGATGGCCTGTCTTATCTGTCAGGACCAGACTGCTGTACTTACTTATATTGCCTATTTAAGTAATTTCATGGGCTTGCATTTGACTATGCCCAGATGTAAAGCATACACACACGCTGCTGCAGGACTGGCTTTTCAGATAGCACATGCTTTGGAAGCAGCCTGCTTCCCACCGTTGGCCCTCCTCGGAAAGGCTGTTCTCCCCCCAGAGCGCCTGCAGCGAGTGAGTCCTTCTCGGGCAGTTCCCCTCTTAGGCACGTGTCTTAGGACAGCATAAGTGGCACTCTGGAAGCTTTATCTCTCTCCATTATCTATTAAAGGGCTCAGGTGCCTAGTTTAGACTTGATGTCTAGAATTAGGGGCGAGAAACTCTATCCCTTCCTGCTTTCAAAACTGTAAACAACCAGTACCTACACATTACTGTTAGCTCCTTTACTCCTAGGAGCTAACTGCACTCCTAACAATTTTACACCACTGCATGTTTCCTACAGTGACACGGACTTCACAGTTGATACAACCATGCCTTTTATCTACTTCACTTCATATAGCTGCCTACTGCTGTATTTGATGCAGTGAAAATAAAAAGCAGAAGAACGTATCTGTGGCCAGTCCAGGCATCAGCCTTTGCTGTCCTTGCACACTCAGAGCTTTCTGGTGTGCTAGTCGCTGATTCTGGGAGCATCCATCAACAGTACCCTGCTCATCCTTGCACTGCCACCACTCCACTTGAACGAAGTGTTGCCTTTCAAGTCTTCAACATCTACTTTCTACTTAAACAAACACTACAGAAGAGGTCTCCTGCCTGTGTTTAGAACTGCCTGGAGACTTTTTTGACACGGAGAAAAAAAAGAATTTCCTGACAAAAGTTAAAAAGCGTAAAAAAGACATCTTGAAGAATATTTTCTTTTGAAAAAAGCTAAAATTAAAAATTCTGAATTTTTTCAAATATTGATTTATTTGAGGTGAATTTTTGAGAGTCTTGTGACTGATCCGAGGACTACTGGAGGTTTTTTTTCTTCCTTCCTCTGCTTCTTCTTGGCTTGAATTTTGTTCTTCATTTTAATTTTTCAGTCTGTTCAGCTTGTACCTGTTCAGAAGCACTGCCGTGTTCTGACATGCCCCTATGTCTGATTATTTCTTTTTTTGCTCAACTTTTATAAAGAACAACCTCTTTTTTATTCAAGTTCAGAACGAAATCCCTTTTTTGTTTTCATGATTGAATTTCTCAGTGAACTCTTGTGCAGTGTATTTATTTCCCGCAGACTAGGACAATACCATCTGTGTTTCAAAAACTGAGCCGCTGCTTTCAGAACATCAGTATTTTTCCAGAGTCCATCTGCTTTTAGGACACATAGTCCCTCAAACTAAAGAATGTTTTAAGAACCTGTTACCAAAAAAAAAAAGATTGACTGGATTCTGCTCTCAGCTAGACTGGTGCAAGAGGGAATAATTATAATAAAGACCATAAAGTAACACAAATGTAAAAGCCCTGTGAAATCAGGATCAAACTATTTAATTTTTCATCTTTTCCTATCTCTCTTTCATCTGTTCTAAAAATTACATATTGAATGATTTATTTAAGTTGTTCCTTTTAGTACCTTGTCTTTCCACAATACCTCAAAACCAGTTCTCAGCTCTGCCAAGGACAACAGGACCGTTACCTTCATTAGACAGCTAAAATAACTGAGGCAGAAGAAATCCCACCAGCCCAGTGACAGATCAAGAAACTGAATCCCTATTCCCAGTGTCCTAGGCCCGTGCTTTTTCTGAGAGGTTACACTCAGACTTGCTGTCTTAGGGCTGTTGGTTCTGTCCAGTTTAAATACCAATTCCCACATCTTTCCTACTAAATGGCTTTTTGCATAACAAGTAAATGCTGAGCACGCAACATCTCAAACAGTTAATTTATTGGTTAGTTAACTGAAATTCAGCCATGCAGCAAACCAAATATCAGTGACTGTAAAGAAATACAGAGGGCTACAAATAAAGCAACCAGTAACAGATGCAAGGAAAGAAAGAAATACTGTATTACTTGTCACCTTTCTTAAGTGGAAAATGATAATGGCACTCTAGCTGTGCTGGTTTTGGCTAGGATAGAGTTAATTTTCTTCCCAGTAGCTGGTATGGGGCTCTGTTTTGGATCTGTACTGAAAACAGCGTTGATAATACAGAGATGTTTTCCATATTGCTGAGCAGGGCTGACACAGAGTCAAGGCCTTTTCTGCCTCTCCCCCCACCCCAGCAGCGAGCAGGCTGGGGGCACCAGGAGCTGGGAGGGGACACGGCTGGGACAGCTGGCCCCGACTGACCAAAGCGACACCCCACACCATAGGACATCATGCCCAGCATATGAAGCTGGGGGAAGAAGAAGGAAGGGGGGGACGTTCGGAGTGATGGCGTTTGTCTTCCCAAGTCACCGTTACGCGTGGTGGAGCCCTGCTCTCCTGGAGATGGCTGAACGCCTGCCTGCCGATGGGAAGCAGTGAGTGAATTCCTTGTTTTGCTTTGCTTGCGTGCATGGCTTTTGCTTTACCTATTAAACTGTCTTTATCTCAACCCACGAGTTTTCTCACGTTTACTCTTCTGATTCTCTCCCCCATCCCACAGCGGGGAGAGAGCGAGCGGCGGGGGTTAAACCGTGACACTAGCATATACTCCAGTGACACAGATAGCTGAATGCACTCAAGAGAAAAATCACAGAATACCTCTTAATATGAAACTACTGCAAAACGTTCCACTTTGAGAGGGCTTCCGATGTCATCTCACAGGTGGTTTGAAATGGAGCAATACAATAGCAGACAAGGAGGATGACATGAATATTTCTCAGGAATAGAAATAGAAAGTGATGGTATTATTGGTTTTTGATAGAAGCATTCTGTAAACAGACAAAGGTCTTCCACTTATTATTCTATGAAAGCGAGTATATATCAAAATCACAGCAGGTTTCTGTGATAAAGAATTTTAACAATGGTTCCTTGTCCTTAACCCTCAGCACCAAACTCAGTCCAAGCAGGGACTCCAACGTAGTTTTAAAACTTAGAGTTTTAAACTGTTTGTAAACTATAGGAAGTAGTGGCTGACTTGGTTTTCCATCTCAACAAAAGGCACTGTGGGACAGAAGGAAAATGAAAAAAGACTTCTGTCTTTGCTTCCAAAGTATTATCTTCATAAGTAGCCTTTAGAAGTCATTAAGACATTATTCAAATTCAAACTTTACAATCTATTTCTTTAGAACCTGTTACATTATGAGTAATGGGAAAAATACTGATCTTCCAGAAAGATAAACTATGTACAGCAAAAGAGGAAAAAGAGAATTACCCAATTCGTGTTGAAGAACTCATCTACAAGAACTATCTCGGTGGAGAAAAACGTCTGCCATTTGCTGCCATTTTACTTAATGTGAGACACAAAATTACAAAGCCTGACTCAGTTGCAAAGAGAAATTAGATCACCACTACTGGACTGTTCAAATGGAATGAATATTTGCTATTCACCTCCATTAAGGAAATTTATCTTCCTTAAAATTGGCTGTGTTAAACATTCATTCTTTACTTTTCCTCTAAAAGTGGCCAGATTTCCAACTGATAATACATTTATTTCTTCTCTTGCAGTACCAATTTCAAATTGTTTACTGTTGTAAAGTGGGAAGAAGGCCAGCTCTAATGCCATATTCTTTCTTGTATTGCAGCTGATGGGGTCCTCTTGCTGCATAGTCATTGCTCCTGCTAAATGGACAGACGAATCCAAGGGAAGATGCTTTTTATAGAAGACACAGCTTAAGAAAAGAGAAGGTACTCTGGCATTTTGACACATCACTTTAGCGACGGACTGACAAAGAAGGAAAAAGTGCTGCACCTAAAGGCCTTCATACATGTAACGCAGAATTCCAGCTCAATAGTGCTTTCAGTTGAAAGCACCCCTATACAATTACCACGCAGAAAAGAGCAAGCTCGCCTCACCTTCCACTTCTCCTTATAATTTTAGCTCTCTCCCTTCTTTTATTACACCTTGAAGTATTCAGCCACGTTCTCCCTCCCTGATGACATCTTGCCTCCTCGGTGGTTGAAATGCGCTCACACAGCACAGATGTGGGCCAGTACTTCCCACATTTTCAAAGTGTTCCTCCAAAAAGGGAGGATCTTACATAAAGCAAATTACAAACTCTTTCATTCAAAGACCACTAACATTTTACGCCTACTTCGTAAGAATACAAACAGCAACATAGCAAAGGAAGTTCAGCTCTGCGTGCATTGTGACCTTGCGGTGAGCTGAGGACCCAGAGGTGGAAGATCTCCTACCAGCACCACACCACTTCCCACCCCGTCTCAGCACAGCCTCAATATGCTCTTCTCAGGTTTTTGATGGACAAAACTTTAGGAATAAAATCAATGGTCACGTCACAATTGAAGGCAGTTTATGTTTAAATCCACGCCACGAAGGTACAAATGCAAAACCTAGGTGAGAGTATTCACCTACAAAGGCTGAAGCTGGGTCTGGGAACCATAAAGTTTCCCCCACACAAAGAAAATGGTGAGAACATGGTGAGTAAAGTACCTCATTTACACTACCGAATTTTCAACTTTTCTAGGCAACAGGAACGATCTGAAAATGGATAAACTGCATCTTGAAACAAAAGCCGTGTTTCTATACATCTTTGTTCCTTTGCTATGATGCAGCTTCATCATTTTCCAAAAGCCCAAGAATTACTGCCAGAAGGCACCTTGTAACAAAAAGCAGAAAAAGATGATCAAAAGTTTCACTCCACATTCTCCTGCTTTACTGCAGGTTAGTTTTGAAGGACAAATGTTTGTTCTTTTCACGGCCAGTATGATACAAAGTGGTCAACCAACGCCCAGCTTCTAAAGTCACAGGACCGCAACAACTACATCAAACATACCTTTCTATTTGTTTTTCATTTTTCGTTAAATGACATTGACATTTAACTAACTGCCCAAAGGTTACACTCTCTTAAACACAGCAGTACTTGGCATTTTAATGCTGTTTTTCTTCCTCTTTGTTAATGAAGGCAATTGTGCGAGTTGTTGTTGATTTAGGTTTGGATTTTCCTCCCAGTAGCGTTGTAATTGAACTCTAGTACGCATATCCAATGCAGTCTGACAAAAGCTATTACGGAGAACAACCCAGAATAAAACTGCAACCTTCCTTCTTCCTAATGACACGTTGTGACAGGAGTGGAAGAAAAGATGACGTGCAAGTTTCCAGGCCAGGTAGCGCTGGGCTGTGTCACTGATGAGGCTGAGAAACAGCAACAGCCTGAGACAGAATCAACCTCAAACACGTTACGCAGAGGCATTTCACGAGGCGGCCATCTGACAGCGCTCTCCAGGCAGCCGTGGCTTGCAGCAGCTTCCTTCTCTGCAGCAGCATTTTTGTTTGGTTTGTTGTTTTTTTGTTTTTTGTTTTTTTTTTTCCCCTCTTTTCTTGGCCACGAATCTCATAAACAGAATTTCAATCTAAAAAGGCTCATTCCAGCATGCATTGCTATTTAGTCCAGAGGGGAATAAACCTAGAATCTGGGAAAATTAGTGCAGAGGAAAAGACTTTAGAACCCATTAATCATAGCTGTGCGTAGCTGCTGTAGTCCATGTTTCACAAACTTTTATGGTAACTCTTCCCACTTACTCTGCGTGGTCTCTTGGGGAAAACAAACCCAGGAACCCTACATTTGATTAAAAAAACATTGACATGAAAGGTGGACTGGGATATGATATATAAAGATTTTGCTATTTTTACACATGCAGTGATATTTAGAAAGGTTGGAAATGGTGTTTAGATTTTATCTACTTCTGGTCAAATGGATTGCCAGAGGATTTTTATGACAGTGGCTGTCTGTAATTCGATGGCAGTGAATATGCAGAAAATGTGCTAGGTTCTAGGATTTCATTCATAAAATGTTGCAAAATGAATTCAGATGAGGTGGGAGCAGTAGCCTTTTCGTGTGTGCGTGATTTTCAGAGCACAACACACCTGAGAACACACCTCTCTCCAGGGCAAAGTCTCACTGAAGATTATTTTTGACAATTACAACCACCGCCCCTGTGTTAACTGCACGGCACCTCTGTCTTTCTTGCCTCTGCAGCACCCCATGAACGGGAGCTGCTCCCAGGGGCTCTTGCATGGGCGATGCGTAAAGCACTGTGCTGCTCTGCGCCCGATCCTGAGCATCACGCGTCCAAATGCACTAGAGCGAGACAACTAGGGTTGCCATGCAATCTCCACACGGACAGCCTTCGGCTATTTATCAGAGACCAAAACGGTTTAGCTGTTTCGCACTTCCAGGCTGCAGCCCAAAGAGCTTTGGTTTAGACCACATGAAATTGCAGCTTGCAGGCTATGCAAGGTGGAAGCTCCTAGATGCCTTGGAAACACCAGCCAACAGAGAATGTCCTTTTTCACTTATTTCACAGAACTTCATACAAAAGTCCAGGCTTTTTGTGTCTCACAGACCAGTCTTGCTAGTGATTCTCCCCTGAAATTTACGTTTAAAAAACCACCATAATTTGGCTGCGGAGATCAGCGTCTGAACTGACAATATGTTTCTCTCTCCAAGACCCAGTGCCGCTTTGAAGACAGATGTTTCTTCTCACACAAAGTTTTCTGATATGCATTTCACCGATGACTAAAACTTTATATTTAATATTTTGTTCACATGCCCACAAGGAACGGTATGACCATTGCTATAAATTGAAAAAAAATATACAATGATTAATTGAGTAGATTAACCTCCAAAACACTTGGACAGCTGTTTCAACATACTGTCTTTGAGGCCAATATGCTGAAACAGCTGTTCTTATATGTAAGGTAAAATTGTCCGCTTTGTTTTGCAGTGTGAATACTCTAGGTCTATTTCTTATCTTAGTAACTTTAATATACACCTGGAGCATTGCCAGATTTTTTTTATACTTTGCCTACATTTTTTTTTCCACATTATTAGCAACTTCACCCACGTCAACTCATTTGTTCAACAATATGCTCAAAAACAAAGTCAAGTGGCTTTCTGTCATCTTTACGCGGGATCCACATACTCGCGCTGCACGCTTCTGTCTGTAGCGAGATGCTTACGGAATGGATGAATGAATTTGATTATTTTTGTATGCAGTTTCACAATAGCACAAGTGTTCCTTAAATGGAAAGCGGGTTCTGGTCCATGGCGCTTTCTCCCCTTGTTTCCAAGGCAACTCAATACACAGACACATGCAAACACACACGTGCGTGCTATTAATATTCTTTTCTGATGTGAGAGATTTCTTCATTTATCAATGGAACACTAGCCAGCTTCTGGAGTAGTGAAAGCCTAAGACAAACTTCTCACAGAGTAACTCCCAGCAGGGAATCATTCAAGAAACTTTTCCATTGTACACTTAGACCACATGTTTTGGAAACTTTTTGCATCAAGATCTCCTGTCTCTTCTAGCCACATAAATAAGGAATCCTGAGACCACCTCGCAATGTCCTTGTGCGTTCCTTCTGCAATGCAATGCTTTCGGCCGAGCTCTGCCAAAGAGAAGGAAA
Organism: Platalea leucorodia; assembly: GCF_965183815.1. Taxonomy (NCBI): domain Eukaryota; kingdom Metazoa; phylum Chordata; class Aves; order Pelecaniformes; family Threskiornithidae; genus Platalea; species Platalea leucorodia. The sequence continues at coordinate 5,616,582 of NC_138834.1, forward strand.
TAACGCGGGAGGATGGTTTGTGCATGCATGTCTCCATTTCCTCCAAAGAGTAAGCAGCTGACAAAAATGGTGGCCCTTTCGTCTTACGGAAAGGTACGACAGCCTGAGTGAGCCTTGCAAGAGCCCATCTGCAGACGGTGCACGGCTGCACCTGATGCTGGGCGCTGGAACACGGCTGAATCTGTTCTGTGTTTCTAAATGAAACTCATTTCAGAACAAGTAAGGCCTACGCACAAAAATGATTTGTCATGCTCAGCACTCCATGCTAAATCACATTTATACCCTCTGATTCTCAATTGTAATCCTCTTTGGAATTCGCTTAATTGTTAGAGCTGGGGGTCAGGTACAGACACCGAGTAATAAGCGAAAACTGCAGAGGCCAAGTAAGCGTCTGACCAATTCTGCTGTTTACCTGAGAAGTGAGATGTGACAAGGAAGGGAGGCAGCTGGGAATTGCAGGAGGGGTTTTGAAAGAAAGCACTTTGAATCATTGTTGGTTTATTGTTGTTTCCATCTATCTGATTTTTTTCCTTTGCATAACAAAAAGGCCTGCTGATTGCCGTTATTGCCTGAGTTTTTTGTACTTGTCATTCCCACACTGAATGGCAGTGTTTCGTAGGTTTTCAGAGTACATCGGACTTCGGACCAGAGCTGGCTCTTGCCTAAATATCCTGTTAATCACAACAGAATGGTGGTACACACAAATCTGGTCTATTCTTAGGGGTCAAGTGCCACTTCCAAAATAAAACCTATTTTTAAAGTACATGTCAGGGGTATTTGCAGTAATACTAAGTTAAATGGCAACGCAAGCTCAGGGCAAGGCAAATTCAGGCAAAGGGTCTTACTCAGATTTCACTTTTACCAGGCATGGATTTGCAGGGACATAAATGTGATTTACCTCTAAGCTTAACAGCGGGCAATTATGCCGAAGTGGGACGCTACATATGCTGAATTCGGTTCAGTTTAGGGGCTGATTTAGAAACAGCTGTCTGTGATTTATTATATAGAGAATATGGTATAATTCCATTAACATCAGCAGAATATCTGTGCATTTCACAGCAGCAGCACCAGGGAACGTGGACCTCTTTTCCATACGTGAATACATGATGCTCCTCCTCCTTTGCATAAATATTTGGAGCTCTAGTTTACACAGCTCTACTCTATCCTAAAAAACATGGAAAAAGAATTCAGCTTAGCTGGTAGATCTGAAGTTGCACTATGTCACCTCTTGTTTATACATAGATTTTAAAAAGGAGCTAACTCTTCAGTAGATGCTATGGGAACTCCCTGACTTCAATGGGAGCTCCACTATCTCATACTAAGAAAAGAGTTTATGAATACAATTCCCTTAATTCACGTACTCCCTAACTTTTCAAGATTGCTACTATTAACTTGCACACCATGTAGCCTTAATGATTTTAGGTTACATTTTATATTACATGCTTCTATTTATAAATGGTTTATAAGGGAGACTAATCAATACTTAATAGGCATTTGAAGTGTGCACAGACATGAGTAGCATGTGTTAGAGAAGGTTATAGGCACATTGACAGAAGGGTCATAAATGCCTATAAGCTCTGGCTTGTAAGTAACCCATTGGGCCTATAGGAGTCTGTAACAATTTTAATAGCAGGTTATCCAATTAATAACAGTTTTATTAATAACTAAGTCTTTGTAAACTATTTTAAATGGGGTCCTGTTAAAAAAGGAAGCAATTCCGTGACCTATCCTGTCGACAAGTAGCAGGGAGAAATCTGTAGGTTTGGTTTTTAAATGCCACTCTCCTCCTGCAAGCTTCAACTAATACTGTAACATTTCCAACGCAAACACCATTACAGTGTTATTCTGGGATTTGGGCATTTTATCGTATATCCTTAGGGTTAAATTCTGCTCTAAGACACATAAATTTAAGTCTCACAGGAGCCACTAGAGCTGCTTGCTGTGCGTATCTGTATGTGTAGGAGGGCACAACTTAGCCTTTTTATTTACAGAACCATTAATTAAATTACTGCAATTAAATACCAAATCAAATTGCATTAAGATAACATCAAGCACACAGGAAGTCAGAATCAGAGCTTATATTAGGGTTAGTGGGAGCTACACGTGGTTAGTTTTTAATGCACCTCTCTATAAACCATACTCCGAAGGATCCAGCTTAAACTGACATACACAAAATTTTATGCAAATATTCTTTTACAATGTCCTAGTTTTTGCATCATTTCCAATTGTTTGTGTGGGTTTCCTGCTATTTTTCTCTTAAGGCGTGTTACCCTAAGTGAAATGGAAGAGCTTTATAAACGAGTTTCTGATCAACTCAGAGTAGCTGAGCACCGCAAAATTACTACCTTCCAATTAGTCCACAGGGTACATGCTTCAATAACAAATCCATTCGAGATTGTGATTTTCTGCTTTATTTTCCATATAACTCATCTCTAATTAAGAATAATAGTAATAGAGATTTCTCCAAAAAAGTCAAAGGAATAGAAAAACCTGTTTTTCTTCCCTGTCACACCCAGAAAGCTGACAATCAGTAGCACAGCTGACAGAGCCGCAGCACCACCGGCTTGCCAACAGCAGCGGCCAGGTATCTGCTTGTCAAACTGTTCTGAGGGCCTCTCTCAAGCACCAGCTCCACCATGCAAATCCCAGCAACCACATCCCCCAGGCAGCTGGTAGCTAAGCAGGAGGCGAGATCCCTCACTGCAGAGGTTTTGCATCGCCTAGGAAACGAAGGGAATCCCCCCAAAGTCCTGATTTCTTGCCATAGCAATAAAGGGGAAGGACTAAGGTTTCTGCTCCTTGCGCTGCCAGGAGTGCATTACAGCACACCAGTAAGCTGGAACAGATAGACGTGAGCCCTCCTTAAGGAGCCATGCAAACTAGTTAGTGGAAAATCATCACTGAAATGGAAAACATTGTTATTCCATCAGGCTCCTTGTAGATTCTTGCTGTATTCTGAATATAATGGGTTTTTTTGGAGAATTTTACAGCAGAATAAAAAAAAAAAAATGTTCGCTTATCCACTGATCAAATTAGCACAGAACTCTGTGTGCCTGTATTTTCAACTGGAGAAAAACATTAAGAAGATTCAATATTTATGTAATGTTTTATGGAAGTTCAATAGAAAAATCCAATATAATTTCCCAATTAAAATCACCTGCTAGTTGACTTACATCCATTACTATTATCTCAAGCCACTGTATACGGAAGCTATTCACACAATAGTGTTACGTGAACATACACAGGTTAAAAATTAGTAATTACTGTCTAGACAATTCACTGTTAGCTATAGCTGAGTGAATGTAATGAATAATTTATTTGATGAATTTTGCATTCCTTTTCCTCTTTGTGAATTGATCATGACCAGTTAGGAAAACTTGAAAATGTACTCATTTATCAGAATTATTGTGAATAATTCTTAACCTGAATATTTTTCCACCAAACAAAACTATTCTAACTCGTGGTTTGAAATTCATATTATGGGATATAACCTATGGAGACCATTGGGATTGCTGTTCATTTTTTCTTGAGCAATGCAATCATGTAACTGGCAACAATGCAAAAGTTCTCTTACCAAAAAAACCCCACAGTTTGCAGCTCCTTTTGTTATAGAAGTTATGTAATTAAGAAAACAACTTATGCAACTTATAAGCAATAACTAATTCTAAATTTTAAATGACAAACTGATAAATACGAACCTAAGTGAATGCTAGTATTTGTTCTATAAAAGCTCAAGTATGCACGTGTTTCTGGGAATTTATCATAGTACTTCTAGCTGTGTTGTCGATCTCCAACCCAGTTATTTTTACAGACTACCTGTTAGTCACTTCCTATGCACTTGAGCTGCTGCTGCTGCTGAACAGCATCAGTCCTTGGGAGAGCCCAGACCTGGATGCTGGGTGACAGTTTCCAATGCAGCTAAGGTTTTATTAAAAGACATACCTGTTACACAAATATCTCAGTAAAAATCCTTGCACAGGCTCCTTTTAAACCAAGCTACCAGAGTCCCTAGATACATATGTGCATTACAAACTTCTAGAAAAGTAACTAGAAGAGAGACTGGACCCCAAGTCTCCCCCCTGCCCTAACCACTACAGTTATACCCATTTTGTGTAGAGTAGAGTAGGAAAGGTTCGAATTGAGGGACTGACAGCAGGCTGCTCCTCACAGTCCATAAACTAGAGATGAAGTGGGAAATATATCATCTTCACTTTGAATTTAAAAGTCCACAAGCAAAGGGAAAAAATAAGCAATAGCTGAACTGGGGGAACACTGAAAAAATGTGTCATTTGGCTGAAATGAAAACAGGTATTTGCGTCTCTCCTTACCATCCTAAGCTATGTACTCTCTTAAAATCTCTGCGACATCACTACTTGACTAAAATATATTGCCCAGCACCACGTAAGAAGCATTCCCGCTTCCCTTCTCAGCATTGGCCCCACTAGCAAGATCACACATCCCACCACCTTGAAGGATGCTCTTCTGAGGTGCCGGGGAGCCCACACAGGACTCCCGATACCTCCGGGCAGCTGAGCTTCTGCTCACCGCTATCACAGTGCCACTGCGCCCCGTCCTCTTGTCAGCGTGACTGGGCTGACTTGGACATGCACAATTCACTGAAAGTACACTGAAAATACCCCTCTTTAGTATCTGTAAGAGCCACAATTTGCAGAGCGGTGTCTAACAGTTAAACAGCAAGGTCCATTCAAAAATCCCATGGAGTGACTATCTTTAGCTCCTGGTGTCTTAATAACTTTCAGAAATCCAGCCATGAGATGCTCTTGAAAATCTCATCTCAAATTCAATAAACACGGCTCACAGTACTTCACAGTCATAGGGCTATCACACTTCATAGGGCTGGAGTTTTGCTTTTAACATAAATTGCTGGGCCCTAGAAACCACATTTCTGATTTCTATTGGCAGAGTTAGATCTGAGCTGGCAATCTAGAGGCAAAAGCTAAACAACCATTACGGCTCCGTATTCTGACACAGAATTTAATGGCATATGTTTCCCTTTGAAATTTGTTCTTCATTAGGTGAGCTTCAAAATGGAGGCTGAAACAATGACAGTTTTTAACTCTGCAGCAGATCAAATGCATTTTGACATCCATACTCTAAAGAAGAAATGACACACTAATGAGAGACAGAGATCAAATACTCTTTTTGTCACTTAAATCTCTAGCAACATGAAGTACATCGAGCCTGTTAACCCGTGCTTGGCACACCAAAATGCTGCAGTGTCCAAATGGCTCCGTATTTTCTTCCTATCAAACTTCAATTCTTGTGGCTCCTCCTCTTTTGCAGAGCCAAGCCAACACTACAAGGATTAGCTTGCACCTGACCACACGGAAACAACATGAGAAGAAAGGACACGTGCAGGAATGGGGATGAATGAAGTGTGATTTTTGGATTGTATTCTCTGCCTTTTTCCTCCTACTCTTTCCCACAGTCCTACTGGGAGACTGCACAAGCAGCAAGAGCAAATACGGTCTGTGATCAGTGTGTAAGTCAGGGCAAGGTTCTTCCTCTGCAGGAATTGAGAAGAGCAGGTTTGGGCTCTCTCCCAAGCTCCAGCACAGGAGCCACGCCAGTACTGGCCTCATGGCACTGAGGTTTTGGGCAGTGGTATTCCCAGAAGCTATGGAAAGCAAGCTGGAATGACAAGAGTCATTGCCATCGCAATGCATTTACCAACTCAGAAAGTCCCAAAGATTATGCAAAACTCGATTAGCTTCTCCCTGTCCTTGACCACAGATTTCAGCACAATGCCAACATTTCATCCCTTGAAACTCGCTGGATCCATTTCTTCCCCTAGCCACAGCAGGGAATGCATTTATTACCTCTCAAATAATCTGGAATTTGCAACGCCTGCTCCTCTCTGCCCTCATCAGTGCCGATGCCCTCACTCCTGCAACCCCCACAAGGGAGTGTTGTCTTCTGCCTTGGACTCATCTTGAAAGCTCACAGATAAGCGCCAACCAGTACAAAATGCAGTTTTGCCTTCCAGCTCTGGAGGCAGAGTTGTGAAACTGCTAATTCAAGAACTTTAGAACTGAGCAACAGAGAATATTACAAGGCTGTCCCAAAGCACCATGTTAGAGTATCTTGATTATCTCAATAAAGCTGTAGCTTAGCATTTCCAGTAAAGCTGAGGCACCTCTGGAAGAAATTTCTTTATACACAATAGCTGCTTATAGGCTACTTTACAACTTCTAAAGCTCTCTGATTGCTGCTCTGCTCCATCTTTATGATGCTATTTTAATTGAATTAAAAAAATAGAAATTACATGTAAAATAACTCCTAAGCCTAACTGATATTGGGGCCATGTAAATCAGAAGTAACTACATTAAGGTCAGTGCCAGCTTTGAACGTGAGTTGTGTTAAATACAAATGACCATTTAAAAAGAAAAGCTTGCAGTGCACCATGTACATAAGAAATACAGTACAGCATCTGCTTGGCAAGAACATGGTCTGTTTGCATAAGCTAAGAATATATGTATCACTCATACATGTATACACAATACAAAATTAATTCACGCAGAAGAGACTCAGCTCGCTGTACATCTTACAAATACAGGCTGACAATTAGATAGTCCTAATAAGACTTACTCTCCAGCTAGCAGAACAGCTCAAAAACAAACATAATTTTGTTCACGTGTGCCCATTATATTCATGTGCTGATTTAATTAACAGTAATTTCAGTATCTCTGAGATTTCTTCTCTGTTTTACAAATGATGCCCTTTTGATGAGGGCTTTAGTTCAAATTACTGGCCAATCAGCTGTAGACCAAGACTAGAATGCTAAGTTAATTGGCAATAAAACCAGAATGAGCACTCTGGAAAAAATTACAGATGAGCCAAATTATTGGGTAATTGTTAAGGAACAAGAAGAGTCCCATTTTAGGTAGACAACGTAAAAGCTCTGTAGCTCCTTCCAGCACACGGTGTTTCCCCGGTCTGGGTCCTGTTTCTGTACTGCTGACAAAAATCACTTCAGGTTGGCTCAGCTCATACCTCTTACAATCACTCTGTCAAGAGGTTCGCTGTGCCCTTGTTCCTGGCCTGCAGGAGGTCCTACCACTCTTGATAGTCTGTCAAGGGATCCCTTAATCAGCTTGCACTGAACTCCCATCAGCAAATTTTTCATAAAGATAGAAGAAGCAAACCTAAAGGAACCGAGGTAACCGAATAGCCCTCCAGAGGCAGCACGGCCGTATCAGCTCAGAGGAAGAGCACCTCTTAGCATTTTCCTCTGCACATTTATTATTGGAACCACTTACTTCTAACAAGAATTTAGTGCCTGTGCACCCTTGGAGAGGGTTTTCTAAGAATAGTAACTCTCCACATGGATCAAAGAGACCCGAGATCACTCTGGCTGCAAGAATACCTGGATGTCCTCCTACCCTTGATATACAGAGAGCATGTTAACTCTTTCAAATACAGCTTTATGTAGAAACACCTGACGCAAGATGCTACAGGTATTCATCAATCAACTCTGAATTACAGTTTCTTTCCAAAGATGAGGGTGTGCAGTGCAGAATTGGGGCATCATTAGTCTGATCTTCAGAAAGAACTATCTCCAGAGCATTACACTTTTAATAAGAAGGCAGGGCAGAAAGAACATGGAAGTGGCAACGCACGCAGCCTCTGCGTCAAAGAGATTAATCACGGGAGCAGACACAGCATTGGCCGGGAGTGGGGGGCACGAGGCCACGCAGCTTGCCAGGCACGGCCACGCGGCGCAGGGAGGAGACGCGCAGCGGTTAAGAGCAAGAGCGGGGAGAGGTGTCCCCTTTATTTCTCCCCAGCAGTTGCTTGCCTGGATGATCATTAATTAGTTCCCAAACTGCATTTTACAGCGATGAGAACAAAGAAAAGCAATGCCAGACTTCGGACATTCCTGGGCACATTATCTAAAGACAGGTGCTGGTGTGGGATCAGAGCAGGCGTTCCCACGGCACGGGCAATTCTGCCCCATTCCTGGTGGTGGAGAGACGGAATTTTTTTAAAGAGAAACATGGGATATAAAAAGCCAGCTTGGTATCCTGGAAAGGCCCTCGTTTCATGGGGTAATTGTTAGCATTCATCCAAACTGCAAACAACTCGCAATATGTGGTCAAATCACTGCAATTTGGTAAGCTTTGGAGTGATTTCCAAGAGGAGGATTAGTGGAAAACGCTGCCTTTAGGACTTGATCCTGAGTAGCCTGCAACAGGATCTCTGAAGCACTTGGCATCAGCACTCCCTGCATCTTCATTAATGTTTTGCACTATGGTTGTAACAAGTATCAGCAAGTGTATCTAATTTCATGAAAGAAAATTATTGGTTCACAGTGGAATAACATGCTGCTTTTACTCAAGCAGGCATAAAACATGAGTATGAAATCCCTCATATAATCTCTAGCTATTGTCATTCAATGTTTATCATCCAACACAGTTGAATACAATTCTTATCTTTGATGGATGTGGCACACAATAGCTGTTTTCTTGAGCACATCATAAATATTAATAGTATTCACAGAGCTTCTTAAAATTTGTCATGTCACACTGCTTTCATGGAAACACTTAAAATGCCATTATTTTTGTCCCACCAATAGCAAATTCTCTTTTGGTTTCTTTCTTTCTTTTTAACTCCCAAAATTAAATGGTAGAGCGTGTTTAACTGAGCAGAGGCAAAAAGGGATAATGGATCATAATGAGCAATTCCAACACCTAGTTCAGATGCCCAGAATGAGACTGAAAGGGAAAAGATGTGATAGCCTTTGGGAAATACAGCCCAGTTAGAATTGAAACACTTCATGAAATTGAGGAGATTTGGCTGGAATTTTGTTTTTGGAAGAACACTGAGAAAGAAGCTGACATTATCAAAATGGTCCTACCCTGCCATATTCAGAATGGGACATTTTCACTTAAGAAAAGCAGCTCTTTTTCAAAATTAAATATTTGCAGATTATTTAATCAAGTTTAATCAAATACCTCAGTTGTACAAGAAAAAACGTTTTTCTGCTGTTAAACAATTCCGATCAATCCCAAATAGCTTTTCTGAATGCCTGTTCACAAAGCCTGTGGAAATCTCCCGGCTTTGCTCAGGCGGAGCGAAGCCCGCGTGGGCATTCCTCCTGGCACGCGCTCCCCACACGTTTCTCTTCCAGCGTATTTCAGCGTCAAAGTCTTCCCCTGGATCAAACTTAATAAAATCTTCAGTGGTTTGTATTTTGCCTGATATGTTTCAAGAAATCTTTTAAAATTTCATGTTTCTCCATAAAATTCACCCTGTGGTTGTCAGAACAGCCTTACAAAACAAAACCATTTAATTCCCTATGGCAATTAATTTGAAGATGGCAATAATTGCAGAAGATACTCTCTCTGCTACAGAGACATAAAACACTCGCTACGGGCATGGGAAATATAATGATATAAAAGAAGAATTTCTTTTTTCTTATTCTGTATTCTCTCCAAGTAGTTAATTTGATTTGAGTTTAAAATCAGTCCTTCCAGTGTGAGGTTTTAGGGAAGCTCAAGGCTTCAATCCTGCTCCCGTAGTTAATGTTAAAATTCACACTGAAATCTGTGATCTGAGAGTCATAGATTCCAGTTTTATTTAAAAAAAATCTTGATAATCCCTGATATTTCTGGGATGAAGCTCTACTCTGTATTGAATTTACTTTTAAATATTTTTCCTGTGAAATAGTGAATTTTGTGAATGACAAAATCATGTTCTGTGCAGCTCACTTTGCATGTGAAGTAAAACAGAGACGCACTGTATAATTTAAAGGGAACTGGAAGGCCAAAGGTCAAAATGATTTCAAGTAAAAAATACTGCATTAAATGCAATGGATAAACATATACGGGACATTTTGCACATGAATACATTTTAACCAACCTCTAAAAATACGTAAATCATCCGGGTTTGCTAGAAATGACTGATCCTATTCTGATATTTTTGACACTCCAACATTAAGCATTCTGGAGTTTTATAACTGACCCCAGAGAAAGCGAAGAAAAGAGGCTGCTAAAGCTTGACATTTTCTTATTTTAGTTTAAGGTGCAGGTAAGCTTCTTTCTAAGTCTGGGTCAATGTCCATCTTGGCGTGAATGTGCTCCTTTAATTAATGCCTGAATATAAGCTATATTGCCATTAGCAAAAAATTACTTCTGTAGGAAAAATAAATTCTTTAAATGTTTGGGGTTTTTTAACACCTTTTTTGATAGCTGGACTGAACAGTGTTCTATGTAGGAACATGGACACTCAAATTCACATTACTTCAGACATCTTTTAACTTGTACTTAATTAAAACGAATGCACAGAAGAAATCTTTTGCCCGAAGAAGGCCACAGGAATCGTCATGAATGAAAGCTGCAGCAGAATCTGAATAATGGAACAGGACGTAATCTCAGCAGACTCATAGCCAAAAGCTACAAAACAGGAGAAGTCACACCAGGAAACACGGTTCCTAAAGTTTAAACTGCTTATTTGACTAGAGGGTCACGCAGGCAGTGCTCAGCATGGAGAACCACTGCAGACCGTGGCTGGATGTGGATGCATATGGGTCTGTCTTGAGTTTGTGCCACAGCCTCAGCTTGCTTGAGGGCTTGCATATGGAGACGACTGTTCTCCAGGCATGTGACAGCATTCCCAGCACAATCCAGGCACCCAAGTCCTGTCTCTTTTATGAAGGGCAAACAAAACCAAATAGTTTAGAGAGGGTTTTTTATTTAGTCAATCGTTTTTGGAAAATCTTCCCACAAAAATATTTCAGGTTTTTAATTGAACCTTTAAACTGGAAAGGCATGCAGCCCTTACTGGGAAAGATATATCTGAATATAACAGCGGTGGACTCTCCATGAATAAGAACACAAGGCCATGCCATCTCCTCTGCAAATGGGATTTGGTGGCATTCATCCCAAACTGTGTTCACCTTCCTATTCCTCACTGGATATTTGGCAGCCAAAGCTAGAAGTACATTAAAAAAAAAAACAAAACCCCCCCAAAAAACCCCAAAAAACAACCCTCACCCTGCATTCCTGCTTTTTCTAAAACAAATAAGCGAAGTGTTGCACTCAGCAATTCCCTTTCAGCCTGAGTTATAGAAATGGGCATCTTTAAGGACGATTTTTCCGGGTGTTCTTGTCAGTACGTTTGCTAGCAGCAACTGTAGATGCTATTATTCAGCCTCCTTTTTAAAAGAAACTTCACTAGAGTATATACAGCCATCTGTGGTTCTAAGTGATTCACAACATTAGTAAACCATTACTCAACCGATAGCTTACATTTTTTGGGAGGAAACAAGATTTTTGAAGACATAGATTAAATACTTGTAGGATATACAGAAATGTTTCAGGCTGAGGGGCTCAGAGCACTGGTGAAATACTGATTGTTGCATTTGAAAAACACTTTAGAATAATGACAGTCTGGGAATTACAATTCTATTACTATACAAGAAAGGATCTGTAGCACGTATATCTAAAACACCAGTGCTGCCCGTCACAGACCAAGCCATCATTTTCGTAGATAAGAAGAGAATGCCAGATATTCGTCTATTATTAAACCTATTGTTCCTCAAGCCTTCAGCCTCAGCTGGAGCCTTCTTAAAAAACCAGTTAAAATACCTCTCCTCAACATCTTGTTCTTTACTTTGACTAAGTTCCTGGTTGCCTAGAAACTCTCTAAAAGACCTGGATTTTTTTTTTTATTGTTATTTTTTTATTTTTTTTTATTTTTCCCCAACTGTTAGTTAGGTAACAGATTAATCCCATCACATTTATTTGTGACAGAAACCGTGATGACAGGCTCAGAGCTGGTGAAATGTTTGTTTCTTGTACCCCAGGAGTCAGACTCCACTGACGACCTTGCTACCAGTAACTTTCTGTAACTACAGAAATTGCAGGTTATGTCCATTTAGATCAAGAGAGAGAACTCTGAGAATTGTATCACCACTGGACAGAACACATTTATTTGTGCTATCGATTTCTATAATTAGCAGGACATACACTTCCACTTAACAAAATTATTATATTGCAAGATTATTATATTAAGACAAATCAAGGCATCTACTTTAGATTCAACTTTACAACATTCTGACAGATCTGCTGGATGCCTAAAACACACCTTCTGATGCATTACACATCAGCCAGATTCACAACTCGCATCCTACTTCAATGCCATAAAACTTATTTATAAATAATCACCTGCACTGTTCATACTTAGTAATTGTAATATCAGAAGGCAGATTCCCTTCCTAATACTCAGTAACATAACAAAATAGCGGAACCAAAAAGAGCCTCAAATGTGGTTGTGTTCCACTTCCTCACCTTGATCTGTTATTCTACTCAATGCGAGGAAAACGGATCACCTTTCTACTTTTTGGGACATTAGTTCCACACATTAATCTGTACACCAGATGCTGCAAGAATCAATTATCAGAGGCATTTATTGTCAAAAAGAATACAAGATAAGCCCCACGGGAGCAAACATTTTCATCTGACACTCAGTGCATCGTGGAACGTTAAACGGAACAGCCGGGCCCAGGTCCTCAAAGGTATTGAGGGACACGTTTGTGCCTTGCAAGAGGACAGTACAGTAACGCTCAAGTAGAAGCCTGCATGCTATCTCCAAATTAGCCACCTCGGTACGGTGTTCAGTCTCATCCATTTTCTATAGGTAAAATTTCTTAACAGTTTTTTATCTTAAAAGCTTATGGCAAAAATTTAGATAAAACCAAATATTCCTTCCACTCTCCTCCAAAGAAACCTCCAGGAGTCAAATATTCCGGCTCCTAAATAGGCTTCAAATTAAGGGAGTAATCCTCCCATCCATGCATTTTTACCTCAATTAAATTGGCTTAAATAGTTATGCACAGCTTTAGGTGATAAAACAGCATTTACATTCTTCAAAGCCACTCATCTGTGCTGTCATTAGCTCCTGATGGTATAAATCCTACCTCTTTCCTAACCAAAACAGTTTTCAGAGATAATAAGCAATAGTATTGTAGGATTTTTTAAAGTGTTTTTAGAAGTACCTTTAGGAGTACGAAAAGTGTCTTACAAATCATTCAGAAACAGGTAAAACTGAATGAGAGTGACTTAATTTCCATTTAATTTTCCATTCTCATCGAGCTTGGTTTATTCAGGTCTGATTAATTAATGTCTGTAAAGTGTTCTGAAAACATAAAACACTACACAAATACTATAATAGAGTACTTAAGGAAAAAATAATTTGTTAATTTGCATGGAGTTTTAGGAATTAGCATTTATTTATTTTCCCTATGTAAGCAGGCCCACCCCGTCCCTTTTAGCTATCAGAAAATGTTCCAGCAGCTAGAGGACAATGCATCTTCACATATTTTATGTGTCACAGTTCACAGAAAATGCATTTAGAATGACTTGCAAAGTTATACTTATAGAGGAATACACACACAGAGACGGTTTTCATTCATTTTCAAATCCACTTGCCCTCCTAGCAGAAACCTAGCTGGGCAGCTTCCAGGATTCAAACAGCAGAACTCCGAGGGTTTTCAGAGGTTGCTATGTTTTGAGTTTTGTGTTTGCCTGTTGTCCAAAGAACGTAGAATTTCACTGACCACTTCTAAATCAGTCTAAAGCAGAAAAAAAGTAACTAAGGAAGACTCATATATTTCCCCACATACTTATATCTCGGTATCTTATGACACCTTGTCTCGATACCTGTATTTTTATACCTCTACAGCTATACAAGAGGACAATTACGCATGTATCCAATTTTCATGCTCAGAAGGGGTGAATTTCCCAATCTAGCCTCATCTACAGAAACCCTCCAGGAACAAAACGCAGGCTATTGGTACAAGCACTTTGGGAGATCAGTTAGTTTATAAAACAAAGGCTAGGTAGGATAGGTATGTGAGGCCCAGAATCCTGTCTGATCATCTCAGCATAAGTCACATCGAATACTAGACAAAATAAACAATCTGTTTCTAAAATGGTGTAAAATGCACGCAGCAATACCATCTGGGATCCGATCCTACGTGGGGCTGGAAACGGTGCCAGTGAGACAATAAGCGCTTTGCACTCCGCACGGATTTGGAACCGGTGCCCTGGTCACCTGCTAAGAGGTAACGAGGCCACGTTTGGACTAAACAAAAACTGGGGGGGTTGTTTGATTGGGGGGGGGGGGCACAGGCTGAAAGATGCAGTCTACCCTCTTATGTGCTTTCACGTCTCAAAACATTTCTCACATAAAACCAAATGTGTTTTCCCACACCACTTTGGCTGTACACACACAGACTGGGTCGCTTCCTTTCCCACATTCTTCTCAGCAGCTGGGAATGATGGAAATGACAGTATAGCTTAACGAGAGCATTCCCCACTATGTTCTCTATAATAAGTGCCGTAGGACTGAAGCCTCTCAGCAGGCGTCTGATTTACAGGCAGCGTCATACGAAAAACTCCACGAAGAAAGCCGACCCTTTGAGCAGCAGTAGGGTTATCAGAGCTGTCATCCAAATCGGCTCCTGAGAGAGGCGCAGGCTGTACGCAATTGTGATCACCCGTCTTGATATTTTCTCTTTCCTTTGCCATGCCAGCCAGGGGTGGTCTGCATTCCCACAGCATCCTCTCTGTGCACAGAGTCTACATTGCTCACCCAGAAGTAGAGATACGACTTGCAGAAAGCAAATCCTGAACTACTGGACTGTGCTGTTTCCATCTGGATGTAGTTCCCTTGGAAATCCCAACTGTCTGGCCCTGTGCAGTTGTTGAAACTGGATGTTTCAATTAGAAGGAGCTTAAGGATTTGGGGAGAACTGTCAGATGACATGGAAAGCGGGCTCTCTTTCAATATGAAATTTTGTTTTATTTTCTCTCATTAGTGCAGATGTTTTATTTATTTACATATTTTGAATGCACTGAATTTGGCAATAATTAACATGAAGATTTATTATATGGAGGATCATTCAAATGAAGATGGATAGTTTGGGAGGAATTCTCAATATTCCAAGATTTTATTTTAGTCCTCCTCCAAAAACTATGCAAAACCCTCAAAAACACCGCAGTATTTTTGCAGTTATCATACAGAAGGAAGAACAGTTGGTTTTGCTGCACTAAGTATTTCTACTTTTCTCACAAGCTAACAAGTTTCCAGTTACTTCCCAATCTCCCTACCAAGACTTAAAAATCTCTGTTCCTTTTTAGTCACAGCATATAGGCATTGCAGTTTATGATAATGTCCTTTCACCGAGTTATGTCGGATAACCTCCCCTCCGGAGCAGGCTAAGGGCAGGCACGGAGCACGGCTGATGGGTGCCACCCTGGCCGGGATTTCACCTGTAGACACTCCTTGGCTCTGCTTCCTTCTCTGCGTCTCAAAACAGTGCTTATTAATGCGCTGCTGATTTGATACCAAAGGACTAGCCAGAAATAATCTGCAATAGCAATTCATTATAGCAAGATTGTCTGCTAATAAGGAGCTATTTTTTGCTACATAATGTGCAAAAATCAGCTGTATCTTCACTTAGAAAAACCCAAAAGCAAAAAAAAAAAAAAAAAAAAAAAAGGCGCCTTTCAAGCTTGCTACCAAATGTAAATGTTAAGAACATGAGATTTGATGTTAAGGGCTTCATAAACTCACTAAAGCAAAAAATCAGCTCTTTTCATCAGGCTATTATTCAAATGTTACCATGCAGTCTACCATATCTTCATCTACAAAAAAATAAGCAAGCTAGTAATGAGAAAAATATCCCCACCACTATCTCCAGAGTCACCACAATGTAATGACAGAATAAATTATCTGGGGGCTCTTTCGATTTTCTCCTGTTTGTTTAAGAAAGCAGCATGGAAAACAAAGATAAACTCATGACCAACTGCAGCAACAAACCAGCAATATTCCAAACCATATGGAAGAGGCTGTTTTTATATTAAAAGAACCAAAGTGGCCTACAGAAAGAGATCCACACATTAAAGTTCATTTTTGTTTTGCAGGATTTCACAGCTAATTTCTCCTCCAGTAAGCTCTTACTGAATCCACCTCAGTCTTCTTACTGGAAAGAAATTTTTCCTCTTCATGACACTGAGCTGCACTTCTTCGTGCAAATGCTGGTGTCATTACCACTGCACCACCATGAGGTTTTGGTAATCCCATCAAAATGTTCACTCCTGCAAATGAAGCACTAAATGTTTTGCTCAAACCTTAAACTTTCCAAGTAACTCTATGTTTTCATCTATAAATATTCAATGTTTACAATGAAAGAGTGGATACACTGAAAAGGAACAGCAAGTAATTTATGTTCAGTGCAATGGCAAAGGCATGGAAACACACTGGTTTCTGGACCCTTCTGTGGTGCTCTTCTGGGGGACCAAGGTCCAGGAGATGTCAAAACTCTCCTTTACAGATACCACCTGCACTCAGAGGGAGACTGCCTTACCAACGAGCCAGGCAAATCCTGAAGAGGAATGAATGTTAAAATGCATTTAGTTCAGCGAGGAACTCGGGGCCTTGGGAACGCGTTTCTCTGAAAAACACAGGATGATGCACAGAGCAATTATTTTTTGCTCCTGACTGGGCAATGCAGTGCCAGAACCTGCACCAGTTAGTGACTGTTAAATGAAGCAGCACTGCAAACTGGCAAACATAAGGGAAAGAAATGCAAATACAAGCTGTTGTTCCTGCCATTGCTGCCATCAATTCTCCTATCAGCCTTGCGCCAAGCCAGTCAAGGATGCTCACATGCAACAGCAAAGTAATAGCCCATGAGACCCCTGTTTAAGGAATAAGGTCATAAATTCACAAAAGAAGCTTTTTCCTTTACTCCACAGTTAGTTTACAATGACAAAGTGTCAGAGATGAGATTAGCTCCACTTTGAATTCATGTTCAGCCTCAGATTTTGTCCAAGGACATTTAGGGACAGCTAAAGTGGCAAACATCTGCCATAACTGCAACGAGATGAAGTGAAATCCTGGGAAAACCCTGGCAGAGACAGCAGCAAAGCTCTGATCCAACATTCACAACGGGCTTTTGGGTTGGATTTGCTTTTCTTTTATACCTGTAGTGCTCTGCATGGCACAAACTCCATGCTATCCATTTGAAACCAGCAATGGTATGCGCAAGACTATTCATGCACCACATTTTGTCATTATTACATCTGGTTCACCATTACTACTTGACAATATTCCATCCACACAATTAAGAGTTTTGTTTTATCTCCTACGTGCTTCAAAAAAAAGCACTAGAAGAAAATTCACTATTGACTTTTCTGCATATAATTTCTCCTCTATCACTGGGCTGCCAGTAAGTGTAGCCTTTGGCAGCAGGAACTGGAAATTAAAATTATTTAGGGTCTTATTTACTTTTACAAGCATCTCTCCTTGCTTCTGTCCTAGTAGGAGAAGCTAGTGGTCACGCAGAGGAAAACGCCAGTATTTGTTGGTTATATAGTGTAACAGAAAGAAAACCAGCACAGACTGACTCGGAAAGGAAGGGCAAATATTTGTGAGAAGTAAACAAAAATTACCAGAGTGTTTCTGAGGGAACTGGTGCAACACCCGGCCTCTCTGACTGTTTCTTTAGTTTTACACCAGAATATCCCCCCTGAAATCACTGGTCATGTGTAAGCTTAAAGCTCTAGTACTAAAAAGTCCACCAGGCCCAAATGTAGACCAAAGGTCCCTCCTAGAAAAGGTGTGTTTGATTTTAGGAGATATTTGCATTTTTTAAATAAACCATCACCTTTGAGCTTTCTACACATGTACACCTCAAACCCTGCCTGGAAAATATGGCCGACACCTACCTCTTCAAAAAGTATTTTGTCCTTTCTCTATAACTCAAAACGGACCTTTTATTAAATTGACACTTTGCAGCTCACTAGACTGTGTGGCTCTTTGGGGAAAAGCAAAGCAGAAAACACTCCAGTTGTTTGGTTTAGCAGTGAAGTTTCCCACACACGCATGCTAATTTATTTCATTGAAAATGTCCCAACTAATTGCAACATTTACCCTTAGAGCACATGCATGGCAGTCACATTAATACACCAGAAGACAATGGCTCCAAAGGAGCTATTACCATGTACCGGGCCAATAATCCACAAACGGTAAAGGATTTTCACAGAAGACCCAAATGGTTTCCAAGGAGCTATTATGGCATATCAGGTAAATAAAATATTATTGAAATGTATTTTTTGCATTTAAATCACTTGCAGCAGGTGCATAGGAAGTAGCATATAATAAAATGGCTCACATTCCCTTGAATACTAACGAGAATCAACGGAAACATTTAGCAAAAAGAAGCAGCAGCAAGTTCTTACCATCGCAAGAGGAACGATTCCCACAAACATTGTTCGGCTGACGAAGATCTCGGAGACCACCAGTTCGCTCACGGAGTCATCTCGAGGGTATTCCACCTGCCAGGTAATTTGCTGGGCCCCTGCCAGGCTGCTGGTGTTGTCGATCTCAAAGTCCATCTGCAGGATCTCATAGGAGGACATGTTTGCTCTGGGAAAAAAAAACAAAATTGCCCACAACATCAGTAGGATGTTAATAACAAAATATATTTTGATTTCTCTTTCCTATTCACCAGAAGATTGACCATTTAATTCAACATGCAGACTTGAAGACACTGACAGAAACCTAAATCAAACTACACACTGGGCAACACCTATACTTTATAGATAAGGTCACACTGTATCTTTTAGTTTCCTGAAATGGAGGCCTTTTTCCCATTAAACTCAGGCATTCTTTCTCTGTAATCACAATGAACTTGCATAATAAGCCCCAAACCCTGGGAACTGCATTGCACAGATGTTGCTAAATTATTTAATATAGCATTACTACAATTTTGTTGCTGCAAATACTGATGCTCTGAAACAACAGAATATTTGACCATTCCTCATGCTGTATCAGAAATGAGCTCTTGGGGGGCAGGGGGGAAGTCTTTCAAACCCAAACTTGCCTTCATCTCAGTGAAAAAATGGATTTGCAGAAATTATACATGATTATACAAAAAATGGAGGGTAGATTATCCTTATTTTCAATTCACGAAAACATTCTTCTCATCCATGGTACACACTGAATTATATGGCAATCATTATATATTTCTCATGTGGAAATAAAAGTTTAAAGGTAAAGAAATGGATGTAAATGCACAGCATTCAGAACCGTATTTAAAAATTACTTCTGCTTCTTTTGTTAACACCAGCACTTAGCACTCTCCTGTGGTCCAACACTATGTAATATTAATAATTAATCCTCAGGTTAGAAAGACAGATCTTATCTTCATGTTACAGAGAAGAAAACAGACACCAAGATTTAACCAACAGCACTCGGCATATCCACAGCAGGGACCTATTTAGAAAAACGACCTTTACTCATCCAGCGCTTTACTTCCACAAAAGCTAAGGTACTTTACAAAGCAGCATACAAGTTCCAGTTTCCCAGACAGACACCTGACGCAGCTCGCAAAACACGGAGGCGGGATGGAAAGGCAGCTAACCTGACTGCAGACCCAACTGCTGAATCACGTGCCGTTGAAGAGACAATTGATGTTATCAACATTACTGAAGTTTCAGGGTACGTGCTCATAAAATAGGTTAAAATCTGAACTTGCGGCATGTTAGGCCATTCTGTAATGACTTGAATGTGCTCTTACTCCAAGCGTGAGTCAGCTTGCTCCCGATCCAGGGACGCGTCCTGTGCATGCAGGCACCCCTCAGTAATGAGCCACCCTCTGTCCTGCCCCGCGGTACGTTATTTGTGTGCCCTTACCCTAAAGTAGTGACTCCAAGACCTGTGTTCATAGAAAGTTTTAGCCTGCTGCTACAAAGAACAGAGACTTAAAACATCCTTTTCCTCTTCCCAACTGCACAGAGGCAGAATCTGTTTTTGCCATATGTTTTTGAAGGCACATTGTAAAGGAAAAAAATCTGAACAGGAATTATTGATTTTCATGTTTTCTTTCTGACAACAAACAACACAAACATATGCTTCAATGCCTGGAGGATAAATATTTTCCATGCTGACAGAAGATAATATCCACCTCCAGGCAAAACTAGAAGCTATTACGGCATCTTTTGGGTGGCCAACCAGATAATCAGCAAAAATCTTTTAAGACAAGTATTATTACACAATACCAGGGATGTAATTAAACCATTTCTGTTAAAAACATAACCACTGTGGGCACCACGATGGAGTACTCAACTTCATAGTTTTCCGCATATCACTTCTGGCAGTTTGTTCTATCTAAATTACATAAAATTAATTTGCTCACAACACAGAAATAAAATTTAGAGATGAGCTCTACACTAACTACGGATCTAGATATTGGGCCTGTCAACATACGTTTAGATCTGCAGTTTAGGTTCAATCTGTTCAAGTCAACAGTTGCCACTCACAAAAACACCCACAAGTGGTTTCAAATTCAGAACAAAACCACTGATGGAGGGGTTTGCTTTAGATTCACCACTTAAATAATATGTCGGGTTAGTCTGTACTGATAAATCCACTCCACATGTACCCCTGATTGGCACTTCTTTGAGCTCAGTCCATCATGCCTTCAATTATTCCTTTCCTGTTTTCCTCCTTACATATCCAAAAAGTAACTATAATAGTGGTTTTATATTTTTAACACAGACTGGGATTCAGATCTCCCTAAGAAGAGCATGTGTGTGTCTTGCCTACATAGCAAGCTGAAGTAATTGCCAGGGAGTGAAATGACTCTTGTGCCTGTAAATATGCAAAGACCTTCGCTGCATCCTTAGCACGGCTGTGTAGCTATAAAAGACATAAGTTTCACTTAGAGGGAGACATGGTTATACACTGCTGGATTAGAAATGAGCCTCTGTGCATCTAGAAAAGAGCAGCAACTCACATACATAAATCTTCCTCAGATCTAACTAATATTAACAAACGAACTAAAGCAAAGCCGACTTCCCAGTTCTCCCAGGACCCAGGACCTCCTAGGTCCTGGTCTCAGAGAGAATCCTTATCATCACCTGGAAAAACAACATGACTTGTCAAATGTTTTCTGCTTTGTCTCAGAAGCAAATCATGTAGCATGGCATATTAATATTGATTAAAGGATCCACTTCGTTTCATTTGAACTTTTGCTGAAGGAAGTGGACATACTGTATCTAATCATCTTTCACTTTCGGAGTTTCTCCACTGAGTGCATAGCTTTAGCAAAGCAGCATTCAACTTTCTGGACTCCTTTATTCACCAGGAGTCTTCCAGTTACCTTCGGAACAGCAGGTCAATGAATTTTCTGTAAAATTATGGTCTCCCTTTTTTCCTCTTTAGGACAAAGATTCAGCCTTCAAGCAGTGCCAAGTGTTACAGTATCTGGGACACAGAGTCCCCCACGGACTAATCCAGCCTCATTGTTCTGAGTCTCTTCCCAGGTTACAACTGTAACGAACCCATGATAAAACCCAAAAAGTGAATTTCTTTCTTGCTCAGACTGGTGCCTTCCTACTGGCTGCTGCATCTCTCATCCTACGGGAGCTTCTTTCCTAGCGGGAAGATCAGTACTGTATTCATAACTCTTGCAATTTATTAACCATCCTCTATAATACCGTGTGGGAGACCACGACCTTTTTCCAGCGAAACTGATGGAGGTTGCTAAAGTAAAACCAGAGATAAATTAAACCATAATCAAGACCTTAAAGGTTAGCATTTACTTATGTCAGCACCATTAGCTGATAAATCCGCATTGCAACACCTGTATCTAAATTCCTCTCCTGGCTACGCAGCACTACACTGTAACACTTTTTAAAAGGCGTCCTTCCACCCTGCCATGGCAAATCTTCAGCTTTTAGTCTGATTTGTAGCTGGTGACCAATATGTTGGTCTTTGTAGTCACTGTTGATCTGCAACTGCCTGGTGAAGACAAAACGCTACCAGCTGGAAAATCCACTAGCAGAGAAGACGACGACTGTAACTCATGCTGTTATCAGCCATTAAATCCCACTAAACCAAACTTCATCCTATAAAGATTTTTCAGCTTTTTCTTGAGACTTATTCCATTTTTCTCTTAAATAAGTTTGCACTATTGGGAAGAGTCTGATGGAATCCAAGGACTATAAATCACTTCTCCTTTTCACATCGTTCTTCTCTTTTTAGTTAAATATTTCTATTGTCCAGTGAAGTCTTTTCCTAGTTTAGAAGGATTTTGCCAAACCCTAGTTTAGAGGAGCAATAAAAAATAAAAAGTCAAAATTACTTTTATAAAAAAAGATTATTTCCTGCAAGCACAAGGAAAAGACCTTATAATTTTAGGCAGCTGGCATGCTTGCTAATAAGTCCATTTCTATGGAAATGAGTTCATAACTATTAATTTTGCCTGCTCCTGATCTATTCTTGATGAGCCTTTCAAATTTAGAAAAGCGCTTCATGATTCTCTCAATTTGGTAATTACTAACTCCCTTTGATGAATCCAGCCCAGTGTTTCAGACATGAGACATTCATTACACATTTTTCTTTCTGGTGAGAGGAGAAAAAGAAACCATGGGCTTGGATTTATTTCCTCTCGCCAACTCCAGTAAGTAGGCCCTCTTCTTCAAATTGCAATTTATAATCCTACTGGTGTACTTCCACCATACTGCCTCTGCTAGGTGCTAGAAGAACCCCCAAAACCTTGAGATTTCTGCACAATTTCCTGTTGTCTAGCCTCGTATGTATCTAATGCATTCAAACCAGGTCCCCAACAGCCCAGTCAAGCTTTGTAACATATACAGTCTTCGTTCTGTACCCAGCAGTTAATAGGCATGGTTGTGATCCCAACCTGGAACAGAGGAGAGCAGATTTTTAGCCCAGGATGGTAAATCCATGCCAAATAAAGCCAGCTCTAGTTCCAACCAACTCCAGACTAAGAGTTAATCAGGACAGGAAAATGTTGCGAAGTCCCAGCACTGTCCTGCAAGGGACAGATCCAGGCGGGCAGCCGCAGGCGTGCAGAGCCCGACTGCCCCGCTCGGCTCGCCACGCTGAACCTGAAGCGTTCCTTCTGGATGTACGTTAAGCCATAAAGGAGTGAGCACTCCACCCAGAGGCAGAGCCTCTCCTCAGTTAAGAAAACTCTCCCAGTGGAACAAATCAGAGGCTGCACAAACCACTAGAAAAACAAGGCTTGGGTTTCAAGTGCTCCCAAACACCTTAGAGAACCGAATGCATTAGTGCATTCGGATGCTTTGTAAAGATTCACGCTGTTGTTGGAGGGCTATCTATCATGTTACCTTGTTCCATATATTCTGATTGATTTTCTTCCTGAATCTGCTAGTGTATGCACACAGTAGGAAATATATATACACACACTTTAAATCTGAATCTAAAAAAAATCCAATATCAGATTTTCTTTCTCTACGTTTATTACCTTATTAAGTATTTATATGGAACTGCATAGGCTTTTTTTCACAAAATAATAGATTACCATGAAGGTCCACCATAGCTCTAATGTTAGAGGTTTTAGTAAGTACTACAAAATCACCTGGCATTGAAATATCACTGAATTTAATTTATTCCTAATTTTTGTCTAAGCAAAACGTGGCATTATTGAATTAAGTACTGGAATGATACACAGTGATTGATGTTATGATGGCAGTGACAGC
Source organism: Platalea leucorodia (assembly GCF_965183815.1). NCBI lineage: Eukaryota > Metazoa > Chordata > Aves > Pelecaniformes > Threskiornithidae > Platalea > Platalea leucorodia. Next base: position 5,640,143 of record NC_138834.1, read on the forward strand.
CTAAATAGTTAGTAGTTACCTTAAATAAACAAATGCCTATTATTAGCTATTAAGAAAGATTTACATTGCTAACCAAACTGAAGAGCCTGCCCTATGTATTTTATAGAGAGACTGACATATGCAGAATGCCTGAGTGAAGGATGACGGTGCAGGGCTCTGCCGTGCGTTCAGCTGGGTGCGCCACCGGCGCACGGAGGGTCTGCTGGCTCCCACTGCTGGTTCAGCAACAATTTCCTTGATAAAAGTCAGACCCTTCTATTAGTGCAGTTGGCTATTACAGGAAATCATGAGTTTCATTCATTCATAAAATAATGTTTTCGGTAAATGGCAATCTGTTTATGAGGCCCACAGCAGGGTAAACAAAACTCAAAAAAAAAAAAATGGAGCAGGCACTAGGTAATTGCAAATAATAAAATGTCTGGTATTATGTTGCTTGAGAATCCTTTCAAGGTTAATAATGGTCAACTCTTACTCTCTCTGACAAATTGTCACCAAATTCAATGAGAACAGGATTATATAAGCAAGGTACATTAGTTTATAAAATATTTCAGTAATACAGGTCTCACTCCTTTGATCTCGAGAGGATTAATTTCCTAAGTACGGTTTACTGAAGAGCAAACACTTACAAGAGGCGGCTTTTCAATGACTGATTGGAAATGCTCAAGACCCTAATTTCCTGCCGAAGTCAAATGAAGCAGCAGACGGCCAGGACCTCTTGGGGAAGAGATCCAGATTAAAGGTCCTGACCTTCTCCCCCTAAGGAAATTAAGATCCCAGCAGCCCAAGATGAAGGAAACGAGAGCAAATACCTACTAACGGAGCAGCATCCAGTTTCTGAATTACGAAGATTTGCACAGCGTCAGCCCTTACACTTTGCTGGGTGCCACTTTCCTGAACGCGGGCACTGGGTAGCAGGAACTGGCAGCAGCTAACGCCTTTAACGCCAGGATATCTTCACGCAGCTACAACATCCTTAAGCACGCAGCTCATCCTTCACGCAGCTACAACATCCTACTTGAGAACAACTTACTGAGGTGAAACAGCTACACCTTCTGTTACATACAAAGTTTCACTTGATGATGACAACGGATGTTAAAACCTGCTCGCCTAACCCCTTTTCTCCCGGCATATATTATTTTCATTAGGCTGTAAGGACAAAAAGCTGTATACGAGCTTGGAAGCAGCCTCCTCACACCATTCTCTCATGGTAGTTTGGTGAGAAAGGGCCTCATCTTGAGGAGCACCGGAGATGGGCCTGGCTGGAGCCCGCATAAATAAGCGCAGGTATCCCTGTTGAGTGTTGCAGTGTAGATGAACAACCCTAGAAGCCAGGGCAAACTACCTGCGCGTCCTGAGTATTTCTGCAAGCTTTTGCATCAACGTGAAAACATTCAGATGACACAGGGCCACTGCCCCTTACTGCACAGCCCCCAGAGGTTTTTGTTTTGCTGAGGGAAACTGGACGGTTGGGGGTGCAAGGCAGGCACAAACACTTGAAAAAAGCCCTGCTCACTCTTCCTCCACGCCACAGCACAGAAGTGCAAGGCAGAAGTCCCAAACATTGAACAAAGACAGGGTGGATGGCAGGTTGCAAGTAAATCTGCAGGGATGGAAAAAGTTTGCTTGGTTTCCTCTCGTGATGCATTTCAAAATCACAATTTATAATTTGCTCTGTTGTCTAACAGAGAACTTGCTCTGTTGTCCAGTTTACGTTATACCAACCACAGGCTTCTTCAAAACATTTCTTGGTGCCTAATCTTGTTTTTCTTTCACTGCTGCAAAAAGTCATGCTCTTTGCAGATGTATAGGCAATGTAAATGGCTACAGAGGATAAAACCAAGCTGCTAAATCTGTTAATAATGTATGGATTGACACAGCACTTTTTAATAATCCAGTAAAAGCCATAAAAACAAGAAGAAAATATTTTTGTTCAAAACACACCACCAAGACCAGATATTATTCATGTTGTTTTGCTTAGCCTACATTTTCCCACAACTGAAAACAATAAATCTAGATAATGAGCAAACCTTTTAAGCTCTTCAGCTTCTTCCACTGCCAATTCACAACTGTGCTGCTCACTAACAACTTGCAATAACTTCCACTTTATTTGATTTTATCAACATCATCATGACAACCCTGGAGACAACTGAGACAATTGCTTCAATTATTTTTATTTGCTTCCACCCTTGTGACAGTGTACAGAAATTCTTCCAGTAAAAGAGTCCTTAGGTACTGTTTTAGTTAGCCTTTAACAAAACAGGACTTTCAGGACCAAATTCAGTACGGGTGTAATTGGTGCGCTCCATGGGTAATATGTGTTGCTGGGCTCTAGGACTCCATTTGTTCCTTTGCCGTGACTCTCCCTTTTTGAAACAGCATGTAATATTTTGGGGTTTAAAAAAGCACTTTGATTGCACTGGAATATTTTTCTGACTACTATTTAGAACCTCTTTATTGCTGTGCTGTGTATTTCTTAAAATAAAGATTCTCTGCCAGGAGAAAGCATCTTGCTGGGGAATATAACAAACACATCCAGTAAGAAATTGGGGCCAGGGTTTAGCTGATGTCGGATGCAAATACAGAGGGAGCTATTGTTGTTTAAAAAATAACAAATGATTTTATGATGAAAGATTTATGTTGAATCCTAACCAGTTAATAAATATCAACAGCCCAAATGGTGCTTATAATTTTTCTTTAACTATTCAGAAAGTCTTACATATTTACATACCATAATCACATGGTGTATTTTCAACACGGCTGTGCAAGCAGCTGAAATATATTATAAAATAGAGGTGGATTTTTAAAGAACCAATGACTGAAAATTCAAGATAATAAATTCAGTGATATAAGAACTTCTTTGCAATGCAGGAACACACAAACAAAGACCCTCCCTCCACAGACTCTCAAAAGACCTTTAGAAGAGCAAGAATACAACTCTGGGAGGCACTTTTTTACCGTGGCCTGTGCTGCAGCTGAGTAACCCAAGGCACGGGTATCTTCAGCCAAGCTGCGTGTAAAGTCAGCGCAGCAAACATTTCACTTGACCTCAAAGAAAACAGAGTGGATGGTCAGGGGCACCCAGAGTCTCGATGGTGGAGACAAGGAATATACACGAAAAGTTAGCTGCTGGAAATCCCTGGTGACACACTGCAATGCAATGGGACAGACTCTGGGTCTGTCTATAATGCCACCACGTAATAGCCAAAGAAATTAGTTTCCTGCAGGTAATTAAGCAGAAGGAAAAGGCCACTCTTCAATGCAGCTCCTCCATTATCCCTACGCTTGGTTATTGGCTACCAGCTCAGCGTAGCTGAAGATGCTGCATTCAGAGTCTTGCTCTTCCCCAGCTAACTATGAAATGGAAGATGTGCAACAGTTTCATTTACCTGTATACTCTTCCAAATTTAGCGTGAGTCTCAGGAAAAATGACTCTACGTGACAGCTCCTGAACTCATACAATTATGTAAGGGTCTTGAATTTTCTATTTACACATACGTATGCAGCTTCCTCATCTTCCCAGACAAAGATAAAAGCTTGGGTAAATGACCTGGATGTACCCTAACAGCTCAAATCACATTTCCAACAACATGTTTCCCTGGCATTTTAAACACTGTATGATTTTTATAAGCTCGACATTAGCATTAAGTGACCAGACTCTTTTGTATACACCAAGTGCATCAGAAAAGAGAAACACGAGTAGACCTAGGAGAAAGTCACTAGCAATCCAAGTTGCCGTTTTGATTTCGGAATTACAATTGAGGCTGACAGCTGGATCTCCTTGGGGAGAAAAATCAACCAGAGGGGATCTAAAGATGCAAACCCCCACCCGCTGAATTTATGAATGAAAGAAAACGAGAGACAAGCTGCAGACTGTCACACCAATATACCTAATGTGCTGGAGGATACACGAAAACAGCGACAAATGGTGCTCTCCTCTTGAGGATTTAAAAAGCATAATTCAACACCTTTTGAACTTTATCCTTTGCTTAATGGGCAGACAGTGTAAAGGAGTAAATAACAGAATGCCACGCAGCTAGCAAGGACAATGAGAAATCAAAAAAGTCGGGTTTTTTTCTTTCTAAAGCTTGCTAAGGGTGCACAGAACTCATGAGTCTGCTGTAGATGCTACTGTAATACCACCTGCGTGAAATAATTAAAGAACAAATCAAAATAGGAACATGGGCAAGAATTATTTTATTCCTCCTACATTCTCTTCAGATTTAAACAAGATTAAGCATCTAATGAATTAGACCTACCTTCCTTTGAATCTAATGTACTCTTAGATGGAGAGATAATGTGCAGGGTGTCATGCGGCTAATTCACACTTCTGCTAAGAAATAAATGGCCATGACAACATCCTCAAAGAAGTTAAGGCAGGGATCAGTGTAGCCATTAACGCAAACGGGACCTCCTCTCTCCCCATTTCCCCAAGACACATATGGTGGGCATAAAATTGTTTTCTTTTATAGGCTGATAATTATGTTTTTAACAAGAGTTAAGCTTTTCCTCCCACTGTTGATACCCACTGAACAGACAGCAAAAACGTGAAACTGGCATAAAACCATTGGTTTCCCATGTTTTAATTAATAAACAAGATTAATTCATCCAGCTGAGCAAACACAGGGTATATCAGGGTCTGCATTCAGCCTGTGAACAGAAAGAGCCATCTACAGTAATTCTCTGTACCTCCATCCTTTGCTAGTTGAGATCAGCTTAAAGTCCTGATCTTTGCAACAAAACTAAAAGCAAGAGAGAAACAAGCAGTTATAACGTAAGTCGCTCCATTAAAAGCCAATTTTCGTCCTAAAAATGAATCCAAATAACAAAAAGCACAGGGGTGGATTTAATATTTCTCTTTTTAAAAATCATTCCACAATTACTTTTTAATGGCATGAAAGTAAGGTCAACACAACAGTCACCACGTAATGTCTCGAGGTCACCTTTTCAAAGGATAATCACTACTTTGTCACACTTGCAAGACAATCATTTCCCAACACATGATGAATTCAAATGTAGTGACAGCTAATGGGATGCACTGGGGGGCTGCTGGGACATCGCTCAGAGCTAAGGTCATACCATGAATAAATGAGTTCAGGCACAAGTGAGTAATAAGTGAGGCTAATTCATTTAGGCTCTGAAAAGGAATAATTAGAAATGGAAAGGGGAGAAGTGGTGTTCCATCCCGCCTTCCCCACTCCCCTGTTGGTAGGAGAAAACGTCCCCCTGGGACTTCATTTCAATGCATTTTCTCAGCAACGAAGGCTTTAACAACCTGCGGATGGAGTGGGGCTGAGCGCCTTGAGCTGCTCGCCAGTGCGAGGCAGAGCAGGCGCCTGCGCCATTGGGAAGAATGACCGCTAACGACATTGCACCGAGGACTTCCCACATCTCCTCGGGGAGTCCGAGCAACACACGACCCAAACAGAACAGTAACAAAAATACTGATGGGGTGGATATGATGTTATATCGACTCCCCAGTTACGCACTGTAATAGTCACACAATTTGGGAATTGTTTTGCTTTTTCATTTTCCTTGCTACAATTAAAAATGTTACCTAAGCAAAAATACCAGATGTCATGAAGAACAAAGAGTCAGATAAAAGGATTTCTAGAAAAAGAAGGCAGGTTCCTGCAAGCACTGCATATCACGCTAAGCTACATAAAATATCCCTACCATTAAGGGTTAATGTAAAGCAGAATCTGCAAAATCATCCTCCTTCTAGTCCTCTCTTTTCTGAATCTTTTCAGGATTTCATAATCCCTTCCCTCCTCCTGCCCCCCTCCCAACTCCCTTCCTCCCCGTACAAGAATATGCTCAGCCCTGGAAAATTGTTTAGCTGAAATCCTCAGATTTTGTCGAGTCCTGGCATTCTTTGAGACAGCTGTATTTACACCCATTGCTGGTGGGTAGTCATGCTGGAAGCAATTAGCTTTCATGCTTTTTCAATATCCCCTTTCAAAAACTTTGAGATCTCTCATTGCTATTGATTTAGATGTAGAGAAGCACAGGAAAAAAAAAAAGAGTTCATCCATATGCTGAGCTCCTTTAGTCTAATTCAAATGCAGCAACTTCAGCTCCCCACCACCTAAGGCATGCCTCCACAGACACGTTCCCAGCCCATCACTAAAAATGCTCAAAGGCCTTGAAAACCATCACCACAACACTCCGAGACAGCAGCTTCCAACACTGCTGGGTCCAGGAAGGGTTCAACCAGCCAGCAGCCATCTCTCATTTAGATCGACAGGTTGCATTTCAGCATCTCTGTTGAGTTTAACAACACTTTCAAGTGTGTCCTTTATATTGTTCTAAGAGAAAATCTGTCACTGCTGGTCTACTTAAAAGAAAAAAAAAAAAAAAAGAAATGGAAAGAAAAACATGGTATGATAAGACAGTAGCTAAATGTATACTGATTGCAGTAATTGCATCCATTCCTCTGTCGGGAAGTCTTGTATTGTATTTCTAATATGTGCTGATAAGTGCATTCACAACATGATTAACTGCCTCCAGACAAGAATGGCTATTATGTTTAACAGACTGATTAGCAAGTGACAGAGCTGCAAACTGTACTCCTAGTAAATTGGCTGCTTTTAAATTACAGCAGCTTTTTTATGGTTCCATTTTTAAAATGCAATGATTTGTTACACATATGCAACGTAATTCCTATCTGACAATAAGTAATAGAGGATACTGAGCTTTTAACTTTTAATCTTCAGATCTCAATTAAAGCATTGCTCATTTTCTTTTTAATTACAGCGAAATCTGCACCATACATGGTACTCATTAGGCAGCATCCTGTCTTCAATGTCTCTCAAAAACTATCCTTAAACATGGGGACAGTGATTCTAGTCCGCCTGCTTTAGAATCACAGAAGGGCTTGGGTTGGGAGGGACCTTAAAGATCATCTAGTTTCAACCCCCCTGCCAGGGTCAGGGACACCCTCCACTAGACCAGGTGGCTCCAACCAGCCCCAGCCAACCTGGCCTTGAACACTTCCAGGGAGGGGGCATCCACAGCTTCTCCGGGCAAACCGTTCCAGTGCCTCACCACCCTCAGAGTGAAGAACTTCTTCCTTCCATCTAATCTAAATCTACCCTCTTTCACTTTAAAGCCATTACCCTTTGTCCTGTCACTATGCCCCCTTGTAAAAAGTCCCTCTCCAGCTTTCCTGTAGGCCCCCTTCAGGTACTGGAAGGCTGCCACAAGGTCTCCCCAGAGCCTTCTCTTCTCCAGGCTGAACAATTCCAGCCCTCTCAGCCTGTCCTCATAGGAGAGGGGCTCCAGCCCTCTGATCATCTTCGTGGTCCTCCTCTGGATTCCTACCTTATTTAAGCTACCACTTCTGCTGGTTCTGTAAGCAGTCAACCAAGACAGGATTTATTGTATTCTTCCCAGCATTTGATTAATTCCCTCTTCTTACTGTTATGGGCACCTGTCCCATGGACTTTCACAGAAGCCCCAGTGACCTCAGAGCAAGGCAAAGGGAAGAAGTGCTGGGTCTGTGCTGTCAACAGCCCCGCTTGCCTCCTGGAACAGAAATTAAAGCAGCGATCTCAAATCTGACCTCCGTTCAGACTGGCCATGGCATAAGCCTCGCCCCTGCTATGGCCAGGACTGCTTATACCTCAAGTGAAATGAGCGCCTCATTAATTCCCTGTATTTCATAACAACAAATGGTAGGATGGATTTAGGCACACAGTTCCTTGCAGTGCTTCTGAAAATCCTGCCATCAAATGTGTGGTTCTGTTTTTGTTGATTGCTCTTATTTTTATCGCTGTAACATATGAGAGCACCAGTCTTGGATTTGGGCCCTCTGTGTATTTCATACAAACACAGCTATAAAGACAGTCCTGACCCCAGAGAGCTTGCAGTCCACAAGACAGAGGCAGAAAAGAGGTATAACAATCTGCACCAATTTAAATTCACACAGAAAGCACAAATGCTTTAAGTACAAATTCATCTAGAGACTTTCAAGCTCAATGACATCATGTACTTCAAACCAGCTTATTTATAACATAAAGCTTAGTATAAATTGTAAGGAGATAGAATAAATGAATTTGCTCTATCACAGAACTTCATCAGATACAATACAGATGGCTCTGCTACCATGGTTAAAAATAACCTACACATTTTTAAATCAGCTCAAGGCATTTATCAAATTAGGAAACTGGTGGAGGAGGATGTTGTCTAGCTTGTATACAGTAACAGGAATATCCACCCAGCAGTTAGGTGCTTTTATTAATCTTATCTCATGTGTTTATATCTGGACAGTCAGCTGAACTGGTAGAATTCAGTTTCCCAAATCATTTATCTTTGCTAAATAGCAGGACAGAACAACTTGAAGTTGTTTATTGAATGTAGATAAAGGAGAGGGGAATCATCCGAAGGGCAACCTGATTGAAGAACAGAACATAAAACACTTCAGTAACAAAACCATGGTAAAGCAAACCTGGCGTCCTGGCTGAGCAGCCCAACACTTCATGCTGGATAAAAAAGGCTGAAGGGAATTAACAGACTCCAAGAGGTAAGCCCTATAGTAAATGAATCATCGGGGAGATTGCACCACAGAAGTGGCCCTGTAGATCCTGGCATCCTCCTGCACGGTCCTCAACCAGTCGGCTTGTGTTTCCCAGCTAATCTGAACCAGGCAGGGAGACAGAGCGCAAAACACTCCACAGTCCTGCAAATAATACTGTTTGAAGAATGAAATTCATTTGTTTCTCAGCTTTCATCGCTCTTGTTCTCACATTCCACTCACAGAGGGAAAATTAGGTGCTGATGTTTGCTCAGGATTTATTTACTAAAGGATTTACTGCAAGATTTTGAAGGATCTGGCCAGCTCTTCCCACTGGAAGGAAAACCACGAGGCCCTGGCATCTCTGGAGAGAAGGGACATAAAGCTGGCATGAACAGCTCAGAATGTGTATGCCCAAAGAGGCAGGATCATTCTCTGTGCTGGAAGGAAATTCCAGTTCCTGTGTAACCCCTGCAAAAAGAGGAGGGAGAGCTCATGCTGTGACCACTTTTTTTTTTTAAAAACCAGGTATAATAAGCTCCTGGGTCAGCCAGAGCTTCGACATCCACTGCCTACTATTTTTCTTCATAATGAGCTCCCTAAAGAAGACCAAAAGCCTTTGTAACTCAAATAAAGCCAGATTTCATCACAATAAACCTCCAATATATAACTTATTAAACAGGGAAAACTCAAAGCAACTAGATCAAACAGGAGAGAAATAAAAAGGCTTATGCCCAGCTCTCCCCCTAGATCACGGTGTCACTGCAGGCAGGCCCCCCACGCTCGGTCCCAGCTACCCTAGAGACCTCCTGAGCTGCGCAAACCCTGCCCCGCCCCAGGGGGCCCCAGGCAGCTCCCTCCGTGCCCCCCGTAGCTGGCTGCCTGCTCCTGCTCCCCTGCGCGCTTCTGCACCGGCCACCGGCGACCAGCTCCGTGCCCTGGCCCCTCTACGCTGCCACGGCCTCCCTTCCCTGGGAGGTTTTTTGCAGAGCACGCTCAAGTCTCACTGCCAGCTCACTGTTTTGAGCCCCCCTTACTGGATTGTAATGATGGCCTCCCAGTTCAGCATCCAGGTCCTTGTACAATCTCGTGGGGTCAGAACACTGACCAAGGTAAGATTTACCAGTTATTTGACCAAGAAGTATCTAGGAGATTACTCCCTAGGGTAGATGCTCAATGTACAGGGCAGGACCACGCAGGAAGTTTAACTCTGAAATCCACGTGAGCTTTACAGCTGCTTTCAGTGGGCAGAAGGCAAAGATCTATTTGCATCTAAATCTAATTCTTTTTCCTGAGGAGGACCATAGATTTAAAAAAGTAATAATCAAAATACAATAAATTCTGACTAGAATATCAAGTTCAAAGTTGACTTCTGCCTTTACAAGATAAATTTAAGAAAAACAAGATACCATTAGAATTCATTAGATACACACTTTAGACTTATTGCTTATTAAAATATATATTAGCTGTTCCCTACTACTTCAATTTATCAGCTGCACTATGCCCATATTTTGTTTTCAAGAGGATTACAACAGCACATCTAATTACATGAATGCTTCTGCAGGTTATAAATGAAAATGAGATCAGTTGATAAACTGTTTTGATAAGGATTCAAACACGTACTAGGAGAAGGAGGAGACATCTCTCCCTTCTGGTTTTGCTCCTCTGCAATGGCCTTAGAAACACACAGAAATTGCTTCTCTTCTGCTCTTGCTCATTTAAAGTCCACCTCTGTCCCCCGAGATGCTCACTGCTCCTTGCAGCATCCCTCTCCATGCTGCTTCCCTGGCCTCTCACTTCCATCTCCCTTTTCGTTGCCATTTGGCAGCCCTGTGATGCCAACCCCGTCTTGTCATCCCCACTCTGCCACCTCTCTGCCGCTCCAGCAGCACCACCATCTCATTTATCACCTACAATCTCATTTATAATCACCATTACCAAGCTGCAGCTTTCTGAAACGTTAGCGACCATCACCCAGAAAACAGAGAATCCTAACCACAGAGGGAAACACCACCAAGAAGCACAAGAAACTGCATAAGCTAAACAGGGTGAAGGATCGTCAGTAATCCTCAATATTGTATCAGAAGTCAGGGTAATCTTTATCAGCTCACTTTCTAATGATGATTTCAGAGACACCAGCAAACACAGGTGCTGCGCTGGCTGCCATACCTTGACCACAAATATAAAGTGAATTATTATTAGTGCAATTAACACCGACAATAAAACATATAAAAAGCTGGTTTTTTACCAGCTTTGTGAAGCTGATTACAGCACCTAAATCTTGTACCATGGGTCAAATTTAGCTTTTGACATAGATTTGGTCTGAAGAGCAGGAGGGGTGTTTTTTTTAAAAATAAGTCCATTTTCAAAAATTACTTCTGAAAGACAAAAACCCCTTGACGGTATTTTCCTCTGTTCATGAACTGAATATTGAAACTGGGTTACAAGAGAAAAGTAACCTCTACCATGTTTCTCACAATGTGGTATTAAGCAGCATTCTTAGGTTTCCAAGTCATATCTGGTTTTAAATTGCTTTTAACACAGGAACATTAGGTTAATGAGTTTTATCCAGTTTGACTGGAGGCACTGAAGCAGACATTGCATGTGTCTAGGTCTGTTTCTTTTAAAGAATAAAGTAATTCCATATTATTTATTTTGGGGTGAAACAATGACACCTTCAGCATAGGACTGTGGAACAATCAAGAAAGTCTGGCAATTCAGATATATTGAAACATCAGAGGAGAGGGGGAAGAATTTATGAAAAGAATTAGAGATTTCAGAAATCAAGCGAAACTTTTTTCAAGTGAAGAATCAGAGGGGAAAAAGAGACTGGGAATTTATTTATTTAAAAAAAAAAAAAAATCAGTACTTTCCAGCACCCCTTTTTATTCAAACCTTTTGCCTTCAGAACCCCAACCCTTCAAAATGCTTCTCACCAGGGCACCACATAAACAAAGCAGACTGTGGGAGGTAGGTGGAGATTATCAGCTTTAGCTGCAAGACTTGTACTTCTGCGTCTCATTTTCAGCAGAGGCAATGCAAAAAAGCAGAAAAACCCTTACAATCAGGAAGCACATTTGAAGGCAGTCTATAGAGCATTTTACTAACACCTGTTTTCATCAAACTGTCTTAATACTAGGGGTTTTTACCATTTGGGAGTGAATGCAGGAGCTATTACTTTAAATTAATTTAAAATAAAACAATTTTCAATTTGAAAGTTAAAATGCAAGTGCTCCAAGGAGACCTACAAAGCTGAAGAAACAAGATAAAGGCTCCTTTTCCCTTACACAGTACTTGAAGTCACATTGGTTTTAAACTACCTTTAATACTGGTCTGTACAAACTGTTTGCATTTGGCTTGTGGGACTGAGAACACAAAGGTCTTCGTGGAGCCAGTCTAAGGTTGAAGCTTCATTTTCTTGGAGTCCCCTCTCCTCATTTTTTTTCCTTTGTCTCCTAGACTTGACTTCTCTATCACCTTCCCCTGAACAAAGTATTTCCTATGAGTGAAAAGCAGCATACCGTGAGCTACAATGTTGGATTTGGTGGCATCTCTCCAAAGGGCCCTTTCAATTCACTGAGCACAAGCCCTCTCCATCCGCTCCTTTCAGGAGAAAAGAGGGGTCCCTGTCCCATACCAGTGCCACAATCTGTGTGGGACACAAGAGCGTCATCTCCAGGTCAGCCCCCAGGAGCACCAGACCAAGCTCCCCGGCGTGAAGCGGAGATGCAGAGCCCAGATCCCTGGCCACAGCCCTGCCCAGCTCCTGCCGTGGAACAGGGCTGGCGCGGAAAAGAGAAATAATCCACTTGGGCAAGGATCGTGGCTTTTCCCCCCTCCATTTCAAGTCTTATTTACCAAGCATCCAAAGCCCAACTGGAAACCTGCTTCCAGAAATGAAAGAGTCATGGCAGGAAAAAACCACAAGAAGACCAATCACACAAATGTCTAGCGAATAACCCAGCAGGCCACAACGGTTCTTTGGAGATCTGCAGGCAGCCAAGAGATGACAATACTCTAACGAAAACAGCAAGCTGCAAAACGTACCCAAAAAGCTTTCCTTCCCATCCAGCCCCTGCTCAGATATCGGGCAGTGAAGTAAACATCAAGTTGCACTGGGAGTTGTTTCCATAAAGAAAATACAGATAATGAGGCATCCCTAAAAACCCTTCTCTTTTTTTTTCTTTTAATTTAAAATTGAGAGGACCATGTGAATAAAAGGGATGGTGTCTGAGGCAAAAGGACAGATGGTTCCGCTCCCAGAGCGGTGCACAAAAACGAGGCTTATTACAAGCCTTTTATTTTACTTAGGGTTTTTTAATTTACTCTTCTTTCTCTCTTCACTCATCTATTCATCTACCCATTGGAGTACTGAAAATTCAAGTTCTTGTTCTTTCAATTCATATTCAAATCGAAACACATACAAGCACACAGCACAGCTTTCAGTGTAAAAGTTTGAAGAGTTTTGTTGTGAATTTTGGGGCTTTTTTTTTTTTTTTATTAAGTGTATAACAAGCCAATTACAGAGGCTGAATCAGTACCTTTTAGATGAATACACAGGAAATGAGAGGAACATGGCAATGGTGACACGTCTTCCAGCCTGAACTCCCTGGAACATGTGGTATATGCTATTATTTTATGTATAATGAGTAACTTGTAATGTGTTTATCTCATCAAGAAAACCACTTTTCCCCTCACTTTTGCATTCCCTGGGTGCTTAATGAAGTGGGTTTGCTTTTGATGAAGGTAAATGCATAAATAATCTCTTCAGAAAGATGCCTGTGCTTTGGCCATGGTCTCTATAGATGCACTCATGTCCTTAGCTGCCAAGAAAAAACAACTGAGGCCACCTGCTTCAAAGGCCAGCAGGTACAGGATATTTTCCATAAAGCAAAGTAACCAGATAAGGCCCGATGCTATTCTCATTCATGAAGACATGCACAACGTTATTTCCTTTACATTGAGTCCCCACTCAGTTATACCCTCTGAGACCCCACTCCTGCAACAAAGCCGGTCTGGTCCTGCTCGCGCTGGGCGGCAGCCGCCCGCGCTCGCGGCGGCCCTCATGCTGCACCAACGCGAGCTGCGCCCTGCAGCACCCTTCAGTGCCGACGCCCCAGACCAGGGGGGAAAGGGACAGTTCTGCCGTAGGGAGCAACACATCGGCCTCTCGCAGGGACTCCTGGCCAGGTACCTGCACGCCAGATCTCTCTGGCCCTCCAGCTGAGGTACTAGCTACAACTAAAGACTGTTGCAGACTCTAAAGGTAGACTCAGAGAGTCAATGGGAAAGGTTTTTCCACCTAGAATTATTGAACAAGAGAAAACGGGAACCAAGTACAAGCAATGTCCTGCTGGGATCAAGCTTTTAAATGGTTTTGTTGACTGAATTTCAATTGAAACATTTCAGACCAGTCCAATAAAATGAAATACTCCAATTCAGAGCAAATTTACCTGAAATAAGGCGTTGCATTAATAGGTTCCTGGCTGAACACTAAACACTTGCATAAAAGCTAGGATATCCTGGATTTCCTTTAGGAAACCATTCAAAAAACAAATTGCTGAGCAGTTCGAGTTATCACGGGGCTGTTACTATAACTGTTATCACTGATGGCTCCTTCAGTAGGGCTTGGCTATTTACTTTAAGGTACATGGCCTCTGGTCTTCTGTCTTGAGGCCACTGTTACCTTGATTCTCTGCTTGCCATGGAAACATCAGAGGGCTCGCTAACATGGGAGGCAGCAGCCCCCTAACAGCCACACTACGATGCCCCACATAAATTTAGAATGGAAGTGAATCGTATCCCACAGAGCATACAGAAAAGTTTAGGGAGAGAGAGTGTACTCAATCAAATCAGCCATGGGAACTAATAGCAATGTTTCTGCAAAGACTACTCGAGACCCACAGATACGAGAACCAGCCAGGAGGGCCATCATTTTCTGATTTATAAAGGAAGTTGTCCTCGATCCACCTGGATCATCGCTCCAGTTCTGGAACAGTTGAGTGATTGCTACCAACTGAACCATCAGTACTACAATCAGTAGCATAATGATACTTTTTCTCTCACATACAACATATTTCCTTCCCACACCTTTACTTCTGGTCTTTAACCTTGGAAAAATAATCATATGCTTTGCAATTAGAAAGGAGGGGAAAAAAAAAAAAAAGAAAAAAAGGATTAAAAGCTAATAGTCATTACAATCACCATAATAAATTTATGGGAAATACATTTAACTATTACCATGGTAATCTGGAAACGGTTTTGTTATAATTAAAAGGATAATTACCTTTTGCTATTTTAACAAACTCATGAATTAAAATTTTAGGACAGCTTTGCCAGAGTAAGTTTATTTGCATATGTTACAAACAACACGCTCTCATGGTATTTTCTTTTTAACTCATCATGTCTTCTACATTTATCTTTATACCATGTTGTAGTAATTTTCATTTAGGGGACAAGTGTGCATACATGCTTTCATTTTACTCAGCTGGATGCATGCAAATTTGTTCAAAGCTAGAAAACGGCATGTAGAGCAAATAATTCTTCGGGCTAAAAAGTACAGTTGCAGCACCACACTTTGCACGTGCCTACACCTCAGTTGTTACAGTGAAGAAAACCAAAATCAATGAAAAAGTCCATTTTTTTTTATTTTAAAAGACTGCCTATGCTTTAAAAATCAAACATTTTTATCTTTTAATTTGAATTGAGTATGTTTCAATTTAATTTCAATTTAACTGGGAGTTTAAAAAAATCGAAACTTTGGCCTATTTGGGCCTTGACTCCTTCAAAATCAATTTATCATCAATTCATATCCACTTATCGTCATTCTTAATAACAGCTTTGGAGTTGTCACCAGCAAACCAAAAAAGCAGTTATCACACAGTGCCAGGAGGAAATATCGCTGCCATTCAGCCACAAGCAGGTCGGACATGGATGAGCAAGACGGAAGAACCTGTGTGCACCAAGTAAGACCCTACGTCACATTTGCAGGACCTGTCCTGCCCACGGGAGGGCTTCTCGCCACGCTTACTGCCTGTGCAACACGCCCACAAGAAAAGCTTTTCAAGAAGGGTTTTATTCAGAGTCACAATAAGCAATGACGCTGGCCATGAACTTACCTACTCAAGATGACTACTGCATGCAGTAAGAAAACTCACAGTATCTCACTTGCACACAAATCTACAGAATAAAGTAATTTGCGAAAGCTACTTGGCAAATCATTTCAAATGTTAAATAATGTGGTCAAATCCCAAACGGTCATAAACAATTCAAAAGAAGCAGAAGCAAAACAAAGCTTTTTGCTTCAAATTGTACATCCAGCTCAAGA
Organism: Platalea leucorodia; assembly: GCF_965183815.1. Taxonomy (NCBI): domain Eukaryota; kingdom Metazoa; phylum Chordata; class Aves; order Pelecaniformes; family Threskiornithidae; genus Platalea; species Platalea leucorodia. Next base: position 5,655,982 of record NC_138834.1, read on the forward strand.
AATTAGGTTGAATAATTCACTGTTATGTTTTGGTTTGTCACCTGTTATGATACAGCACAGAGCAAAAATCTTTGCTGAAGAATGAATGGATCCTATTTAGAGTTCCATTCAGCAATGATTTTATATGGTTTGCAGGTGTAGGTCACGGGTGAAATATAGACCATGATCCCTGTTGCTTGAAATATAGATCTCTATAAACAGTCTTATAAAACAGGTACTGTCTGGAAAACTGCCACTTTTTTTAAAATAGAAAAAGTAGACACATGCTTGTTACTCAGTTGAAATAAAGATGCTTCTGAAGACTGTAAAGGGACATAAATTGAAATTATAAGAAAATATGAACTGTAAGGACATTTAGAATGTAATTATTTAAGCAGAAGACCCTTAATACATTGCATCAACAAGCTCAGTTAATAAACTCAGTTTTAAAAAACTAGTTCAGTTTCTGGAAAAAAACAGGACTGGTGTTAGATCAGTAATATATTTTAGCATGTCACTTTCTTTTTATCTATAAAAATGTATAAGATTAAATGTACAATATTAAATTGGAAGGAAATGCAAACATTAGCCAGGGCAAAGAATAGAAAAAAGCACCTAAAGAGATTATATACATAGGCACTAAATAACCATCTACGTGGAAAAATAAAAATAAAGAGGTACATCTCAGGAAGACCTGGGTAAAATACGCTACAATTAATGCCAGAGGTTCGGAGAGCAGCAGAACTAATGAAACTGAGCTTCAGACTTGGATCTAACAAGGTCTAAGTGAGACATTTCCTGACACTGGCTTTTCGTAACAGTGCTCTCCTTGGTGGGTTCTCTGGTGGCCAGCAGGCGCGGAGACGATGCTGCGGCTTTTCTGTCACAAGGAGCCCTAATACAGACTCTCCTCCCTATCTAGCATTTTTATTTCATGAAGCTTACAGGAATTCAGTATCTTTGAAAACTCTACCTTTGTCAAATTTGGTTGAAAACAGGACACGCACCTCTCCACCTCACCTCTTTAGGAAAGCAGGCCAAAACCAAACCAACAGATTTAGACGACACCAAGGATGAAACATGATTTTCCAGTAGATTATGTCTGCTGGTGCAAAGGTTGCACTACAAATGGGAAACGTTTGACAGCGCAGGACTGTGACAATCTCTCTCCTGACAGGACTGAAGCAGGACCGCAAGGAGAGGGTTGCATGTTTTACTGGGGATATCAGTGATAAACGCCAGACAATCTAGAAAAAGAAGTTGAGTACTGGAGGGACTTACATGGGAACAGAATTAAAGAATGAAGTACTGGTAGACAGAGAGGTAGGAATTTATCAGTACTTGATGTCTATTATCAAAAAGAGAAATGACGTGGTACTACTAGACTGCACAATTTGCACACGATTGCAAAAGGAATTCCATCACTCCAGAGTTGAGGGAAAAGGGCACAGTATTGTCATCATTACCTGATGTTCACATGGATGGCCAACTAATCAAAGCCAACACAGTTCCCAGGAGGTGCAAGGGCTGCAGAATCGGGCCTCTCATGACTTGCTCAAAACACACAGGAACTGTAGCAGAGCAAAAGCAGAAACTACATCTACCTTCAATTTGGTTTAACCTTTCTTCAACAGGACCATAAAAACTTCAGAACGTCACCTCCTGAAGCACGCACACAACGCCATGCAGAAAAAGGCCCACTCCAGCTTACTCTCTCACTACTGAGGGTGATGCAGACGGTCTCTATTGCAAATGCAGCTTAACAGTAAATGGAAAGCCTGAAGCCCATGTCAGTACAACTGCAGTCTGGCACCACCACGCTTTGTGGCTGCCAGTTTGAGATTTTCATGGATGATAGTGTTCAGCAACACCAGTGACCATCTCCTTCTTCCTCCTCCTCTTCCTCCTCCTTCTCCTTTGCTTCTACTTAACTCAGTCTTAAGTGACCAAGATATGCCGGAAGCAAAGGCAGATTAAAATTTGCAGTGGATGATACAACATCTGCTGATTTAACTCCCAGGGAAAAAAAAGAGAAGAAAATTGCAGTGAGGCTTTGAAAGAGGGTGTAATGTAGAGGGTTAATGGGGAAAATGAAGCAGCTTGAAGTTAAAGTCATGGCAGCCATGTGATTTGACAGACTGTTTCCCTGGGTGGCAGGTGGAAGAGCAAGGCCCCATAGAGGGTGTGTCGGAAACAGGAATGATGTGATTGCAGTGTGCTGTAACCAAAAATAAAGGCAAGCCGACCCCTGCTTATCTCCGCAGTAGCCTGCTATGCAGCAGGGCGAGCAGGAATGGAGATTAGTAGCTTCACTCAAGTGCACTGTCTCTGCTTTATACATTAAGTGCTTTAAAGCAAGCAATCATTTTAATGCTTTGCATTTCGACGCTTGCAGCCTACATCTTCCCATGACAATGTACCAGAAAAGTTTAAACTTTCCTTCTAGGGATTTACATTAACCACGGCATGCCCACACCACCTCTAATTCTGTTTTAGAATTAGATAGAGGGTTTGCCTTAGGAAAATTCAAATCCTATGCCAGCAGTTTATCAGATGGCTTCTAGCTAAGGGACATATTAAAGGACAAGACCTGATTCTGCAGCCAAATGGCCACATGCAGGCCAGTGAACTGCACACTATAAATAACCATTACTCAGCTAGACTGAGGAGAGGGAGAAGAGGAGAAAACATCCCACACATAGCACACTCTCCCATTTGCTGAACTGCTCCTTCCTTCTGGAGGCACTGAAAACAAGAAACACTGTGGGTTCAGCAGGTCACATCCCTGCCCAGTCCCAGCTCATTTCACCATCTCAAAATAAATTAAGAAGCAGGCGGTGCTGTGCAGAGGAAGGAATGGGGACTATTCCTTTTACCTTAGGCCTGTCTTTGACATCAGCTTTGTGCTGGTGCAACTGTTCTGGTTAGGAATCGAGCCAGACCACAGGCACATCTCCCTCCTCGCTATCATCCCTGGGGGAGGATGTCTAAGAGAGAGTGTCAGGACAGGGCAAGCGTGCGGCAACACACATCCCAAGCCCGCAGCCAGCCGCAGCAGCCTACAGCACAGGGATTTTCCGAAGAAAAAAAAAGAAAAAAAAAAAATTTAACATTACTGAATGGGTTTTTCTTCTGTAAAGATGCCCCTTCCCTTTCCAAACCCACACAAACTTTTATAATCTACAACATCCTCTGGCAAGGACTTCCACAGGTTACGCAGTTGGCGAAGCAGTACCTCCTTTCATTTTGAACCTGCCAGCTGCTGGTTTCAAAGTGATGTCACCAAACATTTTTTGGAAAAGGCAGTAATTTCGCTATTCACCTGATGCAATGTTAATTTCTTCAGACCTGACTCATTTTCACTGTGATAGGCATCTTCATGCCAGTGGATATATTCCCTTTCCTGCAGAAGAACACAGATGTTGCCTTCCTAGCTGGTACTTTTTATCTTTTCTCTTAATTGAAATTACCTTCTGCATCCTTAGTTTTATAACTAAATGTCCCGTATGTTGACGGTAATGCAATTTATAGAAATTCAGCCGAAGAAAGTAGGTAAATTTCTTTAAATAATAAATATTAGAAAGATAGCCATTAAAGTCAATTGAAATGATGGTACTTGGAAATTAAATGGTTAAAAATTATAATTTCTTTCAAATTTAGAAAGCACTCCAAAGTCAGTTCTTTCTGTGGCTGCAAAAGACATACTATCATATTATTTTTTGACATGGGAGCATTTCAGGCAGTCAACCTGACAATTTCAGCTAATTCAGCTCACGCCATTGGACCTCATGTAAGGACAGAGAACTAAATGGCTCTTGCATCTGAGGAAATGGAGTAGCTTTGACTTCACTTACCAAGAACCCTATCTATCAGCAGTTGGGTCTGCCAGCCACCCCTCCAACAAGCCAAGCTTGCGCTGATCTCGGTGAGGACCTGCATCAATACCGCCACCATTATCTCCTGCAGAAAAAGATTTTCTACCTCTTCAAAAGCTTAAGTCTTTAATTTTTGCAATTGTGAAGATGATACTAGCATACAAAGCAAGGCTAACACAGTGCTGATCTGACAAACAAGCAATGTCTCTTACAAAGAACTGGAGGATCCAAAAGGAAAGATGTCTGTTGCTAAAATAAGCTAATATACTTTAAAAGAGGCAGGTACCTCCAGTCCCATACTGCAGCAGCAAAAACCTGGAGTAACAATGACTGCCCAATATTATGAAACCTGTAACCACAGTATGACTGAATAAGCCTGCAACCAAGCATGACAAGAAAGGAATTCCAGTGCTCAGCACAATGTAATTTTAGATGGAAGTGGATATTCTGTTGTGATACAACATAAATGAATATAAATGAATTAAACCTCTTTAACAGCTTCTCAACAACAATGCGTATTAAACGCTCAGAGAAGTTCCTCCAGGCAGCAGTGATTAAATAAATGTAAAATGCTTTCATATGAAAAGGGCATGATCCTGTGTCAGGAAAGAAAGGTTTGACTTCCTTTTAACTCCAGCTTCAAAGCACCTACATTGAGCACAGTAACATACACGGGACAGGTCAGAGTCAGCATCCAGCCCCAAAGAGGAGTCTAAGGAGCAACCCAAAGCTCATCAACAGCAAGATCAAAGCAGTGCTCCTTCAGGGAAGGAGAGGTACTATCAAGCCAGCACAGCTCCTAAGGTAGACTTGCTGGGAAGAGGACATGAAGATAAGAGCTCTTAGAAAAGAGCCAAGTTCATTAATTCCGTGTGTTGGTCAGTCGCTATTATACCGTGTCTTTGGTGAATGGAGATAGCATCCTCCCTTCACCCCAGAGCGAATGGCTGCCGGAGCCCAGCTGCAGCAGTCAGGTGCAGGGGGAGGCAAGGATGAATCATGCACTCCAGTGTTTTAGCTGGAGAGGTCTATGTGTTAATGATTGGTTTAACAATTATTTATGCACAAACAATCACCCAGATTTTCTCTGCAGAAAAAATACAGCAAACTAGCCACAAGCTTTCAATTGACTCATTCCCCTGCATCCCGTATCCGTATGAATGTGACGAGGTTGCACACCAAGTCATAGGCAATTGATCCATGCCTTTGAGCCAGTAACACACGAAGCAGCTGTCTGGTTTTCTGCTGGGATGCAAAAAATTCTCCCCAGAATTCCCTACATAAACCATGCTACTGGTTTCACTTAAAGGTTTGATACAATGCAAACATTGGGGATGTGAGTCTGGGCAAAGCCAGAAAAATGTTTGCACGTTAAAAAATACATCCACAAAACTACTGGGTTTTAAATGGATCATCTCAGGAGCTGCTAACAGTAATGGGATGTTCAGTGGCTGAAATGCCTTTAACAACGGAGTGATAACCATACCTCCCAATTCAAGCATCTCTCAGGACAGTATATGCCCTGTCTCTTGCACCCTCTACAACACAGGAGTTACTGTGGCAGAGCGTTGCCCATCTCATCGGCAGCCCGGTACAACAGTGGGAACTCCCAAGGCAGACGAATAAAAACAAAAACTTGTTACACATGATTGCCAACTGGTCGCAGACCATGAGAAGTGGGGATACTCCAACCAGTCCTCAGGGTAACAGAAGGGCATCTAACACGGTGTAACTTGTGTTTTCTGCTATGCACCACAGCACATACATGATGCCACTTAGAGACAGAACCAAATTCAGATTTGGAGAATTAGTCCGGTCTGACGAAGCTTTGGTCAGCCTTTCCAACACCTCCTACTTTGAGCATCAGCACTTCTTCATTTTAAGCAAGAACAAAACACCAGTTTTTCTGCAAAGCTTCTGAAAAGTTCAAGTTGCGATGACTGCAATCCAGCCCCTGCTGATATTCGCCAGTGGCAAGCTGTAACTTCTGCTTTCCTAGCAACCCTACACCTTTCCTCTTCCCATTTGCCCGCTTTGTCCCCTCCCTGCATTCTGCCTCACACCAAGTTCACAAAAGCCCAGATGTAGGGACTATTTTTTTGTTTCTACAGCACCTGTCATTTATAATTCCTCACCTCTCCAAGCGTTTGGAAGCACGATCTGCTGTAAATACTAATTCCAATGATACATTTTTTTTTTTTACCATCATAGCTCTCCTTCTCCTTTTGTACTTCTTTTTCTGTTTTTTATTTTTCTTTCCAACTTCTTAAATTTCATCTATTTCTTAGCTGTAATATGTTTTAAAGAAAAAAATCTGTATATTCTTTTAGATGAAACCAGTCTTCTGCACTACAAACAGTAAATATTTCATGTAGCACAAACACATACACACACATATTTCTTGTCACCAAGTGCCTGACAGCATTTCAAATGTTAGGGAAAGTTTCTGTGTCTAATAAAATGGAACAAATTTGTGACAGTTGATTTTATATAACTTATCTTTATAAGTTATACAAAAGAATCCCACCCCACACCTACAGCAAAGAAATCTGGCCGCCACATATTTAATTAAATGCCCAGTGGAGTTTACTAGTTGGAAACTAGCAGAAGATTTACTGAAAGCAGTTAATGGTCAGATAGCCTGAGTGGGAAGCTTTAGTTGAGACTTATTAGAATTGGAGATTCAGGAAATAGAAGCGTGCAGATAATTTAGAAACAATTTTAACTGCAGAGCTCCAGGTTCTGTCTGGCACATGTCACAACTTGTCAAGGACTGGTATCACTGCAGTCATCGTCAAACTGTCCTTCCCGATAGCGTCAGTCCACAAGAGCTTCACCTTCACTCTGCTCCAAGCAATAGTGATAATTTCAGCACTAAAAATGGGAATCCTCCTAACATCTCTTTGCTAGAAGGAAAGGGAAAACCTCTCCAACTTTTAGGATAGTCAAGAAAATTAACTTTTCTGTTCCTCTCAGGACAGAAGGAAGCAAACTGGCAAGTCAAAGACCAAGGCAAGGCACACGGCTAGCTTTTCCCATTTCTGCCATCAGGGTGTGCTGAGCCCTAGAACAGGTGGAAACAGAAATCAATGCCTAAATGTGGTCTCAGAATTGCACCAACTCCCAGCCCAGCCCCAAATGTTGGCTGGCTGCTCTAAATCGACCTGCTGGAGAGGGCTGGCATGCTACAGGCCCGGAAAACCAGCAGCTGTAGCAGGCTTCACCTCCTCCCTCAGCACTCACCCTCACGCTGCTTCAGCACTGCCCAGTGCCTTCTCCTATTGCCTCTGCCTCTCGCGGGATTTTGGCCTGCATAAATATAAATAGCTTTAAATATACATAATACTCCTATTTCTTTAGAAAGCCACAGTGCCTCCAGGAGGGCCCTCTTCCCACGGCAGCCACAAGCAGCAATTCCCTGCCCTCTGTCAGGAAAGCCAGAAAGCTGTACCTTTAGGAAGGAATAAATTTACAAGTAAGGTGAGGTAAAAACAGCATAACCGCCCTGTGACAGTGCTTCCTTCCATGACTCCTCCTCCATCCTCATTACAGGACTAAACCGCTTTCTCTTGCATCTGCTGCCACTTGTGTCTGGTTTCAAATGAAAACCACATTTGAGGCCCCCTCCCAGCAAAGCACAGGGACAGAGCTGGGCTCTTTGCAGATTCAACTCCACCACCCCGAGTGCCAAGGAAATAAATATACGGTATTTCAGAGGCGTAGGACATAAATTCTGGCTTGGTTTAGAACCCTGTGGGCAGTAAAGTGCTCTGCCCATTAAAACATAAATTATCATCTGAGTATAGCTGATGAGAGGCTGGGACTAATAGGAAGTGGTACTAAATCAGAATTATAGGAATGCTCTTTCCAGTCTGACTGTGGGAATTTACTCTCCTCCCTAGTGTGCCTCAAGATGGCAGAAGAAAATTAAGGTTAGTTTGTACGGGAGCTAAGTAAATTGTTACCCCCCCCCCCCCCAAATACATCCTTATCAATAAAGTATTTTCTTAATCCCATCACCCATGATTGTAGAACACCTGTCATCCCCAAACTTCCAAGTCTTTATGAAAAGAAGAAATTTAATTTCACAATCATCCTCTGAATCAGGTAGCAGCAGCATTAATCGTAATACTAGGTCTACTGGGAAATTGAGCCTGGCACTCATTACCAGAGCTGGGCTTTCAAAAAAATCACTCAACATGGTGGCTATGAATTTCCTTTGAAAAATCTGAACCTGTAACAAAACTGTGCTGAGTCCCCTTGGAAAACCTGGCCCTGTGGAGCACATAGAAACCCCTGTGCTCTCTCAAAGATTCAGTCCCCGAGTCCCCACACAGACAACAGCTTCTCTACAGTTGGGAGGGTGCAGATCCTTTTCCCCTCCGTCATTAAGTCCCGTCCAGAAAAAGATGAGGGTGAGGCACCAGCAGCAGCTCTGCACCACCACAAGGTTCATTACTGTAAAGCACAGTGGTTACGTGCACCTAGACATCACCCGGGAAGACAGCAAGGGCTATCACCCTGCCTCGTTGCTTTGTCTCTTCTCAAAGCTGAGAACTGAATCCAAGGTCTACTGCCTCCCAAGCAGCAGCTTTCTACGAGGAGTTCTAACGTAAGCAAAATTTTACATCTGCTTTTATAGCAAGGGCTATAACATTGACAGAACTTAAAACTAATAGCACAAATACCATTGCAGTAAGTGGAGGGGACTTCACCACAAACATTTGCTTGAGTTCCTGGCTTTACCTCACTGAGGACAGGCGTTATTAAGTCAACTTGTGAGATTTTTCTCAATGTTTATGTCGATTAGCTCATATCAGCCTAGGAAGCATGGCTTCAGTTCCTATCATGCCAGCCCTTTATCTCAGGGAAGGCCTGTTACCCTGATTGTAAAGATGGAGAATCAAGGCAAAAGGCAGTAATTTAGTGATGTACTCAGCGTAGCATTTAAGTCCACAACAGATCCAGAAATTTAATCCAAATCATTTCAACTTTTCGCTATAGTTTTAACCCAGACCAATTCTTAACCCCTCTTCTGGGAATTAGGAAAAAGTAATCATGACAAGTTTAAAGTGCTTGGAGAGACCAAAACTGCCAGTTTATTTACGATCTACAGATAAATCAATACATTCAGATAAAGTTTCTGTTTGCCAGTAATATTTTCTTTGACTCCTGAATTTACCCTTTTCTCCAGATGCTCGTTTCCTAAGCAATACTAACTCGCGTCTCTTATTTATGGCCCATCCATGCTATTCTTTGCTCTCCGTTCCACAACCGGGCTAAAAGACGCTATTGAGATACAGCTCCTAGAGAACGGCTGTTCACTAGCTCACGTCTAGAAAGTGTTGCGAGTGTCACAAAGAAAGATTGCGCTCCCCTTCCATTTCTATAGTCTGTAACGCGTGCTTCCGGATGTATGTCCCTGGGCGTTCCTGAGAAAACAGGATTCTTGACACAGATATATATTTCCTAAATGATGACGGAAAGCCAAAATAAATCAAATGTCAATGTTTAGGAATAGACAATAACTATGGGTTCACAGCACCCATAGCTGCTCTGAACGACTGTGGAGGAATCCTTTTAACTCTAGGTTTGGCTTCTTGCACTACTTGCACCACATAACTAAAGTTACTTAAACTCTGCTGGAGACCTATATAGAGCAGAATAGCCACAAGCTAAAGCAGATTACAATGGCTTCTTGTTTTTTCCCTCCCAACACAGTGATGTCCTATTGTCCATTATAAGTAAAGTGGAAAATCAGTCCTGCATTGAAACAGCAAGCCTTTGCGGCATACAACACAATTGGACCGTGCTTCCATGCCATCTGAACTAAACAGGAGTGGAATTGTTACACAAGTCCCAAGGTGCCCAGTGATGTGAGATGTGGTTTTTATTTATTGGAGAAGACACTTGCATACTCTGGGAAAAAGTTATTTGCTGGCCTTAAATCATCTACGCAGGACCAACTAAAGAAAGCCTGCAAATATATCAAGAAGGGATTTAGGAGTGAATATGGAAAGACAGGACTGAATACGCCGAAAGAACACAAGTGGAGATAGGTTTAAGAGCCAAGGGTGCAGAAAGCAACATATTTTAGAATGGAAGAGCAACCTTGCCTCCAGTGCTCCTATGGGCACTGCACAAAGATACTTTCCACTTTCAGAGCAGGCCACGCACCAGCCAGAAGGATCACACAGTCTCGCAGGCTACAGGGATGCTGGATACTTGGGGTGGGATTTTCAGAGATCCTAACAGCTACTGAAGGACTCAGTTCACGATCAAGCTAGTAAGGGTTTCCTATCTCAGAGATCCTCCCTTTTTGGCATGTTTTTACACAGGGTTTGGGACACGAGTCTTACATTTCCTTACACCTGCAGCTGAATGCGTATCCTGAAAACGAAGTCAGCGGAGAGGGGGGCCAAAGGGGCAGTACAGTTCCCCTGCCTCCGTACCCGCCAGAGGATTTGGGGAGAACACCCTGCCCCTTCTCAAAAGGGACAACCATGAAAACCATCCAAGGGATTTTTCCTTGCAGTGACCAAAGCAAAACTACCATCTTGTTGGTTTCATAATGCCCCAAAACAATAATATTTTGAAACAGAAATGCTTAATGTAATTTCCTCTGTCTCTCATTACAATGTTCTCCCAAGGGTGTCACAAGCTCCTCTGCTGGCTGTTGTTCAGCACGTGTCCTAACGGAGCCGACCCCAACACCCAAGCTGAGGAATGGCTGTGCCTGACGCGCGGTCTCATCGTCCTGCACAGTCTTATTTGCCTACTGCACTATGCAAATCATGCCAGCCACACCAAAATAATAGGAATGGTAAATGTTATTAAATTCCAGAGTACAAAGGATGCCTAGCCCAGACATCATTTCCTTGTCATTAATTCGTACTCAACACTTCATAAACTTTTATTGTAAAGAATGCATTCGGAATTTAAAGAAATTCTGAAATTCAGCAATATCCAGTGATCATGCTCAGTGTGTAGTCTGCATGAGAGAGAAATTGTTGTGTCTGTTTGCTGTTGTGAAGTGGTAACCCATATGTTCCTCACATTAGGAAGATACTTAATGTATGCCCTTGGCAAATAACAGACTATGGAGCATCTGAAACAAACAGAACCATCACCCAAAGATGAGACATATTTCTGTTAAAATTTAAAAAAAAAAAAAAAGTTTTCTTAAAAAAAAAAAACAAACACAAGCAGCAGCTATTTACGGTAAATTAAAAAGGTATCTATGAAATCTCACTTATGGTAATATAAAACTATTCCTGAACTTTAATTATTATGATGAACTGGTCTCCTGTGGCTTGTTCATTTCACGCAGCTAAAAAGAAAATGTTAACAGTCTTCTAATTATATCAGTTTTCTGTGTTAAAAAAAAAAAACTGGCTCGCATTTATTACTCCGTCTAGGGAAGTTATGGATCATCTTGCTATTCACTTAATGCTTTTAATTTACATATCAGAAATACTAATAAGTGTGGCGTTATTAGATCATATTCCCTTTCACTTCCAACCCAAGAAAATGGTCCACTTTGTTTAGCTGCCATAATTAAATTAATTTATTTTCCTATGGCATGGTTTTTGATAAGGGCTTTTATCAGAAGTTTGACTGTATTAAGCTTAATAGGACATCTCTCATTAAAATAAAATGCAAAAAGAAAATATGTTTCATTAAATCAAACAATGGCTTTGACCCCCACCCAACTCCATTTTGGCTTCATTAGCATATTTAATAGAGGAGATAATTGTGCCTTTCGCTTGAACAAGAGCCACAATCTGAAGTTCTGGACTTGTTTAAAATTCAGTAGATTATTTCAGGATCGTGTGATGAGCAGCAGTGCTGCATCTAGAGATGGTCACAGCAGAAATGGCCAAGAAACTAGATTTGGCACATTTTGAATTTGTTTGACGTTGATTTTCTGTGGTGCTCATAGCACAGTACCCAAGGAATTTGCTCTTCATTCCCTAGAGTAATTACAATATATTCCAATGGTGTCAATTAAAAGATATCCTATGGTTGGTTCCCCATAGTCCACTCCTAGAAGACACAGAAGTGTCTGTCTGAAAAGGAACTGACCCATAGCCTAGGATATCAACCTCTAAACACACTGTATTGGGAGAGCTAGTTCTTGTTTCCAGCAGAAACAATCTCTGGTGATCTTTGGGATCATTACTGTTTAGGCCTCCAAAAGGAAAAGGAAAACACAAATAATTTTTCAAAAGACAAAAAAACTACCTGAAAAAGCTCAACTTTCAGAATAAGATGAGGGGGATGTTTGAGAGAGAGACTGAGGTTTTGACTTCTTGCCATTTCATCTGATTTCCACTCCCATTTCTAATCTGTTTCATCCAGGTAGGATGCAGCATCCCCTAACGTGCCTGCCTGCCCAATGGCTCTGTGCCTTTGAAGCTCCCTTACCATTCCCAGCAAGTGGGGATAGGAGACTAACCCCAGGGGTCCAACAGATACCGACACGGGACAAAGAAAAGAAGAACACATTCTGGTTTGGGTTGAATGCTGGATAGGAAAGGAAAAGGAACTTAACAAAGATCTTGGGGCTGATTCTGAGCCATACAGAGACCCTTTCAGGCTGCCAAAATAGTCTCAGTGTAGGTGAAATTTGGGCCTCTCACAGATAAGTAGACACCGGTTAAGAATCCGATAGTACACCCTCCTGGTAGGCAACAGACAGGCTAAGGAAATAAAATGTGCAGTGATCAATGCTGTCTACACATCCCATCCATCATTGCCTGAATGAATCCAGAGAGTGATTTTATCCTAATAACACGATGTCAGTTAGGATCATTCTTTTGTTCTTCTGGCACCTTCTTCTTCTTAAGAAGTTTCTCAAGAATTTTCTAAAGTTGAAACTTTTGCCCAACCAGCTGTATTGCTATCTCATAGCCTCTTTAAACAGATTTCTGCTCACAGTTGAACAGACATTAGCTGCCATAACAAAGCAGCAGCCCATATGCAAAGTTTGCTTGTTTGCACCATAGTGTCCTGTGCTTCAACTCAAAGCCAAAATGCCCATATGGCCGCTGGAAAAAAAGAAGGGGGGGGGGGGAAATGTAGAGGAAAATGTTGAGTTGCTTCTGCTGGGAGGAAAGAGGGATTGTCAATACAAAAAGTGGACACCTCATCAGTGTAAAGGTAAAGTTTGTCATTCTGCTGCACAATACAGCGGCTGGGAATTGAATGGACACAGCACAACAATTTCTTCTAACTACTGCTTCTCTCCTTCCCCGCTCTGGGCCCAACCTCCTACAACAGGGGACCTCCGAGACCTGCTGGGATCACAGAGCACATGTTGCAGATCTGAACAGCCCACATACATCTAGTAAAGGCAAAATGGCACACCGAGTTCATGACACTATTTATATAAGGCAAAATTTTTCATCAAGCTGTTATCAAAGAGTACATTTCATAAGCTGCTCATATACCACACAGAGGAGCTAAATAAAGAGGGTTGTCTTCAGCACCAAGATCAGTTTTAAGGGAGAACTCGGGCTTAAAGCCAAACCGGAGCTAGGTTTGAATTTTTATTCAAAAAGCTGGTAAGCTATACTCTTAAAATTCTAGCCCAAAATAACGGGGGGGAAAAAAAAAAAAAACCTCTCAAAATAAAAGTCCTCAGATCTCTGGATATTTCTGCCTTTTAGGGCTGGCCCAGAAATAGTACCTTTTTAAACTGCAGTCCTTTGAGAGTTCCAGCATCAGGAATACTTAAATCAGAACTCAAAATTATTGTGTCGGTTTCAAACCTGCACTTGGGCAGGAGAATAGCAGCAGCAGCAGCAGCAACACAAATGATTGCACGGAGGAAGCAATCTGCCAGCCCCTGTGGAGAGTACCTAGAGCATATGTTCAGTGCAGCATGCAAACATCTTTGATTGTACCAGGCAGATCAACAATGCTCTGGCTACACGTCTTTAACAGTGGGAAGCAGGAGATTGTGGCATGAGGCTTCTCTAACTCTGCTGCTGCTGTCTGAGTTTATTATATTTATACATTTTATGGATCATCACTTCTGCAACTCTGAACGTACAGTGTGCTGGTCACAAGAACGGGAAATGGATGGGGCACACAGTGGGGTCCTGGTGACAAACGTGGCTGGTTTCACCGCTTCTGCTGCAGTTTTCTTTAGACTTGTCTGAATGCTAGTTGCATTTTCAGTCCTGCTGTTACTTGTATTTGCTCCTGTGCTAGAGTGAATTCAGATGTCCTTCCCGTCTGCACAAGGTTTCCTTGTACACAACCCTTGGCATTTCTTTGGGCAAACTGGACAGAAATAGCAGTGCTCAATTCACTGTTGTGCCCTTGTTGTCTTACCTAGATGGCTCCTAGACTCAGTTCTCTGAAAATAAGACTTGGGAACCTGTACATGCCCCTAATACATACAGCTGTACAAAGAATTAATCTTTTTAATATGACTGAATCTGAAAAAGAAAAAAGTTGCAGTATTTCTTTAGATCAGATCAACCAAAATTAAAAATTTTATATTATTCTTGGAGGGTCAGAGCCTGCACCTTTTGAAAGCCACAGTAAGAAAATTTTAAAAGAAAATAACAATTCAAAACAAGGATATTAAAACAACAACAACAAAACAACACCCAACCCATCTATTTTTCCAAGGTCTAGAAAAAATATGGATCAAATGTTTTTCCTTATTTTTAGCCGAAATGATATAAGCGCATAACTAGCTTTGGTTGACACAAAAATTTACTTTTTTTCAGTGAAAAAATACATTTTTGTCCAGTTCCACAAGTAACTACAGACACTTGAGGACGGATGAGATTGTTTCAAAACAAAACAAACAAAAAAAGCAACATAATGAGACAAGAGAACTTCTTTCTTCTCTCTAGCTCCCAGTACACCACAGCAGTTCCCAAGTGCCTGCCATGCTCTTTCCATGCCAAATTTCACAACCACAATAGCAAGAACATAAAGTTATTTTGTGTCATTCACTTGCATTTTGAAATGAAAATTAACTTCATAACCTTGAACAATCAATACCTTCAGATAATTGAAACAACAATGGAAATTTTGATCTACAAATGTGATTACCCAAACCACAACCAGGACAGGACATGGGGACTTACAGCCACATTTCTGAGAAGAAAATGCCAGCTTCCCTTGTACCTCTAATATTACAGTCTTATTTTCACCCGTGTCAGCAAAAATTAGCACTAAACCAGTCTCTTATTTCCTTCTCTTCCTGAGAGGAAACACCGGAGCTTTTCCTGGTGCACACAGCATTCCCCCTTTTACCACTTACTCCATTTATTTTCTGAATCTTGGCAAGATGCTAACCTAGTCTGTCTAACCACAGTACTCCAACTGCCAGACATTAATGTATCTGTTTTAGTCACTCATCCACCCCCAAAATTGACAGTTTGAAGAATTACCAGCTCCCAATACATGAAACTTAACTAAGCCTGGACAGCTGTATCAGTGAACAACCTAGATTTCCATGTTAGTATGACCTTGCTCGACACAAAGCACTTCAGGTATTTTATCAGCTTGTCTGTGAAAAGCATTTGATCTCTTTAGAGGTATAAAGCAGGAAAAAGCAAGCACAGTTTGCCTAACTATGAATTTACCATGAACAGTTGAAATGCACAGCTTAGATCAGCATCCATAACTAAAATTAAATCAATCCCCTTCTCTATTCCAAATGTTCCTCCAGTCCAGCTTAAACGAACATCTATGAGAAAGGCAAATAAATTGTTCTCCTGATAGTAAGTGAAAAGCCTACGGGGGGGTGTGGATTAAAATAAGGACAAGGACCAGTCTTCACTCTTCAGTCCCCCAGGCCCTACATCTCCCAGGCAGCCAACTCGATCGAGAAATGCAGACGTCCATCACTGCCAGGTCCTGCCCAACTGGTAACTGCTCTTGACATGCAGTCTTCTGCTCTATTCACACACTATTCATGCTTCATATTGTCACAGCTTAAAAGTTTGATGAGGGTATGAAAAAAAGAGAATGGGACACAACTACATAAAATGAGGAACAGCACTGAAGAGATGAATATAAAAACATTCCTTCCTCTCATAACAAAAGAAACTGTGGGACACGTAATTGAACTTAAAAGCAACAGTACTTTAGAAACATTTTTATTTGTACACAGTTCAATCTTAATTTATTGTACAGTTTACTTGAGAAACTCGCTGGCCCAAGATACCACTTAGGTCTAGAATTCAGAGGAATTTAATTAAAGGGTAATGACTAATTTCTGGAGTTGGAAAGATTTTGCTCTCATTTCCACAAAACAATTTGCTGAGCCTTCCTCAGCAAGTTCTCACCATGACTTTGATCAGGGCCAGTAAAAAGAGGGCTCCCAGCTCAAACCAGCTGGGTGAGAACAATCTCCTGTACAGTACAGACCATCAAAAAACGCAGAACAGCTTCTCAAGCTGCAACAACACAGGGAGGCTCTGGGCTCATAAGAAGTGTTTGATAATAATGAAACTAAAAGCTGGGATGAAGAGGGAAAATAAAGAAAACCAAACCAACCCTCTCCTTCCTCAAAAATAAATAGTACAGGATGGCAAACTGATGCAGGATAATCTTGAAGAGACTCTTCAGAGCAGAGAACAAGAGACAAGCAGAGCTTTTGGTATAGGAACTGAGAGGCCTGAAGGTAAGAACAAGGAGCTGCAAATTATTGCAGAAAGGGAGGAAAGACCACAAATGCCTTCAGCAATCACATGGTGACAGCAATATGAATGGTCGTATGGCATCTTCCACCATAGAGCACAAAATTGTCATTACCTGAAATGGGACTTTCTTGGATTGTCAGTGGGATACCAGCACCTAAAGAAGTGTCTGCAGGCTTGTAATTGTGAGGAGAAAGGTCATGCTAGAGCAGGCGGGATAGACAAGCTAGAGAAAAGGCTAGAAAAGAGGAGGGATTAGCAACAACAGAGGAAGGATCTATTTTCTGGGACACTACACAGCAATGGCTAACACTATTCCTGTTCAGTTGAGGGAGCTGGGCCATTGACTTCAATAAAAATAAAATTGGGCCTTAAAGTTGTAATGAACTATTTATTAATTAGTATGCCCTAAATGTTCGGAAAAAGCTATTACTTAATGTGCATTATTCTCCTCTCCAATCTTCTTTAAATGAAAGGAGTTGATTGGACTGATGATAGGATTGAGAAATACAGACTCTTGCCATCTGAAGATGCCCAGTTACATCCTTTTTGCTTAAATTTCATCAAAAGCTAGCACAAAAGGGATGTCAATGACACAACAGCAGAGCCAAATGCATCTGGCTTTACTGAGTCTAATTGTAATATCAAGTGCCTTGTTGGGTTGTGTCTTTTGGAAACAAAAACAATCCATTGTGATACTCTGGAAAGGTTCCTTCTCATCTGCATGGAACTCATTTAAAAAGGATGATTTAAAACAAAAGAAACATTATCCAATATTAGAAGTAACCGTTAGCAAGGCTCATTAATGCAATGCACTGAAGCTACAGTCTCTGCAATTCTATTGCATAGCTAAACTACTGTAATTAAACCATAGTTCCTCTGTGTTATTTAGCAAAGTAAATAATTACACCGTGCCCCTGAGGTTTATTGTTAATTTGTAGCATCAGGCAGAAACCCTTGCTGTCATTTCTAAACCTCCATTTTATGGGATCATATCCCTATAGTGCTGCCCTGTTACTGTACTGAATGTCGAAGCGACTGCACTGACATTTTATCCTGTTGTGTTCCGCATCATGAGTACCAGTCATTACACTGCCTTATACACACCTGCATTTGTATCCAAGGCAGCCATCAAAACTTCAGACCTTACGGGCAGGGCCTAAATAATCAACGTGGGTTTATTTCACGGGATGGGAAAGCTAGTTTCCCCTATGCACCGAAAAGGGTCTGGATTCATTCACTTACTGAAATTTGACTTTTTTTTTTTTTGGTCCAGAAACATAAAGGTTAGCACAGCAGGACTACAGTCATTTCCAGCATCACCTCTCCTTCGATAAGCATGGCTCTTCCTGCACCCTTGTTATGGACAGAGCCTCTGCCCTTGAGCTCCCAGACTGCAGGATTACATCCGAGAACAGAAATTCACCCCCTTGGAGAATATCCATTCTTCTACAACCCAGCTGCCCAACTAATTTAACTAAAGACAGGAAAACAGAGCAACAGGTAATAATAATTTTAAAAAAATATAAAAATCGTTCAACATCCCTGAAGTTTTTAGGTTATGCTGAGGGGGCACAAACCTGTTCTGGAAGCCCCAGAACAAAAGCAGGGCCGGCAGGATTACAGCTACATCCCAGCCCAGGAGCTGTAACAGGGCTGGGACTGCACAAAGTGACAACCGGTCCGTTTTTAATGGCACATTTAGACAAATATCCAGCATCCCTATGGAGTCTGTGAGGCTGGAAAGGGGAAACAAAAGTGCAATGCCCCGATAGTCTCAGTATTCAAGCCAAAATAATTGTATTCACCGACATCCCCAAAGATGAGGCCACTTATTCCCACGTATCAGCAGGAAAATTAATACAGATGTCAACTTTAGCCTTTCCAGTCTGCGAGTTGCAGCTTTCTCCTCCTAAGGAGGAAGATGTGGTTTCTCTTGTTTTCATGCTCCTCCCAGTGGCAGAAAGGAAAGGCCTGTCTGCTGGCAACACAGCAGAGAGACTTTTTTCCCCCCTTCCCTTTGGCCATTCTCACAGTCCCTTTTAGCTAAGAGCCGGGAAAGACTCATCGTGATGCTCTACCTGCCCAGGATGAATCAGGGAAAAGCTCTCCTACACAATCATGAATTTAATATTCCATTGCCTTGGAAAACCTATGACTATACGTCAAATATAGTAATAATAAAGGTGATGAAATAAAGGTATCCAAGAAAGGGAAAAGAGACTCAAGAAAGAAAGAAAGAAAGAAAAAAAACCTTTCCACAGGATACTGGTTTTCTCTGAGAGACTCCGCATATTTGCTAGCATTTAAATCAGTAGTTTGTATCTAGCTGCCCAGGACAAGAGATTACATTTCACTCCCTCACAACAGATTCCTAAGGAAAGCTCTTTAAAGTTGCGTGTTTATGCATACATACATATAATTAAACATTGTATTCAAAATTCTGTATTCAGTCCAGTATGGTCTGGAAACTGGGACGTTGGGCCAGAATCTCAGCTAGCAGTAAAATGGCATGTTGATTAGCTCAATATGACAAGCGAAAGGACCACACATCAACATCATTCCCCCGGCTTCAGCTGAACTATGCCGATTTGTATCTGCTGCATTTCTGGCCTGTTGTATTCTGCATTATTCTGCTTCCTAAGGTGCTGGGATGACAGCTGGATTATCGCGGGGCTTCCTATCTCTTGTTGAAGAGCGGCTGCTTTTCACCACAGCTAAGAGTATACTTCCCTGATGAATGAAAGGACCACGTTACCGTCCCTCTATGTTGCTCTGGTGAAGCTTTACAAGTATCTATCATGTGCTCCAATATGTATATATGGTACGCAGAGGAAGTGAGAGACTCAGCCTATACATACAACTCAGCCCTTACAATCTGCATGCTAAAACATCAATAGCATTCTCAGTACTGTAGAGAACATGGCAAAAGTTGTGAAATACACTTTGCAGATGAGAGAAGGAAACATGGATCAGAGTTTGTAAAGGATTTGGAGATCCTTCAAAATTAAAGACACTGCACTGTAAGGTATTTTTATGTAGATATTATGGTGTGCCATCATTTCTCTTAGGAAATACATTTTGAAGTTGACGTTACAACATAAGTAAAGAGCTTAAGGATTTTTTTTTTTTTTTGGCTAGAGAAACTATTTTCACCTAAAAATTCAAGTCTTGAGGTAAACAGAAATAGACTTCCTGCACAAGTAACATTAAAGTCAGAAAAGCATCCCATAAAATCTGTAGCTTTCTACAACTGCTGTAAATCTTAGTGGGTGCCTGCAGCTCTGCAAAGCTAATTAGCAACATAGCCGAGACCTGGCATCACTGGTTAAACTTTGAGCTCAGAGTGATTCCTGAACATCAAACTTTTACCTCTAAAAGTAGTGTGCTGACTTTTAATATCTTTACTTAAGCTGACAAATGCTGACACTGTCCAAACAATCCAAAGTTTGCCCCTCGTGAACTTTTCCATCACTGCTGTCAGATCTCTGTATTCCCTAACAAAGGGGAAATAACAGAATATGGGATGGCAAAAGACCACGTATAAGCTATTATTTGTTTTATAGTAATAGGTTGTTATATTCTTTCTTTCAAAGTTGGCATTTAATTTAATGAACCACCTTTCTCTATAGTTGCTTTTTAATGTATTGTGCCATGTTTCTCACGGTGCCTCAGCCTCGTTTCCTTTTGCTTTTCCCATTGGCATTTAATTTACTGAAACAAAAAGTATTACTGCTATATCTTACAGTTAAGATTGTGATGATTAAATGTCCACCACCATATTATTTTTAAGCAGCAGTTTATTTAGCCTCAGTGAATTGTTACATGTATAATCCAACTTCATTGTGTGTTGTGATTTGGAAGGTAAAATACTGTCACTGCTAACATAGTTCAGGACACTCTAAATTGACTCCGAGATTTCTTAATACACAAGAAAGGACAAAGTAGGATTGGAGATGACCTACTGAATCATCTAGGCCATTTGCTAGCTACCACAGGCTACCACGCTGTATTATCCCATTTGTAAACTCTGTTTTAGCAGCGGTCGTTTGACTGTTCCTTAGGGAGCAGTAAGCATTCCAGAGCCTCACCACCAACGGGCACAATGGCTATTGGACTGAAGTGGCTACATCTCTGTTGCCAAAATGTAACACAAAACCCCCCAAAATGGCTTTACAATACAAAAGTGCTTGTGAATCCTAAACACTCATGGAAAAGGCTGACATTTCAAACTGTTAAGTCAATTCATCCCCTTTGAGCTGCAGAAAGCGCACCTCTCACAAGACAAATCCCCAACAAATGCCAGCCCCAGCTATCTCCCATCTCAGGCAAAACCAGAGGCTATTAGAGAACCTGTGTGCATGCTGTTGGTACCCCATAAAAACAAACATTACCTTGGATTTTGTTCAAGGAAGTCTCATAAACACAGCCATGATGCTCACGATAATGAACTGTAAGCTTGCAGTTAAACACAGGCATAAGTGCTTTCCTCACACTTCCCTTCCACTTACGTCCTGTCCAGTATCAAAGCATGATTCCAGATTTCTCCCACCAAAGGCCTGATCCAAAAAACTAGAAATCAGTGGAAGTTTTCCCACCAGCTTTGCTGGGGTTTGGATTAGGACTCTCAGAAAAGGAACACACACTGAGTTTGGATAAACAGGCCACTTACTCTTGGCAATTCATGTCAATATATCTTAGTCTCCAAAACCAACAACACTCTTCTTCCAAACCTCTGGATGGATTCTCTCTCCTCTTTCTCTGGGTTTCCTATCCCTTGCCATTCTTTGTCTCTTTTAGGAGAAAAAAAAAGGCTACAGAGTAGGCAAAACCGGTCATCTGGACAGCTCTACTCCCAGCCTGGACTTGAACTGGCTCTTGCATGCATACTAATAGATACTGCTCACTGCTGTTCCTCTGAGCCCCTGACTCTGCTTTCGCACTGCACTCCCACAAAGCATTCACTTCTCCAGACAAGTCTTCAGCTCTATTATTCAAATACTTAACAGGTCCTTTGCCTTACTGGTCCTTATAAATCAGATTATCTCATTAGTACAGACATTTTGCTTTTACCGTCAATTTCTGATTTCGTTTAAGTTAGTGAAGGAAAGACAAGGAGTTATATAAGGAAGAATTTGTCTTAAGAAGCTTTACAGACAGCAATCCCTCATCTTGATAATTTTTAAGAGGTAGTTGCTTTCTTTTTCCTTTTTTTTCCCCCTCCTCCCATCAGTTTCTTTCTTTATCAAAGTACAATTAAGTAGGTTGACTGGATTGCAAAGTTTTGGTAACAGAAACCTCACTTCTCTCGCCTTTTTCGTTGATCTTTTCAAGCTTCTCTTTAAACAGTGCTTTAAAATGTTGTTGCTACTATTAAAAAAAAAGGAAAAAAGGCCTTGATAGATTGTAAACATGGTGCTTAGAGGCTTACTCCTTACCTCAGTCTCTTCAGAATTCAGCCCAACAACTCCTTTATAGCCAAGCTCTTTTCCTAAGGAACTGGAATATGCAAGGTACCTCTACTCTCTCCCCCTTTCTAATTTCCACTTAAGCCCTGTGGAGGGAAGCTTCTTAGGTACCAGCAGGAGGAGGAAAGGCAGCAGAAGTTCACAAACCCTGCTACGTATGGGAAAGAACAGCATTCCCATGGGTGATGTGCACGAGAACAGCAACAGGCCAGGGCGTAAAACTCCCACTTCTACGACAAAAATTGAGTATTCTCTATCTCAGCCATAAAAAAAAAAAATCCTTAATATGAAGCTTGTTCCTGGAGGCCTGCAGAATATCTCCTCGCCTTTTACACCCTTCCTGTATATGCCAAGTGCCCAAATCCATTACCTTGACAACACCGTGCATCACTGTAATAGCATGAGTCAGACTCGCGATTTTTGTGACCATAACAAAAGCAGACTCCCATCGATTGGCATGGAGCTCCCTGTTCGAAACTATAATTTCAGAAGGATACTTGCTTTAAATCTTGTTGATCTCTGCTTTGGGTCTTGCCAAACTTGCACATATACCAAAACCATTGGCTTGTTTTATGGTCTCATTTTAATGGGTTTGTCTGTACTCCAAGACCCAGCAAACAAAACAGATCAAAAACCCTCCATAAGGGGTTTCACTCACAGCTTCTTCCTCATCCTTTACACACCCAGTCTTAACAGGTTGAGCTCAGTGTCTGAACCATCTCCCATAGCTTCCAAATGACGGTTGCAATGTTCTATTCCAGACTAAAATCCAAGCGTGCAGGTGTTTCACTTAAAACCCTTTGGCATCTGCAAAGCTGGACCAAAGGCTTAGACCGGTGAAGGAAGGGATAAACCAACAAAACTGTATGTCAGGTTTTCTGTTGGAGAAACTACAGCTCCTAGCAGGTATCGATCCAAAGACAGGGATGACTGCTGACTAGCACGTGTTTGGCTGACAAGCCAAGAAAGTAAACAGGTTACAATAATGACAAAAAAGAACTGTCACCACAAGCACACAGCAGTACATCTTTTACAACATCCAGGAGAAAAGGGGTCAGACTTCTTGTGTTTCAGTTTGCTTCCCTTGTCAACATCCCCTTTTTGTCAGCTGTGCTGTATCTCGCTTAGTTTATGGACACATGACAGGGACACACCTGGCTATGAATTTCTGGCAGAATACTCCAATGCTATACCAAAGAAGCATATAGAAAAGCTCATGAAATCCAGTGGTAATTGGATTTCTCATCAATAACGTGGGCTATGCATTGCTATATAGTGTACCCAATAAGGCATGGTTTACTGCTTTTTGCCTGGTACCCGTTCACAGGCTTGTGGATATCAACATCTAGCACAAGGCAGAGAAGTACAAGACTCCCATTTTATCAGTCCTGTAAGCACTGTTAGACTGTTAGAGCAAATGCTAAAGCAATGAGAGAGGTGATTTCTCCACTTGGTCTTAGTAGATACTAGGACATTACTAGAAGATGCGAGCACCACTGAGTATCAGTGACATTGTATGTGTTACATGAGAAAGATCTTAAAGTACCCATTGAAGCGGTGATGTGGAATTGTAAAGAGAGACAGCACATTTTTGAGAGGAAGGAAAATGGACAGAAACAGGTTCATATAGCCATGTGAAAAGATGACATCTGCCCTGGTAACAAAGCAGGAGATTAAATAAGATATGGTGTGCGCTCCTGCTAAGCCAAAATCCATTACAAGATCAGAAATTCTTGCAGGAAAGAAAGGCAGCTCACCCCGCCACTTCCATAGGGCTGCTGAGGTGGAGGGAGAAAGATGGAGGCGGCAGGAGGGACGGGAACACCATAAGGCCAATGTGAGCCTGCAGCACTTCACAGGCAGCAGAGAGAACATCCACGTTGCCCTTGAATTCAAGGTCCATTCAAGGGCAGAAAGCCTTGATGGGGATGACTGATATTGATGACTGAATTTGTGAAGGGGTGGAGGACCAGGGAGGATGCTCCTCAGGTCTCTCAGGAGATCCCAAATATTTCACAGCCCTGAGCCTCCCATCTGTTCCTGAGAATGGGATGAAGCATCTAATTAAAAGGAGATTAACATAGAATCACAGAAGGGCTTGGGTTGGAAGGGACCTTAAAGATCATCTAGTTTCAACCCCCCTGCCAGGGTCAGGGACACCCTCCACTAGACCAGGTGGCTCCAACCAGCCCCAGCCAACCTGGCCTTGAACACTTCCAGGGAGGGGGCATCCACAGCTTCTCCGGGCAAACCGTTCCAGTGCCTCACCACCCTCAGAGTGAAGAACTTCTTCCTTCCATCTAATCTAAATCTACCCTCTTTCACTTTAAAGCCATTACCCTTTGTCCTGTCACTATGCCCCCTTGTAAAAAGTCCCTCTCCAGCTTTCCTGTAGGCCCCCTTCAGGTACTGGAAGGCTGCCACAAGGTCTCCCCAGAGCCTTCTCGTCTCCAGGCTGAACAATTCCAGCCCTCTCAGCCTGTCCTCATAGGAGAGGTGCTTCAGCCCTCTGACCATCTTCATGGCTCTCCTCTGGACTCGCTCCAGCAGGTCCATGTCCTTCTTACACTGGGGGCCTGAGAGCTGAATGCAGTACTCCAGGTGGGGTCTCATGAGAGCGAAGCAGAGGGGCAGAATCACCTCCCTTAACCTGCTGGTCATGTTTCTTTTGATGCAGCCCAGAATATGGTTGGCTTTCTGAGCTGCAAGTGCACGTTGCCAGGTCATGTTGAGCTTCTCATCAACCAACACTCCCAAGTCCTTCTTCTCAGGGCTGCTCTCAATCCATTCTCCACCCAGCCTGTATTTGTGCTTGGGATTGCCCCAACCCACATTCAGGACCTTGCACTTGGCCTTGTTAAACTTCATGAAGTTCGCATGGGCCCACCTCTCCAGCCTGTCAAGGTCACTCTGGATGGCATCCCTTCCCTCCAGCGTCTCTCCTCATTGGCTCCTCTATCACTTGGAGAAGGAAGTTATCATCGACACATTCCAGGAACCTCCCAGATTGATTATGCCCTGCTGTGTTGCCCCTCCAACAGATATCAGGGTGGCTGAAGTCCCCCTTGAGGACCACGGCTTGTGAACGTGAGGCTGCTCATGTCTGTCTATAGAGGGCCTCATCTGATCAGTCTTCCTGGCTGGATGGCCTGTAGCAGACCCCCACTATAATGTCAACTGTCCCTGCCCACCCTTTAATCCTGACCCATAAGCTCCCCATCCGTCCCCAGGCGGAGCTCCATGCACTCCAGCTGGTCACTGACATAGGGGGTGACACCCCCTGCCTTGCCTTCCTAAAGAGCCTGTATCCTTCCATTCCAACACTCCAGTCATAGGAGCCATCCCACCACGCCTCTGTGATGCCAGCAAGATCATAGCTGTGCAGGCGTGCACACATCTCTAACTCTTGTTTGTTCCCCATGCTACATGTGTTTGCATAGAGGCATTTAATTTTGGCCCCCGATGAAGCTGACTTACTGGATGGAATTCCTTTGTGCTGCTCTTCAGGTGCTCTCCTGCTGACCTGCAATCCTTCTCCAGGCCCTGGGCATCTATTGCTGGCACTGGCATCAAACTGGTAGGAGTGGGATGGACTGAGGTTCCCCTCCCCCGGCAACTTTAGTTTAATGCCCTCTTCATGACAGGCCTGAGGCAACAGAGTTTCTGCTGGAGAAAACTCAGTTACCTGATGGAGCTCTTTGAACAAGTTAATACAATAGTAGAGAATGGTGAGAAGGAACATAATTTTCCACAAGTTTTCAATAACTTTCCATGTAATAGAGCAAAGGCCCTATCCTGTCCTTAGGGGATACAACGCTATAGTTCAGAGAAAAAATGAAAGAGAAGAAAGGTTAAATCAAAACAAGATACAAATTTACTTTCAGCTCAGTATTCTGGACTACTTGGTGATACACAAGTAATGAGACACTATCATGGCCCATTCAAATAAAGGACCCGACCCAGGCAGGACTTCAGTGTCCCAGCCTACATAGCGCATGTTCCATCTCCAGAGCACGAGAATACCAGTGACCAGGCTGTGCTGGACAAACTAACGGCTGCCGGAGAGGACTGAGAGGCTCTTCAGTCAAGTACCATGAGGTGACTAATGGTGGTGCAACTGAGGCTCATGAGGCAACACTGCAAGGAACAACGCAAGGAAATAAATAGCCCTTGACTACAGAGTGAAATGAATGACGTAAGTACCAGAAGACATAAACAGTAAGGGCCTAGTGGGATTTTCTGTCACACTGCTGCAAACTTCAACAAGAGTTAGGTATAAAGTATTTCTGAAAATCCCAAGGAAGTTTATCTGCATTTTTAGGCAGAGGAAGAGGGCACCTATTTCACAGGGTTCTCTTGATTACTTCTCTTTCTACGGCTATCAAAGACTCGAGGTTCAGTTGAAGCTTTGCTGCAGAACTGAAGTCAACACTTGTAACTGGTGCCTTAGTCTGCCTCAACTAAGGACATGGTCCAAGCCAGAGTCAAATCCACGGGTGTTGCTCGCTGCCTGTCTGATGAACACGTAACATTCCCCCCAACACTTCTCCGAGTGTTCGACTCTCTCAGATTACTGTGTTCCCAGGTCCCTTGTGAGACAGGTAGATGTTAATACTCCCGTTTTATTACTAGAAACTGAGGCACAGAGAGTCTAAGCCACTTGGCCAGAGTCGCAGAGGGAGCATCTGGTTTAGCAGAGAGCTTAAGCCCAGCTCCCCAGCACCAGGCGAGCAGCCAAACTCCTGGAACAGCTTCTGTCAGGAACAATTCCCATATGGAAACAAGCCATGAACACAAGGACAGCCTGATTACAATTAAAAAGGAATCTTCCCAGACCCAAATAGGGTAGCAGCGCACAACGTATAGTTAACCCCTTACAGCAGGACCCTACGCTGAGCAGGCAGGGTCTTACCATCCAGAAGGGTTTTGGGAAGCGCCTGCTGCTGACTGCCAGAGCATGGGCTGAGGGCACAGCGATAACCCAGGCCCTGGGTTCGCTGCTCGAGATGGTCACCCACAACTGCCAGGCAGCCCTGCTTCTCCGTGTCCCTCCTCCTGAAGCGCCTGCTGGAGCCACCACCCCAACCCCGTCAGAGCGCGCTCTGTCCTGGTGCAGCCGAGCTAATCCTAGAGCCGCCTCTCCCCCCACTCCACTCACGCAGCCATTTTACTGCAAATACACTTGTTCACTCTAGTTAAATCCCCTCTGTGCTTTCCTTTGGAAGGGAGGATTTCAAAATTTGATTTGTTTTAGTCACTAAGTACTCTCTGGTATTCCCAGCAGCTCCTTTAGCTGACAAGGTTTATCCTTGTCACCACTTTGTTGTGTTTTATGAATAGGGACCCAGCAAAACCCAAGACACCATTTAACACAGCGCACATTAGTCTTTTACCCTGTGCCGCTCGGCGCCCGGTATCGCTCTCTCTACCAGAGTGTTACACACAAAACGGTCCCTCTAGGCAATGTACTCAGTCAGGAAGGATATTAACTCCCCCCAGCAGAGCGTGTGACTGAAATGCCGACGATCCTTGTAGTTTAAAGCATGACTGATAAAACATTTGTGCATATCAGAGAGACGCTGATCTGGTTCATACCATGGCGGCCTCGCGCGAGACGCCCCGGACGACAGAGGGGAGTCCGGCAGCACCCACCGCAGTGCTGTGCAGGGTGGTGCGTCGGCCCAGCCACGCGTGAACACCTCCTCACACACCTCCTCCGTGCTTTTTGGTGCTTCTTCCCACATCCCCGGGGCAAGAGCTGGGCACGGTGTGCCGGCCCGGGACGCACTCCCATTGCCTGTTTCCGGAAGGTTCCGCCCCTTCCCCTCAGGCTGCGCCTCATCCCACCCCACTTCTGGTTAAAGAGGGTGACAAGCAGCTAAAGGTTTACTAAAATCTATTTCAGCTGTTTCTTCCTCGACTAAGGACACAACTGGGCAAGCTCAAGTTGCTACCAGGAGCCAACAGGTGTTTCACCAGCATAAAGACAGGGTAAAAACCAAGTCCTGCCCAGTGCGAGTTCTCCCTAACCACAGAGCAAAGCCTGCGGATAACAAGATCAGCACTCACTGCGCTGAAAAAGATAACCTAAAAGGAAAGTGCCACCCAGCAAAACATAAAAAGCTGATACCGGAGCATGATTACCCATTGCAGGCAACCAGAGATGCTAAACAACAAAGAAATACAAGGAGAGAAAACTAGAGCAAGGGAAATGCAGAGCTGTGGATGCACGGATATTTGGAGCCTGTGTTTGCCTATCGCAATGCACACGCACCCATCTCCCACAGCAAATATGGAATAAACACCTGTGTATCAGAGAATTACAAGAGAGTCGTTACACCCGTCTCTATCCTCATGCTTCCGTGTGAGAATATTTGCACCGGTGTGGTGCTGCACTTCAAGGCTGACAGAAGGATCGATGATAGTCCTCCTTTCCCAAAGTCCTTAAGAAAGTTTGTTGCCTTTGAAACCGTGTATTTTGTTAATTCTGTTACACTGAGCTCTCTGCTGAGCTTTTGTTCAAAGAGAAAGGCAGGGCGTCTGACAAACTCGACTAGTTTTGACCTTGCCATCCTCCGAGTGCCTTATGTTATATCCGAGAATCCAGACAAATCCACCCCTGCTGCTGTCTTGCACTGAGAAAATGGAACTGGACGAAAGCGTAACAGCTTGCTCCAGTTCCCACTGAAATTAGTGGGAGCTTTTTCACTCACCTCCTTAGAAGCAAAACCCCTCCAAATAATTCCAGCCTCCCACCAGTCTGCTGCTCAAAACTCTTTCAGGCTGGAATTCATCAAAGCAATCCATAAAATTTAAGTGAATTTCATTTATGCTTAGGGTCAAGCGTACAGCCCTCTAAAGCCCCCAGAATCTTACTTTATTTTCAATAGAATTCATCTTCAAAGCATTTAATAAAGTGAAAGGAAGATCTTTCCAAGTACCTCTGCTTTGAAAAATTATTATGTATCATATTCATTAGCATCTGTCACATTACGCTGTGGGACACAGTTTACTATGAGTGACAGAATATGGTAAGTCAGTACATGCAGGTGTGTGACAAACAAAATCAGTGTAATCATGAGGCTCAGAAAATTGCTTTTAATGTTATGTTTATATATATAATTCTGTTAAATTACCTGGGCAGGATATAGAAGGATTTTACTTTATACAACTGCCTGGAAATCCTAAAATTGCATGTATAATGGTGGAACTTCACTCACATTTTACTATAAAGATGTAATGCAGAATGTAAAGATGTGTCAAATAGCAAAGCAACATTCCAAATACTGGTAATAAAATGACATCCAATTGTTTCAAGTCAATGGTGGGAAAAGGTTTTATACACAATTAAGTAAAGAGTTGAGCAGGCGACTGTATTCTCTTTCTGACAGGGACATGTAAGTATTATCCACATCAAAAATTTTACTCACCTAGACCCTTAAACTTTAATGGAAAGATTTTCAGGGTCGTTTGTGAGGAATTAGCTGGTTGACCTCTGTAAAAGCTACAGGAATCACCCCAAGCCCCTTGCTAGAAGTCTGCAGTGCCTGTTCGGAGACTCAAGAAGTTGATAACGGGATACAGAGCGTTTCATTGCTCGGTCACTAGTTCAAATCTTGCATAAACCAGCGATGGCCGGGAGTCATTACCACGGGAATGCAGTTTGGCTCCCGCTGTGAAAGGAGCTATGAATCTTCCCCTCCTCAGCAGGGAGTCTCACCCATATCATAAACATCCCCACCGTGTTTAGTGCTGTGTGGTCCCCTTACTGGCAGTCACAGCGACATTTCAGGTCTCTCTCCCACTCAGAGGACAGGGGGCTATTTTGTACCCTTTCGGTTCTGCCTGCAGGCCAGGGAATAGAGCCTTCTAGCCCATCGCGGAGACAGTCTAGGACCTTTAGCAAACATTTTTAAGACATCGCATTTGTAACTAAAAATAAAATGCCATTTCATTTGGTGGCTGTGTAATAGTGATTTTATACAGTGCCATTAAAAGTAGAATTCAGATAGGAGGAACTGCTGACTGCTGCTAAACTGCAGAATTTTTAAGTTCTTTGAGGCAAGAACATGTCAATCTTTTATATGTCTGCAAAATGCCATGAACATCTACGGCACTCTGTAAATCATAAAGGGAATGATACAAGCAAACAGGAGTTATGGGATCTTATCTCTCTGGCAGATTTTGCCCTATGGATAAGGTAGCTTACAAAGCAATAATGAAATATTATCAGCAAAATAAAGTTTTAGTGGCTTTTTATTCTTAACAGCATTTTGCTAGCACCATGTCAATAGAAGCAGAGCTTCATCTGGGACCAAAAAGTTCTGATTTGCATACGTTATCATGCAAAATGAGATTTTATTCTACCCTTGCCTTCAGAAACACTGAGCCATGCATAAGATCAGATCACAAAATTAAAACAATTTATTGTACTGGAAGTCTCTTCTGTTAGTTTTGGCCCAGTTCCCAGTTCAAGCGATTAGTGAAACCACAGAAATACTAATTAGCAGTGCAGGGACCTTCAGAACTTACGGTGTTTGTGTTCATGGTGTATTAACAAAGTAGACTGACCATACTCATCTTAAAATTACTGTCTGCTCCATCATTAATTCCCAACACAGGAAATCAAATGACCACTTTCAGAAGACAGATCACTTATGCCTGAAAACGTGGAAACCCTCCTTACCACAGCATGCAGCCCAACTGTTCCTAATGCGAGAGCCCTCCTCTGCATCACCAACATGCAAAAATCACGCATGAGATCCTGCACATTCATGAGCTCATTCTAAGGATTCCTAAAGTTTTTAAGTGTTCTTTCTTTGATTTCTCATTTTTTGAGTCTCATGCAATTTTCAAGATTTTTCATCAGTCACAACAAGCAGAATCTCACCTTTGCGTTAAATGCAAGTGGAATCCTTCTTCAGAATCACTTGACTCCAGGAGTCAGGGACTTAGAATGTAAATACTTGAAAAAAACATGATAAAAATTGCAAGACTTGTCAATATTCATCCTCTGTACATAAGAGTACCAGCATTGTCCTAGTATTTTATGGTAAATAGTAGAACTACAGCTGAAATTAACCTCATTCATGTAATGCGCAAAGAGCCTGTGTATCACACAAATCATTCCTCTATAGCATTTTGAAAACTTACAGAAGAGTTTAACCAGCTGCCCAAGGGCCAGGTGCAGATCAGGGAATAATTCAATCCTGACCGACCCCAGGGTCTGGGCTTCTGAACAGCCTTCGTTATACAAGATACCATTTTGCACCTGGCCAGAAGTGAACATAAGTGTTCATCCAGAGACCCAATTAAAGCTCTATTTAAAAGAAAATTAAGAGTCAGGTACAGTATGTGCAAATGAGTAAACGTAAGCCGCCCTAGCCTTTTGGGGCACAATCTGTCTCTAGTGTTATACGCTCTCCAGCACCAAGCATATTATTTGCAAATATTAACAACCGAATAAAACTTTGAGCAGCGATAAATCAAAAATTATTAGCTATGAAGGGAAACGGGTCTGTCCTCATGTCATCAGATGAAGACTTGTCTCCTGGCTTTTGCCAAACATCAGCTGCTGGTATAAATTCAGGGGTTTCACTCCTGATCTCCCAGAATTAAGTGGTACCACATACATTAGGAAAGCCCTGTAACATGAAATCTTCAGCAAGAACACTTTCCACTTGCAAAAACTGCTCAGGAAATGACAATCTAATTGGCAGCTCTATAGAAAATATCCAAAAAGCTAATTAAAAGGCTCCTCCTGGACCGGGCCCTAACCCTGCCATATCCCAACTGCAACACACACTTCATATTCCAGAAGGCATCTCCCACGTAATGGTTTAGCAACCTACACTGTTGCCAGGAATAGAAAAGTACATCAGACTTAAGCAATTAAGTTTTTCTGTGCTACATAAGCTGGAGAAGAACCATACAAAGAAAATAGCAGCACAGAAAATGAACAGGATGGATTACAGGCATCGGCATTAACAGATAAAAGCATAGCTTCTTTCTTTCATTCAATAATATATCGAAAGGAATAAAGCTTGTGCTGACAAAGAAAAACGTAACAAGCGGGACTACAAGTAAACTTGCAGTTACCATTCATCTTGTTGGAGAGTTCAAAATTCAATTTAAGATTCACATTTTGTAGGAAATTTCTACCTAGGTCACAGACTTATCCTACAATTTAGGGTCAACATGAACCTTTAAATTGAATTTTATTTGGAACGGGAGGACAGATGGAGTTAAGGAACGTCAGGCATGCCAAAAAACATTTCAGTTTTGTATTTAAGCATGAGGTATTAGTGGAAAAAAGAGAATAAAGAATAAAGTGGGGCTTTTGTGTGTTACTGTGCTTTGTTAAAAAAAAATCCTTATGTATAGAATAAAAGGTACTAGAATCTAATCAACTGCTCACAGCAGGAATCCAGAAGTACCACTTACGGTGTGCAGCAGACTGACATATAATCATGGCTGAAACAGAATTACAACTCACATCCCCACATCAGTTCTGTTGATCTCCGCTGGAGCTTGGGGGCGGAGGAAGAGGCGGAGGGAAGAAGTCCAGCAGACATCCCCTTATCAAAAAAGTAAAACTTAAGAACTAACCAACGCCAGCCCTAAAGCTTCATTAATTCACTGAATCACAAGAGGCAAAAGCACAAATTGTCCCACTGCAGGTGATCAACTTCTTGTTCCATTCAACTGGTTGAAAGAAACCCTGCTCCTACCCATCCAGTTCCCCAGCTCTTTATGATATTTATTGTTATTATATGTTTTTTAAAAAAGATCAGAGATTTTGTTCTGTAAAACACAAAGAAAGGAGCCCTACAGTGTTTTTAAACACTTGTGCAAAGAATAAAGGTACAAATGCCTGGGCATCTCCAAATCAACAAAAATCTGCTGGTATTTTCAGCTGCTAAGAACATATTTGACATTTTTTTCCCTCCGCCATAGTCTTTTTAGAACATGCATACATTCACCTGGCTTGGGGCAACAATCTATGTAAAACATGAGTAATTGGAAGAGTTGAGCTAATTGTGCGTTGGCAAACAGGAATGGAGCTGCAGCCCTGCGCTTGCCCTGTTCCGCTCTGCTGCTACCCCTGCAAAACAAAAGGGCAGCTCCCGCAGCCGTGCAAGACCGACCACATCTGCTCCGTCACGAGCCGTGGTGTGAACCACCTTCATCCAGCTGGAGTGAATATCCTGCGAAACCTGGGAAGTGCAGGGAGGGAAGCGCTGTTGGTTGCAACCACCAAGAGTAAAAGTATTTTTTATATTGTATCTATGACAGCCTTCTTCGCCGAGGCCAAGGACTGATATTACCCCGATGACAGCATCATTTCACAAAGCTTTGAACACAGTCGATAGAAATACTTCTGTGGGATGGAGAATATACTGTGATGAGGGCTTGAACTTCTCCTTCCCCGTCTCCTTGTAATGAACGAGAAAAATAGATGTTCTAGGGTGTGCAGTGAGGAACAGAGCACTTTTATCTGGCTAAATCAGATGCTGGACTGGGACAGTCAGGGCCTATTTCACACACGTAAATAAGCAGCAAGTTTTCCATGTTACTGAACTCCAAATAACTCTGTCAAATATCTAGATTACTGGCCACCTTGCAGAGGAGCTGAGCACCCCATTTAAAAAAACTAAATAAAGGCATACAAAACAGAGCAGACAGCTGCTCTTTGGCTTTGTGAAGTTCAGCTGAGGCTCTGTAATGAGCTCTCCCTAAGCCTGGCCCTGAACCAAGAATGAGTCTACTGAGACGTCCTGAAGATAGCTCCTACACGTCCACTCAGCGCCTAACACAGATGCCAGAGATGAAAAAGACTTCTTGGAATACTGTAGTATCGATTAATAAACAGTTCATAAACAACAGTAATAGGATGACAACTGGTAATCAAATGAAAATGTTCAGTATATGTCAAAAGTGAAAAGAAGAATAAGGATGGAAACAATTTTCCTTAAAAAACTCTTAAGAGATACATTCTTTTCACTTCAGGTAAAAATCTTGTCTTTCTGAAAACTGCAGGATTACAAGACCCAGCTCCCCAACAGCACAGGGGTGCAGGCACTCACCTGTAATGTGGGAAAACCAGCCTCACCCCCATGAACTACCCCAGTCACTATTTTTCCATTGTCACACCTGCACTAAGTTTATATAGAAGCAACAGGAAAACCCAATTAATGCATTTTCAGCAACTCAAGGTAGGTTAATAAGGACAACACTCAGCAAAACAGAGTCAATATTTGCCAAGGGCTATCACTCAGCGAAGCCATGTCTTGAACCAAGGGATAAGCTGTTGTATCCTAGATAACAGCCACAGCTGAGGAATCCCACACATTATCAACTCCTTAACGGTATTAAAACGGAAGCAAAAAGTTTCCAGGAAACAAAGGCTTAGATTAACCTCACTCCATTTAATATTTCTCTAATTTAGATGTATCCACTTGAGCTAGCCCAGTAGCCTCCCTCTATGTTCCGCGCAGAGAAAAGGCGCTTTTATTGCGCAATTACTGGCGGGCTGGTTTAGGCACCTCCCTTGAAATGAATCCTACCTGGAAGCACTGAACCTGAACACAGGCAGGTCAGACCCAGGCATCTCTCACTGCAGGCACCCAAATGCCTTTTCCAGCATAGACACGTGATTCCCACTCAAAACAGCTGAGTATATACTGTGGCAAATCCACTTTCATGCCAGTATGCTGCTACTGTATAGAATTAATATCTGCCACAAGAAAAGCGGGGAAATAGAAGACAAAAATACCCCGTCTCTCATGCTACGCCCTTTTTGGAAGGCTCTTGAAAGAAGTTATTTTCTCCTTCAATGTGTTGGTCAGCAGGGAGCCACAAGGTGTTGTTCACTGAAAAAATAACAGTTTTCATTATTAAGGCATTCACAGTCAACATGTTCCATACTCATCATTACCATTTTTCTTTTTTTAAAAAATTATTATCTACTTTTCCTTTATGGCAAGGCTTGGGAGTGACAGATGATCCATCAGCTTATCTGCTGATTTTTAATGACAGCATTTTGCATTCATTATTCCCTACTTAAATCGCTCTTTTTAAAAGAGGAATAACTTATTTCTTCCTGTTGTCGCTAGAGAAATTAAATGGTACACCATTAAGAGGAGTGCTTGTCTAGCAAAAAGATACACCAGTCACAGATTTAGAAAACCAGCATGGACAAAAATTGTCGAAGAGGGAGAGAGAAAATAGGAATCCGTATCTCCAAATACCACCACTATCCACTCACTGCTGAGGTCAATAACTTCTAGAGTTAAATCTCTGCACTGAAAACTCCTAAGAGAAAAGACCAAATAATTCTTTTTGATTGTGCAATGCTGAGTACTCCCTTGGCTAAAGAGATAAAATGTGTTAAGCAAGTGGGCGACACAAGGTAGGGACCTGCTTAGCTGACGGGAACAGGGACGTTTGCCTGGGGGAGCCTGGCAGGCTCAGCCCCATCCCGGCACTTGCAGGAGCGCTGTGAAATACGGTATCAGAGAGAGTGCAACACTGTCGGTCCTGCGATTGCAGACCAGCCTAACACAGCCTTAGCAAACATCAGGGAGGACCTGTGTTTGCCTGTCCTCAGCTCAGGGCTGCTCACAGGCTAGGCACAGGCTAAGAACCAAAAAATGCACCACCGAGACGACAGATGCAGAAGAGCACACCCCAACAACAAAGCTCTTCGTGAGACCTCTAAGTGCCAAGCTTTTGAGCGCAGTGAGTCCAAGAACTTCTGAAGAATCAAACCTGTTCATTAATTATACCAATAAAAAAAAGGAATTTTTGCGAGATCAAGCTATTGGCAGTTGGTTTTAAGGAAAGCTTTTTTGCTAAAGGTTTAGCGATTTGCCTTAATGACTGCAATATATCACAGCAAACCCTTTAACAAGTATCCTGGGAAAATCCGCATAAACCAAATTGTATAGAAAGAACAAACACAGCTAGCTTTCAAGTACCTGTGTGCGAGTTCCCAAAGGTAATATGTCCAAAGTTTATAATAAACTGGAGGCCTACATTTTCAGCCAGGTGACAAGGGGGACATAACTCTCCTCCTATTACAGACCAAGTGAGATGAGCTGGTAGACAGTCCTGATGCAAGCTGTTCCCTACAACAGGGGAGCTACCGCGGCCAAATGTGCTGCCCAGTATTTTGCCTCTTGCCACAGACCTCTCCGAATTACCTGTGCTCCCTGGAAGGTCCATTTTATCTCCAGCCTTTCTGTACTGCCACAAGCTGCCCTCCGGAGTGGTATAACCTCTATACGGTTATCCTTCGGACACCCCGGAGGACCAGGGATCTTGCAGAAGTGCCCAAGTCTCAGTTTACAGATTCATCGCCCTAACGAATGTCCGAAGGCTCTTAGCTTAACTCCAATTTAATGTTCTTCTCAAGGAAACAGTGAGGTTTAAAAGAGAAACAAAAATCATGTGCTGACACTGACAGAAGCATCAGCCAATTGTTAAAAGAGTTTATAACTTTTAAAGTTATAAACATAGGTGAGGAATATCAATGGTAAAATGAGTGAAAAAT
The DNA here is from genome assembly GCF_965183815.1 of Platalea leucorodia. Taxonomy (NCBI): domain Eukaryota; kingdom Metazoa; phylum Chordata; class Aves; order Pelecaniformes; family Threskiornithidae; genus Platalea; species Platalea leucorodia. The sequence continues at coordinate 5,692,529 of NC_138834.1, forward strand.
TCTAACTAAAGCAAAAAATAATTTATGCAAAGTTAATGCTGGGATGTTTTATAATGTATTTGACACAGAGGATTCAAATAAATCAAAGTAACAAACTTAATATTTGCCTGTCTAGCAACAGCACCTCCTAACAATAAAATGAGTTTAAATTTTGGCTAAATGCCTAATAAATGAGTTGTTAACTTTTGTACTTTAATGCACTGGCTGTTAAGTAAGCAAGTCAACACATCTCGACTGGAATTCAAATGTGTGCAGTAGGCTCCGCTACAAGTCAAACTCATAAATCGGTAGAAGTGGGAATTAAACATACCTCAAATACCAGCTCCCTGATTTCACATTCATTCAATAATCTTTTCCAGTCCTATTATATCGAAGAACAATCCAATTATGGTACTTAAATCTCTGTGTACAGTTGCCAAAAATAAATTCCTTAGCAACACTTCCAATATACTCAGAAAGGTTTCTGCGCTACAGAAGATTTCAGTTTCTGATTTCCACAATATTTTCAGGTGTGAGACACTAATGCTTCTCATTATATATAACATGGCTTACTGTCAAGACCTACATTTTCCACATATTGCTGTCTCTAATTGCTGACTCTGAGTACCTCCTTTATCATTATACCCGGCATCAACCGAGCCAAGGTAGGTACTTAAAACCAAGTACGTACTTAAGTGGCACCCTACATAAAAGGTGCTCTTCTGAATCTAGACTCAAGTTTGCCAAAAGAATAGGTTTTTAAACTGGGACTATATGAGTAAGTACAATATTTACGGAAGAATCAGGGAATGCTTCTGTGGCATAATGGTTTCAATCGTGTCTTCTCCCTCCCTCTGTAATCTCCATACGGCTCACTGAAACTCTCCCATCAGTAAGGTGATGTTAGATATCTAAAGGTGCTGCACAGATACCTAAATATGTGCCGACCCTGCATTTGTAAGATGAACTGTGACTAAGAATTGTTTCTGGATATTCAGTTCAGCATACACCTAAGAGAAGGCTTCTTAAAGTCTAAGTCATCAAGGGAGCAAAAAAAGGTAACTAAATTATAGAAACAAACCTCAAAAATCCAACACACACTCGCTTTTGTTCCTTGAGTCAGAACATCTGTTAGGAGAGCGATGAGTTCAGCAGCCATGCTTACTTGGGCTTTACCACTTGGTCTCAAGTTATCAATTAAGCATGGCTGGAATGTGCATATGTATCTGTGTAACACTTTAGAAATCTTCCAGAATTGTACAGATTTTTGCCATGGACCTTCTGTGGTAACTCACGTGCAATCACCCACATGACCATTAAAACATAGTGCATAGGAAATAACAGACGGTAAACCGGCAGAGACTCACAGGGGCCTGTTGACTCTTGAATATGTCATCACTCCCTTTGGCATCTAATATGGAAAAAGCATGCAAGCACCAATGGATGAATAAGTATTTGAACAGTCATTCACTCATCAGCATGCATTTGAAATTTGCTTCCAGCCTCCCTGCTATAGTCTTGCAGTCCTAATTATGCAGACTACCCTACCCTGAAATTAAACTTTCCCAACTGTTACATCAATATTAAGTTTCACATCTAGGAATGATATACCCAAAATGAAGCTAATTAGGTCAAATTAAAAAACAAGACTCATTTCAGAATGATTGGGCTCATCTCTCAAAAGAAATGTCACTCAGAATAGGCTTTGGATCAAGTTCTGTGGACCACACTTGTGAAGAGTTTATTTAAGCTACTTCTTCACATGTTCACTGCTGCATCAAGAGGAGACCAAAGGATCAGGCAGTTCCACTGATTTTTTTTTTTTTTTTTTTTTTCCTCTTTAACCCCACATTATATACAAAAGCAAAGTCAGGTATTAAGAAATAGTATCCATTTTCCTTACAGCACCTAAACTGCCAAAACAGAAAAAGGAGATCAAAATTGGAGGGACTTAAATTATAAGCCAAAAATCTGCCTGCCAAACCACTTCTGGAAGCAGGAATGAGACTTCTGGAAGAAAGTCTTCAGCCACAAACACAGCTGACAAACAACTGCCTCATCAATCGAGCAAGTTGACCAAGGAATCAGAATTCGTGTTTTTGAGCCAAAGATCAAAACTGGGCACGAACATGCCAGGTGGTCAAACTTGTATGTTCCTTTTCTCATGATAAATGTGCTATTTGTCATTATTTTCATCCCATTGCTACCAAAGAGGTAGCGGATGGGATGCAAGAAGGGACTTGCTGCTTCTTAGCACATGTCCTTCTACACCCAAGGAATTTTCTCTTTTCCTCAGTCTGAGTCTTTCAGTGCCTCAGGCCCTTGCTCACCAAGATAGGCTGCACATCGCCCAAGTTTGAAGCTTCTCATGTAACGTCATACCGACCCTGTACAAAGACAGTTTATAATCAGAGGCTATTCTACCTAGCAGGGTAGGTAGAAATATTTTTTGAGGCATAACCAAACCTTCTAAGCAAGATGCAACTTTTGGAAGATAAAAAAGTATTTTTCCCATTAATGCCAATTCAACAAACGCTGTCAGAAGGAATTTGCTGCATATTTCCCTGGATTTGCACAAAGCTTCCTACTAGTCTGGCAAGTTAAGAGATATTTATCAAATGTTAATTTTCTAAGTCATTTTCATGCCTCTGTTTGTATTGTATCATCTTATTCCACTGAATACAGGTGAATACTATTGAGTTCTCCCTACAAGACGTTCCTCATTTTCCAAATTTTCAAAACAGCAGCATATTTACTTTGTCAGGGTCCCCTGCTGCACTGCGCAACAGGTTTTTCCAACTACCAAAGGTATATTTGTTCAAAAAGATGTCCTCGGGTCATAATAAAGATACCAGCACAGCAAGGATGGAATAAGAAGAGTCACTAAGTCATTACCTTCTTGGACTGGTGAACGGGGGCCAGGAAGCAATTATCCGGACTACCAGTCAGTAATCCCTCTGACCCATCTCTACTGGAGGCTTTACCAGAGCAGCAGTGAGCCTAGCTAAGAAAGAGAAAGAAACAGCCATCCGAAAGAGCTGGCTGGCCAGGAGAGCATTCATGTGGTTAGCAGGCTATCAGGCTCCCAACAGGAGATGGACAGACAATTTCATTGTTCTTGTCTGGGGGGGGGGGGGGGAAGAGAGTCCCTCCAGAAATGATACTTTCCTATTTGATCCTAGAACCACAGTTTTCTACAATAAGTTGTTCTTCCCAGCACTGTTAATTTGTCTATTATTTTTTTATGTCCCCTCTAAGCCACTGTGAGGTGTCAGTGCTTTTATCTTACAGAAACATTTTCAAGCAGGCTTGGGTTCTTTTATACAAAAAGGCATGCATGTAAAGAATAAAGGTTAGTTAAAATTCTCATTATTCAGGTTTTCTTTGTGACTCTATTGAGTCATTTATGTTTGAAAATGTGTGTGGATGCTTCTCACTGGAACACTCTTTACACAAAGCAGAACAGACTCCATCACTCATAACAGAGATCACAACCTTAAAACTGGTGCATTAAAGATAAAATCCTCTTCATCAATAGCTCAAGAGACAGTGCTGTCTTGGGGTCTGGCCAAAGGCCAGAGAATGAACTCCTGCAGGAGCTATAGGGCACGCGCACTCGACATTCAAAGCACATTTCTTTGCCCATTTCTTACCTCTGACCTAAGGAAAGCAGCGAGTGCGTAAGAACAGGAGGGAAACACCCAAGCCGGTACACTGCACCACATAGCCTATGACTTCTCCCCACACCTTAAGCTCCTCTATTTTGTAATTCAAAACATTCCTTTTCAAAGTAGCTGAAGTATGGCTTCATGGAAGTATGGCTTTCAGAGTGGAAAGGAGGCCCTAAGGAAGTCCAACTGCTTCACCTACATCAGACCAGCCTGGCGGGGGTAACAGCCATCAGCTTTCCCTTCCCCATCTCCCCGGCTTTTTTTCCTCAGCTTTTCTCTATTCTTTCCTGTCTGCTTTACACATCTCCCTTGTGTTCTTTGCTCCCTCTGCTCCTCTTACTCTTTCTCTTTAGTACTATGTGAACTTAACGGCATCCAGCCCACTGCCTTTGCATGGGCCTAAAATAAGACAGAGCAAGGCTGGCTGGCTGTACCAGTTACTGCTCTTCTGTGTAAAGCAACACATGCAACTGATCTTCTGTCAGCCAACTGTTGTTGCTGATGGCACTTTACATGCTCAGTGTCCTGGGGCCAAGCAAGTTTTTTGGCAATAAACACACTGGTAAGCGTTTCACTGCATGTCCCGGTGCCTTCCCCAGCGTGGTTAACAGCACACTGCTGTGCGCTACAGCAGGCTGCGGCCACCCATCTTTATAGGCTTATTTATCTCACAGAAGCAACCAAACTCCTCGTTCTGGCTTCAGCACGTCCTGTGCTGTACCGACCAAGAGCACAGACACTCCAGACACAAGCAAGCCGCATCCTCGGGAAGGCCGAGTCACTGCAGTCAATCAGCTCATCAAACAACCAGGACCGCAGCAGGCTCCGTTTTGGAGAGAGTGGGAATCTCTGCACCACACTGCCATTTTTTGATGGCACGTGAGCTTGGAGGCAACACAAGGCCCACGTGTGTCATTCTGGAGCAGAGTGGTGGGGAATTCGGTGCAGAAACACCTCCGAAGAGCTGTGAGAGAGAGCTCAGATCTGGCAGAGCCCGTGCTGAGCACAGCCGGGAAGCCTCTCAGCACCCAGGGGCCTCCCAGGTGCGGTGTTTGCTTACTGCCCTCCGTCAGGTGGGGACTGGAGTATGTACTGGGGAAAATGGTACTTCCCACCATAAAGAGATAAGAGCCTCAAAGCTGTCTGTCAAAGTAAGGAGGGAGAGGAGAGAACCTCAGCTGTTATTTTTGAGACATATCCACAGCTTTAAAAACAAAACCAAATGATACAACATCTTTGCTCAGTTGATCATCAGCTTCAATAACACATATTTACTTTAAATAAATATATGCACATATCTTAACTGGCAGCCAACTTTACATCTTCCTTTTGAGTGATATTTCTGGTTCAAAGGGTATTCCCAAGCACAGAAAAAGAAGTGAATTATTTTAAAATAGGAGGATTTATTTGCATATCTATAAATACATGAAATAACTGCTTTTCCTGATTTAAAGATATATAGATACACATACTACACTAAAGATATACAGATACACTAAAATTATAATTTTATAAAGTCATTTAAATTATTTTAATTCTGTGAACACCCCTTAAAATGGTAAAGAAATGGAATGATCATTACAGAATCTTCGAGTTTAAAGACAGATGATGTCAAATGCCAGACAGCTGAGCTGGTCTGCAGCAATTAAAAAAATATAAATTTCCAGGCAACGGAATAAATACTTCTGAGGACACTTGAAAAAGAAATCTTTCTGAAGATTTCACCCTCCCTACTTCTGCATTCTGAACCTCCCTCATGCAACTTTAATTTATGCAGTGATGGATATCCTGAGAGATGGAAGCTGTATTATAGACATGGAGATAAAATAATCCCGAAGTGAGAAGAACCAGTTTCGTCTCAATAACACTACACTCAGCACTGCAGGTAAAATCAATTTCATTAACTTTGCTAGTTAGCATAAATATTAACTTTTCCAGTTAGCATAAATATAACCTTTCTGATTAAAGTACTAGTTTGTCAGAGAACCAGACTCTCCTCACCTGGGTAATAATCCAATACAATTTAATGACAGTTTTCCTGAGTAAGGAAAATGATCTGTTCATATACTGCCTTTCAAAGGAGAGTTGCAACTCTCTGGCCTAAGTTTTTGTGTTTGTGCCGTCTCGACTCTCCTGAACCAAAGGCCAAGTCACATCAAATTTTTGTTCTTCATCTTTCCAGCAGGGAGACACCGAGCACCATGAAATATGTCGTACTGTGGGGCCTTTCAAATGAGATCATGGAAACTCAGCTCTGGCTCACCAATGATCTGAAATAACCTACTCTTATAAAATGCTAAATCACTCTGGCAAAGCTCCTGAAATCCCATTCCTCTGGGTATCAGCACTGAGTGATGAGGTACCATAGCTTGCCAAAGACGGACCATGCTCTCAGGGCATCTTTTCAAGCCCTCTTGCCCTAGTCCTACTGCAGCCTAATTTGTGGCATGTTCCCGAGGTGCTTCCAGAGAACTCTGAGGTGCAAAGGACAGAAGAATTGCAAGGCTCAATCCATCTTTTGGCAAATACAGTGGAAAATGCCTGCATGGTCTTTACAAAAATAGGATCAGTTTTCTGGAAAACATGAAGGATTTGCGTATGGCAGACTCCCAAATTTTGGCCTTGTATTTCAAAAGCATTTTTTGCAATAATTCAACGTATAGCCCTACACCACAAGGTAAGATCCCAGCCCTTCATAAACACAGCTGTTCTGCATGGGAGGTCGAAAGCACTCGATTTTTATCTAAGCCCACCAGCCCTGACGTCCTCTGCTCCTTGCAAGACGCACTCTGCGCTCAATGCAAGAAATCCATAAAGATCCTTTGCTATGGAACAGAAGTGCTGGGTCCCAGCTGCAGGCATAATGCAAGAGTATTTGTGTTTGAAGTAGAAACTGTGTCTTTTTGAAACAAAACACACTGCTGCTTCAACTAACCCTAACAAAATGAGATTCACAGGGTTCTGCCCCAAGGAGAGAACAAGAGGGAGAATAAATGCAGATGGCAACAATCAATCTCTTCGCTCAATGAGCTACCAAAAAAGTCTTTGAGATGGCAGCAATAAGGGCAAAGCAAGGCTCCACACAGATCAGAATAGATGTGTGCATATATACTTGTGTCTGTATATTTAAAATAAATCTCTTCTTTTTATGCTCTTTGTTCAACTACATTATCAAAAAGAGGTTTTAAATGCAAGCTTATGGGACTACTAAAGAGGTGAATTTATGAATGTATTCCTAACAAAACACACTCCGGAAAGCTTTAATCTATGAATTATGACAACCTTGGACAAAATGGATTTTTAATAGAATATAATGTAAACTGCCTGAAACATTGTGATAAGGAATTTTTTTTTAAGTAATGCACAGAAAAGGCATGATGCACTCTGCATGAAAGGAGGAAAGGTCTTAATTTAAAGCATTTTAATGAACACTCAATTTGCGTAGGGAAATGTGAGAAATGGAGATGAAAAACTCATGATAACGATAACACTGCAGAGGGGAGAAGGAGAAAGATTAGAAAAGTAAGCAAATTTGAAAAGGCTCCAGCCGATAACGCTGGTTAAAAGGAATGCAGACTGGATTACGAACATGTCACAGTCCAAAGCCACTGTTCTCCTTGCAGGCAGCGTTTGTCAGTGGCTCTTATCAGAGTTGCACACTGGGGAAGAAAGAGCAGCCGAAGTGCAGAGCGGTGGAGAACAGACCTCTCTCTGAGCTAAGGGCAACGAGGATAGCCAGCGAGTTCGGCAAATGCAGCCATGACTTGCCGGAGTTTCTCACTTTGACCGAACCTCCCGGAGCTGTGCCAGCCCAGCCGGCTTGCAGGGCTGCCGGGGCTTTCCGCCCCCTCGCAAAGCTCAAGGCGGGTGCAAAACCACAGCAAGCTCGGCCATCTCTTCCCCAGAGAAAACTGTCTGGGCTCAGAGGCTCAGTCCTGGCTTACCCACTTCTCTGCTACCAGCATAACGCCGGGTAAGTCAGCAGAACTGAAATTACTTCCAAGAGAGAAAAAACTGTCTCCCCCGAGGGAGATACAATTCTGTTTACTAATAGCTTCTGCTCTGCAATGAAAGAGATTGATCCTGTGCTCTCACTCATACATAAACTGCCTTTAATGAAGCTCCTGGAATTACTAAAAGGAGGAACAGACGAATCAGGTCTAGTGACAGTTTTGCCACATTGACCTTAACAGAAGCAAGTTTAGCTCTCTGCTCATTTAAATGAAACAGCAGAACCCCCACATAAACACTTAACATTCTTCAAAAGAAACAAGAGGGCCACCATTATGACCAAAAGGCAAATTAAAGTAAAGATCAAAGTTAAATATTTACTCTAAGCACTATAATATTTGCAAATCTGGAAACGATCTTTCAGCAGTTTCTATTTGCATACTTTAATTAATCCAAAAATATTAAACTAATTCACAAAGGAAAGGGTCAAAGTATTAATTAACTTGAGATTCATTGCTTTTGTGCAATTTAACAGTTCAACACATAGCAAAAATCAGTTTTAATAAAAACTAAGTTACTGTGACAGGTATAATTTCATGGATTAGTGAAACCACGTACAAGGCAATAAGTTTCAGTGTTCATCCTATTTTTTGTCAAACTTTAAAAATAGTTGTTTCATTTCAATAGCGATTCCTCTTTAACACCAAGTGATCTTAAGTTTGCCTTTAACCTCAGCATTTCACTTTCAAATTGATGGCTTTCCCCCTTGCTCTGACCAGAACTGAGGTTACAGCTGTTTTAGCAAAAAACCCGATTGCAACATTCAGCAGAAAGCAGATACTGCATGACCACCCAGATCAGCCGCCTGAGCTAATTCAGGCTGAGGTTTCGCTGCTGGAGCCATCGTGTATCATCGCGCAGCTCCAGAACAAGCGCGAAGCGTCCCCGTGAGCCAGCGTCTCTGCCCGCTGAGCTCTGCCCCACCAAAGGGACTCGCTGGCTGCCTTAACAGCTTTTGGAGGAACTGGGAAATCTTGCCGAAAGACAAAGGATTTGGAGACAAACCATACAGCGCCAAATCTGGGGCTCTGCTTTATCAACAGAGTAGCCCATGAAACCCCAGCAAAATAACGATGGCAGGTGGCTTGAATTTCCTACATCACAACCTCAGGCTTGCAACTTTGACTTAGGAACGTACTTAGGAAACAAAACCTCCCCTGCCCCCTTTTTTAAATGGGGAGGAAGTGTGGGGAAACAGCTAATGAACTGAAAGGTTTGCCTGGCGTTTCATGCCAGAAAGCTCTGTAGCACTTGACTTAACCGGAGACACCGAGCAGGGAACCACCTCCCCTCACTTCACCCGTTACAATGCAAATATCTGCGTCCCACTCAGTCGCCTCCACTTTGCATCTTTACCGGAGAGAAACGGGCACTTTTCCCTTGCTATTCATCAGGCCTGCTTTACACATCCAAGAGGACTCTCACCTTAACAGTGCCTATTTATCCCTGTTCCTGAAAAGCAAACCCATGGATAAATAGCTTTCACCTCAACACTTGTATGGCAGGTACCCAGAGCTAGATGGGAGTCATTTGTTCCTCACATACAGCTTCAGAAACTAAACAGAGTAGAAACACTTTTTGCACTCCAAACTCTGGCAAGAATCTTCCTAGGTCTGAACAATTACTAACAACTGTTTTCCTGCCTTACCGGAGCTTTCAGAAAAAGATGGATGCAAAAGACTCCTGAAATAAAAATTTTGACATAAAGTTTTGTGATTTCCTAATTACGATACAATTTCAAGCTGAATTTATGCACAGTGTACTTTAAGTGTAGAGTAACTGCATGATAATGGAGAGAAATTGCTTGTATTGTAAAATACATAATTCTGACTAACACTGTAAATTTCTCATTACCTTTGATATAGCTTGTGCGAGCATTACCATAACAAATGTACACAGCGTTCATGAGACCGTTCATAGTCACTCATAGGTGTTTTGCAGCGACAATGAATAACACTTAATAACTATTACTCTCATAGCTTTTCAAATAAAGAAGAAAGCACTGTCCTATATTGCTCTCAATTATTCTTCATGTTTCTCCGTTTTAATCCATTTCTTTCTGTTAGCTCTTTGGCAACAGGAATTCTCCTGCTGCCCTGAAGGTGCATGAAAGACAAATGTGAGCCAGGACTAGTTGGCTGCCTCCAGTTTAATTAGATCATCTACTTCCGAAGCTCAGAAGTGAAACAAAAGGAAAAAAGCTCTCATCAGATGACCTATAGCTTTTCCAAGGAAGCTGAGGAGCAAAAAATACTGCTATTAGAAGAGCAATACGACTCATGAAAGAAGCTATTGCATGTTTCTCACAGCATTTTAGCAAGGGTTAATGCACAAAAGCGCTTGGTGGCTTACCGGTTCTCTGCGTTTGGGTCGTTGTGCACACATGTGATCGTCGCGGTGGTCCTCGCACTGTCCGTCTCCTCTTGAACCCCCCACTGGTCTGCATCACTGACTCTGATGTCCATGATCTTCACGCCTGGGGCTGTCCTAATTCTGTTGGGGAACAACAGGGATTGCTTTAGTTACAGATCTCCTACAAATAAATCCAGAGAGGTAAACAAGGAAGATGAAAGAGGAAATATTCCCTCTTCCATTAGTAAGAGAATGATGCATTGCAACTGTAAGTCACTCTGCTTTAAAAATATAAAACAGGTCCAATCATTTTAAAGAGATGAAGTATGAGTTTCATTATGTGCAAAGCCAGTTAATTTTCAGCTTGAACAACGTGGAGAGAATAAGAATGCTTTCTGCTTCAGTGGCACCAGTTTGATACAAATGAAACAGATGTGACTAAGCATAAGTTGATTTAATTTGTTGTGTCTGTCCTGCAGTTTAAGGTGGAGAATCAGAGCACTGTGATATAAAATACATCCTCCTGCTTGCAAACCTTTGGGAGCAAGGTGCTTTTTAATATTAGAGCGATCTGCATAGAAAAAAGGTGTTTCACTGCTCAAAGACCATAATGCAGGAAAGACAGAGAAGGAATATGTTATCCTAGATCTGGGACTGATGGATGAAAATAATTATTCAATTGTACTGGGATCTATCAAACTGGGCACATCAAACTCCTGCTGTTGAAAATATTACGATGCTGACATGGAAAACCTTGATTTCCTAAGCATGGCTAGAGTCCGAAAGCAGTTCGGTAGTTGGTAAATGTCACCATTTTTTGGCTTAAAAAAAACTTGTGTAAAGAAAAAAAAAGTCTGTGCTCCAGCGGGGCTCAGCGTTAGGAACAGATTGCCAAGGAATAGGAAACAAACTGCTTTTAATAGCAGGGACTTCATTTGTGCAGCCTGACTCCTGAAACAAGCCTGGGATTTCGACAGGAGTGCTGCAAATATGCCTGGAGAACAATTAGGCAGAAAGCAACTGCTGCAGCGCCACGTTTGCCACTACTGTGACTTAATTAATTAAAAGCAAAGCCAAGAGGGACCTCTTAGTTGTATGGCGGAATGGAACAGCACTGCTGAGACTCAAAGCGTTACTTAACAGTGAATTGTGATGGATTTGCCCCGATGCCTCGTGGCCAGTTGGCGCTCATGTTACACTATGAAGAATTTCCTTTAAGTTCTAGCTGAGTTCATGGGTTTGGATCAAAGTAACTTCAAGACTCAATGGGTGGTCTTTTCCTCTCAGAAGGAATTAATTCATCCTGCTTTTATGATAGCCTTATTTTTGCCTGTAAGGCTTTACTGACTTGATGGGCCAAATTCATGCCTGGCATAACCAATCTGATGAAAAATGTTGCCTGTAAGGAGAGAATTTTACTTGATATTTTTCTAATTGTCTCCTTCATGTTCCTCCACAGACGCTCATATCTCTAAACAACATGCCTCAAAGCTTATGTGCCCCTTTCCTATCATCTCCTCTTCTTTTTTCAGGGGAACATTCATTTATTCTGTAATAATTACACTGGACCAAATCATTCCTGCAAGACACTTACACGGCTTCATTTCAGACTGACTTGTAATTTACATGAGATAGAGAATTAGGCCTTCAGCAACCGATTCAATAATTTTTTTCTTTAGACTTAGTCAACCACTCTTGAAAAAAAATCATTATGGCCTGACAAAAAAAAAAACCCTACACCAAACCACCACTTTTAAAATTTTCTCTTTCCCAGCCAAAATTATATTTTTTAACAAATTTGCCTCCCCACCACCCCCTCAATTTCTCATGTTTTTTCTTGACAACATGTCTGGAAAAACCTCTAACCTGACTTTCCAGCCAAGTCAAAACCCTTATTAATTAAAGGTTAATTGAAGGGCAGGAGATGCTTGGGGGGGAAGGGGAGCAGGACAGCTGGATTTCGCCTATGATTTCAGGATTCATCAGCTTTTTTCCATCTGTCAGAAGCTTGTTATGTCCTCCTACACAGCTTTTGCGCTACAGATATCTTCTCCGCAGCATTTACTTTCTTCTACTCTGATCCGAATCTAGCACGGCGGTTTACCCCAACGAGGATGAAAAGCAACATGGCACAATTCCCTGCCACGCCAAGCAGGCTCTAACCAGGCAGGACCCCTGTGCAGCTCCCTTCTTCATGGCAGCTGAAGCTGCTGCTCCTCTTTCCCTCCATCAGTGGTCCCCACGCAGCGTAGGATGCAAGAACCTCAAATATCCACATCTCGCTGCACGCCTGGCTATTCCAACCTCTCCAGACACGCTGCACACCAAAACACTGGCATCCCTCTTGGACCAACCCCTCAGCCTTGTCTACCTCCCTCAGCCAGGGAGCTTTGCTGTTTCTCCTCTCGTGTCTGAATACGGCTACGAGATGCTTTTTGCCTGTCTGGACAGGAGATGAGACTCTCCCGACGCCTGTCCTACAGGCTCACCACTTGGCTTCTCCTTCAGGGCACTGTCCCTTATCAGGAGGCCTTCTGGTTTTTGGCAATGCTGTCTTGTTGACTGTGCCTACAGCTTTCGCTTGCTGCATATCTACAGTCTTGCTGGGTTAGCATCAAGTGAACATCACATACTCTGCTCCCCAGCTACATTTTTCCAAAAAAAGTCTCAGAACGCTGCATTTTAGGAAAATTTCCAGTTTAATCCCCTGCAATGCATCTGCTCTGGTGGGCTGAGACAAGATGTCATTTTGCATTTTTGGATATCAGCAGAGCCAGGAAGGTTGAAAGAAGGAAGAAACTGAATTCAGCTTCTCACTTAGGAAAAGTCAAGAAATTCAAATTAAACCAGCCTACATATGGGAGGTTTGAGCCCACTATTCTTCAGATAAGTGATTCATATCTTTAAATCTGCCCCCAAACTCCACAGGCACAAAAATTATTGTAAGTGTTGGGGACTGAGGCTTTGCAAAAGAGTAAGAAATTCCTACCAGAGCTGACATTAACTGGAGAAAGGATGGTGAACGGCTAGTGTGTGAGCCCAGCTCTGTGCCAGGCTTCAATTATAAGCTTGGGTGGATCATTTAGTTTTCTTATACCTCCCTTCCCCACATATAAAATACTGGGAAATGCTGCTCTTCCAACTCCAAAGGAGCTGTAAGGATAAACAGAATTGCTTGAGAAAAATCTGATGTCCTTTAAATTTACCAGCTGACAAAAATTCTGCCATCTCTGGGCTTGAAAACTTGGAAACGAGCTACTGAAGTATTTCACAGAAGCATGACCCAAGAAGTAACTGTTACCACTAAGATGGCTTAATTCCTTTTTTATAAAGATAATTGTGAAAGGAAAAAAAAAACAACAACAAAAAAAACCAACCAACCAACAAAAAAAACCACCACCGGAAAAAAGGAACAAAACACGAGAGCCAACTGGAAATTTGGCAAAACTGACATTTCATTCCCATTAAATACCTGCTTTCTGAAAAGCAGAATTTTCAGACAGAACACTGTCCTGTTAAAAAGCACTTGCCCACCTTTAAAACATTACAACTTATGTGGCATTTTGATAATGCAATTAGCAGAAATGTAGATGAGACAGAGGAACACGTTACAGCCTGTAACCACAGCCTGTATCACAAGTGAGGTGATGGCTATTTATTCATGAAACTGTCTTCTTTAGGGGTGGAGGAGGTCCAACAGGAACATGACATCCTCAAGCACTGCCTTTCGTGACACTGATGCCCATAAGATCTTAAGAGGGGGTAGCTGGGGGCAAGGGGGGAAAGTGTCAAAGCTATTCAGAACAGGGAATCAATGAAACAGCTGCTTCACGAGTGAATTTAGCCCTCTTCTCCAGCTATAAATGCAGAATAGAGGAAGCTGCTTTCAATTTAGACTGCAGAATGCATTTGGTATCCCTGGCAGTGTTTTTTTCCCTGAACAGTGTGTCCTCCATTTACTGTGGAATAAAAAGATGGAAACATGATAGACTGAATGGAGCGGGCAAGCAGAGGCGTCCCCAGCCTGCCAACTTGGAACGACCAGAAACTATTTTAAAATGCAATCCCAGCCTTAAATGTATGCGACCCCATGAATTCAGCTGCTCTAAACCCCTTCTCTCGGTTATTACAACAGAAGGAAAGGAGAAGGTACAAGTAATCATCAGGGCTGGAAAGTAACTGAAGGGCTGCAAGAGGGATTTAAACCGCCGAGCACTTAGCGGAAGTGGTGCAGGGACTTCCACTGCCTCCCAGTCAATTAACTGCAAAATCTGAAAGGTAAATGCTGGCGTGCGATGCACCCCCAGCAACACTCCCGGCAGCAGTAATTGGGAAGTAAAATCTTGGCAAAAGGAACTTTAAAATAGAAACAGAAGGAAAAGATATTTAGGAAATAAAACAGTAATGTGTGCACAGCAGATGGAAAATGCTCAAAATGGCGAGAAAAAAGACTTTTTCAGAGCTATTTTAGAAATCCTCTTATCTCCCCCCCACCCCATTATGGGGGAAAACATGATCTGAGCTAAATTCACTCTCAATGACGTACTAATAATAACGGTTATGATAATAAATTTCATTTCTAATTTCCAACCATTTCTGTATTCAGCCCTTCAACAAGCATTTTTAGCCCAATTAAAAATAAAATCATTATCCTTCCCCTACAGGAAATCCAAGCTGTAGGCCAGTTTAGTTAACTTGCCTAAAATTATACTGTCTCTGCAGAGCCAGAACGAGGGTCGATACATCCTGATTCCCAGGCTTACGCTTCAGCTAGACACCCCTACCCATCTTTAAGACCAAACCAGAGCAGAGCTGAGTAATTCCGAGCCCTCACAGAGCATTTTACGTATTTGAAGAATTGCACAAACAGCAAGCAATTAGTTCTGAATGAGGTCCCTAGGGAGTTTCTAGTTAAAATACATGTGTTTTAAGATACATTAAGCCGGGCTCCATAAATTAAAATAATCACTGAATTCAGACATAACATCTGGGAACTTTTGGGGTGTGGGTGAGATAGGCAGTGTTTTTGTATAGGAAGGAATAGAAGCATGCCTGTATAGGGGGAGGGAGCAAGTGGAGTTTGCTGGGAGATATAAGGAGAAGAGGGTATGTGATTCATGGTTGCCACATCCAAGTGCACTCCATGGCGTCTGGGAGGGAGGCACAGTCAGTCGGGAGTTCATTGGTGTGAGCGTATGAAAGCAAAACCATTTGGGAAACGCTGTTATAGCAGATGGAGGGCTGAGGTGGGACCAGACCTCCCCTCAAGAGAGGCACCGTCCCTCTCTTTTGTGTCTTCCTAAGCTTCCTGGCCAAAATTCTCTGTGGGTTATCCAGAAATGTGAGGAAAATGAGGTGATGCAAAGTCACACAGAAAACACATGGCAGAACCAGGAATTACGCCTAGAGCTGCCAAGGAATATTTTGATATCTTCACCATAAACCCACCCAGCTCTTCTGCTCCTACTGTACACCCACTAATAGCAGACAGCGTGTCCTGCAATGCCCGTGCAAGCCCAGCCCGTGGGCAAATACGCTTTCTGCTGCTGTGGGCTTGCAGTACGTGTGGAATGAGAGTGCCCCACCGAGCAGATAATCACCCTGCACACCCTCACCTCTTAGGGAAGTCAGATTTACAACAACTCAGGGGATCGGGTCCTAAATCTTCACAAGCTAAGCAAGTGTTTATATTCTGAAGTATTTTTCCAAGAACTTTACTTCTTTGTTCTTTTATATTTTAAAAGACTTGTCACAGGTTTATGTTCGAACTACTTCCCCATCAAATTCTCCTTAAAATAGCAATGCTAGGCCAGCTGTTTGTTTCTGCGATTCCATATTAACGTCACTATAAGTAAAGCTATCTAAGTATGTAAAATACACATCAAAATACACAAAGATCTTGTGATAAACCAAGCCCTCTCCAAAAGGTCACAAGTGTAGAAACACAAATAATATGCTGCTTTATCACGAAGTAAAACAAGCAGCCTGCAAAGCCCTGTGGAGAGGTGTAGGTAGATGGCAGGCAGATGGCAAGGTGGAACAGAGGGCAACTGCAATGCATCAAACAAAAGGAAACCCCAAGAAAAAGGGTATGAGCAATGGTACCGGTGGGTAAAAAACTCAACACAGCCCTGGTATAAACCCAGTGGCAATAGGCGTTACCAGTGAAACAAGGTGGGAGCTCATGGTGGGACAAAAAAGCACGTTTGCCCTTGGGGATAAAGACAGCTCCATACTTAGAGATACGGGCAGCAACTTCCAAAGCCAACTGGAGTTTTATTTAAGATTTGACCTCTGCATTTCACCCATGCTAAAAACTACTCCCATGACTGCCCCTTCATTGCAAGTCCAATGCATAACTGGCCCAAATTTGTTTTCAGAACAAGACATGGATATGCTGTGCTCTGTCTGCCTGGGCCCCGTTTCCCCCCCGAAACGCCTCCCCACTGCAGGGCCAAAGCTTTCTCAGCCGCCACTCACCCCGTGGAAATGCCCTTTCTGCATCCCATGACCTCAGCACTCTCTCACCTTTACGCCGTATCAGGAAATTTGCCTTTCCCTCCCTCTGGTATAACTCAATTTCTCTCTCCATCTGTTATTTTTATATAACCTTTTGTAGCTGTCTTATTTAACCCTGTCAAGCATTTGGGGATGTAGTTTCTATGAAAGCAGTTATTACTGTCGTACATCATAATATCTCTATCCAACACACGCTGAAGGAAGAAAGTCAATGCCAAAGCACCGGGTAGGACAAAGCAGGCAGAAGAGGTACAGTGCCCAGTGCAATGCAAGGCAGCAGCAAAGTCGCTCAGCAGACATGGTGCCTAACATGAAAAAAGCCCAACGACTCAGAGAACAGAAACCCCTTTGAAATCGTGGAGGCGGTCAACGCTAAAGATTGAGAATGATACAATTACCACTCTTCTGCCCAGAAAGGTGAAGCTATCAACCTGTTTTTTTTTTTCAGCCCACCAAATGTTTCAAAATATGCTAAGCATCAAGCTCACTAGCATATTGGATTTTGAATAATGAAAAGAGTAAACAGGATTTTAATTTGGATTCTGACAGTAAAGTGCTTTCCATGTGATAAATTAACTATTAGGGAAGACAAATTAACACAACCTACCCTTGAGTATGATGGCTTATGATTTTGAGGAAGCTTTTACAGAAGCATGATCTAAATAAGGCAGGATGAAAAACAGATGATGATGATGATGGGGGGAGTATTTTATCAAAAATCCTTCCTCCTCCTTTTCATCAAACTGCAGGTATAACTTCTCTAAAAAAGTGCAGCAGATTTTCTCAGGAGCCCCCCATTTTTCCTAAGAATGTCTAAACATTTTAGGAGAGATCCTCAGCTGGTCTAAATCACCAGAGACTGATGAATTTTACAGCAGTTCTTTAATACTGAAAAGTTAAATTTCACATCTGTGAAGCAGGGTCATAAAAGGAGATGTTATCCCTTATGAATTTTTTGGAAGGGGAAGGTGTCTCAGAAACATTTTCTAGATATAAGACTATGCTCATAAAATCAGCAAAGAGTATGTGAATGTCTTCAAAGCAGTCTACCACTGTTGTATTTCCATATCCAATGGAAAAATCCCTGGTTTTGCCTATTTTTTTAAAAGAAAGAAGACATTTTAAGATTTCATCTTCGTATTTCAGCAGAAACCCCATTTTTCAGTCTGCTCTCTCTCTCACCCAGGTAAGCAAATAGAGCTTAAAAAAAACAGCAGAAAGACATCCTAATTGGCTTGAAATTAAAGCTATTCATTTTTATTCTTATTTATTCCTGTCACAAGCCAGACCTGTTTATATGAGTTTCTAACACTGCTATGGAAACCTGAGAGGTTCTGAAGGTTCATATGTAATATGAGATGAAAACGCCGTCTCCCACAGTGAACACTGTTTTCTTTGAAATATGTCAACAGTGGAATTTTGTCCCTCTGGGAGAAAAAGGGTTGCCAGGCACTGGGGCAGGAGACATCTGGTCCAGTTCTATCGACTTAAGGCAGTGTATTAACCATTTAACCGTCTGGGCAATTTCAAAATGGGAATAAGGATGTTTACGCACCTTTGCTCCGAAATTCATCCAAGGAGAAAAAAAAAAAACTATTTCTTAAACATTGTGCAGATGCTGTATTTCAATACATTTCTGTCATTTCCCAGTAGGTACTTAAAACCGCGGGTCCAAGAGTTCTGTAGCAATTGGCATTTTCTTAATAAAACTAAAAGCCAAAATTTATTTGAGTCCACCTGAAAACATTGTTGTGCCTTTGACATACCAATTACTTCAATCATAGTATAAGCAAATGTGGCTCTAGATTGTGCTGAAAGCTCTTAAATTCCAGCAAACTCTTCATACCAGGAGAACAGGTCTGATGTCTGGGTCAGCCCCTCGCACGGCTCCAGAGACTCCTGTTACACCAGCACAGGGGAGCAGATCAGGTCCTCTGTCCTTTGCCTGCCTGGAGGGCAGGAAACACTGCCCATAATTTGCAAATAAATACACAATTCCTAACTCTCACTTGACACTTTACACTTTCGAAATATCCAATAAACATGAACTAACCATTATTACTATTGATCAAAAGGAGACAGCAGGTCTTTTTCCAACTCTAAATGATCCTCATGCTACCAAATAACTCATAACAACCCTTTCTCATTAGGATGCACAACCAGCTCACACCTTTGCCTCCCCTGGAAGAGGGGAGATATTTTCCTTTATTCCACTGCCTCCGTTCAGTGAGCTGAGCTGTGATGTGTTGATCATTATTCAAAGAGCTCAAGAGTGCCTGCTGTCATGCGCCTTTAGACATCTCCAAGAATTGAAGTATGTGCCCTCTTTTCTCCAACACAACAATCTGTGGTGTACCTTCTCTGTAGAGAGAAGAGGTAAAATGCTGGAGTGGTTTGCTGTAACACATGTCTACAGAAGAAAAATCAAAGCCCGCTCAGTCTCTTCAACCTTTCTCTGAAAGATCTAAAACACTCAGACTATGTCCTTTACCTTGAAACCAATGCAATGCTACAATAGATGAAACTCTTCCTTAAAGCCTGGAAGTACAGGAGAAAATGCATTACCAAGTCTGAAGGTGTCCAAAGTATTTGAACGTGGAATTCTTGCAATCATGCAGAAACACAGCTTTGAAAAATATAATGAAAAAATCAAAGTAAGTCAGAGGTTTCCTCCTGCAAAGACAAAGATACTTGCAGGTTTCCTTTCATTGAAAGGCTCCTTTCAGAAATCAGCACTGCAAAAATGTTTGCAGCCTGAATAGAGTTCAGGCCTCCCGGGAGACAAAGAATTTTTATAAAGGGGTCATTTTTCTACCTCTACAAGTGAAAAAAAAAAAGCCCTGAAGGTCACGGTTTCTGGAAGCACCTAAACAACAACAAAGTAAAAACTCTCCATCCCTCTCCCTGCAAAACTAGATAATGAGCTCCATAGCATTCTCTTGGTCAGCACCGGATGGGGGTTTACAGCATTTAAAATAGTCCACCACTGGGGCTAAATTTGCTCACCACCTTGGAGACTCATACATTTCCTGTAAGGAAAAAGTTTATTAAATACAATTCAGACCAATTTGATTCATTATCTTTTACCAGACATCAACACATATGACTTAAGATCAGAAAAACTTTCCTGGGTTGCTGCTGAGTACTACAGCCAACCCTGGAGTTCACTGCATTCGTCGGACTGTTTGTGGCACAATCCCTCAGCTCAGGGCAGGTGGTGACTGCAAATCCCCCGACTGGCAGATGCTCAGAAGAGGCCAGTGGTAGCCAGTCTGTGGCTAGTCTTGAGACAGCATGTGTAGTCTGGCCCAAAAAAGTACCTAACAGAGACAGTCTGCATGCACTGAATGGGGTCTCACCTTGACTTTCACACAGCTAATATACCTCCTTCAATGGTTTAAAAAGTACAAGGGAGAAGACCAGCAGTGAGGCTGATGGGCCAACAACATGTTGACATGTCTCCTCCTCTTGGGAGATGAGGCTAAAAGCAAGAGGACACCCAGGGACGGTCATCTTTACCCAAAAGATTGCTTAAAACTGCACCAGTAAAAAAATAAACAAAAAACCAACATTATAAAGAGCAGATTTTTGAAACATGTCTACCCCTCTAACTTCTACTGAAACCAATCCCAACCCGTGGCAGATCCAGCAATTGCTTAACAGCATGAAGTGGTCTTTAAGGGATCTATCATATATTTTTCCACACCTGCTCGGTACTCTGCATAAAAAGGCAGCACAGACAGGGTTGTTATTGGGAACGCCACCTAGGCTATGGCAAGGAGACATTGACCTGAGCACAAGGGACGGAGTTAGCGGGAAGAGGAAAAAAAGCACAGCAATGAAAATCCTTCCAGAATTAAAAAGGCCACAAGAACTTTGCCTGAACTAGTAGTTGTTGTTTTTATTGGATTATTTTATGAGGTTTTATGTTGTTTAATCGAAGAAAGAAAATGGATGCCATAAAATATGCAGAGCTAACTGGGGCTGCAGAGTACATTGCTGAATATTGCTAGTAATGCCATTTCCCCTTCACTGTCAAAAAATAAAAATATCGTTCTTTATATCCCTGTCACATGGAACAGCAGTCCTCTCGCGCTTGCCAATCAATCATCTTGGAGTGCACCTTTACCTTGAGCAGTATGTGCTAGGACGGTGAATAAGGAAAGCTCAGGAAATAATCTCCCTTTCCACAAGATAGAATTCAATTTCCAGTATAGCCCAGACCAGTACTTTTCTTGAAAAGGTGGCACCATATATTACAGCAAAAAAGCATTTTTCTGCTGCTAGTGAAAACTTTAGTGAGCATTATGATTATGTGGTTTGTACTCCAGGCACCAATGACCACCAAGCAGGCTAATAATGTGCGAATTCTGATGAGAACCAGCCCTCCAGCTCGGATAAAACATCAAAGACTTTTTTCCCCTTGTTTTTTTTCCCATTCTGCTTTCTTTACTATAAGATTTTTTTATGCTGCAGACAACGACTTTCCAAGATTCTCCTAGAGAGTAAGCACTTCACAATAAAATTATCCCACTCAGGTGCTCAGGTAGCCCTAGTTAGCCCTTTGGCCACTGTCCCAACAGGCTTTTATCTTTGACAGCCCCAGTCTTGTTTCTTTGAGTGGTGCTTCTCAGAAGCTTTTTGAAGACTTTCTGCAGGTAGATTGAGCTTTCACCAACGACTCTTTGAATCCCGCTTTGGATCTCAGCAGATTTGGCAAGGATTTTGCACGCCCCAAGCTTTGTCTCTCCTCCGAGCACAGCTGGCACAGGCTGTGCAGCAGAGGCTGGCTGGTCCATAACCTACTGCAATAAAGTCCAGAGAAAGCCTCACAAACGGACGGTGCTGAAGCACTGGCTCGCTGCATTTGCCTGCAATATTTCTAACCGTGAAGACGAGGAGACAGTTTTTCCCCTCTAGACGCCTTGAAGCTCCAAGTCCCAGCTTTTGCTCTGCAGATCCGGCCAAAATATCATTCTGCGAGCTGGTGCCTCACAGACAGACCCTGCCAGCCCCAGAGCCTGAGATGGGCAAAGAGGTCAGGAGGATTCAGCCCTACAAAGTCTGTTGCTCACAGTGCTGCCGCAGCTTAGAAAGCTTATCCAGCCTTACAAAGCTGTCAGGAAAATTTACCAGCCACCGCACAAAAATTGCTTGCCGTTTACCACAGTGATCGATGGTAATGCAAGAAACTAATGGCATTTTACTTGCCTGTCGAAAGAAATTACTCACCCTGGGCCAGCAGGATTGGGGAAGGATTCTTTAATCCTTGAAGCGATTTTTAAATTAAACTCTAGTGTTCGCAGGGCTGAAGACCAGTCAGACAGCAGCCTGCTTCAGGATGGATTCAAACATGATATAGCACATGGGCAGATAGGTCCGGCACAGCAATAAAACAGAGTGAAAGGCAGCTGCACACTGCGCTTCTGACTTTTTTTTAAAAAGTTTACAGATTTCAGGAGGACAAATCCATTTCCAGATTGTTAATCTCTAACAAAGACCTAGGTCCTGGCACTGCGCATGTAACAAAAAGTTGGGGAAATAACAGGACAACAAGGCCATCATCAAGAACCGGAGGCAACTGGTCTAAGTGGTACACAGGAAGGTGCTCCCGTTTGGTCTATACGTGCGGAAGAGTATAGCGGTATAGGGGGTCAATTCACTTCCTAAATCAGTAGAGTTGATAGGATCATTACCTCTGTGGCTTTGGCTTTCCTTCCTAACACCAGTACTAAACCTTTTATCCGTTAGCATTTTTCCTTTATCATTTCAACTGGTCTGTTTGCCACCAGGACTGCTCTGTTCTGGTTTTTACCTGCAGTACTGGCATTCGCCCTGTATGGATGGCAGATCCTCCATCACGGTTCAGTCGCAACATCGATGTTAAATGAGCTACTTCAATAGTTTGGGGGCAACCACCAGTCATTCAGTAGCTGGCAGGCCAAGGGTGAAGGACTAAAAACAGTCTTTCACCAGCAGCTGATTCTTTCCAGCAGTAGCACAGCGGGCTCCAACACCAGCACCAGCCCCGGGGAATTTCAGTAAGACAAATAGCAAGGGACATCCCACAGCGCTTTTGAGGACAGGAATGAGCTACTCTCACAGTTTTGATTTTTGTTAGCCTCTGTTTTCTTGACCAGCCTTTACGATTCAAGCTCCTATACATTCTCAGAAACCAGATGAAAAATCGTCTCTGCAAAAGGTCACGAACAAAAAAGGGGAAAAAGAAACAATTCAAGTTTCATGAAGGCTACACATGCCCAGGTACTAGCTACTAAGAAGTCGCTTAAACTTTCAGCATTTCAAGGCATACACTGCGTTCGCAGTAACAAACACTCTAAAAACAGGCTTTCCCACTGGGGGAGTTGGGGGGCACTGGATCAACTACCTATAAAAATGGCTACAATCCTTTATAACGTATTCAGTGGTTTTCAATGAAAAACACTCACAGTGAGATACTGTGTCCCACTGAGCATTAAGCACTTCCCATTCCTGTTCTGCTTTTTCAATTCTAACTAGTCCCTAACCCTGTTAGTCATGAATTTGCGATTAATGAGCCTTGTTTAGAGGACGTGAATACTGAAATTGTTCTGATATAGAGGCTCTAACCACAGAAAGACGATCTAATTCAGCAAGGGAATCTGCTGTGCTTAGGGGGATTCCAAACCTTCAATAAAGGAAATCAGCTGTTAAGTCATTTTAACGAGGGGCAGCATGCTGTGTTCTCGGCTCCGAGGTGCCATGCAACGGTCTCACAGCTTGGCATCTGGGGACAAAATCATCTTCATGCATTAAGGATGCTTAACATCTGCTTGTAAATCTGGGGCCGGTCAAAAAATGGCTCTGACTGAAATGAGGATGGTGCAAGTGTGGTTTTCCACCAGAATTATTAACTATGAGAAACATGCACACATACACACTCGCACAGACACACTTTTGATCTAATACAGCAACGGACCAATAACCCAGGGCTAAACTAATTACGACTAGTTATGCTTGAGCAGGAAAACAGCAGCCACCCCTCTCCTGCTGCAAGGGGACAAGTAAAACAAGTGCCTTCGTGGCTCCTCTTCCCTGCGCCTGGAAGGGAAAAACTGTCCCTTGGGAGCCTTCCTCTCCCAGGGTATCCAGAGGAGCAGACTACCTCCTCAACTGGGGACATGGGGACATGCAGGACAGCTCTCCACTCCAGGCTTGAGAGCAGGGCTAGAGAAAGCCCTGTGTCCAGTCTCCTCAGCCCAGCCTTCTTGTTGACTCTAATAAAAAACGTATTTCCCAGGCCATGAAAAATCTGATAAAACAGTGAAAAACAAAAAGACGGTATTTTTCATTAAATAAGATCACCCACCACGTGCCCATCAATACTCTGAAATAATCGGGGGCGGGGGGAGAGGGGGAGCTTAACTATATTTTAAATGGTTTGTAAAATGCACCAAGATGGAATAAACACTCCTTGTTCTGCTACAGCAGTCACTTTCAGACATATTTCAGGAGGCTAATCCTGGACACCAGGAGATTAATTCCTGGAGACAAGCCCTTTTTCCCCTCCAGCTCCTCCCCAGCTCTTCAGAGAAAATGACCTGGTCTGATCTTAACCCATCTTGAAGACGACAGAAAGATTAATTATGCTCCTCCCTATTTCATCTTCATGGCACATCTGAGCAGCTTCTACAGCTGTGAAACCTTTATTTCCAGGGTCCTTTTGATTGTACTGCTGAGATATTCAAAGACTCATTAAACCTAAGGGGAAGTCCCATTCACTGAGACTTAGTATGGAAGGGAGGTGGGGGAGGGAGGCTTAAGGGTATCTTGTACTTAAGTTAAGGAGACAGCTGGAGAAGATTTAACCATAAATCAAACTCTCCAGCCTCGAAGTGTCACCTATCCTTGCGGCGCCTTGCACACGGGAGAGGCTGCTGGGACTGCAGGGCTGAGAAACGCAGCCTGCTCCAACGACTGGGTGACTCTGCTTGTTGCTACAGAAGAACCAAGGGATGAAGAAGGGAAAGCAAAGCAACCTGCCTTACAGTTTTGTAGACGTGATTTTGCACCTACAAATTGCAACTGTTTTCCAATTGCAACACTAACATCAAGTTAGAGCTCAGCTTTCAGATCAGCCTCCTGCAAAGGTGGTGTTTGTCAATGCCTGCATGAGTGTGGTTGTAATTATTTGCTCCAGCAATTACTGTCACTATATCTGACCTTATCCTACAGTCAAGTACCAAGGCATTAAAGTGACAATATCTTCTGCGCAAGTAATTGCTGGTACAAACCCTTATTCTCAATTACTAATGTCAATAGCTTGTGGATATTAAAAGCGAAGCCAGTATATTACTGGGGCTGAGATTGCTTTCTAATCTGATAGTAAGGCTATAAATTATCTGATTTGCTGATGAAGAGCTCAAATTACAAAGGCACCATTCAAAAAATCACTAAATATATGGATGAATTCCTTTGATTTTAAGTGGCCTTCAGAAAGTGCTCCGTTCTGTCCTGGTGGTGTTGCCTTCCTGACTTGAATCTTGGCTGTCAAGCTATCATCCTCAATTAACTTCAGGCACAACTATTTTCAGGTATAACGCTCTGCCTGCCAGCATAGCAGTAGGCTTCAAAAAGTGGGCCTTCAAGGTATAGTCTAAAGCTCATCTATCAGAAATACCAATATTATCCCTCTTCTCTACTTTTTAGAATTGTGAAACCTCAGCAGTACCATTACAATCAAGGTTGTACTTACTCCTGGGAACATTTTATCTTATTTTCACACGGGAAAACCCTTTCTTTACAGAACATTCCTGCAGTTAAGATCTCTCTGCAGTTCTATGTGAAATTAAGTAGCTAATGTCATACACGTGGTGCTGCAAAGACTAAATCATGATATTAAGGGAAGTCAGGGTTCAATTTCCCTGCATGCAGCAGGTGAGATATATGCATTGGGAAAGGCTAGATCTGGAGAAGGTAATAAACAGTCACAGGTGAACATAAAATATAAATGCAAAATGCACTTCTTCATATTTATTACATCTTTTACATCTAAATCAGGCAGATTTCATTCCACAGATTGAGACTGATCTAAAGTAATTTAGTGGGAGGCTGGTAGTTGAAACACATAATCACATTTCTAGAACAATGTAATTACATTGAATTTAATGTGATTTCCTGCCACTGGTTTAAAAGTGCAGCCTCCTCCACATTCTCAATTTACGCTGAACATGACACTTGATGTAAGATTACTTTTACGTAGCCAGGTAAAGCATTGCATAAGGGGAGAAAGTATGCTACGACTCCTTGAATTCCCCAAGACCATCATGCAAAGATGTCAGTTATGAAGTACTAGTAAGTTCAAATCTTAAATTTCTAGAAAGATGCTGTCTCAGCAGATGACCATTGATTTTAGATTTCATTTTCATTAAATATCTCACAATTTTCCTGACCTTAAGAACTTGTGCACAAGTCAGCTCTGCTCTATGGGGCAAAGAAATTTGAAGGGAAATTTACTCTTAGCAGAAGAGTTTTCAGGTTTTCGTATGTTGTACATGCCTCTCAGAGTGCTCTATTAAAGACTTTTTATAAAGAACAGACTAAGGACACGGCAGGTCGTACCCATTAAGAATAGCTAGAAAATACTGGGGAAAAAAGTAATTGCAATCTGAATGCAGACCAAGAATTCGAATCTTAAAAGAAACACAATGAGAAAGGGCTGGAATTTTATCAAAGTTAGGAATAAAACAGCACAGACATTGATATTCATTTAACTCCTACAAATCAGTTCAAATCTGATCTAGAGAGAAAGCACGCAAGCCAATCCGTCAGGCGAGGACGTGCTGCCAGGTGAAGTGTACTGCATAAACAGAAGAGTTACCCTTAAAAAAAAAATACACAAAGCTTATAGCTCATCAGATGAAATCCTGCAAGCCCACCTAGTATGAAACAACTCAAAGTAATCTCTCTGCAGAATAATTTCAAATAGCAACCAAAGGTGTAAAAATCGAGGCGTGTTTACAATTGATTCGCAAACAGGAAGAAAAATTATTAAATTGATCAAAAATGCTATTTACTGCTGGCAGTTCATTTAGCTTTCTGCAGAATGTTTCAATATTTATATTCCTTCATTGGAATAAATAAGTATTGAAATATAATGGATAATGAAGCAGATGCTAAAAGACAATAAAAGTGCATAGGTTTATTTTTTTTTTTTTCAGCAAACCAACATAAACTTGAATGAAATAAAAGTTTAAAAGCCGGTTTTAAAGCTGGGGACTTTTATGAAAAGTAAACGAACAATAGATTTAAAGCAGTATAATTATCGATGAATCACAACGCTGTGGAAATGGCCTCGGAGAGCTCCAAATGCATTACACTCTGCGGAGGAGGAGGGCGAACGAGGGAGAAAAGAGCCCCTAAAAGGAGCCAATGCTGCAGCCCTCGCTCAGATAAATCACCCTGCATTTATGCAGCAAAGTCAGCTGCATTTAGGTTATAAAGCCAAATCCTGAGATTCTTCCTTCCAAGGAAGTTTTTTTTGGCATGAACAAAACTGTGGGAAACTCTCAGGATGAGCAGGCTTGCAACAAGCCAAGGAGGAGACCTCAGCGCCTTTGAGCTGCTTTTCGACACCGTGGATGTCGAGCACCGCTGAGCAAAGCGACGTGTTGCGAAAGGCTCACACAGCCGGGTGACACTACGCCGAAGTGGCAGCAACGAATGCAAACGTGTTACAAAAAACAAAGAAAGGAAAAGCTTTGTCTGGGCAACGACGGCGTGTATTATTGATGGCTCAGCAGCCAGAAGATCTCAGCGCACAGAGAGGATAACGGGTCTGTCATCTCCCTGCCAGGAAAGGACTTGAAGAGGGTTGAAGAGAGGCGGCGATTCAGCTCCATGCCCACCCTGCGACCCCGGCGCGCGGTCCCGCGTGCGCAGCAGGGGAAGCAGCGCAAGCTCAGCCGTGACGTCCGCCTGCCACAGCCGACCCCAATACACTCAACCCCACCACATGTCCAACACACGCTACATCTCAGTTCGTTCTTTCTGAGCCAGACAAGCTTCCCAACAGCCTCAGCATTTCCCAATTTTAAATCCTTAGTAGGGTTTTTTCAAAGAGCGAATACATTTGCAGAAATTAATTTTGGGCTGCAGCTTCTTAAAAGGTACCCGTTTCTACATCAGGCAGATTAGTGGCAGAGCCTGCTGAAGTTACGGTCTTAATCAAAACCAAAAATGTACTAAGCAGATTTTCCCTTTTGTTTACTGAAAAGCCTACTTTCTTCAAGGTGACTCGAGACGAGAGGCGGTTTGCTCAAACAATAAGAGATTTGCTGGATGCCAGAAGGCCCCCTTTTCATCCCTGATCACCTTCTGCAGCTTGAGAATTCTGCAGAGAGTACATGGAAATATGACAGGGGAGTCAGGACCCTTATGAGGTTAAATCATTCAATTGCAAACCAGGACCAACCAGACAGAAACACTGTGATTCAAACTTGGACAGAAATGGTTAGAAATGAGAAACAATTTGGCTATGGCAGGATTACCACTACATTAGCCAGGAGGTCGACCCATCTATTCAGGACTTTCATTATGCAGCAAAAGGACTGTAAAATCTCTGCTCACCCAATCACCGCTACAACAGTTACATATTCAGATTTCTTTCTGGAATAAGTGCAAATTTGCTTTGATTGACTGACATTTCATCACTTAATACATTCATTGCATGTCAAGGGAAAACTTGACTGAATTCACAATGCTGTACTGATTGAGTTCCTAATAGGAACAGTTGTCAGAAGACTTGTAAGGATAACTTTCAAAATCACATTTGCGAGTTGGCAGAGGACTTTCTGCACCAAAGAGCCTCTCCACCTATGTGCAGGACTTTCTAGGGCATAGATATGGACAGCCCCTCTCTTCCCAGTTGCCATCAGCCCGCGACATGGCAGCCGGCTGCAGCCACCCCGATGGCTGCACAATACTTTTTCTCCAAAGTCCTGCATCTGAGACATGCAGTTATGGAGTCAGAAAAAGCTTTGCTGGAGACTCAGGAACAAGCTGTGGAAGAGAAGCTGGAGACCAAGTGAGGGGCAAAGCTCTGCTTCACCCCTTCCACCCAAAAAGTCCCCCAAGCACAAACCACCCAACCACAGAGCTCGAGGGTGAAGAGAGGACACAGGAGGTAGCATAGCTGGAGGTCAGTGACTACCCTAGCTGAAAATGGGGAAAGATGACAAGGAAAACCAGCACAAGAAGAAATTCAATTCAAGTTTGAGCCCTTGCCCAGTGCCCCAGCCTTGGGGCTTGCTGCCTGCCATGCAATGGGCACCTCCCTGCTGATCTCAACCTCTGCCTGTGAATGGAAACAAAATCTGCAGAGTTTTCCTCTTCTCCTGATCCCTCCTCTGAAATTTTCATGTCCGTTTAGAAAGGTCTTCAAGATACAGCTTTCATATAAGCCTAAGCATTTCCAAATTCCTTTCCTTCTCTGAAGAGACCTGAAAGGCCCTGAAATGATCTACCTTCAGCATTCATGACGTGGGCAAACGGGATCCCTGGCTGCCTTCACCCTGTTTTAATTAGACAAAGAGGGGAAAAAAGCAGTGCTCTTCAATGCTTAAAACAAACCAGTTTCAAATAAATATTTAAAGTTGTCCTGATTGTTAGATAAGCAGGTTCTGCAAAGCAATTGCAAACGTTGCAATTGTTTTGCCATACGGTTGCCAGCAGCTGGAAGCTCCAAGATGCCCATTTCAATCAGAAATTTTCCATTTCAAATGCATTTGGCAGCTTGTTCATGGTGAGAAATGCTTCTCAACACGTGAGCTTTCAGAAGACTGCAAGGAGTACAGCACAGGCAGCTTTTCTTAAAGCCTGGGTCAAAGCGCAGCTTTCTGTAAACACTCCTTTTTATAAGTAAGTAAATAAATAAATAAGAAAAGGTGCTGTGCCATACCTTCTGCACTGCTATTAGGCAGCCAAGAGGCTCCTGCTAGACCAGACAAAGCCTTCAGTCAGTCCTACCGAATATTCCAAAGACAAATGAAAAGAACAGTGGGAGGAATTGGCTTAAAAGTGCATTCATTGTACTTTCCTTTTCTTTAAACGTAATAATATGCAACAGCCCCTTGTGGTGTTGAACGGACAATACTATTAACTCTTTTTTCGCTCCAGCACTTCAACCATTTATACTTACATTCTTCCACCTAATCACTACCTAGATGTTGTTAAAAGCCATCACGCACTGTGGGCCAAATCTTGAGGTCGTCACTCAAACCCTCCCTTGAATGAGTTCTTAGTAGGATTTTTGCATGATTAAGCGCCACAGATTTTTTTTCCTAACTGATATCTGAATAAAGAACACAAGATTTGGCCCTCATCATTACCATAACGCTTTCATGTTTGCCACTCAAAGGCCTAAAAAGATGGCATAGAAGCCCTGTGGGGAATTAATGCAAAGTGTCTGCATTTGTACCAGGAACCAATCACTGAAAGAATGAAAAAGGATATTTGAAATAAACCTGGAGGATGCATTAGCAGAAGCACGTCTAAACAACTTGCCATTTAAAGCACGCACAGGACAAATTCATCTCGAGAGTCACTTCAAAGGGAATGGTCCGTAATCAAAATTAATCACAATTAATTTGGCCCTAGGTTTCTGCCACTGAGAGGCAGGCTCCCGCAGTCAGAGCTGCGGGCAGCGGATGGCAGGAATCACATCCACAGCATCCACCTCTGCTGATATTGCCAATTCTTCTGCTATGCTGGTGCCATTGTAAAATGCTGCAACAGGATTCAGGCCAAATTTGCTTATCGGCTCTGAACCATGAGGCCAGCCAGCAATATGTGCTGAATGGCGTTCTTTCTGAGGATGTCATCTTTCTATTTATATTACCTAATTCTTCTTCTCCAACTCCCTGTGGCAAACCAACAGTTGAAATCATACAGTATAAGCTAATGGGGTTATATAAGTGTCCATTTGCTGTGCATATGCTCTCCCCCCTACGGCAAGCGATCACCACGACTCTGGAGCACGAGCGGTACACCTTCCATTTTTGACGTCTAAGTACATCAGAGTTTTGGAGGTGCTTCGGAGAGCGTCTCTACCCTTGTTGGAGGAGAACGTGTGGGTATCTGAGTGAGAAGCAGGCAGCAGAGAGCTGCCATGGAGGCAGAATCAAACCCGAATGAGAGGTGCTCGGGCCCCTTGTCTCCCCATGAAACACAGCCACACTGTGTCGTGTAAATACGACACAGGATGCCAGCTCCACATGTGGCACCTCTCAGGTACTGCTGAATAGACACAACCCTCAAGCTTTTTGCCCAGGCTTAATTCCTTGCTCTGCCTGCACGAAAGCAAAAAATTTCCTTGATATGGAAAGAGCCGGCTTCCCTGTCTGTTGATGCTTCTCAGTCTCCACCACCAAAGATTTGCGTTTTCAAGCTAGTTCTGCTTCTCTGTCCCCTTTTGGTTTTCCCAGTATCACCCTCCAACTCCATTTTTGCAACACAAAGGCAAACTGATTTCCATTAACAACTAAGCTGTTTCAAAGTAAACTGGCTGCATGGACATGGATACTTCCTTTGTTTCAAATATATCTGCCTTGCATACTTACACTTAAAAGAAACAATATTAATCCCTGTAATCTATGAATTCCTGTACCCTTCACCCCAAGGTATGGAAAAATGGCATAGGCCCTATAATACGATGGACTTTCAGCACCAAATCTGTTGCTCTCTGGATGCATCCAGGGTTTAAAAATGTCTAGGAAATCTAACCCCATACAATGTAAAGTTTAAAGTATGCATTTTACTTACGCATATTCAGTTTTTCTGTTTGCTACGTTCTACCATTAAACTGCTCTCAAATTCAGAAAGACCCATTTCTAGATACAGTTTGAACCTTTCTCCAGAACAGTACAAATACACAATCCAGCAGAGGTGGGGGCTTTGCTCTTTTACACCTATACCTACTGTATATGCCTAGCTTCTTATTTTACCCACTTCGTAAGATTGCTGCTGCTGCTCCCTCCTTGGCAGTTTGGAGGGCACAGATGCTCCGAGCTCTCGGGGAGACTCGCACGGACAGCAGTGCCACTTCCCAAACTGGCTACTCCCTTCGGTTTTCTGGCCAAATCCATTCATCAGGCTTGATCCGGGGAGTCCGCATGTGCATGTACTGTAAAATCCCCTTACAGAGCACTGTTTTCCACCGAAATGAACCTTTGCCAAGCTCCCCCATGGCATGCCAACACAGAAAGCAGACAGCACAGGCTAATGGGGCCCCGCACGAGTCCATTTGCCACACATATGCTATGTATACCCTCAGGAGCGGGTCCCCGCTTCTCCGCGTGACTGAAGGGAAGGGACAGCTTCCCGGCTTCCCGCAGTCCCTGTGCTGCACGCGCAAGTAGCATTGCTTTCAAATGCCTTTGCACTGCAGCGTTGCACTTCTGCCCCTTCGCCTCCCCAGCAGACTCAGCAGCCCTCTCAGAGAATTTCTTTTCTCTGCTTGCTTCCTCCCAGCAGTCACGTCAAACAGACGTGCATTACCCGGCTTGGAAATGGCTGCTTTTATTGTCCAGGTGAAGAACTGAAGTAGTTCATTATTTGTGCATACGTACATCGTGTGTACATACATCAGTGCGTACATTTCTGAATGGTCTTCAGTGAGAAAACTCAAGTGTTCCCATTCCAGGGAATAAAATAATTGCTTGCTTTCAAACTTCCTGGTTTTCAAGCTGATAAAAGCTGCTGCTACAAGCGATAGACAATTTCTAGACCTAGACAGCTACACTTTGCAGTGGTTTTGAACATTGTTTGTGCCACCATTTCCCTCCCCGATCTGCCACGCATGACGTGCTCTCCAGAGCAGTCCGTAGCTAGCTCCAGCTCCCCCAGCGAACAGAAGCCCCTGATTTGGGGTGTGACACTGTATTTCTCTTCCTTCTCCCACTGAAGCAAAGCCAGCTCGTCTGACTCAGATATTTCTCAAGCAGTAGAATACCAGCGTCAACGCAGCTACATCCTATTAATGCTGATATAT
Source organism: Platalea leucorodia (assembly GCF_965183815.1). Classification (NCBI taxonomy): domain Eukaryota; kingdom Metazoa; phylum Chordata; class Aves; order Pelecaniformes; family Threskiornithidae; genus Platalea; species Platalea leucorodia. The sequence goes on from NC_138834.1 coordinate 5,725,088, forward strand.
GCGAGACCTTTTAAAAGGCCTGAGGAAGACAGATTTCACTTTGTTGAGATAAATTTAGACACCAGAAACTATAAAGATGAGGGAATCCAATAAACTATCATTTATCTTTTGTCTTCATTTGAATAGAGTTCGCCAATATATAACACTATGCTTTTATCCACATGCCAAAATCTGCAAATTCAGTTCCTCTAGGTGTTCAGTCAAGTGAGGACAAAACTGATTCACACTGTCCCTTCTCCCATATCGAATGTGTATTCTGGGAGGAGAATCTTCCCAGAACATAGAATTATCACTCCAAAAACACGCCAAATTTTTGAATCTAAGTTCATGCGACATATACTGAAGACACATGAAATTCAGCAACAGCGACTGGAAATGTTGGATTCTTTTCTGCAGAGCGCTTACCGCCTCCTGCCAGCAGACAGGCTTTCCTGAACCCCATGAAAATGATACGAGCCTGTGGCAGGCTCCAACATTGCAGAAAGAGAATGAGCCATCACAGCATATGAGAAATATGTCATTTTCTTCATCTTTTCTTGGATGGTGAAACAGAAGCACGAGGAAAGCAAGCAAATCACTTAAGGCCACACCAAGAATAGCACCAAAATCCCCAACCACAGGACATGCTACATACTTGTAGTAACAAAAATATATCTGCCATTGCACATCACACAAGCTCATTCAAACTAAAAATTTATCACTTGCTTCGGACTCCAGCCAGGTGACGGCAAATATATCATGGAGCTGTCAACAATCTGCTAATCTTAGCTGTGAAGTGTAGGAATACAAGAAGCTTAAAAATACACTGGTCCTTCAGAAACCATAAATTTTGCTGGCTCTTTCTCACTTACCACTGGGTAATAGGTCTACTCCAGTTATTTCACTCCCACCTCCTGCAGTTAAACAGTTTCATTTTGCATGTCTATTTAGAGAATGACAATCAGACACACGAGGTAGCAGAAATCACCCATGGGTATACAGATAAAGAAGCAAAGACCCTCTCTGGCTCCTTGACTGAGAAGAATTATCACTGGCAGATTTAACTGGTAAGTCTGTACAGAAATCCCAGGACACACACAACTGGATTTTCAGAGAGCCTCCACAGAAACAGCTGGAATAACATCTCTGTCCATCTGGAAACCTGGTCTGTTGGGCTCTTTTGAGCAGAGACGAAAGCAAAGAGAAGCGAACAAAGACCTTTCCTCTTTCATCCAAAACCAAACCATTTAGACAAAAATTTAAACCAGGGTGGGCGGATGATCTTTGGTTATAAACACAGTAGAAGTCTCAAAGGATATTTCCTCACAAATAAGGGCTTGCTCATGACATTTCACCCTGGGCACATTTTTTGGGAGACTATGAATAAAAAGCAAACCTCCTTGTTGTTCAAGTTACGATGCTTTATGGTCAGCAAGCTCACCAAGGCCTACGTTAGCCGGCTTAGCCTGAACACTACTACCCCTACAGCTGTGTGACATGGCCCGGCTAGAGAAGGCAGCTTAACTCACCTTTCTTTGCGCAAATTCAGTGCTTTAAATGAATTTCTCTTACGCCAAATGGCTCGGTGTACCTGCCATTCTTCATTTCCTACTCCGGCCACAAACTTCAATTTTCTCTCCATAGCACTTAAACAGCGCATAATTACAACTAATTATCGATCATTGAGGGTTTACTAGTTGACAAATCTCATTTTCACACTCTTATCAAGCATGACTGACTGCGGACCAGAGAGGATAAAAGGTACCTGCGCTGTCTTAGAAACCTGCGGGTCTGTAAGCTGGGTGGGACCAGCATCATCACCGTTATTAAACCCATCAGACTGCAGTGGCACCTGAAGGCCAATGTGTTTAGGGACTTATTATGTAAGGCACTATAAATCTACACAAAGTGACAGTCCTCACCCCAAAGAGTTTTGCAGGCCTAAAAAAAGCCAAGCCTTTTACATCTGTAAATGTATTCAATTTGGCTGCATTTGTATCACTTCTGCATTCCATTTCTGCAAATATTCTCCCAAGCAAGCTAGCTGGGAGAGATGTTCAGAGAAACAGCTCGTTTCAGGGAAAAACGCCACTCAATTTTCCTCAAAGCAAATTTTAAATTTGCATGCTTTGGTGCACCTGCTGATCTCAACAAATTGGATCAATGAAGGCAAGGAGAGGACTGTGCAACCCCGGTGCCCCGGGAAAGCGGCTCACAACCAGCCCGTTAATGTTATTCGTTAGCCGCAGCAGGCCGGTTACCCAGAAACCAGGAGGCTGCTGTCGCCTGGTCTGCGTGCGGCACAATTGAGGCACGGTGCAAAGAGGGTATTTAAGAAAAAAGAATTAAAAAAAAAAAACTGAGAGAAAAATACATGGAGCTCCTCAAACACTGTTGAATGGAGTAAGAAGCAACGTTTTCATAATAAGTCACATGATGAATTTTTTCCCAGTTGTATTTCAATATAGTTATTCACATAATTCAAGTAGACACAAATCCCAGTGTGAAAATATCTGTGCTCTCGTAGCCCAGTGGCAGCCCTTCCAGCATGACTTACAACAAAAGACCGAAAAAGTCCACTCCCATGGTACACACAAATTAGTTTATTATTAGAGCTCATCCAGCACCATTATTTTCTGACAGTAAATGTGTTTTAACAGAACTTAAATTTCCATGAAGGACATTTTTCTTGCAAATGTTTAACTTTTCTTTTGGGAAAAACCACATTTTTGTTTCATGTCTGTTTAAGATTAAGATACATTTCCCTTTCCTTTCTGTTCCAAAGGAAGCACGACACAATTTAGAAAATGCTGCACTAAATCTCCCTGGCTCCTAAAATAAAAAAACCTGAGAATGAGCCTCACATAAAGAAAGATTACAAGTTCCTTACTAAGGACTTTATTCATTAAAAAAGACTCAACTCTGTTCTGCTGCTTGTCTGTGAATGTGAAATATGATTTTATTAAATGAAGCCCTTAATGTGTTTACTAAGACTCTGTCAGGCTGAACATTAACTACATTTCCATTGTTTTTCAAGTCCAGAAAGAAAGTTGCTCTGCAAAGAGACAAGCTCACTTATAGCTTCTTAACCTACAGACCGGCAGAGAAGTTTGCTTTATTAAGTGCATTTCAAATGCCCAGCACACACAAGGGGCACAGTGCATTCATAAAAAGAAAATGCCCAGCTTTCAGGAATCATTTAAGGAAGGGGGGGCGGGGAAAAAGGAAAAAGAAAAAAAACGTGTTACGTGCATTTTAATTTCGGGTAGCAAGATTGGATACACGAGCACACAGCCATTGTCTACTGCCTGGGTGAACCCCAGGATGTGTGGCGGACACCCCAGCAGAGACCTGCTCCTCCTCAGGAAGAAATAATACCTGGGGGAGCCTTCCAGGCTGCCGGGTCTCCAACCCTTTGCAGAGGGCTTGCACCACTGGGTGAACAAGTTGCTAAATCTTCCCCTGTAGAGGCGTTCTTGAGGTGATGTGCTGAGTCCATTCAGGGGGATCACAACCGGTGAAGTAGCTTCCCATCCCAGCCAGGGCACCTGCGCCAGCACCAAGCCGCATCCTTGGCCAAAATTATTCCCCTCCCGACCTGCTGTTGACGTTTCCCTGGGTTTTCTGCTTCAGGCACAAGCCAGACACAAGTCCACTCTGCCCTCTCCTGGCCTGCACACAGATCTGAGCCTGGCAGTCATCCTGAATCTCCCCTGTGCGGAGGCCCAGGATGGAGGCGATACAGGAAAAGCCCAGGCCGCTAAGGGACAGACAGAGGGGCAGAGCCCCAGGAAAGATGGACTGGGCATCACCATTTGGCGGACAGCACAGGATCCACGCACAGGATGGCACCTCCCTGTCCACCAACTCACCACCCTTGTGTTGGGTACTCTTTTGGCCCTCCCAAATACATTTGCTCTGGTAAGAGAGCTAAAGGAAAGGGCAGGAACATCGCCTCAGCCCCACAGTCCTCGTTCAAAAATAACAGTTTGGGGGTAGAATGGGAATTACCTTCCCTCCTTTTGGAAAACATCTCGTATTTGAGGTGTATCATTGGAACGTGAGCAATAAAAATAGTAATTTGTAAAATGAAAGCAATGACAGACGTTTCTTGTAAAAACACCGTGAGACGTTACAGATAAAATAATGTTACATAAATAGGCTAAGCATTAGAACTATTATCATCAACAACAGCACGGGCGGACACAGCAGTTTAGCAAAGGAAGTGAAAAATAGCGAATGTGATTTAAGAGGCAGAGAGAATCTGCGCTGGCAAGTTGTAATTACTGAAGCTGAAACCCAGCCAGGATCCTGGTTGACTGCCTCTGGGCTTGTGAAATGCAACCTGGAATCATTAAATGACCAAATAATTGGGACCTGGGTTTCATGTCGCCAACGAGACACCGCCATCGACACAGCCACACCAGCACAGCAGTCTGGCACCAACACGGAGAAGGATCAACCACAAACACCAGCCTCCATGGTACTCGTGATTTCAGAGGTCTACAACCAAATATTGACCTGAACGAGGCCTGCTTTGCATGGTCATTTCTCTTCCCAAGGTGGTACAGCTGCAGGTTTCTTTCAACCATTCTTCAACTTCAGCACCTTGTAAACATCTAATGTCTAGTCAAAGGACATCATTCATCCATTTTATGTTTCCCAGAATGCAAAGATATCTACCCAATTTCCTAAGAAACATTAATATTAAAATATGGCTTTCTCAGCCCAAATCATGCAAGCTGAACAAAGTTCTCCTGACGTTTTATGACAAGGTGATTAATAATACCAAGAAGAAGAATGAAATGATACCAGATTATAAACTATTGTAAATCTTTCAGTCATCCCAGGAATAATGAATGTAGATTTCTTAGGAGAGCAGTACAGATTTAAACAGAATCATTCTAGTTTTCTTGTCAATCAAGTTGCTATTTATATAATAGCAGAAACAGACAATGAACTCACTTAATCTTAAAATGAGGATGTAGCACATTTAAGGCAAGGGTTATAGGCACTTCTTTAACAGGTTTTTCTTTAAAACAAAAGGAACTGAAAAACCATCCTAAGCTAGAATTTCCAAAATTCTTGAAGAAAATGTTCCATCTTAACCATCATTTCTGATCACCGACCTTCCCCTCCCCAAGCAAGAGCCACAGCGACAAGAAGTTCAGTGTTCAAGTCACCCAGACTTCGCTGGACTTAGAAAGCCTGAGATGACATGACCTACTTTTTTTCAAATACTTAAGTTAAAAAGTTTAAGAGTACGGTCAGAACTGTATTGGTCTAAGCATCCACTGGACCAAAATGCCCTATACTTCCTTGTCATGGGTTATGAAGTCAAGCAAAAAGCAAATGCAAACTCTTCACAAGTTGTTCTAGAAATGCTGTTAAGTCCTCAACCCCCACCCCAAGACAAGGGTTATGGCCTTGTTCTGTTTCTGGCAGCACAGGGGAACTCTGCGCTCTCTGACCCCTTGAGGCAGGCTGTCCTAGACGTTACCTCAATGCAATAATTAATAAATAATAATACTGAATTTGAGCTCGTGCAACTCGTACAGGCTAAATGTTCCAAAGAAAAATGAATAATGCATGCAGGAGAGATTCATTTGGGGAAAAAACCTAACTTTAGTTTGAAATAAAGCCGTGGTTGCCTTGGCAAAGAGGATTTAATTGCTGTAATCACGACATCTCACATAAGGTCGCTGTTTGAGGGAGTCCACAGTACTGCTATTCATTCTGTATCTGTTCCATAGCAAATAAAGGACTACTGGTCCCAAGAGCATCAGTGAAATACTTCTGAAAAGGTTTAAATTATTTTTAAAGGGTTATTAGCTTTGGCAAATGAGTCAAAAGTCATCTTAGCTGAAGAGCATAGGTACTTATGCCACATTATGGAGATAACAGCAGGAAATGCCATAATTAAGACTGTACTACTAGTGTTACTGCGTGTCATTAGAAACAGTACCCAAAACATGTCCGTTCCCTATCCATCTGTGTCCTATCCACCCACCCACCCTGGGTTACTACTGCCCCTAACAAATTTCCCAGTAATTATCAGAAATAGGAAGCCAGAACACTGGCGCACACACGTGCCTTGCACACAACCAAATTCAAATAGTTTTAACTGGCACAAATCCTAAGCAACTCTACGGAAGTCAATTAAATCACCCCTCTTTTCTGTGTAAGAGAGAGAAGACTCTGGCCAGGCAAATTAAATTAGGGATGGGCCAGAGCCAAACTCCCAGATCCAAAACAACCCAAACCTCACAATGCATTTGGATCCCGGTCCAGATTCTCACAGTCTGCTACCGCTTCTCCCTCACCCTCTGCCACCTCCCAGGACGGGACAAACTTTTCAGACTGTCCCCAAGCATCACTTGGTGCATTTTATCGCCATCTTCCATCAGGGATCTACATCAAAGCGCTCATACGTGTGCTTCCTGTGGCTGCTTGGCACATTTCTTACCCAGACCCTCATTAACTTGAGCAGATGCTTAGAAAGCCCATAAACAAGGCACTGTCTATCCCACACTACTTCTTCTCTTCTTTTCCCACTTGCAGTCTTCTAGGACCAGCGCAATTAGAGATGGGGATTCAGTGAAAATGCATTTGAGGACTCCTTCATTAAAACCACAAAAGCTTGGGCCACACAGTGAGAAAAAAAGCAACTGAGAGAGTTCACTTGGCAGGAAAATTTCAAAAAGGATGTAGTGAGGAGGGGAAGGTATATTTTGGTCCTAGTGAGCAACTTAAACGAAAGCACAGCAGGAGCAGAGGGAGACCTGCTGGAGCCATGCCTGGTGGCTTAGAGTGATAAAGGTGACAAACCTGCCCCACAAACATGGGGCTGCTTGAATACGGCCCTCCCAACAGTACCCTCCTCATTGGGATACCCCTGGAAATACTGCTGCTCTGACCAGTTCCTCCTCTGCTGGGAATATCCACAGCATCTCTGTAGGGATCCAAAGGAGAACATATTTTAGAGACGTTTTTCTCTTAGGTATTTGTATGTAACTCTCAACACAGGATGAAGCACTGCTCCATGGGGGGCACCGACACCCAGCACTGCTCAGGGCAGGGGGCTTTTAAGTGGCAGACTGAAAGCTGGGGGGAGATGAGAGATGAACCCCGCCACGCAGGAGCAGCTCCCTGGGCTCTGGGAAGCTCAAGAAGAGCTGCCGCTGCCATGCCCCCGTGCGAAGCAACACTGGCCCCACTGCATGGGGGCTTTCTGCAGCTCTGCCGACACGAGGCATCGCCTTCCTCGCCCTGCCCCGCTCCCCGCTGCCCACACAGCATTGGAGGGCTTACAGCTGAATGGTGCAAGAAGTGAAATAGCTTTAACTGTAAGCACCATTTGCTGTGCCTTGGAATGGCAGACTCATTTGTCACTGTTTTCTTCTCCTGCAGCTCTTTTGATTCATCTGGGATCCAATAACTTTGTTAATATGATTTCTTTCATACCCTGGCCGAGTACAGCATCCAAGGCACACGTGGCAGCTGTCTGAAGCATTAAATACCTCACACAGAGCACAAGTCCCTGCTCTGCTTTGTCCAAAACCGTTTCTTATGAGTCCTTTATTGACATAAACTGCATGGGGGGCAGGAGGAGCACCCAAAACAAGAAGATATGTTGACAATTTTCTCACAATATTCTGTCTTCTGCTTTTTCTGAAAGTCCTCCCTCCACAAAGCTGTCAGCTAACCATCACACTGGCCTTCTTGTATCAGATCATGCAAAAACTTACAGTTAAACACAAGGACGAAAGCAACCCTCTGTGGCATCAGAGCAACACGAAGAAACTGAGATCAATGTGCTCACTCAAAGCAATACTTCATCAGCTTCATGGGATAGTAATCTGGTTTTTACCAGGATAAAATGACAGCAACGCATTGCCCAAAACATTTATCTCAGGAAGAAAGTAAAGTTCAAAGTAGACACGTTTTTATACTTTTCTTTTAATACTATTCATTACCCACTAGAAGTAACTGCATCAACGACCAAATCACTGTTGTGTCTGACTTGTTTAAACAAGACCGTGATTTACTGCACTGCCAGCTAATGAAGAGCCGTACAAGCAGCTGATCAATGCCATCATTGTCTGGCAGCACAAAGCAGGGACCACTCAGCATATTGTCCAAAACAAAGACATCCCCCCAAGCTCCCCGCCAGGGACTCGCTCACTAGGACACACAGTTTGCAAAAAGTCACAGCGTGTCCCCGAACTTGAAATGACCACTCAAAGGCAGGAACTTCTTCCAACCTGTGTTCCCAACCTGACTACAAGGTCCAAAAAAAAAAAAAAAAATGGATGAAGAAAACGTTTATCTTGCAGCCGTCTTCCTTAAATTACCCTTTGTGATACCGTGTATTTAAGCAGTTTTGTCACATGAAGGCAGCTTTGTGTTCATTAACAGAGGTAACTGAACTCGGAGCCAGGTGCTCACAGGCAAAACTCAACTCCTAATTCCATCTTTGGTGGCTTTCCCTTCCCATTTCATACCTGCACCGATGTTAATCACAGCAGGGGTGAATCATCTGTCCCTTCCTGCAAGGCAATTACTACAGACAGGATAGCCCCCAGCAAAAGAAAGATTTGGAGAAGGGCAGTGGCAATGCCCTGTGCGGACTGGAGAGGCTGACCCTTCGGCAGCCCCTTAGACGCAGCTCCTCATCCAAGAGGGATTGCTACCCAGCACACCTTCACGTTGCATAGAGGGAGCCTGAGCAGATGCAACAAACCAAGGGCGCCCTTTTAGCAGTGGTCTCCTCCAAAATCCACTTGCCTACTTCCCAGGCACACTCTGCATCGCGAGCATTTTAACCACAGGTCATACCTTGCTCTCAGTGCAACCGTGCCACATCTGCTGGCAGTGCTCTGCAGATCCGCACCCGACCCCAAAGCAAGCATTGAGTTGTGCAGGAGCTGCCTGGAGTTAATTAGCAGGAGCTGTCATGTCGAAGCTTTCGGAGACGGGGAGCAGCCTAGGAACAAGCTTGTAGAATCCGAACCATTTAAAAATGTAAAATCTCTTTCCATTACCATCAACAAGGCTGAGTTTGTGTCAAGTCACATGGCGTACTGGCACCTTCCAAATCCACGGGAAACACTTTTCACATCGTCTCCGTTTTCAGAGTATAGCAGTGCCTGCTAACACGCTGGCAGACAAGAGGTTGTCGGAGCTCCTATTACAAATCTTATTTGTCACACACGTGCAAAACGATCTGATGTGTCACACAAGATGCACTGCCACCAGTTACACAAAGCACTGCTCACCCACTTGTAGTTCGGTACCACAGAGATGAGATGCCTCCTCGCACACCAACTGACTTAAAATCAACATAACTAACTCTTTTTTTCCACTTTATGGTTCTGAATATGAGATATAGCAAATTAATTTACATAACATTGCCACATCCCTTAGCGCTCATAGATGCAGATGGGCAGATGAATGAGATAGCTGTGCTGCTGGCAGGACTCGAACAGAAGAAAAAGCAGGGTTTCAAGGCAAACCAAACACCTTTTCCAATGCAAAGTAGGTCCTTGTTTCATTCCAGCTGTACTTAGTGTTCCCCCACCATACACGTGAAATATTCCCAAACTGTCAAAATTAAAAATAACTAGCAGTCAAACCATTCACCTTCTCAGTGAAAAACACTGGTGAAATACACATGCAGGCTAAATATTTTTAATTAATCTAATTCTGCATTTTGGTCAACCCCTCCCCTCCAACTCCTATGAACATTTCGCCACTCCGTGGGAGAAGGGAGCATCCCTAAGCCAGGGCTGCGGAGGGCAAGGGAAGGGGCAGACGGCGGGGACACTTGCCCCAGTCACCCAAGCCCAGCACCACAGCCTCCCATCACTGTCTCGTCCTCCTTTACCTTAACAACACCTTAATAAAGCCACCTTAACGAGCAGCTGCGTTTCTGGACAAAACGGCAGGTTCAGGACCCCTTTTGCAGGGCAACAGAAGTCACTGTTGGAAAACATCTTAATAAAAAAAAGAGCATTTTATCACCACGACGCTGCGATCCCGTCTGGAAGTGCTTCAAAGCCAATATCCAACAACTAACAAGAGCTTCTCGCTGTCGCGTGGGGCTGCTGCTCTGCCTGTTTTATTCCTGTGAAGAGTGATCACGGACGGCTGATTATTGTAGCAGATAGTTGACCTTTATCTAAAATTCCATTAAAAAGCTTTATTGACTGTAGTCTTGCGGGGTCTTTCAGGATTCACTGGGTCATTTATTCACTGTCGGATATCCATCGGTTTTTAAGCTTTTAGGACTGCTCAAGCTCTAGGAAGGAGCTATTTTTTTTTGTCATTTTTAACTGTTTTTAAGACTGTATGACGGGGTGGGTTTTTTTCTTCTCCCTCTCCACTGTGCCTAGGGCAGAGAAGGTTATCTTAAAACACATAAAAAGGAGAGAAAACCTGGCAGCATGGTAAGACTACTTCCAGGGCAGGCTGGCTTGCGCACGTGGGTGCAGCACAGCCACGCGCTGCCTGCAGGTACCCAGGGAGGATGCCTTTTTCACTTCAGCCGACGCAGATTCAGGTCTAACTACTTCATACAACATCCTTTTGAGATTTGTAACTCCATACCATTATGCCAGGCTTTCATCAGCTGAAGCTACTTTTTCTGGGCCACGTGCCTGTCTCAAACAGAAATAAGAAAAATGAAAGAATGGTTCAACCCTTTCTGAAAGAGAATTTCTAGAAATGGTTTATCCAAGCTAAGAAAAAATCTGGTGACAGCTCCCCCCCAGGCTTTGCAAGAGGGTCCTGAAAGGAAGTTACTCCCTTTTCCTGTTCAGTGACGAAAAGAAAAGAGTGGGAGCAAGACAATGTACGCATCGAACAAAGCAGGAGATCTGGAAAAAAACAGTGTGAATTTTTCTTTGAGGAATATGTTATAATGCGTATATACATGGGGACTGAGTTAAGGTTGCACAGACATCTCTGGCATTTCCAGACTTTGCAGTGCTTTATATTTTTTATTAATATTACGTATTACTATTTCATATTTTACATTTAGTTCAATGTACATTCAGAGAAAGGAAAGAAAGAACGGATTTAAACATTCATTCTGGGTTTATTGAAATCTTTGGGTAAAAAACAAATATTCCCAAGTCGCCCGTAATGCTTTAATTCTGTAATTATTTCTAAATCTGAACTAGCATTTCTGATTCATTTCAGAAGTCTATTTTTCCCTTTCTCAACACTTTCACTTCTGCTGAATTTTCATCCTAAAACGATGCTTCAGTTAATCATTTATTTCTCTCACCAGTAACAATCCTGCCCTGCTTCCCCATTCATACCAGCTTGGTTACAAGCGATGAAGGCCACGCGGAGCCTCCTCCTCACACGCAGCCAGGCTGCATTCCCCACAGTCTGTATGCTCTCATTTTCTATGCATTTCCAGATCTAAAACCTTCTGTTTTCTTTCCCTTGTTTGCTCTTGGCAGCTATTGGCAGGAGACATCCTCTTAATGATCTTTTTCTGGCCTTCTAGACGACTGCTCAGACTTCTACAGATCTTTCATTATTAACGCAGAAGCCTTGTAAGTCAGTTTTAATGGCCTGTGCAATTTTTATTCCTTAGCAGGAGACATAACCTCCTCCATATGGATATATGTTTATTAATATAAATCCTTAATATCATTTTTCCTAGTGAGAATAATCAGTAAAAGCCAACCGGCGTGTATTACACCTTGTACTGGTTCATCCAAAAAATCAAAAAGTAATCTTTGCCCTGCAATATGTGGAGCATGGCAGAGAGAAGCGGATAATCTTTTTCCCTGAGGTTGCCTAGGCACCGAACGACAGCGAGGTTTATTTGCACGGTCCCACCATTCCCCTCCAGACAGAGGACCGCATCCCGACCACAGCCGCTTTCATTTCTCCAGCGTGGGATTCATTACCTGGTTTCAGCCCCTTACTATTATTCCTGGAATACCTCCAATCTCCATTTCTATTCTGATCGGGCATAAAAGAAGGATGGGTCATTTGTGTTAGGGACGTGTAACGAATGCCGACAAACCCACTTTTTGTCTGTGACTCGACAAATTGCTGTTAGTGCTCAGCCTTCATTACCAGCACATCCTCACTGATGGTTTAAATGGGGAGACTTGGAAAACAGGACAAAACTCTGCCATTTATTTATAGAGCGTCCTGGTTTCTCTCCTATAACCAAGGGGTGATTGTCCATTTATTCCATTAAACTTTTTCCTGCTGTACAAAATGACTCCCACTTTTCTTTTAAACACAGCCTTTGAGTCTCAAGATAGAGTTAAATAACATACACCACAAAAGAAATGCAAGCCATTCCCTGTGCTATTGGATGAGATTTCCGTCCTTCCAGTTAAGCAATAATTGTTTTCTCCTGTCGTTTTTTATAACTCCTCCATGTATATCAGGAGACTTCGGTTTAGTAAATAGCACAAAAGTTGGTGTTACCCCTTCTTTAGTCATGATTTCCATCTTTCCTCATTTACTATGTTTCACCTAAGTTCGTCAGTAAAGAAGGTAACAGAAATACTCCTGAGCATCAAAAGACAAAAAGTGCCTGAAAATTTGTGACACTGATGCATGTATTAGCCCTGCTGGAATCTCAAAGCTGGACTTCATTTTTCCTTTTTTTTTTTTTTTTTTTTTTTTAAACTAGGTAGCCCATAAAAAAGTTTAATCATGGCAACATAGCCCATTTCACCTATCTCTATGGTTAAACTATGTTTAGTGGCAGCCCACCTAATATAATGGGCAAAATTTATGTTCACAGATGGTAAATTTTACAGTACAGACCAGACCGGCAAGGCCACAAATTCATCTCCAGCGTCATAAGAATTTCATTGCACACATGTATAGATCATCTGTCAACAAAGTGAGCAATATGACTGTCAGGCACAGCAAAAGCATTAAATGCACACTTAGCCTCCAAATTCTGCCTGTTGACGTATCCAGGTCCTTCAATTACACCAAGCCACGCTGGCTGGATTGCAGCATGAAAAGAAACAAATTCCCCAGACCATAGCACAACTAGAGCTCCAACTCAATCTCAAATTCTAGTTATTGAATGAAAACGAACAATCAAGACTTAGCTTAAGCAGAGCAAAAGCAGTCTGGACTGATGAAAGGGACTGCAAGTGATAGCTGGAGCTTCACATATAACCTGCAGCATCACCCGGTAAGCGACATTACTGGAAGGATGAGGGTTTAACAAGGGAGCATCTTTCAACACAACACATTGCTGAATCAAGAAACTGTTTCCAATTGCTTTTCAGTTTCCAAGCTTGGTTAAGAATCCCAAATTTTACCAATATGAGGAAGAATCTGCTCTCGTATGAGAACTGAAGTCAGTTTTGCTAGAACAAAATCCAACATAAAATAAAATACTATACAACACAGCATGAAATAGTAAAGAGGTGCATAAAATTGAGCATATCCATTCTTTTGCATACTGTCAGAGCTTGAGGTCGGCATCAAACGCTGTGTTCAGAATGACTTGATTTTGATCTATCATCGCATGAGAGCCAGACTGCAATTCACCCCGCTACACTTACAACAGATATGATTAAAAACAATCAGTTATATTAGGCAAAAATATATTTCCCAAGGCAAACGTTCACTTCAATGTATTTTTCTCTGGCTATATCATACAGAAATTCTATGTATATAAAAACCTTCTGGGTTTTTATGGACATTAGCATTGAGCTGAGAAACAGGGAAAGCCTGTGAGGGAAACTGCATAAATTAGATGCAGGAGCTACAGTGATTGTATTTCCCTCGGCATAATTCCCTGCCTACTGTGTAAACTTCAGCTGAATAATCTCTCCATGGGCCCCACGTATGTCATTCAAAGGAATCATAGCAACAGTTGCTGATGCTCTCTCCATCCTGGAGGATGGGTGAACCATCAGCGGAATTGCCTTTTGCCTCTTACTTCCAGCATTCAACTGAAGGTTAAACAAAAATACTTGCAGTTTCTCTGATGAAAAGCACAATGCAAGCAAAGCCAAATAAAAGACCAGACAGGCTAGACCACATAGAGTCGATAGTGAATTTTCCAAGGAAATATTTCTGGGCACGTAAAACATGCTGATTTATTGTAACAGAAACATCTCTTGGAGATGAAACGATTCTGCACACTTTTCAAAGAAGGAAATTCCCATGGAAACCTGACTGCCTTCCCGGAGCTCGGGAGCACCGGGAAGTGACTCCCGCCGGCCGGCTGGAGATGTGCAAGTCATGGGAGCCTGCGGGAGAAGACAAGGCAGCAGCCAGGCTCTTGTGGCTCATCCTGGGGCTCCCCAGTTTGGAGGCTCTCGACTCCCTCTGTTTCTGCTTCCTTGAAACCCCAGGTTAGTTACTATGCTCAGTACTTCCAGAAACTACTTTGCTTTTGAAAGACAGCATTTCAAAACTATCAAGAAGTTTTTGGTGCTTTCCTGGCCAGCAGAAATATTAAAGCTCTACCCTTGCACTGTTTGTTGCAAGGTAAATCTTATTTTAGAAATTCCAATGGAAAGAAAACATCCTCATCTCAGGTTGTCTCTAATACCTAGAGAATTAAGAGCTGATGTTCAATCCTTGCAGAGCCTTAGGCAAATTCCATAATCTCTCTGCTATAGCACTGAGGATCAATACACAACTGCCGAAACCTGACTGCTCCATAAGGTTGGTCCACCTGCTGACAGTGGATGATGGCCAAAACCATATTCAACGAAGAAAAACCGGTAACGCCAAGTAAAAGCAAGAATAAGTTGGGTTTATAAGAAGACCCTTCCTGACCCAAAGCTTTTAAAGTCTGGTTAAACTCTATCACATTTCTCACATATTTTCCCCACACCCTGAGTAGATGGAAGTGCCTGGGATATTGCGGACCATTTCTTTCCCTCCGCCTGTGCACTGCGCTATGAACCACTTGTCCTGATTCACGCAGCAATCTGTAAGTTTATTAATATGCATGTGCTATTTCACAAACATTGAATGATTTGAAAGTGCTGCATAAGGTTTGCTGTCTGTTTTCTCAACATCTGTCCCCAAAGTGCACTTCTGTCATGTTCTGCTCCCATCGTTCTCAGATCAAAAAGTGAGAAGTAAGGCACGAATCTGTTTTGAGGTTTGCTAGCACGGGCTGCAACTCCTTCCTTCCCAAGTGTCTCGCATTCTCACAGCATATGACACTTTCCAATTACCTTTTGGCCCTTTTATTCCCCCAGTCTGGCTCACGTTTCTCTCTGAATTTGGTCTCTATGCAGCTCTGAACCCACAGTCTGACAGCTAAGGACATAACAAATATGCAGCACTAACCCTCGGGGTGGTTAGAAATGCCTGAATTCTCCTATTACAGGCAGATTCACAAGTAAAGGTCACCAGAAAGTCTCAAAACTTAAAACAAAAATGGGCCTCGCAACAAGCAGTCAAAAGCTTGAGGAAGCAGGATGGGCTGTCTTACAGAAAAATTGAAGATGACTTGCAAAGTTTGGATCCAAATTCTGGCTCTGCCAAAGACTTCCTATGCAAGCTGAGGCACCTCTCATTTTCTCACTTCTCAGCTCCCCTCTGTATAATGCAACAAAATAGTTCCTCACCGCATATGACCTGTGCAAGATGTATCCCATGTACTTTGGAAAGATGATAAGAAAGTTGATAAAAAGAGAGGAAGCTTCACCAAAGAAACAGAAAACGCTCCTGCAAACTGTCTAGCAAAATGGATTGCAGCAGTTACCCTGGGTGACTTACAGAAGCATAATTTAAGAGGCAGAATTATGACTAGAAGCAAATAGAATTAAAACAAAAAATAATCATACATTTATAGCTCATACTTTAAAATCAATTCCCATGTTCCAAAAAGTGTCATCCACACAGATAATTCAAGACTATTTATGGTTTTCCCCAGGTGGAGAGGAAATGCTTAAGTTCTCTCAGGAAAACACTGAATGTAGAAAGTATTACACCCGACATTGATTTGTCCCTATTTGTAGACTGTTTAGCATACAGCACTTTAAAAATTCTCTTACCTTAATACAAACTGGTCTGCTAGAGAGTCATCAGCCAGGGAAACATGAAAGGTCACAACGTCACCTTCTCTGACCGGGTTGAGTGGTAAGCGAATAACGACATTTTCATCTAGCCTCAGTGAAGACTGTTTTAATTTGTCTTGATTTGGGTAAACAATGATGCTACCAATCCTCTCCATAGCTGACAAAGCCTTGTGTTCATTATCTTGACCTGCATGGATATTGTTTTCCCATTTTGCATCCTCTGGAGAACATTCCCCATCGGCTGTATAAATCTTATAGAAGAGCTCCACAGTAATCCCTTCCAAGGAGGCTGTTTCCTCTGAAACCAGGGGTGGAGGGGAGCTGAACCAGCTAGGAGATAATTCCAGCTCCGCAACACATAATCCTAGATGACCTGTCAATCTACAGCTGGCCACAACTTCTCTAGACTCCAGGAAAGCAAACATCTTCACGCAAGGCAACCTCTCCGCAGAATTATTGTCATCCCAGTCCTTCCCCGCAATATAGAACAAGGTTTGTATTTTAGGTTTGTTGGAATAGATTGAGCTGTTGATTATGTGAGATTTTAATTTCCAATTGAAAGTGAATTTATTTGTGAAACCAAAAGATGCAGAAGTCAGCATGAGGTCCAAGGGAACAGACTGTTCAACAGAAAAGGGTCCATATGTGGCATTTAGGACAGGTGGCAGTTTGGCTTTGTATATAAAGAATGAATCCACCCTAGACTGCAAACTGGAGTTCCTCATGATATCCTGGTTGGCTTCTTTGAGGAAGAAGAAAACATCAGCATTGCAGAGGTGATAGCTCGCGGGGAGATACGTTGGCAGGTTTGAAAATCTCTGTATGCTGTCCATGATCCCTCCTCGGCTCTCCACCACTGCAGGCCAAAGATAAAAGGAAACAGAAAGACAACTCTAATGTTTGCTTAGCATGCCCCTCAGTTTTTCTCAAAAGCAATGTATTACCAGAGATCAATACTGTTACCCACAATTACAAAACAATCTGACAGAGGTGCCATGGAATAACACGGTTGGCTCAAAGCTCATACACTGAAAACATCCCATTGCATCAGCTGTACAGCTCCCTTTCCACCTTCCCCAATCTCATACCTACTTGAAAGCCATTAATCAAGTACTGCATAAAACAAGGAGGAGATTGATTGGCCAGATCCCAAGCAAAGTTCCAAAACTTTTTACCGGTTGGTTTTTGTTCATTTATTGCCCGATCAAACTTATGACTTTTTCTCATCCATGTTTCAATATAAGTAAGAAACTGGCATATTGAATATTAGTGGGCAGTAAAACAGAACATTTTCTTTAGTCTAACATTGCTAATGCACAATGCAATGGGGGGCTGCAAATCTGCATCACTCCCAATCCACTTTTGCCAGGTCAGCAGTTCGGAAGTCAGCGGCAAACTGATAAAAGCTTTGTATTCTTGAAACCAAAACTATTCACAAAAAAACATATGGGGTTTGACAGAGGTCTCGGTAGGATGGATTTATAGGCAAGAATGAACTTGAGAGAAGGAGAGAAACCCTTTACATGCAGAAGGTTCGCAGAGGCTTAGAAGGATTTTTTTTTTGTTTAATTCCAGAGGAGAATGAAACACATTTGGAAACCACAGAAGTTTCTCTACAACACAATGGTCAATCCTCCAGCCAGTGCTGAGCAATTTTTCCCAGGCAAGAAAAGATTCCAGAGGGAGGGAGGGATCAAATAGATGTCTTTGGTCTGGGCCGATCTCTAATTAATAGTGAGATATATTCAGTCTGGACTGCGATTCTACCAGAAAGAAATGGTGGGTCTTTCAAACTAACAATTCATATGCTTCGACAAAAAGCCGGTGAATGCAAGCTCCTGGGACCGCCACAGAAGAAATAAACAGAAACCAAATGAATTAAAATGAAGCAGTTCCATAATGCGCAGAGATAACAACGGAACAATGACAGATCCTAAGGTCAAAGCTCTCGTTGTCTCTTGCTGAAGCTTAGCAGCGATTTTACTGTTTGTCAGGACTGGGGAGAGCAGATACACAACGCGACAACCGCACAAACAATTACACCTCTTACAAGCCAGATGACTCAGATACTTGCAGCCACAATTTAGCACAGATAAAAGCTCTAATATTTAAGCTTTTTTTTCAGGTTGTGTATTTTTAAAGCCTACACTTATCGAAGACAGATTCTAGGGCAAATCTCATCCATTTGACTTTGCTCCACTCTTGTTCTCAGCTGAAATTCTGCTCATTTATTTTTGATGGCTTGATATTACCTACTGTTGTTTAAATGCTTCTCATTTCATTACAATACTTCTGCCTTTACTTTTGCTGTGTATTTAATTGTGTCAAGGTTCTTCTGCAGCCATTGGAATATTCTTTGTGGGAATGAGTAAATATGCAAAATATATAAAAGCATAAAATAATTCTCAGCAGGAAACAGTAGCAACGGTCTCCTCTTTCACTAGTCCACATGAGGATCAGACCAGGGCTTCCTCTCAGCTCCACAAGCAAATGCACTTTCAGAGCAGCTGCCACGCAGTCGCCCTGCTTGGGTGTCCTCTTGTTTCTTATACCCATGCATAAGCATTTCAGCCCATCTCTCATAACACACCAGTGCAGCCAACACCTTCCCCCAGCTGCACGCAGCCATGGACCTGGGCATCCAGCTGAAATGCAGAAACCCAGATGATGAGGAACTTTCTTCTCCCTTCCCCGTGTGAGCACTGACCTGGGCCAGCTTGCTATGGTATCATAGCTCACACAGGGGACAACCAGTTTTCTAGTGGAGAAAATTGACTTTAGCCCTCCCCTTCCACATCTCTTTTCATTCCGATGTGAACGATGGGCAGCTGGCGCACCCCCTACAGCATGCAGAAACTGAAGACCCCAGTCCTCTATGGGAAGTCACAGAGCGTGAGCGCTAATAAGCAATTCTGGAAGAAGACAGAGGTAGTCTCTCCAGACAAGAGGCTAACCAAGCTACAAGCAGTGCCAGAGGCAAGAGGCACGGGCGAGACAGACACCACGGAAAGCAATAGGTGCTGCGTAGCAGAGATGGACACCGCTGCCTGTTAGCACCGGGCACAGGAGGCTGCACAAGGCAAGGAACCCACAGCAACCTACAGCAGGGTTGGAGGCAAAGAGCAGAGGCTGGTGACCACCGTTTAGCGGGGGTCAGGCAATGCCCCACTACTGCTTGCTGTGCCACTCTGTGGGAGCCCCAATGCTTTTATCCCACCACTGAGTAACAAAGTGCTCGAGAAACGCACTGCAGGTCAAACCTCGTCCTGCTCATAGCAGGAGGAGAAGGGAGAAAGGAGAAGATCAATGCTGATTCTAGAACCAAAGTCACCAAGGGATGTTTTAGCAGCTCCATTACTGCTCTGCTATTTATAGAGCACCTTGACACGGCATGGCTTGCCGTGCCGTTGTGCAACTGCACAACTCAGTTGCTGAAAGTGAACTTTGCTCCTGTGAAAGCCAAGGCAGTGAGGGGAGGAAGGGTGTTGTTTCTTTGCTGAGAAGTCAAATGCAGAGAAGCACCTTCGTGGATTAACTGTAGATAAATTGAACTACATTTGAAAGCAATACTTTTGAGAAGTTGCATTTACCATAAAAATTGCACAGACATACAGATAAGCAAAGGACACACAGCAGCAAGAGCACCCTCTGATTTCTGGGAGAAGAGCTAAAATTTGCCTTCTCCCAGGACGCACCAGATTGCAGAGGCGCTTTAAACACTGACATCATTCCTGAGCCTGAAGAGAAACTAAAAATGAGGCAAGGCTTAAATGCATTTGCATTTACATTATAGGACTTCCCCCACCACCATCCCTTATGCAGATATTTTATCTCTCTCAAGCAGTGATTTACAAGAAGTTTAAAAGGTATGTTCTTCCCTTTCCTCCATTTCATTACAGTGGCAACATTCAGTGCCTCTTCTCAGAACTAGTACGAGGACTAGGATATCAGCCTGCTGTAACTCAAACAAAATGAGACACAAATTTTGTCTGAAAGCTTATATGGGAAGCCATAAACACCAGTAGACAGGGCTAGGCTTTGTCCTAGAACAAGCCTGCAACAAAATATGATATCTGAATTTAGCAGCATTTTATGACGCTGTAGGAACATCTAAAAAGAAATACTTCATACGATGGCAGACCAACACCCCGCCTTTTTAATTCAGGACGTCAGCACCACAGCATCAATCTCCTTACAGTAACAATCAGAAACAGGACACATTTCCAGCTTTCTGGGGTGCAACAAAGCGACTAATAAATCAACTGCGCCATTAATAAGCACTCCAGCAAGATCAAAAGAGGGCAGAAAATTAGATCAGAACATGGGTTAGTCCTAACTATGTAACTAAAGAGAGCAAGAGTTGAAGAAAAGTAAACAGAGGCCCAACAAGCATCCCCGGAGCCCAGTGCTATCTCAAAGGCTCAACACACTCTGTTTCTCAGACTACCGTGGCATCAGGGGCGTTGAGGGGAGACGTATGGAAATAACATGTTGTTGGATATGACTTGAGATATTTAGCTTGAATTTCTAAAATAACTTTACCTTGTAACAGTTTTTCAGCAAGTGCTTTGCCCCTGTTAAAACACTTATTTGGACTAGCTAAATACCAAGACCCCTAGAGCAACAGGTCAACTTGTAAAAATCTCATTGCTCCCATGTTATGCCAAACCCCCTCTCTCCAGAGCTGGGCAACAGCCTCATAGCCCAGTTCATCCTGCAAACTCTGAGAGTGCAGACAGAAAGGAAACACCCTTCTGATGTCCCTGAAGGGCAGAGAAAGAGAGGAAGCCACCGTGCACATAACCAACCACGCAATGCTCTGCCTCAGGGAGATGCTCCTTCCTGGTCCTTACTTTGACCAGCTCAGACCTCAAACGAAGCTTCCTTTCTGTTGTCTTGATAATTTTTATTTAACCATAAAATCATCCATCGCTTTTGTTTTTAATCTCACTTGACCCTGAACTGATGACACAAAAAGCAGCACAGGACTAAGACACATGCAAAGCCATAGCCACAGGGCAGACTGTGCAATAAAAATCTGCCATTCATGTAACTCAAGATTTCATCCAAGCTACATTTCTTAGATTTCATACATTTTAATAAGGAGCAAAACAAGTATCCTACTAGAAGGTAGTGGTGACAGTGGCAGGTCAGCAGTAAAAACTAATGCATCTATATTAAGCTGTAGCAAGAGGAAAGTCTTTAAAATTAATCATTTTGTAACTAAAAAGGAAAATAATTCCTGTTGCAGCATAAATCCAAATTTCACATCTAAATCTTCCCTCTACTTTAGCTAACTACTTAACAGGAGCCAAGTCTTCCATAAGCCCTCAGTAATTCTGAAGTTGGAGGTGTGAGGAACAAGAAGTGTTTAAAATTGCAACTTTTTCAATATCCTTTTTCTCTGAAAACAAACAAGAAAGCCAATCCTGCACCTGTGGAAAAGCTGTGAAAATGTTAAAATTCATCTTTCCTGCAGCATCATCACAATTGTAGCATGAGATCATACAGACACTCCTCTTTGTAAAAGAGGAATAATTTCAAGTAATGTGGTGCCAGTAAGTGCTATGATGTTACCCATGACTCATCCAGAGGCAATCAATGGCTTGTCTGTAGAGGAGAAAAATCGCCAGCCCTTCCCACCAGCCCTCACTAAAGACCATAAAGACCAAACTACACATGTACATTATTCCACTATAAAAATGGCTCTATTCATAATAATTATTTTGCTCTGGAAATGCAGGCATTCTCCTTGAATAAAAACACACTGTATCCCAGAATAGGGCGTCTACACAAGGAAAGCTATTCTGGAACTGATAAATTATAGAAGAATAATTAATTCCGTACCAGCTGTGTGGGTCACTTTCTCTCATACATGCAAGGGGTGAGACCTGATGCTATTTAGGGACCCCAGCCGTGAGAGGTTGTGCAAGGTGATTTGGCCTGGCTACAGCTGGGGAAACTCTGACTCTTAATCCTGGCAGCAGGAAAATGAGGAGGATGATTACAGTGTGAAAATCTACCACAAGTTTAGACCTCATTTGAGCACTATGAGTAGGATAAGTTTGGGATGTGCGAGGATTTAAGGAGCCTAGATGAGCACCCGCCTCGTGCTCTCCCTGACTCATTCAAAATTTAATAAAATAACCATGAAAGGAGGATGTCACTGTTTACTTCCCACATTTAGAGTCCATCCTGTGACTCATCTCCTCAGTGTTACACTAGGAAGGAAAAGGAGGAGAAAAACCCTCCATAGTCCCACTGAGGAACAACTTGCATCACCTACCATTCAAAAACAAGCCTTACTCCTTTAGTACTTGAGGTAGTTAGAGAGTGAACCACACTGGCACAGAAAAAAAAAGACGTAATAACGAACAGTCTTTTCAACTGTAACAGATAATTTGAAGATATAAAGGACACTGCAGGAAAGAGCTAAGAAGAGTTCCCAATACTTTTTTAACATTAAATTAAAGTCAGCCCAGAAGCTGTCAACATACAAAAACTGTAGCATGAGAAAAGATGATAGGATCCCTTTAAGCTTTTCTCATTCTCTCTTCTTCTTATCCTAGTTTGATGTAAGGATGTAAGTTGATGTAGGACTCACAACCAGTTTACAGTGCTTACATTCAATCTTGATTACACATTTGTGGAGACAAGAGATTCGCTTTACAAAACATTGCTAGTTGGGCAGCTTGTTTTGAAAGAAAAGAAAAAGGATGCAATTTTAAAAAAGGAAGTCTATTTAATCCAAACAGCTAAAACTGAAGAGAGGTTAATTAACTTTTGTAGGCTTGGGACAATGTCTCACGTACTTATCTTCAAATGTCTCAGTCAAACTTCTGTTACCCAAGCTCCACTGCAGCTACACGTTCTGGCCACCCTCCGCGGGAGTCGGCCCGTCTCACCTTAGACAGGTATCTGAGCCCAGCACACACTCCAGCCTCCCCTTTCAGTAAATCACAGAAAAGGGTATCTCCAGAATTCATTCCTCGTCTCTTACACACTCCTATCTTAGGGGTGATAAAACACCCTTGGGAGGAGCCTATTTCAATCCGTTAACTCGACTGCTAAAGGTGGCCAGTGCAGACCTGCACGCTGGAGGTTTAGATGTCCATGGGCAAAGGAGTCCTGGCCCATCAGACCTGGTGGCTCACTCTTCACTGAAGCTTCTCTTCCCACACTGCATGCCTATGCTTGCCCATCACTTTGCTTCCAGAAAGCTTGCAAGCAACATCTCAAGCCTCATAAATCTTTTGTCTACTAAAATACATTTTTCAGTGCAAAATTAAACCATGCATATGAATGAAACCCCTGATCAGACCACAAGTTCAGTAATAAATTGTATTATTGTGTTCCAAAGCAAGTCAAGTGCTTTGCCCGCTTACCACTGCCAAAAAATTAAGTTGGATGTGGAAGTTTCTGAGCTGGTACTTACTACAGTTTTTAGCTTGCATGCATTTTGCACAGTCACCCATACTGAAAGACATACGTACAGCAAGGCCACCTACAGATAGTAATAAAACCGTCCTGTCTGAAAGGCTGCCTATAAATCTTATTAAAGTAATCCCTTCCCTGAACCCAGATTATTACATTCACCTTTATGGTAGAATAAAAATTAATTTTCTCAGCTATAATAAGTGTATGATAAGAAGGCATCACTTGGGACTAAATAAAGATTATAATTAACTCCAACTGAATAAATCTAAATTTAGCTTGGACTAGCAATTTGTTTTCATACATTTTCCTCTACGACTGAGTGAATAGGTACGGCAGGATTAGCATCCCATGCCAGTTCCAGCACTGCTGGCACAGAAAGGAGTGAGGCAGTGTAATCCAATACCCAAAAGGCTTAAAGCTTAATTCAGGGTTCTCTATCAGCAAAAGTTTGGAAAACTGGAGAAAAACAAAAAGGCTCAAAACTGCCATTAGTCCGGCAAGGAAAGCAGGTGAAGTGTTGGACTCCAGAGAGAACGCTGCTCACTGCACTCCTTAAATCAGCATTATGCAAAGACAGGACCTCTGCCACGGGCTGCTGAGAGCATGGTTAGGGGAAGCGTCCTCTGTGCTTGCCTGATCTTACTCTTTCCTACCAACTACCTGCTTTTGGGTGCTATCGGAAACAGGCTGCTGGGCCAGATGGATCTGTGCTCTGACCTGGTACGGCCATTCTTAATCTGCGCCCCCTCATCTGCGACACCTCAGAGGGGATCCCTAAAGCAATTGCAAAACAAGACGACGCAACATTACACAAGCACATGCGAGCACACGCAAGCACACAAACAAAATGGGGTAAATGCATTAAACGAATACCCAAAGTTTACCCTGATTTTTTGACTCAGTTGAAAATAAAAACCCTTATAGCAGCACTATACCCAGCAGATCAGAGATTTATTCTTTTTTTCAAGGAAATGAGGCTCTACTTATAAAAGGTTGAGGAACTGCCTTGTTAAGCCACTACCTCATTATTGCCGTTCTCTGGGAAGATGATTGTTAACAACTTTATTACTGGGAAGGAGGAGTTCAGGCTTGTTTATCAAAACAGACCACATTTATCCTAGCCAGGGAATAGCATGCAACCCAAGCAACAAAGCTACTGTGCTTCCTCCTCTGATTTCCATGCTAGCCCATGTAGACATCGGATTTGCCTGCCTAAGAAGATTTTATCAGGTATAAAGCTACAGCTGAACCAGAATGGTTCTCCAAGCAGATATGTTTACTTCCAAAGACTGGAGTTCTTTTAGCTTAAAGGTGACACAGTCTGAAACAAAACAAAACAAAACAATTAGGATGAAATAAGAGTATGTATGGATGAAATAAAAGTATGTATGTAATGCACTACACCACTGCAACAACTTAAATTCACCTCTCACGAGGGTTTAACTTTCCTAGACAGGACACCCTTCTGCTGCCCCAGCACCATCTTTTTTTTTTTTTGAGAACTACCAGACTTGAGCACAATTCCTGCCCAAATATGAAATTGCCCAAAATTATGCTGTCCAGCCCTGAGGAGTGCAAATTCCTCCTGAATCATTAACACTGGCTATTATAGTTAAATTTGTCACAGCTTCTGAGCCAAAGATGCAGCACCTATATAGGTTATAAAGCGGAAATTTTATTCCACTAGGGAGAAGAGAAATCCCCTTTCCTCCAAATGCTACCATCATGTCAAGGCCTGGAAGGACCTGAGATACAGGACATTAAACCTGTGACATCTGCAACTGTAGGAAGGCTATTTCATGTAAGGTTTAGAGGCTTTTATTGCTCCCTCTGAACCCTGTACAGCAGGAAACATGGTAACTAAGGCACCTGGTTTTATGGGCTGAAGTAACAGAAAAAATAGTCACAATAAAAAAATTTAAAAAACTCTTTAAACATCCCTAAAATAGCTTTTCTTGAAACATACTGGGATGGTTTCACCATCTGTGAGTAATGTGCCCATCCCCATACCCCATAAAATCTTTATGTCATCACGTATTCTACTTATTCATCTCTGCCTCACTCTCACACGCATGCTTCTGGCCAAAGTCTTCGTTGTTAAAAACACTTATTCAAATATGTCTGATAGAAAAAGCTAGAAGTTAGATAAAATATATTCCCATAGTACTACCTATATGTCGTACAGAAGGACTACGTGGTCCCATCCACGGACTGTACAAAGCACAGGATAACAGTGTTCCTAAGCCAGGTGTTCACGGCCTCCCAAGCGCCAGTAAGTTCTTGCCCAGATCTCATAGGTGTAAAATATTCTTTCCATTAAGAAGGGGATCATTCCAATGGGTGAAGGACACAGAACAAATACGGAGGGTGAATGTACAGAGAAAAAGTGTGAGCACGAAGAGAGCAGGGGGACACCAAACACTCCCTCTCCAAAAACCAAGCAGAAATGAGATGAGACATTCACAGGGTTTCTCCTTCGAGTCTCCATCAGCCGTCTCCAGCTCCCGCCTCCTCTGACAGAGGCAATACAGGTATTTGCAGAACTAAGGTTTTCCAGCCCAGACTAATTCCCTGAGTGCTAGAAGGGAGTTTTCCTCCATATCACACTCAGCACAGCCAAGGCCACCTCGGTGCAGATAACTGACAAAGCTGCTTTAACTGCCCAAACCTCAGTGCAGGGAGGGTGCCCAAGAGAGGAAATCGCCCAGGAGTTTTCTCATTTAATGTGGCTGTTGCAATTGCTCAGGTTGCTCTGCTGGGCTGATCACTGGCCTAACTTGCCATTTTAGTTTCAATCAGGGGTGTTGATACGGCAGTTAAAAGTCACAGGCTGCTCTTGGCGAGTTTCTCTGCATCTCTCATACAACAGCAACAGGGAGATTGTCCTGCCAGTTACAATTAGAGGCATTAGCACAGTGACTAAAGGTCACGAATTCATCAGCTGAAAGAACTGAATGACAGAGCCACTATTGCAAGCTAAACTGAAGTTTAAAAACACTTGATTAACCAAGGAGGGTTTCTGTTCTGGTTACCTGGAGGGGCGAGACGGCTGCTAAAGCCGTGCACACACACACACAGAGGTTTTGCACGACTTGTGGCTCTGTGGGCAGAAACCCCGTAAGCACAAACCATGAGCACCACAGCCCACCTCAAGGTGCCACCCCCAGGTATGAGCAGCGTCAGGATTTCCTAAAACCTCCTTCTCCCTTCCAGACACCCCTCAGCTCTTCTCGGCTGAGGTGGAGATGCCAAAACCAACCCTGAAACCCAGGGCACCACCAACTCCGGAAGGGTGATTTGCACACCCAGGCAGCACACCTTTCCTCTGGGGGGAGTCGAGAGGCACAGCCACCCCGGGTGAAGCTAAGCCAAGTGACAGTCCCAGGGGCCACAGCAGGGCTGCCAGACCTCTCACCCAGCTCTCCACTGCACGGCACTGGCCCTGGCATTGCTCCTTACGCCGGTGCAGAGTTGATGCTTCCAGCTGCCAGCCTTGCAAACCCCTGTGCAACCCTCCTGAGACCTGATAAATAAGGTTTGTCACGGCTACTGGAGGTTCTCATTGCTAAAGAGGAGGTTAGGAGAGGGCTCCCTACTACCGTTATCCGAAGCAAAGCTCATTTTCCCCTCAGTGATATTTCATAAACAACAGAAAATGAATATGTGTATGGGAGTGTGTGGATATATTCTCTGAACAACAGAAAGGCCTTACAAGGCAAACACATTCACTGAAGGCACCAGGTGATTGCAAAAGTAAATCTCCTAAATATATGCTCTAAACTATTAGCCAACTGTGAAATATTTGTATTCAGTGTCAAAACATCTATGTCACACAAAGCCAAGAGACTGACAGGAGAAAGGCCAGGATTTATGTTAGCTGGGGTCTATCTGTCATAGAGATAGGAAAGCTGAGAGAGAGTCCTTTTATTAAAATCACTCTCCCGCTGCAGATATTGATCTAAGCAGCTAAGGTTGAATAGCAAAGTGCATCCCCATCTCTCACAAAGTTACTCGCTGGTACAGCAGTGAAGGACTGGGGTAAGTGGCCTCACAACCCCAGCAAATGGCCCCCCAAAAGGAAGTGGGCAGGGAACATGGGGCACTGGTATAAACAGCACCCCGTGACGCCACGGCACAGCTGCCTTCCAGGAGACAGAAAGTCCCTCTCAGCTCCACTTCCCAAATTTTCAGGAAGCCTATTTTGCTCCTCAAATCACTAACACAGGTTGCCATTACTCCCAGATTGAGTTCACCATTAAAACGATACAGAGAAACACAGAGCTGACTGCATTGCTTGCATTCCCATTTTAAGGAGCAAAAAAATGCCATTTCAAAAGGATCCTTCCCTAAATCTGCTTCAGCATTTTCGATTTTTCCTCTAAGCAGTAGTAGCTTGGATGCAGACTGCTGCCCCAGTTTGGGCTGACCCTCCCCTGGCAGTTCTCCCTTGGCTCCTGGAGGACCTGGATCTTGGCTGCGTTTCTCTTTGCAAACCCCAGCTTGTGACTGCAGTCAATGGCCTCGAGTATTACACCTAAAGACAAAATGAAGCAAAGTAACTTGAAATTCTATATACTACAGCTTTCTACGTTCCTGCATCATTACACAGGTCCCTCATTTTATAGCAGTTTTGATTCTCTCCACAGAAGCTTCTGCCTTTGGTGATATTGAAAAATTCCTTACATGAGCCAGAAATTACAGGATATTAAAATGCTGGCAGCAGATTCTCCAAAGGCATTGTCAGAAGAAGGTAAGGTTGGTCAAAAGCCTCTCTCCAGAGCAATGGGCTTTCACTGGATTCTCCATCCTGTTGTTTCAAAGCTCTTGGAGGAAACGAGCTCCAAACCGATGGGCCCGAACAGCCGCGGGAAACCACAAAAGCAGCTTACAATAAAACCTCTGTAAAGTTATTAAGAACACAGATATGTCTTGAATGCACAGAAAATCCTCTGTCTTACCAGCACTCATCCATATCCCACTGTGACTGTAATCCCAGGAAGAGTATACGCCACGCACAGCCCCGCTGGGGGACTGCGATAAAAGAAAATGGGACGCAGAGGCACGCAAAGTGACGTCCCGGGTCTGCCGCCAGCCCCACAGCTCCGCCCGGGCACTGGGAGCAATTCTCATTTCACTCGCCATCACTGTTGGATTTGCCACTGGATAGCAAGCCTGATTACATATGCTGATTTTGAGGACTGTTTGCAATGTAGATAGTTAAATTCCTGGTTAAATATTTGCAGCGTTTAGGTCTGTGGGAAGAAGTCAGCTTTTACTTAGGTTTCCCCACTGAACTCCAGAGGTTCAGGCTGTTGCCTCCAGCAAGATTTGTGTCCCTACCCTGCAAACACGCATGCCCATACATCATTTCAAGCGTGTGTGCAGTCTCACTAAGTCAGGGAGTTTTCCCACTGGGAAATTTAAGCACAAGCTGCAAAGTTTCAGGACAGAGACCTGCGAGGCCACCCAGCCTTTTAGCTGCTTCAGAAAAAGCTCCATGGCTTTACAGATTCACCACTATTAGTTCAGGGATATCTGTGCCTTTTTTCTCTGAACCCAATCTTTAACCTGCACTTTGCATTGCTCTCACAGGCAACCAATATTACACTAACCAGACTCCCAAAGCAATATGTGCTCTCTGACTCTCACAGGCGCAACCACACAGGCCTAGTTCTGCAGTTCAGACATCATTAAGTTATCAATTTATATCTGCCTCTCAGGGAACGGCACATGAAATAATGAATCCTTCCTTTCTAATGACAGCTTCCCCCCCCCCCCCCCCCCCACCCAAAATATGCAGAACAGAAGTTTCTGTTTTCTCTCAGATCCCTTTACTTAATTCAACATTTTATTTTTGGAATGACAACAGCCTAGAGCAACTCCATTAATTTGTTACAGAGTAAGAGAGCTTTGCATTCCTTGGGTGATTGCTGACCTCCTCCCCTGCTCCCCTGCTTATTGAAACAGTCCTGCTCAAGCACATCACGGTATCAGTACAAAGCCTAATTTTTCACGCTTGAATGCATTATTTTACGTTATGAATACACATTTGACATATTTTACAAATTCACGGCAGATGCTGTCAGAAAGGACAAAATAACCATCCCTCCGTACTGCTTTTCTCTTACTACAACGATCAAAAGCTGCAGCTTGTCATTCACACGTGGAGAAGGGCTCCTCTTGGGGAGAGGAGAAGGAGCCTGCAGCCTCACCCAGGACTTCTTGGGTGTTTGTTTCTCTGTCTGTTGCCGATTAGCAATTTAGAGTTCGATTTTCTAAGCACAAGGAAAATTCCCAATAGCTCTGGAGGAGGCAGTTCAAGGAGATCTTGTCAAAATATTGGTGTGTAAAGAAAGCGAAACCTTATTGTGGCTTTCTAACTGCGATGCACCAAATACGGTTATCTTGCTCACAGACAATTATTAACTTATAGGCAAAGAATAAAAACTCTCAACCAAAAAACAAAGTTGGATGAGGTCATACTTGCTGTGTGGTTCACTTATATTAATATATTAAGGTAATAAAAGATAATGAGAATTAGCTGACAGCATTTTCGAACTCTTCAAGAGTCAAGAGAAGTAAATTAGATCAGATTTGAGATTGCCTGAGAAGGCAAAAAGCTGGATCTAATTCCCTTCTCAATGCCAGGGCAACTATAAAATTGAGAAAGAGTCACAGAGCATCACTATCACAGCCCAACCCAGCATACTAGTTAGGAAACTCCAGATCATCAACACAACGATTAGTTTAGGATGATGACTAGGCTAGGATTAGTTTAGGCCAGTGCCTTGACCAGAGCAGAAAGTGCTCACCTACTAGGATAAACTACTCCAAGGGCGTGAATTGGATGCACGCTAATTTATAGCAGTGTTTCTCAATTTGCCTTATTACCTCTGAATTGGAACAATTCACTGAGAGCAATCGGTAATAGCTTGGGAAAAAGACTGAGGATTGATAGATCTGGAAAGTCTACACCAGGAGTGTTTATGCATAGGGTTAGCCTGTAGTAGTAGTAGTTGTCAGCTATTTCAAGGAAAATGAGCCATTTAAGAAACAGGAATTGAATTTGGACCAGTAACAATCTAGTGCAGAGGTTAAAAATACAAACAGCTGTCCCCTGCTCCTCTGGGCCACTACTTACATTAACACAAGCCCAGTTTCTGGCTGGAATAAGACCCTGTAAATCCAGTGTGACTTCATCAACCCCAATCTCATCTACGTGCCTCTAAATACAGAGCCTGTCCCACTCCTGCCAAAGGCAGCAGCATTGCTCCCACCCTAGACCCTGCAAACTCACACCTACAACTGCCTCAGCTCACCAAAGAGCCAGCCCAGGATTTTGCACATGTATGACAGAGCAGTCACGCATGGGAACAGCCCAGCATTTGTACGTGCTGAGGACGCAGCTCCATCACAGCTCAATGTCAGCATTTACCCAGCCGAAGCTGCCGTAATGGGCAGTAAGAGGGAGCAGCAAAAAAGCCATGCTCACCTTCTGCTTAGTGGCATCTCCTACAAACCTTTGCGTGGAAACATCACAAGTGCACTTTGAGTTTGAGTCAATTCAAGTTCAAGTCATATCTTATTACATCCAGTACTGCTCCATAGCCTAGAGAATAAAATTCTGCAAAAAACTCAGCATACAGGTCAGTTCAGCACTCTGTTTCGACTGGCGTTTAGAACTAGAGCCGAGCACATAATTCACACTGCATAATTTATCCATGGGATTTAGCCCATGGAACACCCAAAGCAGATAACAATTTCTTCATATTTATTTATTTTTTAGAAAATTCCATCAACAACTTCTCCGCTTCTTCTGAATTCTGCAAAAAGATTAGGAATCTCTGGCTATATTCTTCCAGGGCTTGAGCTCTTGGCTAGCTGTGATCAGTCAGATTAATTCACCTCTTCTTCAGTCTTCTGCCTTCAACTATTCTTGTTTCCTGAGTGGAGGAAAATGTGTGCAAGCACTAAATCTCAAACATGCTATTCTAACATTTGGATTCCATTATCCTAGAGATAACATATAATCCTATAATGATATGTAATAAATTAACATTTAATCTCATATCAGAGAGTTCAAAGGGATCACAGCCAGCTGGTGCTAAAATAAGCATTTGCTAGAGGCTGCAAGAGTGGGAGCTGAAGATGAGAAACGAGTGAGATCTAAGCTGCTCTGACGCTTCGGCTTGGCAAGACTGGTTGGCAAGGAAAGGATCAAATAAACCCCTGATATGAAGGGGACCATCTCCAAAATCAACCGACCTGTGCCCTTTCGCTGTGAATGTAGTCTTTGCTTGTGAATGTAGCCCTTGCAGTCCATCCAACGTGGAGGAAGGGAAGATTTCCCACCTCAGAGCTAACAAGCAGGGAAGGTCATCGTCACGCTGTGCTGCACAAGGGACTTAATTCGGTGCTTGATTCGTCCCCCATTTGTCAAGGTGCAGAGAACTGACGAGGCTGGGAACAAGCATCCAGCCCAGGGTTGAGCTCTCTCCACCTGCAGAGATCCATAGCCACCTCCTTTTTTTCCCCTGGCCCTGCTTATGCACATGCAGAACTGATGAAAGGAGGTACAGTTTCAACACAGAGCAGACAAAAATCATTTGTCATTTCGTTCCCCTTTCACACACCTTCATACATAGCGCTAATACACCAACCACTGCACAATCTTCATTAATAACAACAGTTATTAATAAAGTTTTCTCCATAGAGGCTTCCGTAATAAATGCACATAGTGACTCTGGTGAGGATGATTCGTTTCTCTTGAAGACAGGCGCAATTAAAAGCCCCCGGCAGGAAGACGCAGCCTCCCGAGCTACGCGAGGCAATAACCATCACCAAGGGCTGCTGACCGAAAGAGCAGAGATAAATCCCTGACTTGCCAAAGTCCCTCTGACTTCTACCAAGCCAAGATTTCACTGTTAGGGTAAGGAGTTAAGAACTGTCTTTATCTTCCTGGACACTCCGTGTGCCACCGCCATTGTCCCAGCTACATCCTACAGCATGGTACATTTTTCTGTAAATTTGCAGACCCAGCACTTAATATTTGTTCATGGGCAGCAGCAGAAAAAAGAACTATTGACATCAGTCAGATTCAGGTCCTTTCTCTGAATCCAAAGATACACTTCATTGCTCCATCTCAGACTGGAATACACTTAAAAAAAAAAAAATATAAAAACCAAAAAAGCCTGTCAGGTAGCCAAGAAAGCCAAGAATCCATCACAGACACAGACAGTATTTTAAAAAAATACTGCCAAACCTCTTTGCTAGTTTTCAGTGAAGACACATCAACCTTACTGCCAAATTAGCTAGAAAGTAAAGGCAGTTAAAAAAACATCAAGAAAAAGGAAAGAGAGAAACTTAGACAGAATAGCCAATAAAAATATACAGTGAGCTGAATTTCACAACTCTGGACATTGACCACAGTTCTGTATCTGAAGAAAACTTAATAAATAAAAATAACAAAAAAATCTGAAGTGCTATGGAGTTATCTTTGCTCTAGCATATAACACACATTTCTATTACCCTTTCTGGATTAGCCAAATGAAGATCAATGTATCTATAAAACTCAATGACATGTTAATGCAAACCTTAAAAAAGATAAAATGCCTTTTATCTCAGTCTTAGGAAAACCTAATAAAGAATTAACAGTCCATGAAGCCATGGAATTTCACTCAAGGCTTTACTTTATGCCAGGACTTCCTACTCCATTAATTTTTAACAGACAGGTTTCCCCAGGCTTTGGGACATGTTGGTACAATTGTACATTGTCATTAAAATTGGTCCTATATTTTCCTTCAGAGCTGGGACAGGAACCTCGTTGTAGTATGCGGACTTAAAATATAGACAACACCCACAATGGATCAGAAATGTAAATCTGGAGCAACTGTTAAATAAATATGCAAAAAATGGTAGATATTGATTTTGATAATGATCTCACAATTAATGAATTTATGAGCTAAAACTTTCACCTGCAGGATGAGCACTTTGGATCAAAGCTCATTTGTAACATCAGCATTTCAAATTTATATCAGAGGCAACTGCCAGGAATCTACTAACGCCAACAGTAGAAGTTGAATCTTTAAAGGGATGCAGTTAAATATTAGTCTAGGATTTCGTTCAAGGTTGGTTCTCAGAATTAACAAGCCTTCAGTGACTGCCATGGGCCATGCCGGGAGGCTGGGATCCATAAAGCCAGACACCCCCAAGCTTGGTGGGAAACTGGTCTCCATCCAAGTTCCCCGCTATATTTATTCTACTGACAAACACATGGCAGCAAGACCAGAAATTTCAAATGCCAGTACTTAAAAAACGAATTAAATCCAATACTTCTGCACACATTTCAAAGTTGCTTGCTCTCAAAAGGGCCTGAATACCTGCAGCCCCCACTGACACTAAAGGAAATGCAGATGCTTCCCACTTCCCCTAATTGGGGTGGGCTTGACTTGGATGCTAAGGAAAGGGCCCACTCCCTTTAGACACCCATGGGTGAAGACTGAGGCCACAGTGCTCAATTGCAGCAGGATGCTTTTCTAGGGGGAACATGCCAATAGCAGGAGAGGCACAACACAGAGCCCAGGCTCACACTCTTCAGACCTGACAGGTTTGGGCTTGTGAAGCAGCACATGGAGAAAAGAGACTGCAGTAGGCAGGGAAAACAGCCCTGAGAAAAAGCAGGAGGCAACAGTCCAGGAGAGAGTGACGGGAAGAGCAGTGAGCAAAGAGGAGGCTGCAGGAGCAGGAACCAAGCTTGACTGTACGAAGACTGAAAACTTACTATTCTCATTTAATTTAAAAAAAAAAAAAAAAAAAAAAAAAAATCATCAATCATTGGTCCAAAAAGCTAAAAGCCACTTTGAAGCCTTTCCTTCCTCCCTCGGATGAAGATGTCCTGCCATTAACCCACCTAGGTCAGTAGGGAGAAAGGCTTTCCTGCCCCAGAGGTCCCACCAGCACCGCATCCTCCCTCGGAGCTAAAGCTCCTCAGACGCTGCCAGTCTTGAGCACTAATTGCACCAGTTTACCTGGGACCATCCTCACCTCCATTTCCACCTCTGCTTCTCCCCCTGCTTTGGGAGAATAGCTGCTTCTCCCAGGCACTCTGACATTAATTATTCTTGGTTCGTCTCCTGCACAGTGCCTTGATCTGGAAAATTTATTTAGATAACTTCTCAGGCAGCATATTTATCTGCTGGCCTCAACATCTGCCCGAGCATAAAAATCAATATCTGACTGATGACAAATATCATACCAGTTGGGTGGAGACTGTCCTCTGCAAACTTTACCGCCCTTATTCTGATGGACTTGGACCTCATGGCAAGAAGTTTGATTCTCTCCCCTGCTTCCCACTTGAGGCACAAGCACAGGTCTCAGCCAGAGTGAGAAACCAGGCATGAGACAACAAGAGGAGGACACCCTCTCCCATCAGTACACAGGGACCATGCTGTGTTCAGCCCTGAAGCACAACCACTGCCTCATCCATACCACTGCTCTGCCAGTCCGATGCATCAGCAAAGAGACAAGACACAAAGGCTTAATTCAGGACAAGAAGAAAGAACACAAAACGCAGCAGGTAGGGAAATCCCCACCAAGACTCCCAGTGCCACCCCGAGCAGCCACTGAGGACACGCAGGCACCCTCACCACCTACACAGTCTCATCTCCACATTTCAGCTCAGGGTAAGGAGTTGAATGACTCAGTTGTCCCGTTGTGAGAGTACAGAAACAAGGCTTACGTACCAAGCCACAGGCATTTCTGCCTCTACACAGAAATGCTGGATATGGAGTAACAGCTTGGGATGCCCCCTGCACTGCAAATCCATTTGTTGGCAAAAAAAAAAACCAACTTATTTTGCCATCTTTACTCACTCAACACCTCACATACACCGAGTACACTTGGATCACCAAGGTGGGATGCTAAATTAATCAACAGGAAGGACTGCCTCTCAAAGGCAGCCTATTCTAGACCTATTCCTGGCTAATCTTCAAGGAATGCTCTGCCACTCTTACTCATATGGAAAATTTGTAAGAACTGCAAATAGAAGAAAATACTGCTCTGTGCAGTGGGGTTCAGACCAGCATCCTTTGTTGCCTGACACGGAAAATTCCATCACCAGACCCCAAAATCTGCTGAGAGTCCCTTCTGAGAGCCGCTACTTTTAAGAATTCTTAAAGAAGCCTGCTGCAAGCTTCAAAAAGGCAAACAAAGAGTAGGAAAATAAAGACTTACTTAATAAAAAGTAAAACTGCTAGCCCTTTACCTTTCAAACACACCCTTTGAACCTCGCCATCTCCATTGAATTTTAGATGAAACTTAAGAGCCAAATATTTATAGGCACCAGACTATAAATGAACCTTCCTTTTGATATTGCCGTCCTAGCCTTCAGTTCAAGGCTGGGCGAGACAGAAACATGAAGACGGAGGGTGAATTAGCTCAAGAGGGGGAACTTGTCAATCAAAGCTGCTAATGCAAGACCACAACAAAACTCCGGTTTAACCTTAGCAGTGACCACCCGTCATAATGTGGCACTTTGACTGCTTGTCAGCAACCTGCTTTGAAGAACAAGGATGCTGCAGAAGTCTTTCTGAAACTCGGCAAGGAAAAGTGCACCTGTCTGCTAGGCATCCATCAAAGCTTCCCGAAGTCTGCAACCAAATGAATTCTCCACAAGTTCCAAGTAAGTTATGGAGAAGAAAAATTACAGTATAAAGGACTAATACAGATACGGGCTCCACAATGCTTCCCTATGTGCCTGGCACATCATTCCTCCAGAAAATAGAGCACTACTTACATAACCACATCTGACGAGGGCACAAGGTTGCACATGGAGGGATCCTGTGTTCTCCCTCACCCCAGGCTCCAGGGACACCCGGCTGTCAAACACACTCCGAGAGAGAGGCTCTACAGCACAGTTGGGAAAGCATCAAATTTGAAGCAACTCCACCCAGGAATGCAAGGTCCACATGCCAGGGAGCTCCCCAGCACGTGTCCACAAAAACTGGAGGTATGTGCGAGGGAACGGATGATAGCCCAGAAGAGGTAACATTCTTCCTCTTATTCTTAGCTCATGTCTGGATTTATTGGGTTTCGTCTCTTCACACCAGGAGGGGTACAGATGTTTAACTGGACCCTGACACGGACTGCAAGTAGGTTTTGTCTCAACCAATTTCTTTACACCTAGAGCTCACCCTGTTTTCCTCATAACACTAGTGTCTTAGAGGCCTGTTGTCTGAACATAAATAAGTGCAGGATTCACAAAAGATTATCATATTTTAAACAGAATGTGTTTGCAGTTTTCTTCAGGAGTATTAGTTTTCAGAAATGCAGTATATTTATTCATGCAGTTAATTGGATAGATTGTAATAAAAACAAAAATATCTTCTAAGTGTAGGAGTAAAAAGGAAAAATACAATTTTAACTGATCAACAGCCTTATCTTACTCTTTCCTGAACGTTTAATCACAATGTTTCCAGCACATACAGCTTGCAACAAAGACCCAAACTAGTTAATTTTCCAAAAGCAAGAAGCGTTACAAAACCTGTAAAGCAAATAAGCCTATCTTCACCTTCTGAATATAAAGATATCCCACAACAGCAGGAAATTAAGTCCCGGGAAGTCTGGGCTCCTGACAGTACTGCTATCGGGGCAAGCATCAGGGCGCTCGGGCGATCGGAGCAGCAGCGGGGAACGGAGGCAGTGAAGGTTGAATTCGTGCCCTACCACAGACCTGCATAATCCCCACTTCTGGGGCTGTGCCCATGCTGTCTCCGACAGCGTAGCCCACACCAGCGTCAAATCTTGTCATTTTATCAATGAGAACCAGAAATGTGTGAAGACCAGCTTTCACTGCACTTTATTATGTTTTTAGCATGAACTAAAAATCGATTGTGTCTCATTAATAAAATTCCACCACAACAAACCAATTAGTGAGACTCATTAATTTTTTATGCATGTTACTAATGCGTATGAAGCCAGCTGACCTTTCAGTGACTAGTGTAGCATAAAGTACACGCGCCACGTTTTCTGCCTTCTTTTCTTTGATTTACAGTAGTTGCAATGTGTTTTCCAAAAAGCAAAGCCTGGCTTTTCAGTGAAGCTCAGAGCTGGCTTCTCCCTTCTGCCACGTAATTCCTCATCACACCTGCCTAGTCCAGCGGGGCCAAAGGATCAGGGAAGCACAAAGACACCTCCAAGGTATTTCCACCTGCAGAACAGATGCAAGCAAAGCCTGGCCACACACGAAGGTATGTGGAAACACAGGGACTCGGTGGTCACCGAGAAAGACTATCTCTATGCAGGGACTGAGGATGGGCAGTCCCTGTCCTGCTCACCCCTGAAACGATGACAGCTTCCATCCCACTTGAATACTTACAGCAGGGGACACTTGGTGGTGGTTTCGTAACAAATAGCCCAAATGCCAGCCAGCCCACCCCAAAGCTGGCCTGAGCGTGGCCCAAAGCACAGGATGTGCCGCTAATGGATGCATGCGGCCATTAAGTCAGTAAAGCAGAAATAAAAGAATTTAGGAATAAAATGAAACTTCTGCTTGAGTAATGACTTCTGGATCAGGCATTAAATCTGCCCGGTATCTCTCTCCAGTGTCACTGCACACCTATTTTCTCCTTGTAAAGCACAGTATTGATTTTTAAATGTTTCCATTCACACTTAGGAGCTTTCCAGGATTGGACTTTATCCTTCAATATTATCTGCTGAACAGTGAAACACTGGAACAGATTGCCTGGGAAGCTTTACAGGGTCTGCATCACTGGTAGTCCACAAGGACAGGCTATCTGCAAGGAATTTCATAGGCAGAGCTGAGCTTTCCTTGGGACAGAGGCATGGACTAGATGACTCTTCACGTTCCCTCCCAGCCCTATTTCTCTACGAGCAGTCAAGCACATTCTGCACCTGAAACAACCAAGAGAGTTAATGTGCCCTTTAAAACATCGGCAGCGTTATGGGGAAGATTGACAGGTTATCCTACCATATGACATCCTTCTAAAATCTGGTTATCTCAGAGCTTATCTATCTTCATTGGTGACCTGGATGAGGGGATTGAGTGCACTCTCAGTAAGTTTGCAGGTGACACCAAGTTGGGTGGAAGTGTTGATCTGCTGGAGGGTAGGAAGGCTCTGCAGAGGGACCTGGCCAGGCTGGATCGATGGGCTGAGGCCAACTGTATGAGGTTCAACAAGGCTCAGTGCCGGGTCCTGCACTTGGGTCACAACAATCCCAGGCAACGCTGCAGGCTGGGGGAGGAGTGGCTGGAGAGCTGCCTGGCGGAAAAGGACCCAGGGGTGTTGGTTGACAGCCGCCTGAACATGAGCCAGCAGTGTGCGCAGGTGGCCAAGAGGCCCAATGGCATCCTGGCTTGTATCAAGAATAGTGTGGCCAGCAGGACCAGGGAGGTGATGGTTCCCCTGTACTCGGCACTGGTGAGGCTGCACCTCGAGTACTGTGTTCAGTTTTGGGCCCCTCACTACAAGAAGAACATCGAGGTGCTGGAGCGTGGCCAGAGAAGGGCAACAAAGCTGGTGAAGGGTCTGGAGCACAAGCGCTATGAGGAGCAGCTGAGGGAACTGGGGTTGTTTAGTCTGGAGAAGAGGAGGCTGAGGGGAGACCTTATCGCTCTCTACAACTGCCTGAAGGAGGCTGTAGCGAGGTGGGGGTCGGTCTCTTCTTCCTAGTAACAAGCGATAGGACAAGAGGAAATGGCCTCAAGCTGCGCCAGGGGAAGTTTAGGTTGGATATTAGGAAAAACTTCTTCACCAAAAGGGCAGTCAGGCATTGGAACAGGCTGCTCAGGGAAGGGGTTGAGTCCCCATCCCTGGAGGTATTTAAAAGATGGGTA
Organism: Platalea leucorodia; assembly: GCF_965183815.1. NCBI lineage: Eukaryota > Metazoa > Chordata > Aves > Pelecaniformes > Threskiornithidae > Platalea > Platalea leucorodia. The sequence goes on from NC_138834.1 coordinate 5,764,406, forward strand.
GACGTGGTGCTTCAGGACATGGTTTAGTGGTGGACTTGGCAGTGACAGGTTAATGGTTGTACTCGATGACCTTAAGGGTCTTTTCCAACCTTAACAATTCTATGATTCTATACTCTGAATTTCTCAGATCTTACCAGTCACAATATATTGTACAAAAACAGCAGCAACTTTTCAGAACTGAACACACATCTACAACAGTATTTCCTGGGTCCAATATAGTCTCGTCCTGATACTGGCCTGTTCACTCACAACTAGAAATACAGGTACACTTATTTACCTGTGCACAGTTTTGAGACCATTACAACAAAATGAACGACTTCTAAAATTTGCTGGTAGAGTGTTATTAAATGCAACAGTCTAATGTGCAGTTACATAATGCAACAACGCTGCTGTTCCCTGGCATGAGGGATATGGCACAGGAGATAATAGTGCAGTCTTTGCCTGTGGGCAAAAGGGGGAAAATGTTGGGCGGGAGACTCATGCCACCTGCAACTCTTGTAAGGTCCGTGTGGTTCACCGTGAATCAGTGCAGCGTGGCACATCAGCCGTTGGGCTGCCTTTGCCTTTAAAGGCTGGATTTACTGCAGGAAGGTCCTGCCTGATGACACCCCCATGACACTTCTCTCTTTCACTAACCACTTTGACCACAGGCGACCAAACCTGGAGTGCTTTCCAGGTAACTCTACCTACAGTCAAACATCCACAGGCAGAGAGGTAACAGGGATACAACCATCCTTCTGACCCCACAGAAGCAATAAACCCTGCTCTCCTCCAGTCAAGGCTCAGGTTGATTCAACACTTCACAAGACAGAGCTGAGCCCGCACCATTCAACCCCTCCACCGTGGGTTTTTTTTCTAAACTCAACCCCTACACTGCTACAACCTGACGAGTTTTGCACCAAAATTCCTCCCCTTGTTATTTTTCCAACGCACAATATAGCAAAAGCAGACTTGCCCTTCCAGCAGATTGCAGAAAACCTGTGAGTTTTGGCTCTGACTCACTCCAAGTGTAGCTCCCAAGACCTGGTACTAATGCAGCTGTGAGTCAGATGTGGCCCTTGCCACTGGATTTTTAGGGGCTCTCAGCCTGCACCCCAGAGAAGGAAACAAGCCCAGGCAGATTTTCAGAATGGTGGCACACGCAAGGGCTAAGAGCCCTCTGAAAAAGTCCACAGCCACCACAAAGGAGGGGACAAATATAATAGCTTTTTGCCACCTATGGTGGGCACCAAGCCCTTGAGAAATCTAACCTGTATTCACCATGGGTATCAGTCATGTTTGGAGGGTTAATTTGTTAAAATACAGCACAGTGGCAAGTACTATGAAGCATTATCCAAGCGACAAGTGCTTATGCATATTTTATGAAGCATCTTCAACCACGGTTCAATGTATCCAAGAATACTTCTGAAAAATGGCAGATTCTGGAGGGGATTTGGAGAGGAAATAACATATAGAATAGGAGGACAGATGTTGCTAATTTATGATGCAAAGGCCTTTACTGAAAAGTGCACATTTTGCTTAAGATTCTCTACAAACGCTATTTTAATGCTGATTTCCTCCTCTTTAGAATTTCACAAACTCTTCTCTGTAAGAACTTCAGCTTGGCTCAGAAGTTTAGCTTGGATCAAAAGCAGCATCTGTAACCAGCAATTAAACTGGGGCTTCAGTATTGTGCATGTTTTTAAAGCATATCCACTTTTTAACAATGCCGCTTGGAAAAACACGGCTAAGCTGTATGTTGGGAATGTGAGAGTGCATTTTGCCCTTCTGCCTTCCACGCTTGCCAGGGTTATTGGGACTTTTTGACCTGAGACTAAACTCAGAACAGCGACAGAGCGGGAGCCAGTGAGATGGATGGTTCCTAATACCCAATGAGGTTGGAAAACAGAAGCGAGATCACCTCTTTAAAAAAAAAAAAAGTGGGATATATTGGCCCAAGTGCTTCATCAGTCACTCCCAATGCCTCATGCACCACCACACAACCTTGCTTTTCCTATCAACATTGAAGAGCGTTTTGAACATGAGTCAGCTGGTTCTCCTCTCCTCCCTTTCCGCTCTACCCCAAAAGGTTTGAAATAAAAATCAGGAAGACGCGTCTCATATGCCACATGCAGGAGCCTACACAGATTTTTTCCTGCTTATCAGCCCCTCCACACGGACATGTGGCTTCATTGCTCCTCTGCAGCTCTCCAAAGACAACACACGCCACAGAGCAGATTATTTTCTGCAAGGTTGCTATACTGCCGGGGGGGTCTGTGAAATCCTCCTTGTATGTAAATATCAGTTAAAAATAAAAAAGAAGAACCATGCGCCGACTTCTCCTTCTGGCATTCATTTCAGACACTGCTGGATCATGCCAAAGTGCAAATGAATGGCAGACACAATCGTGTGCAGATGCCGCACTGAAAAACCTGACATCAATCCAGGACTTTCACTCCATTTTAGGGCAGCTTTTGCTCCTAAATTAAGGCTGTATCAATGTCACAAGGTGACATTTAAAAAAAAAAAAAAAAAAAAAAACAACAACAAAAAAACACAAACAAACAAAACAAAACAAAAAACGACAACAAAAAACCAAAACACCACCAAACCAAAACAACCTTAAGGTTACGTAAGTAAGCAATCAAAAAATTTAAGAATTAGGGTTCCCTGTACAACCATATTGGGGATAGGAGCACCAGGGGTTGTCACAGCTCCAGCGGGAGGACATGGCCGAGGGCTGCACAGCTGATGGCTTCACATTAGGGTACAGCCTACATACAGCTAGACTTTTTCCACCAGCCTTGCTCAGGGTGAGGCAAATCGGGTGCTCACTCAGGGAGCTGCAAGTCACTGCTTCGCTTGCTCCTTGCCCATCAGTGCTTTGTTTCCAGCACTGTTCGGGCTGCCCTGAGCACAAGGCAGCCGATTTCTTCATTGCTTTTCTTTCACCACGTTGCATCCCAGAGCTCAGCTAACCTTATTGGACCTTCCCTACACGGCTGAGTGAGGCTTCTGCTCAACTCCACAGCTGGAACAAGGCAAAAGCCTAAAACCTCACCCACCATCTCAGGCACATGATTTCGGGTGCCTCAAACCCAGCTCTTTGCTTCCAGTGCACAACAACATGTGTTCAGATCACAGCTCCTCTGCACGTCGCTGCCAAGGGTGCCTCTCAGCTCGCCTGTAAACTGGGACTGCCGAGGTGGAACCCCAGAGAACAGGGAAAGGCAACCAGAGATCCCCATGGCAGCGTGGGCTGCACTGATTTCCTTGGCACAGCACATAAAAATCCATGGTGAAGGCAGGGAGAGAAGTTTCATAATTCAGCGCCAATCTCTCCGCCCATGGATTGTTCCAGCCCAAATGATTAACTACCGTCAGAGTTAACTTCTGAAAGCCAGATCCTGAAAAGGCAGGTAGGCCTAATTGTAAGCAGTGCTGATGTTCAGGTTTACCAAAGGCAAAGGGGACTTTGGCTTCTCTGTTAGTGCTTCCTGGTACCACACGCTGTCCGTCACCGCATCACACAGTCACAGCCACAAGCACACCCCTCTGAAGGAGGGTCTGTGTACATCCTACACCCCACCAGCACCAATTCAAACCAGCTGCTGCCCTCGTCCCCGTGCCCGTATGGGTCCCCCCCAGTGGCAGCCAGCCTTGGGCAGGGTCTCAACGCCACCAGGCACAGGGCTGCGCTGCAGGCACCTGGCTGGATCCAGCACAGCCTCTCAGCAGCTCGGGGCTGCTGTGAGCGTAGCGGTTCTTCATGCTCACATATCCCCACAGCGCTTTCGGAGGAGAGTGATTACCCTGCAGAACACTATCTCACCCATCCCAAGCAGAATTTATTTACCTTTTTTTTTGTTTTAATCTGATAAGTTGAAATTTCAGTACACTTGTCTGCAAAAACACTGCATTACAAAGACATATAACAAATACCAATTGTTTATAGACTAGGTTATTTATTCCCAGTGTATCTTTCTGCCTTTTACTGGCCACGTCTTTTATCAGCAATAACCAAGTACCTTTCAAGTTGAGAACCTGTTTGGTTTACGGCAGGAAAATGCATCCAAGTGCCTTTCAAGTCTGCTCTTGCTGCACAGAATCCAAATAGCTCAATGAACATCATTCTTGCAAACTTTAGTTTTGATGTGATTCACATTTTTGTTTTGTTTTCTGTTAATCAGTATTGTCTTAGGATGGGCTTCTTAAGGCCAAGCAAACTTTTCAAAATCAACAGCATCAGGGCCAGAACCAAGTTTCCCAGTCCACATATTGCCCAAAATTATAGTGTCTAAAAAGAAGAATAATCATAATCAAGGTCCAAGTAATTTCGAGATGATAGACCATTTCTAGTTAGCATTAAAAGGAGCTAGGCTTCAAGGATATAGGAAGAAAATCAGCTAATGAAGAGTGACAAAAGAAAAGAAAATAGTTAGAGGCTGACTTGGGGAGCAGCTTGCAGGGACAGCCAGACTGCTGGGACTCACGCAACTACAAGATTTCAGGGCAAGAGAAGAAAGCCTGAAAAAACAGAGACCACATGCATGCAAAGTAACAGAGAAGGAGCCTGAACACTCAGAGCTGGACCCCAAACTTGCCATGTCCGTTGAAGCACGGAGAAGACGGTTTCACTTACACGTATGGAGGAATCACAGCAGTGGAGCGAAGCAAGGCGGCTCCACAGGGTGTGCGGCCACCTCCCATCCCCGCTCGGCTCCCACACCCAGGTGCCACCGGGCAGGAGTGTGCCACCGCCTCCTCCTCCCTCCCACCATCCCTCCATCTCCTCAACGCTGGCTTGCTTCACATCGCTCTTCCCATCATGTATTTCCTTTTGAAAGGGCTGATTCACGAGCAATAATCAGGCTTTTGTGTTTTAATGTTTTGATTGTACTCAGTCCTCCGCTCTCCCCCCAAGCCCCCTCCAGGTTCACGGCACTGACACCTTCCCTTCAGATTCCCTCTCCAAGAGCTTTCATTTCTCTCCCTAATTGAATTGTTGTCATGGAAATCATTCCTCCTCTCCATCTTACTGAAAGGCTTTAAAAAGAAAAAAACCAGCCCCCTGCTCTACCACTTTTCCAGCAATCAGCCACACCACATCTCCTGCCCAAGCATGCCGCAGCTCCTTCTGCCGGGCCGTGAAAGCCCACACGTGCCCCCCGCTGCCCTTCTCCCCCAGCCCTGGGCTGACCCGCCCGGAATATCTGGGCACCAACACAATATATCGATATTTTAAGACATCATTAGGGTGATCGCCGGATTTGCTACACCACTTTCCTTCTCAGACACGCAATACCCCTACAGCTGAGGAGCCATTAGCTACCAAATACAGAGCGTAGCCACAGCCACCTGTTCTTCTCTGTCTACATATATATATATATAGATGTAAATGTGAAGTGTCTGCTTTTTTTTTTTTTTTTCAAAAAGTTTCTGCTTACATAACAGGCAGTAATTTTGAGGTCAAGAAATTCTGTTTGTTTTTCCAGGCTGGAAAGTTAATTACCGAAAATCGCCCTTGATGAACTTCCAAGACGAAGGATGCTGGTTCCAGAAACGGAGCAGGGCTGATCTGGCTCCAAAGACAGAGAAAGAAATAACGGTGCTCAAAATATCATCCCCTGAGGTGCTGCACGGGGGCCGTGCCCGGGCGGCGCGGCCTGCGGGGGCCCCTGTGAGGAGAGGCCGGGCGGGGCTGCCCCGCGCCGGACACGGCCGGTTCCCGCCCTTCCCGCGGCCCCAGCGCGGGGCGCAGCGGAGCCCCGCAGCGAGGCTGGCGGCGCCTCGGGGAAAACGCGTTTGAGAAAGGGCGAAACCTGCGCGGAGCGAGGAAAAAAGAGCGGGAAACGGCCTTACCGGCCCCCGGGTCCGAGCAGGGGGGGGAGGAGATACTAGGCGCCGGGGCAGAGTCCCCTGATGATGGAGAGACCACGGGGGAGCAGGGGAAGGGTGTGAGGAGGAAAGAGTTGCAGAGAGGAGCTGTTACGGACTGACCGCAACCCCCCACTCTCCATCCCCTTGTGTTGCTCAGCAGGCAGAGGGGATAGAGTTGTTGGGAACAAAGAAGTGACGCACAGGCAATAAAAAGGTACGGGATGTCCTCACTGCCAGCAGTGCATTCAAAGCAAAGCCTGTCCCCAGACTTGGGGCATGTCAAGGCTGGACCCATCCACAGCGATCCTTTGCAGAGAACGGCTGTGCTCATCAACTACAAGAGCAGTCATGTTTATTGAAAACCTGGACCAAGGCTAGATGAAGAGGATGTTAACGTCTCTTCAATACATTATACTGGAGTATACTGGAGAAAAGCCACTTTACTTGGGTCAGGAATCCCACCAGCATTCCTAACCACCCATGGAGGGCAATAATCCCCGTGCAGCCGTGCTCACCCCAGCCCTGCGTCCTGCTGAAACACGGATCCACAGCACATTCTGTGCTTTCCCCTGTTCACCTGCACCCATAGCCCAACCCCAAACAAAACCACGGGGAGAAGACTCCTCAGTTAAAACAACAAATCATTCAACCACTCTGATAGTGGCGACAGCACCAAACCCAGGCCACCTTCTTGAAGTTTATTTGACTGATACAAAGGCAAAACCAGAGGTCAGTGTGAGGCCAAGTACAGCTTTCAGCTCTTCATGATAGACAGGGCCTGCACAGAGAACCAGGATTAAAATATCCTAAATCCCAGATAGGAAGACAGAAGCAGGCACTCAGCCATGACTAATACCCCAAATATTCTCAAGACGGAAAACAAGAAGTCTGCTCCATGATCATTCACTGACAGAGTCCCATAAAGCTACTAATTAGAATGGTGTTTACAGTCTATATTTCATTTCATTTGATGTTTTTACTCTGATTAGTTGTTCTATCACCTGCAGAGAGCTAGTTAGCTGAATGCAAAGATGTCATTGGACTTAATCAAGTAAAGTAGCATTTCATAGAGGGAATTCAGCTAGCTCTGTCCTGCTCAGTGTTGTTACCCTGTTAATAACTTTTTTAAAAATTAAAGTTGAAAGCTAAGAAGAGTCAAGCTAGGTCAGTGCTCACAAGAGAGACACCTGCAAGAAAAGGGGTGAGCTGCAGAAAAATTGTGTATTACTGATCCCTTCTTCTGCATAAACACACCAGCCGGACACCACGGCTTCTGGAGGAAATACAAAGCAAGGTTCAGTGCTCCTGTGGTCCCGGATTATACAGTGCATCTCCTAGGAGGAGCAACGCTCCTCCCAGTGTCTTCTCACACCGAGTCATCTAGCGTACCTGAATTGCTTTGAGATTTCAAATAAGATTGGAAGGCTTTCTCTCCCTCCCAGCCAGGCTGTCAGCAGTCGCAGTCTCTCACACTGTGCCCCGCATCCCGCTGAGCCTTCCCCAGGGCTGCTGGAGCAGCAGCATCACTTCACGTGTCTTCCCTGCACACAGCCCTGCAGAGTGCCTTTTTATCATTACATGACATGCTGATTTTTGTCCTGCTGATAGCCTACTGTAACCCCAGATCCTTTTCCCGAAGTGTTGCCTAGCCTGCTATTTGCCATCTGCAGCAATTCTTGCCCCAAGCTATCACTTGGCCCTTTTATCCTTTTTTCCAGATCACCATTTCAATCTGTCCAGATTATTTTAAGAAAGCATTCTGGTTCTTTTTCCCCAAGAATCTGCAGTCCCTCCTGACTTTATATCACCTGTCAGTTTAACAAACGCATTCTCCATTCCATTACCCAGGTTGATAATGAAAATATTGAATAGCGATGGACAGGAGCCAGCCCTGCAGAGCCTCACAGATTTTCTGGGAATCCAAGATCAATGGAATGGTCCATAAAGCCTTGACTCTTCTTTCCCCTCTTTTAAATACTGGTACTACTTATACGGTTATCTTTCTTCCAGGCAACTTCCACCTCGCATGCACACCCAAAGCACTCTCCCGCAGCACTGTGATGCTGCAGCCAGGTCTCTGGGGCATCTGAAACTCCCAAGACCCTACTGAAAAAAACTAAAATTGCAGTTGATGGGGAGGTCTCCCCTCTGTTAGAAGCATATGTGGGGCCTCTCACTCGCAGCACCCTTGCTGAGAAAGCCTGGCACGCCGGCACCTCCAGCCTTTTCCTGCTCAGCACTCACAACCAGCACCCTGGTTGATGAAAGACGCAAATGTGCCTTTGCTTTAGAACAAAAATTGTTGCTTTTTCCCCCCCATTTAGCTTCCTAATCACAGCTAGCTGAGCTTGAAAATATTATCCTGCATTACGCAATAATCCACTGAAAGCAGGGGGATTTTGCATGAACTGTGTGCTGTAATGAAAAGCATTTCCCCCCCCCCCTGCTAGGGGGCAAAAAAAAAAAAGAAAAAAAAGCAACCCACACAAAACAAACAAAACCTCTGTCCTCTATGAGATGTTCACTTTTACCAGCTATTTGTTCCATGGTAGTCATTCATCTACTGACAATATTTCTGACAAACGCAGAGCAGCAACAGTTCAATTTGCAAAGAGCTGGGCTGCGTTCACCTCCACAAAAGCCATATACAGTTTTGCCCCAAATCCCACTAAAAAAAAACAGTAAAGGCTGCTTCTCCAACTGAGGGGCTGGGGTTTCTTTTTTGAAGGGAAAAAGCCATTATTTAGTTATTGGAGTGGAGAAATATCACTCTCTACAAGACACAGAGCACTGAAATGTTCTAAAATTAATAAACTGGTCTACTCGGTGCATTTTAAAATTAGACTTCATTTTTCAGAGAACCTGTATGCAAAGTTGCAGCCTGATGCAAATTAAAACAGTAATAAACACTTCAAAAACATGTTTATAATAGAAATGCTAACAAATCCTTAACTATAATGATAATGGCTTGCTAGGCAGCTCTATAATGTAAAATTAATCCTTAACATGTCTTAATTTTTTTTCCACTGGGTCATTTAATAATGTGATAACTCATTTCTTTCCTCTGCCTTCATCTCTCACATTGCCATGGAGACAATTGTGAATCAGATATAAATAAAAATACTCTAACACTGTGGCACCACATGTTCTTTTGATCCGTTGCCAACACGATTTTAAAATTACAGGAATTCACAGGAGCTCAATAATTAACAATTCATTTGCTAAGAAATCACTTCTTTTTAGCCAGTTTCCTGGTGGTTTGCTAACTCAGGACTGCTCACAAACAAGAGCAAAAAAATTGGAAGTTCTGTATGTCCTTTCAAATACCTACCTTGCACTTCAATCAGCAACTCAGAAGCAAACAATTATTGCAGGCCAGAGCCCGAAAGCCAGCACTGCATTTGCTTTTGTAGTCTCATCAGTCCCAGGGTGATTTCTAATGGGAATAAATTTTACGGCAATTTTTAATTGTTTGAGCTCAGAACTTACTTACAAGGAAGAATAGAGGTATGCAGTGAACAAGTTTATTGCTGGCCTCTATTCTCAGAAGTGTCAAAACGATCGCACGGATCCCTGCTTCTGTATTAGTTTGTTAAGTACATACAGCAGTAGAAAGATTAAGATTAATTATGCATTAATGATCTTGACACCCCTTAATTGCTACCCACTGATAGAGGCCATAATCCCCGACATTATCCGTGTTCTCAGGAATCTTGATGCAAAACTCTCCTCCGCGACAATACCGCCATGAATTTGCACAGGGGCAGGTCTGGGTCAGCAGCTTTTTAGACCAGAGGGTGCTAAATTCAATCCTTGCCGAGGGGCACGTCATCTCAAGCAACTCCAGCACTCACAACACCTTGTCACTGTCATCGAACATAACCTATAATAACTTGTAGCTCTGCACTCACAGCACGAGGACCGTCCTCGCCCTGCACAGCTCACAATTAAAGACTTCAGCTTATTGAAGAACTTCACTGTGCGCTTAAAGCTTTGAAGTCAGGGAGGAGCTCACCATCTCGGGTTTTACAAAGGCTCTTATGCAACTCCAAAATTTTTATTTGCAGTAACGTAAAATCCTCAGTTAAGCAGCATTATTGTATCGTTTACGCGGTATTCCGTTCAGCCTCACCAGGCATTTCCAGCCCAGCATCCCAAGAGGAGACGTGTTTCTCTGCACAGCGTTTTCCATCTTCCGCTGCCTTAGAAGCATAAGGGCCAGCGTGGGCTGACCAAGTTATTAATCATTGCCACGTCTCTTCCATTAAAACGTATAGGCTACGACTCTACAAATACCTCTGTGCGTCACAGGGAAATCTCACGCATACGAGGTCTTGTAAAAAAGCCCCCAGCTCTAATAACTATTTTGTCCAAAAGGATTCAAAGTGATTTAAGAGCTCAACTCTGACTCTCAAGAGCAACATAAGCACCTAAGGAGTTTAAATAATAGCGAGGACTCAATGGCTCAGAGCTTGCCTTCTCAATATAATTCCCGCTGTAAGAGCTAATTATAATTACTGATACAGCAGGTACAGTGTGATACCAGCCCCATCCTTTTGGTGACTTACAATGATCTGCTTCTAGAGCACACTAGAGGAAGAAAAGAAAAAAGAAAGAAAAAAAGAAAAAGAAGAAAAGGAAAAAAGGTCACTCTTTCCCACATGAGAGCTGCAGTAACTCACAGGTGGACAAATCCACCGGCCAATGCTTTCAGAAATGGGACATCAGTGCACTTGAGGCATTCGCCCTTTCTCTGTCAGCACGTACAGGGCAATGGCATTCAAACCCTGCTTCAAATCCAAATGCTAAATAAATACAATAGATACTAATTGGATAAAACCTAATAAAGAACCTATGGCTGGCGACCAGCATGGGAAGATAAGCACAGAGCACCAATTCTGTATAAGGTGAATTCAGTTTTGTGTGCCTCCTTGCCGCTAGGTCCTGGTATTTTATCAAGCAAAGCAAGCTGGTATATTAGCGAGAGACACAAATAACCCAAAAATGCAGGAAAACTGCAGGGTGTTCAGTTCTGCGCAGCGGATAACACCAGCCCCACCACCACGGGGCAGGTGAGCAGGGACACACAGACCTGCCGCACATGGACACACCACCTTCTGATTCCCGGGAAATGCCAAATAGCCATGGGAGGTGCAGGAGGATGAAACTCATCTGAGAAGGAAAAAAGCAGGACCGAGGGGGCTCTTCCTCACTTTTTGCATAATTTGACCTAAATTACGTGCTCACACTAAGCAGCCAGGAGTGCATTTGGGGAAAATAAGTTACTGCAGGGGCTTTAGCCTCCTGCATAGCTCTGCCATAGGAAAGCTGCACGACTTCCATATCTCTTAATGGGCAGCCTTTTGCCTACTGCCTATGTCCAATTTCTCCCTTTGATCTGGCTCAGTAGTCTAAAAATAAAGTTAAAATATAAACATCGACATCTATATCACAAAGAGCGTTAAGGCAGGAGGGGATTTTTAGTTGAGGGAGAGGGCTTAATCCACAAAGTAACTTTGACATTTTGTCGTACTCACTGAAAAACTCTTGAACACCTACAGCCTGGCTAAGGCATTTGAAAATACAGATGAGCTTCTAATCGATACACAGCCTATCCTTGGGAGGAAAGCAAGGCATAACGGTGCCACGGTATATATCCACTGTCCCAGTCAGACAAATCAATGATTTGTGATTTTTCTGAATGCCAGGCTGTACCATACTCTTCCTCCTTCTCGCTGGTGCACAGGATTATGGGATATTCCCCCCCAGAGCCACCATCCCACCACAGGGAAACCCATGGGACACCAGGGACAACTCAGGGATGGAACTAACACAGATCCAGAGGAAAATACACCACAGGGCTTGCCTGGGCAGGAAAGTTTCAACAGCAGAGCTGGCTTAACATGCTCCAACAAAACAACTTTGTGGGAGGGTTGGTGGCATCCTCCAGCCATGCTGCCCACCCCAGTTACTGCCAGCGCTGCCCGTGTGGTGCCCACCCAGCGTGGGAAACAAGAGGTCTCGTGGTCGCCCAGCCAGCAGGACTGCCCTCGGCCAGGCAGCGGGAGAGACGACAGCCAGAGCTGTCAGCTGGAGGAATCGCACCTCCGTCTGGCTTGGAGGCAGCCGGGCAGGACTTATGATGGCAGCCTAATTTTGCAAACATTATCTCTGCTTTACACCTGGAGAATTGAGACACGCACAGATGAAGCATCCTCTGAAATTCAAAGCCCAGCCGCTGCGCAGAAGTGAACGCAGATCTCTTGATCCCAGTCTAATAACTTAAAACACAAGAATATCTCCTACTCTCCTCCATCCAAATACCTCAGTAATCATTAAAGATTCAAAAGGGAGCAGGAAAGCCTACACACCAATTAAATCGTGTTTCAGTAAAATATCATTTTTGTGATGGATGCGCTGCAATATCCCATGCGCTCCTTCTGCGGGGTTCTGCTTTTCATCAACTGCTGTAGCATGGAGTTAATGACACAGGAGTTTCCACCCTTGTTAGGATTTTGCTGCCTGCGTTTGCTCAGAACGGCTCCCCGTATTTATTAGCAGTTTGATAACAAAGCAAAGCACTTGTGAAACTGGCCCCAAGCTCCGCTCGGTGAACTGTGAATTAACTGTAAATATAATTAGAGCTGTACCTCACACTCGGGACTGGGAGGAACAGGAGGTCTGCCCCAGAGCTGTTACTACAGCAGTACACAAGACCAGGGCTGATAAAAATAGCAGCCCCAGCTAAAAGAGCAGAATTAATTACATCAACTGTTAAAACAAGCTACACAGAGCGGTTGTTCCTCTACTTCAAAATAGAGAGGAAATTCCTCAGTCCTTCCTGCACGAGCAATGGTTTGAGCAGCCACAGTCCCCTCCCGCTACATTACTGATTTCCAGGAGGTCTGACTCCGTGAAGCACTGCTCAGTCAGAGAAAAATTAAGCCAAATTTTTCTAAGGCAGATACCCAAACCGATTTTCAAAAGTACCCATCTGCACCCTTTTAGAAAAATCCAGCCTTGTGGTAAGATGATGAACACAGCCATCATGAGCACCCACAGCCGTCTCCTCATCAGCCGGCTGCCTGTCCCCAACAAGGGGACCAGTGCTCTTGTAAGACAAGCAATAAAAGATGAGCAGGGCTGCAATGGAAGGGCAAAGGTAGGTGTGAGCTCCGACAGCTAAAAAACTTTGATATTTTCAAGAAGTGATGTATTGTTCACCCTGTTGGACTGGGGGGGCTCAGCAGGCAGGAGGGAAGGTGATAACAGGTCAGCAAGGACTGGAGGGGAGCATAAGCTGCTTGAATTGAGCGCAGTAAAGATCAGATGGGGTGATCCCAGAAGGGGATCCCTCAGGAAAACAGGGGCAACGGCCACAAGTCACAGTTTGGAAGACTTAGTCTGAGGGTCAGGAAGGTCTGCCCGCAGAGGGAGCACAGGAACAGGCCCCAGGGAGGGGAGGAATCCCCATCCCCGGGGGGACTGGGGCTCAGCTCAGCAAAGCCTCGCTGTCCTGACCTCATGCGGGCAACTGTCCTGCTCCAAGCAGGAGGCTGGGCTGGAAACCTCCAGAAGATCCTTCCAACCAACATTTCTGTAGTGTCATGAGATACCACCTGTGTGAGGTTAAATGAGATGCATTTGGTACGGGGAGGATGCAGGAAAGCACAGGCCACGAAGAGGAGGAAAAGTAAGAGGCTGAAGCCCTGAGGATGACAAGCCTTTCTACAAAAATAGCTTTTCTATGAAAACAGTCTGATCTTTTGCAGGACAACAGCCAGACTGTGCACCCCTTCCTGCTGAAGCCGAGGATGGAGGCTCAAGACCCTCCGCCATGGGGAGGACCGGCACAGAGAGCCTCCCACAAGCCGGCCGCATCCTCCAGCCTCCCCATCCCATGGCAGAGGCATTTCCCACCCCCAGGGCTGCAGCGACAGCGGGGCATACCTCTGGTAGTGCAAACAAAACCAGGACACTGTGCCCATCCGCACATTTCTGACTTAAATCCATGACCGTAGAGGCAGGCAACACGCCATAAATCGAACAAAAAGCCTCGTAACATAACATCTCCTTGTGTTGCCTTCTCCCATAAACAAGCAAGATTTATGCATTCCTGGGGCTATTAACAAGAGCCATTTGTCTTTATTTCTGCATGTAACTAATGGAGACACCAGCAACATTGATGAGCCTCGTGGGATTAATTAATAAAGCCGTTTTCAAGGGGGTATCTATGGACTTGGTTTCCCTCATACTAAAGGAAACGTCAACCATTTTTCAAAGCATAGGATGAAATTTCATTTAAGAGACCAATGGCCCATGGGAGTGCAATCATTACCAGGATCAGACGCGGCCTAGCGAAAAATTACAAGTGTCCAAAAGGTTGGTGACTTTCTCAAGTTTTCTTTAATTACTTCATTTTACAGCTATTAAGGCAGCACGGCGAATCAAATCCAACAAGGCCAAAAAAGAAAACAAGAAGCCAGCGGGTCCATATGGGTCCACTCTGACTTGCTGATGGGCAGAACCGAGGCGGTTCTTTTAGATACCCATTTCAGACTAGCCTGGAGGAACCTGGAATTCAGGACTGTCCCCTTTCCAGGGACAATCACACAAATCAGAAAGGAAAAGAAAAAAAAAAAAAAAAAAAGGAAAGAAAAGAAAAAATTCTAAAAATCCCAATGGCCCCACAATAAATCAAAGGGTCAGCAGGGCTTAATACCTTATAGCCTCATATATTCTCTAGGTTCATCTTCCTACTGAGTGCCCACGCTGGGGCACCGAATAACCAAACGAGGGGTGGAAGGACAAGGACAGACCGGAAATACTGGAGACAATTTAAACTCTGTAAATATGAGCGTTCACCAAGACGACACAAACAGAAATGAGTCATTAACTTAATTCATTTTATGAAAAAGCTGAATAAAGGTTAATAGAAAATTAGTCATCTTTCCTTAGGTTTTTTCCTACCCATCCTACATAATTTAATTAAAACCGTGCTATGGAGTTCCAGAGGATGATTAAAAATAACCTCTCATTTTCTATTAAACTCCTTATGTTTGTACAGGAATTCCTATAGAACCTTATTAAATTTCTGTTTACCCTGCTACATTTCATTTCTATTCTATACATATTTTCCTTAAGTCCAAAGGGATTTCATGATGGGGATGGCTTATTAAATAAATATTCTTTCCCATGGCTGGCAGTCCAAACTTTAGATTAACATTAGATCAGTGCAGGAGAACATCCACAGTGTAAAAACTCTTCAAAAAGCAACATTATTAGCTTTGCTTTTCTGAATGGGAGACAGAAAGACAGTTGCAAAGATCTTTTCTAGTTATCACTGCTGTAACTTAGCTGAAGAGGATAGGAATAAGAAGGTTGGTATGGCCATTGTTTTTTTTTTTCCCCAGCCTTCTTGGTATTTTAATTTCACAGTGGCGCATGCAAGAATACAACCCATAGCAACTCAGTCGCTCTGCAGGCTTGCCGAAAGCCGAGAATGTTTTTTCCCCAGTTTTCTTAGTTGCTGTGGAGCTACAGTACAGGGTTATGTAGCATTTATTAAAACAGCTTTACAACAGATAAGATATATTCAACAAAACCAAAAAAGGATCCGGAGCTTGCAGGCATATGAAACCTATTCAGAATGGTAGAGAACAGCTCTAATATCCTTACTCAAGCAGATACCTCTTGCTGTCACCCTCCTTGAAAATTTGATCCAGCTAAATTCATTCAGCTGTTTCTGTGTTCGGTCCATCCATGCTGAATTTCTGACTACATCTAGACAAGTCAGGAGCCCAGAAAGGCTTGTACAATATATCTGGGCTCGTTCATTGACATGAAGGAATTGCACACACCTATTTCTTTTTTCAAGGAGCAAGCAACCAGCAAACCTCCCATCCAGCACCCACCCTGCTGCACTTCCATCATACAAGTAGCAGGGGCTGCATTTTGAAATTTGCACAAGAGAGACGCAAGGGCGTGCACAGGCTCGAAGCCACGGGCAGAACAGCCTGCTGGCACGCCTGCTGAGGCAGGAATCTGCAGTAACAGCACAAGCAACAAAAATAGTGGTGGCTGCTCCTCCTCCAGCAACACAATTGCCCGCTGCCACAAAAGGACAACGATGCAACGGCGAGGAACCTGATGTGGGGCTGGAAGATCCAAGTTTGATGTCAACTGCCTCCTATGCAACTCTGGTCAAATATTACAAGCTTAGCTTCACTAAACCAGGTTTGCTGAAGCCCTGCAGACCTTAATGGGACTTAAATGCTTAAATACCTTATTGGACCTTAGTTCTTTCCATGCTGCTGCTTTCATCCCATGGGAATACATCAGCACTTCCCAGGGAATATGGGAGATGAAGAGTCACCTGTAAACACTCAAGCGCACATGCTCATGTGGGATGGGAGGCAGACCTGGCACATGTCCTCACCATCAAGGCTTAAAAACCCCCGATCCTACAAGGGCAAAAAGAGCCCCTCCAGGAGCGGTGTCAAGGTCCTTCCTGGCCCGTGGCCACCGGCCTCTGCAGAACAAGATTGATGCACCGGCAGAATATGCCATTTTGGAACTAATTGCACAACAAGAAAAGATTCTTTAATATCATGCAGCTGATCCTAGGGGGAACAATTACTAGGAGATAAAAAGAACAGAGGAGAAAAAAAAAACAAACCCTTCTGTGTGCAGAAGATAGATTTACACAGTTTCTACATTTCATTAGGAAAGCCTTCTGTGGGTTTGACAGTCACCTTGAGCAGCATTAAGGAGGGAAGGGAGGAGTCAGTAAACATTCAGGAGCCGTAACATTGCAGTGCTGCCCACAGGTAACTGTGCTGCCATTAAAGGCCAAATCTAGTAAGAACTCATTCTGGCTTCCAGGCCAGAAAAGCCTTCAATAATCAATTAAACTGTGAGGTAAGACTGCAGCTGCTTCCATGTACATGGACCACTCAAGTCTGGGTCCCTCATCAGTTTTCTGAGATCAGTATGCATCAATGCATCGCTGTCAGGCACATATCTGTCATCCCTAAAGGCTGCCATCGAACACCAGTGCCCTGAGCACGGAACAGGAACCATCCCTTATTTTTCTTTGCAAAGCTGAGACAAGGTTTGACTAAACCAGTTTGACTAAACCATTCCCTGAGAATGGGGCACAAGGACTGAAGGTAAACTTTTTTATTTAGAAGGAACACCAAATAACATTCTTTGAGACCCAGACTGAAAATCCCGGCTATTATCTGTATGCCAAGGACCTTACAGCAGGTGTCTAACTGCCATGGACTCGGTTCCCCCACAATTTTACTGCCACTGAACCTTGCCTATCTTTCCATCCTAACATAAGATTTTCTTTTCTGAATAGAACAGAATAATTCCTAATTTGAATTCCACTGCACAACAGAAACAGCCTGTAAAACCTTAAAAAGAAGCCAGTTCCCTCTAGCAGAATAGAAGATATATTAGGCTTCAGGACTGTATAGAGCAGAACATAAAATTAAAATAACAGACATCATAGAGTTTGATAGCATCTTCCAATCTCAAAGATCTCAAAATACATTACTAACTGCAACAGCCATTGCTCTGTTAGACAACTGCACATCTCTAAAGTGAATCATATATTCAAGAGAGGAGTTTAAAAGTCTTTATGTAAATGGGAAGTACTTTGTTGATCCACGAAACGCTACCAGCTCTGGGAGGGAGCACAGCAGCACTACACAAAGGTCATAACATTCACCATAGGTGTGCCTGTTACTCCAGCTCAGTTTAGACAGCAAGAGTAAATTAGCATTTACTCTCTCACCAGCAGAGAAAGCTCATCCCATAAAAGTATTTTCATCAGCTTTATGTAATTCAGGATCTTCATTTTCTTTGCTCTCCCCAGTACTTAATGCCTAAAGAACATATTCTGTGGTTAAAAATTGGTATTGCTATAAAGCAATGTAATAACATCCTTTTCCAAGCCAACTCCCACAGGCTCCTCACTAGATGGTTTAATCGAAAATGATAGTTAATAGTTGCTTCAGTGTTTTCATTAGTGGCTACTTTTTTTTTTTGAAGTTTTAGTTTTTATGGAGATGAAAAGAAAGCAAGCACAATCTGTTCTAAAAAGTTTCCGAAGTTCCCAGTTCAGTGTTGTTGATTCAAAGCAGTTCAATAGACTTTTTTTTTTTTAAACTCTTATTTCTTTTTTTATTACGTGCCTTTTAAGAATAAGCTTGGTTTATCCTTTATCCTCTTTCTGCAGACACAGGAGATTCAGATCTATACTCAGTATCCAACTTCCACAAAGAAAAACTCATTCTAACAGAGTATTTTTTTTTTAATGCAAAACCTAGAATTCAATTTTTAGGTCTCTCAAATACCTCCCGATGCAGATAAACAGGAACATAATCCAAGCAAAATAAGTGTCTTGAATCCTCACAGTTAAATTCCAATTTCTGTGCAAATTTCAAATGTTGCCCTCCAGTCCCCAGAGTTACACATTGCACAAGTAGACAGGAAAGGCAGTGACCGGATTTGTTCTGCCAAGTATGTAACATGTCGTAAAATATTGCAGAGGAAAGCTCAAAATTAGCCATTCCAGCACCTTCATAATCAATGGCAAAAAACACAGGAGTCTCCCTAGCTGCCCAGCAGGTCTCCAAACCCTAACATTTTCTTTATGAGAGCTTGTTTTCCAAGTCATTAATTTGTCAGCATTCGTAGAGTATTTCATAACTCCAGAAGAGCAGCAAACTAAGGCCTCTTGAAATCAAAAGCCCAAAGACTTCCCATCCATTGCAACCTGGAGAAAACAGCTGGCTTTTTCCTAAACATCCACCACAGCACAGCAGTGCCCTCAAGCCCGTACATCAACTAACGCAATTCAAAGCCAGAAGATGGGTACGCCTTACTTTCCTTGCTCAGCAATAAGCACCCTCTCTTTTTTCCATGATGGGACCAGACTTCAAGAGAGGAAAACCTCAGGCTGAAGAAGTCTGGTTGAAGTTGGAGATGTTGAGCACTTGAGCATCCGTGAAGCCATTGCAAGGATCCTCCAGTAGCAAAGAAAAGGAAATCGGCATCCTGCAGGACTCAGTCTGACTCCCAAAGTGTTAGACAAGCTTCAAAGATCCAGTCCTTATGCAGCCATCCTGAAAGATACCAGCAGCTAAACTTTGCCATACTTGACTGCAGGGAAAGAAGACTTCCCTGAGCAAAGCCTGTCAGATTTATTATTTTCTCCACTCTCCATAAAATTCTGCACCACAAAAACAAATAACAATTTTTATACAAATTTTTTTTAAAGGAAAGCTAACTCTAAAAGCTCCTAAAATAGCCACTAATCCCTAACTGATCCCAGAAAGCAACCTATCCAATGCCTGTTTGCACCAGAGAGACATGATTCTGCATTTTTCTTTGACTCAAAACTCTTGCTCACTGTCATGGAAATAAGTTGGGCAACACAACAAGAGACAACAGGCTGCAAACTAGACACACGTGCAACCAGAGAAGGCCAAGCCAGGCTGGATGCACAATGTGGAAAGCCCTTTCTGCAGGGAAAACACCAACTTCATTAGTTAACACTGTCCTTGCAAGTGGCGTGACGAAATAGCCCAGATCTAGGAACCACCTCCTGCCAGGGCGGAACGGCTCACGGTAGGTGCACAGGACTGGGAGGGCATATTATCACTACTGCAACAGCATTTCTTACATGAGCACAAATAAATATATAATGGGAATTTCATACCTACTTGAAATGCATTTTAGCTTTTGTTATGTCCTTTGCCATTCGTGTGCTCTAACTCCTTTCTGTTCAATTTAGTACAGCACTATAAATACGACCAGAACCTTCAAGACCATCATCGTGACGCTGAACCGACCCCGCGTGGAGCGGGCCTGACACCATCGCCTAAGATAGCTCTAAATTGCCTGGCTGAAATGATAATTCCCTCTGCTAGGAAAGGCGCACTATCTCATTGGGAAGAAAAATTGATTTGGGTGAGGATTTGAAACTCTTCAGCTTCATTTAGACTAATCCCCCTAACCACCAAGATAAATCCAGTTTAGCAAACCCCCACCCCATCCCTCTAGATGGGGCCTTGCACCACACGTTGATCCAACGAGGAAACACTTGTTAACCTTTTGCTGACATACAGTACTAAAAACGTCTGAGCTGGCAATTAAGAGTATCTTTCAGAAGATTGACCAAAAACAGGACAAAACATGAGATTTCCAAGCCATCCATTGCTTACACATGCTGCAAGCCAAACATTTGAGCACGTACCACCTCAGAGACGGTTTTTTCTTGATATAGAGGATGCTTTTGTAATTCAGATAGAAAGTAAAATCCAATTGCCACATGCCACAAACAGCTGCTGATTGTCAGCTGAAATAAAAGGGAAAATGCAGTTTCTGCTTCTACAGCTGGGACCACGACTGTTGCCACCCCGAGACAGGACACAGCCCTCAAAGGTAATCCCTGGGAGTGGGACAGAAACATCACCCTCATGACGGTATAAGGAAAGTCAGCAAATTACTTCTAAGGACTTTATGGCTTCAAGAATACCAGAGGAAAAAAGAAAAGGAAAAAAAGAAATACATCTCATTTCACTTGTGTGTACTATATGTATTCGTATATACCATACATGCTTCATATTACCGTGTGCATGTTATTATCTAGGGATACATCGGAAAACTGCTGCCAAGGTAACATGGATAGTAATAAACAGCAACCAGGGGAAAAACACCACCGGGAAGACAATGCATTTCCTCAGGTTATATTTTTGTTCCCCCTCTTGTAACCTCTTCAGTTATTAACATATCAAATATTGGATTTGTATAATTTGACACCCTTTGCATTTTGGAGAATTAAGATCAGCATTTTTAATAGCTCTGCTAAAAGAAAAAATTCTCATTAATGACTGAAGACGAAGTGCTCAGAGATTTCTTACATGAGGGACTCTCCAGAGGAGACATATTTGTGTGAGTCAACAGCATATGTCACACTCAGAAAATAATGCATTTGAATGAGATTTTTTCTCTGTTAGTTTTATTTAATGAACAAACAGAACAAACCTTCAGCACATCCTTATGAAAGGATGCACGGTAAGGCACAGGTTAAGTTGGTTTTCAAACTTCACCATGACAGGCAGAGAATTTTCCAATACTGGTATAGATCTGGGGAGAATGGCTGCACAGGGCAAACAAAAGGATTTATTTCCCTTTTTATGATAAGATGACAATTCAGGAGCCTAGCAAATCCTTAAAAAGAAGTCTCTAGTGGATGGATGCAAAAAGAAATGAGCCCGGGCACCTCTGCTGCTGTTTTGCCGATCACATTTATATACCTAGCCCAGATCAGCAAAGGGAAAATTGAGCTCTTTCAGGAGGCCAGATGGACTCTCAGTCTCAGGTGTTGACAGTTTTCATTTCTTAACTGTTTTACAAATGAATGTGAATGTTTAGGGATGAATTTCCATTTTTATACAGCGTATGAGAATGGCCTTTGTGGGTATACCCGTCTCACAAAACAAGCCCCACTTGATCATGGCCCCAGCTTATCCGACAAAAAGGCCGAGGACAGTGAAGGCTGGCCAGGGGAGCGCTTGGGAAGGACGGCCGCTTCCCCAGCCTCTCGCTTACCTGCGTGCGTTCAGGCAGGTCCCCCAGCTTTCACGGCGGCCCTTGTATTGCTGCTATTACTATTATTATTATTCCTGAGACAGCACCAAAAGGTGACACAATTGGAGGGAGGCAAGGGGGGCTTTACTCTGCCTTGCCGAACACTAACGTATTTACCCACGTCCCAACCACACCGCAGTGCCTTTGTAACGGGAAGTGATTTACAAGTCCAAAGGAGCTCAACTGGAATTTAAATTCCCAGGGGAGGCCATTGGGCTGACAGAAAGGAGAAGAAAAAAATATCAAAATGGGTATGTTTGACCTGAACATCTCAGAGAGAGAGATATTGAACTCCACGACACTATATTTAGACTCACTTCTCAAAGGATAAATGCACTTCAAATTCTCTTCATTAGGTCCCATTCTTCAGCAATGGTCTATTCTGCTAAAAGCACAAATGCCGTGCCTCGGAGAGAAGCATGGTGGCCCCTCTTCCCATGATGGCACAGGGAGCTTGATGGTCCCTTCCCCACCTCAGAAACGTTCCCATGAAGACGTGGCAGGGGAAGAGGATACTTCTTGGCTCAAGGGCTGGGTATCAGCACACACAGGGTGGAAAACCCCATCCAGCTGGAGACTGACCCCATGGTTGTGCCCGCGCCTGCCCCTCGCCACCCGGCAGGACCAGGGAGCCCGCTCCCCCGTGCTCAGGCATGTGGGTCAAAGCAGGACAAATTACCTCTGAAGAGGCCGACTCTTCTGCAGCGATTAAACAGAGAACCAAAACGCCCTTTTTAGATGAGTAATTGTTAGACAAGATACATCCCCCATGTGGCACACTCCTCCTCAGCATCACCAGCCCAAATTCAAGACGCTGGGGGGAGCAAAAGGCATCGCTCTCTTTTGGCTGCCTGTGAAAAGCCAGGCAGCAGTGATCTAGGGACGGGTCTTTGCTGCAGAGCCAAGCCAAGCTGCCTCTGGAATCCTGTCCTCACAGCAAAACGGCTCAGCATCCACCTGGAGCCCGGTGGCCCCTGGGACACGGCGTACGGGATCACTGCTGACGCAGCGGCTCAAGCCTTGCTCCAAATGCAGGTCAGCTCCTCTGAGCAAGCCTCGCTGCTCGCAAAGCGCAAGCACAAATGCAGCACCCCATGGGCTGGATCTGGCCCACAAAGAGCCCTGAGGGGGCACGATGAGACCCTGCGCTGCCGCGGCTCGCAACACCCCCGAGGCCGCATGGAGCAACTGCCTCCCAGCTGCAGGGTGCCGCACGAGAGCCTCCGTTACCAAAGTTTTTACCAAATTGCAGCCCAGAGAGTTGGGTGGCTGCAAGGAGTGCATCCAATTTGAACAGGCCAGGCGTGACTCAGAGAGGCAAACGCTGCTCACTGAGGACTCTCCAAATGCTGCAATAATGCATTTTACAGAGAGCAATCCCCATGCTCAGATTTGAGAAGCCACGTACTTCAAATGTCTCCAAAGAATGCTAAAATGAAAACTCAGTCACACTGCACTGTGACTACTGTGAAGTGCTATTAAAGGGAAGCAAACATTTGTTTTCAATTACCCAGCATATATTTGAAAGACTTAAAATTGTCCCCAAAGTATTAAAAAAATGTTGTGTGTTTACTACGCACTTGTGCATGGAAAATTAAAGTTATCTGACAACCATCTCCAAATACCAGTATTGTACCAATATCATTATATCGACATATAACGAGTCTCCCTGGGCTTCAAACCACGTTAAAAAGTAAAATTAGAAAGCAGAGGTATGCTAAACACTGCTCTTTGAGATGTAGAGTAAATGCAAATGATAAAGCTAGTATTTTATTCCCACATCTCCATTTTGTTCATAGCAGATCACATTGCCCTTTTAGTCAAACTCTCCAGACAAAATGACACAGAAAGCAAGAAAGTTTGTGCCAAATGCAGAATGACATCCATAAATTTATGAACTAACTAGACTGACATTCAATGCAATGCAAAGTGTTTGCCAATCAATAGCCATGAGCATCAATTCCCCATGAACAGCATTCCTGTGCCGTCAGCCTCCCACCAGCAACAGGCAATGCCATTTTCTGCTTAACTTTACAATCGCTGTAATCTCCCCTAATCAATGATATCAACAGGTCTGTGAGATCGAAACCCAGCAAGCGCAGCACTGAGGCAGCGGACGATGCAAAATGGATGTGCGGTAATGACGGCGCCTGGGGTACGCAGCGCTCTGGCAGTGTTGCTTAGCAATATAGCCCATGCATGCCCATCCTTACGCTGCTGCCTACACCCAGGCAGGAGAGAGATTTCGACAGCAATCAAAATACTGACGAGGAGAAGCAGGAGGAATAACTGCATGCAAAATAAATAATAAGTGCTCTGCCTTTTCTATGTGATTTACAAAAATTTAACTCCCAATTTGCCGTAGCATCACAGGACGCGGATGGTGCTGGTTAATCAAGGTGATGCCTTGCCTTCCCCGCTGGCGTCCCAGTGACTTCACCGCAAAGCTTACCGTCCCCCTGAAAAGCAGCCTGCACTGGGAACCTGAGTGCTTGGGCACGTCCACAGTCATTTGCGATCCATACCACACTTGTCTCTTTTTCTGTTGCAAAGTATCAGCAGAAAGCAAACTTCTCCCCACTACCACAAAGCTTTGCTGGGATCTCCACTCAGGATGGATTAACGGCACCAGAGATTGATTCAAGTCACTGACAGCTGTGACAAATGAAAACCATCATATTTAAGGGCTGCAATGCCATATGCTGGACGTGATAGGCAGGGCTTTAGAGCAGCGCTCTGGGTTGCGAGAAGTGGCCCATGCTGTGCCTGCAAAGAGGGCAGAGAGGGAGCTGTGCTGCCTCGACCCTTACTCCTGCAGAAGCTGCTTATAGTTAGATATAATGAGCTATATGACCTGCAATAATTGCCTCACACAGGAGAGAGAGCGAACAGCAGAGCAATAGCAAGTGAACAGGTTGTTTATTTTTTTGGCTACTCTTCACATTAAGCCCTTCAGTTAAAGATTTAATTCAGATTTATTAGACATATATTAGGTGCTAAATTCCTGCTGATTATTGCTGAAAGTGACCTGCAATGTGCGTAACATAATCCTTCAGTTCCTGTATTGCTCCCAAATACCCCCAAACAAGGCCATGGGGGAAAAAAAAACAGCTTCTTGGGCCCCTTTTCAGCACCTGCTGCAAACAGCAGGTTTCTGCTCGGCAACTTGCCCAGTTTGCTCGTACCGGCACCTTCACCCCTCCAGGACCTGGAGATCCCCAGCGGGGGCCCAGTAAACGGTCAGCAATGGTATGATGGATTCGGCATCCCTCTCAAGCACGTCCAAGGGATGCCTCATAGTCAATGACTGAAAATCCCTCTGTGTCAAACACTGTCAGAGCAGTTAGATCCTAAACTAATAACTGTCAATCTCCATTTGTTTGCAATGCTGCAAAGAGGGCTTTCATAATTCTCTTAGAGATATAAAACAGGCACTCGGATTTTGCTTTAAATGAAAGCATGCAATAATGTTAGCTACCGGCAAACCTCAGACAGTATTTATACAGCATCAGAAACATTTGCAAAGACAGGAAAGAAATGCCTGTCGGCTGCAAGACCTTAAAATCTACAACCCATATCCCGCAAACTTCTGTGCCGCTGCTTAAGCACGCTGCAGGATCTGTGCCTATCAGTACCCTGATCACCCCGACAAGGCCACACCTGTGCAGAGGAAGCTGCGAAAATTTGACAGTGCATTCTTCTTTTTCTTAATGGCTTTTCTTTTTTAAAATTTAGAGGATTACATAATAGACCCAGAAGCTAAAGTCTTTAGCTTGTACACAGCACAAGGTGCACAGTAAAACTCCTCGAAGCCCTTTCCTAAGGGAAGGCAAGGCAGCATTGCTCATTTATTGCAAAGAATCGTGTTCTTCCAGACACCGCACGGGAAACTCTGTCCCTGCATTTCAAGCATCAAAACCTCCTGCAAAACAAATCTGACTTGTGCCCAGGTGGTCCCAAGACCTTCACTTTCTGCAGCTGCTGGAGGTGGATAGGCAGAGGTGGTGCTGCTACATTAACAAGACACCTCAGAGTAAATTCCTAGTAACTCCAGATTCCCATAGATCTCCCACCCCTGTGGGTCCAAGAAAGACTGTCCTGGAGAGAGAGCAGTGACCAACCCTGATTTGCTGGGTGGCTGCAAAGGAAGCAGTAAAAGCAGCAGCATTTGCAGACTCCTAGTGCATTTTTATGTACCTCAATGACCTGAGCAGAACTTGGCAGTTCCACCATGCAAAGCCAAGCGAGTACTTCTTAAATCCCACCTCAATGTCGGCAGATTAACGATGGAGAAATGAAGAGGAGGGAGAGCACTAGAGGGGAAAACCAATGCCCAGAGGGGTGGAGATATTCAACCCCAGATTATTTAACTGGCAAGAGAGGCCAGACGAGTAGCCAAGTCTATCAAGGCTTCATGCCTCTAGCTAGACAAGGTGTATATAATCTGAAATATTCACCACTGCTTTCCTTGCTCATCACACAGAGGGTAATTCACCGTACCCTAGGGCAGGCACGTAAGATGAGGTGAAGTCGAGCAGGATGACCGGCTCAGCCTCCCACCTCCCACTCCAGCCACACGCTGCCGGGCCGACCCCCGGGCTGGCAGCGGGCTGGGGTGCGCAGGGGCACGCCTGGCCAGGGCGCGGGGGCTAAGGGCTCATCTCTGTTCCCGGCTCTGGCAGGGGCCACGGTTACTGCACGTCTCTGCCAATTCCCTCTACGTGCGAAACAGGGATAACTGAGCTTAGCATCTCTTCCCTGCAGAATCCAAGGGACTTCTTAAAAAGAACCAGGTGTGGAAAAGTGCTACTAGAAAGTACTATTAAAAAAAAACCCTCTAGGTGGAAACCTAAAGTATAGCAAACTTACTAAAACGGGATGCAGCCTTTCAGCTACACCAACCCTGTAGTTTCTCTTCTCCCCTGAAGTTAAATTGAGGCAATTTTCATGAACACATTAAATTGGCGTGAAAAACTAAGAACAAAGAACAGTTTGTTTCTGCTTTGGAAATTCATCTCTCCTGGCCTCTTCAGATTTCTTGCCAGTATCCAGCATCTTCTTCACTTTCAATTTACCTTCAGTGTTATCACACATCCTCGTTGAAAACAAAAAAACATCAGTAATAATTCAGCCCTCATTTCAGGGTCACTTAAGGAGATTTCAGCTGCCCATCATGATGCAGCTGAGGACTCCAGATTATTCATCTGTTGGTCCTGCAGGTGCTGTTTTGATGAAACTAAAGAAGTGCCCGTCTCATGGCAGTGTTTCTAAGAAGGAGCTGGAGACACTGGACAGGATGGTAGAGAGGGTACAAAGTAAAATGAGATCATCATAAGGGGGGGGAAAAAAAACCCCAAGGAGCATCTGGAATCACCTCCATTTAATGCAAGGCAGAATTCTGCTGTGCTGAAAATACTGACTGGCTGCTTTCCCAGGTAAACCACCACTGCTTGAAAGAGAGAAAGAGTCAATTACAGCCTCAAGGAACCTCCCTGCCGAGGCAAAAAAGTTATTTCAGACGATGTATTGAACCCTCTCCATGATTAGAAAAAGAGAAGAGAAAGCTGCCTCCGTGTCAAGCCAACACCTAGGAAATACAGGAAGATCCAGGCGCACTTTTCACCAGAGGCTGGCAAAGGCGAGACCATCACACCCTCTGCTCCAAGGTGCTCCAGCTCCGCTTCGGGGTAAAGCAACGCAGACCAGCCCCATGTGCTTGGCGTTTAGCACATGGACGATGCAAAATACTTCGGAGGAACCTGCAGGGACTCCCCTCAACTTGTTCTCTCTGAGAAATTTGCCTTTTTTGTTTTCGTCTCCCTGCTTAGCAGGGACCGGAGCCTCCTGGAAAGCCCCATCCACAGCAGGCAGCCCCTGATGATGGGGCCATTTGAAGCCCCAAAGGTCTCTTTGTGGGCTCAGAGACCTCCCGGGCTCAGGGGGAGACAGCCGGGCTGTCAGCATTAACTAACAGGTCAGGTCTTCTCCAAGGGTTTGGTGAACCTACCCGTGCACCCAGTGACCAAAATGCTGGTGCCAGGGGTGCAGGAGAGAAGTGCTATCGCCCTCGAAGCGATCACAGCACATCGGGGCTGTGAGCCCATCAGGGGACCCGGGGCAGATTTGATCTTCCATCCCCTACAAAGACTCAGTTTTTGTTAAAGACATGAGAAAGACCTATTTTATCAGGGAAAGAGGGAGAATATATATACACACACACACAGACATATCTCTCTATGGTGTGTATGTGTATATATAGAATATACATATACAAGCACACATTTCCCAGTTTCCAAAGCAGAGGATGACAGCATGTTTTCATATAGTACATCTGAAGAAAAGGTCTTGTATCAGTGCTACAGCAGAGAAAATTTCATCTTGTAACTAAGGAGAGAAGGGGAAAAAAAAAAAAGAAAAAGAGAAAGCGCACGCACTTTGCTCCTTATCATGTCTGAGGAACTTAACTATACTGATGAGCAAGATATAAAAACCTCAGACAGCAAAGCAATGTCCTGGAGACCACAATATGCATAAAAACTCCTGCAAGCCCTTGTTAAATGTTCCTACCCTCCTACCCTACAGCTTATACCTCCAGGGTGCAATTTTCAGGAGACAGAAAGATTTAATGCCGCCTTGGTTAAAATAACCCCCTGGATTCTTGCTGCAGAGACTGTCATGACAGCGTGTTCCTCTGGTTTATTATATTAATAAGCAGAGTAATTCAGCACTCAACATGATGTGGCTATTTGACTTGCACACAACTGTGTCCCCAAGCTGCGGCAATACAGAGGCCTCCCGCCGCCCCTCCTTGCAAAACACTTTGTTATTTCGAGGCAAAACATCCACAACTACTTACAGACACGGACACGCACGCAGCAGGTTGCCACGAGCACGCGGAGGCCGAATTCACCCCCAGCCGCCTCCGATATCCCCCGCTCCCTGCCAGGCTCCTTGGGATGCCGGGGATGCACCCCAGCCCCGAGCCCTCCATCCCGCTCCCACTTCCACCTCATCCCCGTGCACCCAAGGAGCATCTTGAACCTCTTCTCCACTGGTTAAAGCCAAACAAGAGTAGAAAACAAAAGGCTATTAAAATAGTAAAAAAATGCCTAACCCATGAACAAAGCTCTCCTTCCTTTCCCTGGCTTGAAAAGCAGCGCTATCTCCCTTGTCATTGCCTGAAATCGCATGACCTTCCCCTATTACCTCTAATTACTGCTCCCTGCCTTGGTTTCCCCAGCTGTGAAAGGCACATTATGTTTACACACGCCGGGCAGCACCGCTCGCGCAGCTTTCTGAAGATGCCCCATGCCCAGCGCTGTTATTAATCAGCTTTTTCTGGGGTGTTTGATTCAAGCACAAGCAGAAAGGAGACTGTGTCGCTGTTGCAAACACTGATGCCGTTAATCCACATGTACTAAATGCAGGAGAACCCCAGCTGATTTTCTGCTCCCCCTTCCATAAAGGCTGTTTTTTTCCTTAAGACGCAGCCTCAGTAATATGTTGTGTTGCAGAGGTTTTATACCATGTAAATGATGGATATTGTTTATGTCCCGATTATGTGAAACCCAGCTGTCTACCTTTGCTAGGACTGCAATTATTTTAACAGTAATTGTAAAAATAAATTGGGGAGAAAAATAACAGGAACTTTCCAGTTTGGTTTTCAAAACTAGAGCGCTGCCAAGCATGATTTGACCTCAGACAAGTCACGAGTAGCCACTTATTTTAAAAATCAACTGAGCTTGTCCATGCATGGAAAACAGACAGCTCTGTAGGGTTCTGGGCAGAAATGGGTCCCAAAAGGTTCGGAATTCAGCCCGGCCACATCTTCCTCATTTACCACCACCTGCTCAAGCTGCCGCAGCACCCAGATCGTCCCAGCAGCCCAACAACCACGTAACGCTGACACCAAACACAGAACAGGGTCAAACAGCCCAGAAGACAGGAGCACTGACCGTCACCTCTCCTCTTCCCAACCGGTTCACTCTCTTACACACAAAAATATGAGTATGGACCAAATATTTTTGAAGGTACCCGTTTCGCAGCTGGAGCAACCGTTCCCCAGCCCTCCACGCAGTTCCCCGCTCCTCCTCCTCCCCCTGGATCGCAGGCAGATGCCAAGCTGTGGAAGTTATTCTTTCATTTACAGCATCTGGTTCCTTGGCAGACTCCTCGGGCAATTATGTTTGTAGCTTTAAAGCTGTCTCTAGCTCTGCTTCATGGGTTTGCTGCTTTTGGCTTGTAGCAGCCTCTTCTCATCTTCCCTGTCCATCATTTTGGCTGAATGTTGCTCTTAAAATATGGGAATTAGACCACTCACATCTCCCTCTAATTAGGAGCAAAAATAAACAATACCCCACGTTGTTCTTTAAACAAGCACTTGTTTTACTTTCACAGCCATATTCAGAAGGCCCTGAGCACTCTCTTGGTCTTGAAGCACCATGTCATTTGCAACCACTGAGAGCCTGGAAAATTATACCCTCATAGGAACACAACCATTTTTTTAATTCTTTTTTTTGGGAGGGGGGGTTGCGTTTCTGCCTGGATGCCTCCTCTCAGCAGCAGCACTCAGAATCACTTTTATTGCCTACAGATAAGAAGGCAGAGAAACATCCACCCAGCACCTTGCAGATCCCTACCTGAAAGGCTTCTGAGTGAACGGGCTCTCTCACAAAGAAGGACGTAGCCCTGCCTTAAAACAAGGAGGGGGGGAAATCCATGAGCCTCAAAGGTCCCCCAGCACCATGGGAAGGATTTCACATTTTGTGCCACTGACAGGCTGTAGATAAAAGGTGAGGGACAACATAGGTCCTGTCCCTCATCGTCAGCCTGAAGCGACCACCTCCTGGGATAAGAGGATAAGCTGATGCTTGATCCAGTTTTTCTGATTAAAGCTGCCAACAACTAAGAGAGATCCACATGCCTACTCGAGGACCTGCAGCTCGTTTTGGATGAGCCAAGGCAAGGCCACCACGGGGTGACAACCTCCGGACACCACTGGCTGGCACAGGGTTCCCATCGGTGAACCCCGAGCAAGCACCAGATGAGGCTTTCAAAAAAAAAAAAAAAGTCCCAAACCGCACTGTCCCAAGGGCACAGAGTCACCACCCTGGGGTCTCACAACTTAGTAACAGCAGAATAGATTTGGTGGAGAGCCAGCTTTTAAAGAGGCTTTTCAAACCGACCAACTTCATACGTTCTCATCAGGGGATGCTTCATGGAAGCAGCACCTTTGCCAGCTCCCTGTCTCACCAACAGAAACGAGCTGCAAACCGTTCCGGAAACACACCCACCGTGGCGCTCCTGACCTCCCAAAATGCTCTCTCAGAGGAGGAGCGACAGCCTGGCTATTCATCATTGCTTCCTACCATCGCTGGCTCAACGCCCGGAGCAGAATTAATTGGCCTGGCTTGCAAGAGCGTACGTCCAACTGGATGGTGTTTCTCCGTCTTGGGATAAACCACAAGCCCTTGTCCAAACCCCCCAGGAGCACCAGGAATGGCTCACACACCTCCAAACCTGGGGAACATATGGCTACAGCCAACAGCCATGAATGAAAACCCATCAAGTGACCCTTTTCCATTGCTTTTAGGCAGTTTAAAGCTTCTCTGCCCCTGTGCAAACACAGAGTCCCCACCGTGAAGAGGGACACACACTGACCGACGGACAGACCAACATGAGCGGTTCAGCCATTGCATTAGCAAGGACCGTAGCAGGCGCACTGCATTAGCATCCAATTAGCAGCCCTGTTGATTTAATGGGGCCACTGGCTTGAGCAAGTGACGCTTGTGATGGGCAGGTCAGAAGAGGAGGGATGCTCTCCTCCCCTGGGTGGGAGGGAAGTTGGATTCTGTCAGTCCCCATCCCTGGCATCCAAAGGCCCCATCTGGAGCATCAAGCAAATAGACTGCAAACGGTGCTTCCTCAGCACAACTGGCTGGGCTTCCTCATGGCGTTAGCACTGACCCCCATCGACCCTCTCTGCTGCAGAGGTGCCCAGAGCCCCACTGCAGGGCTCCGGGAAAGCATTTGTCCTGGGAAGGTGGGGACTCGGGGCACAGTTATCCTTTTTGAAGGAATAAGCCCATAAAGAGAAAAGTACAACACATCTCCGAGCATTTAAAACACATTTCCATAACTGTTTGCAATGATCCCCAGGCAGCAGCCTTCATTAAGCTGGAGCTGAGGCTGAAAGCACCAATTAGCAGCATTTTTAAAAAAAAAAAAAAAAAAGGAATGAAACCACTGCAGTTATCCCCAAACAAGGAGTACAGGTCCAGCCTAATCTTTTATGCCTGACTTTGCTGGAAACGACAGCAGGTTAATGCTCTGGGAAGGTGGAGTGCACGGTATTTGGGATGGGCAGCCAGCTCGGTGCCCCCATGCAGCCGTTGCAGACCCAGGCCAGCCCATTGCACAGCACCGTTTGGCTGCTAGGGGAGAAGAGATGTAAAATACAGCAGTTCATCCTTATATTCACTGCCATAAAAGCAAGGAAAGAAAAGAAAAAGAGAAATCCTGGCAAAGCACCAGTGGACGCCTCCCTCTGTTCATCAACCCCCAGGGGCAGCTGGAGGAGGAACGCGCAGCCGTGAACTCCTGCCCAGCAGGTCTCCGCAGCCGCTCACACCCATTTCAGAAGATGCTTGAGCTATTTTAAACACGTGGCAAATGAAAATTACTCTTTTTTTCCATTCATTCTGTATTTTGGCAAATTCTTTAGCTTTATGCTGTACAAAACAGTCCTACCGGTGGACTATAGCAGCGTGGCCCTGCTGCATCCCTGCTGCTCAGCTCCTGCCGCGGGACCTGCTTTCTTAAGAAGTGAAATGATTTATCCAGTTTCCCTTCCCACGGACTCAACCTGCTCAGCCTCCATGTAAACTTTGTCAAGTTTAGCCTCAGATTGGCAGCAAAGACACTCACCAGTGCAAAATACAAACCAACAGAAAAGATCAAATCGTCTATTTAAAGAGTGTTATGGATTTTTTTTTTTTTTTTTTGTAAGGGCCATGAGCAATTTTTTTTGAGCACAGAGTAACCATTCATTTATCCTGAGAATAAAAGTGGGAGAAGGGGAAATGATTGCTTTTTCATTATTTGTCACACTGCCAGTACTGAAATGAAGTCAGAGGACTGCCAGAAGATCTCCTTTGATCCAAATAAGTATCATTCTCATAAACATCTCAAATCTACAGGGAGAAAACCCAAAAACCCAGTCAAATCTTTCCACCATGATTCTAAATATAATATATAAACAACAAAAGAAATCGTCGTCTTCTACATATAAGATTTTGCCATTCAAGCTAGGCACAAAAGCTTTTTAAAAAAGATGCTGTTGGGGGGATCCAGAACTGGACCAGAGAAAGCCAAGCTTGAAGATTCGCATCATCAGCCCAACATCATCACTCACAGTGAGTTAGAGACACTAAAAAAAAAAAAAAAAAAAAAAAAAAAACACCACCAAAAAACAAAGAAGAAGATATATATATATAGAAAGATTCTACATCAGGAACCAATTTACTTTTGCTGCTCCACAGAGCAATCATGCCCCAGGACCTGCAGCTAAATGGCTGGAGCTCACGTAACTGGAACAGCAAAGGAAGCAGCGGAGAACTTTAATGGCTTATGAAATTCAATTGAAATTGATGGTTGGAAAAGTGAAACATTTAACACCCTGCCAATTTAACGTCAGCGCACGCACGTACACGTACGCACAGACACGTTTGTGGACCAAAAAAGGTGGGAGCTCATTTTCCGCTCGCTTATGTGTCTGCGACCCCCACAGCGCTGTAGGGAAGGAGACGGCACCCTCATACAGTAACTTAAACAATATATAAATATTTTAACACCTCCAGACCTTTTTCCACTGGAACTTTTAATATAAAATCCATCTTTTGTGAAAATGGCAATACATTATTATGACCTGCCCCGTCCACTTCTCTGAAAGATTAGAAGCCACGTTCTGCATTTCATCTTCAGCTGGAGCAGGAACTCATAAACCGACCCTGCTATTTGAAAAGACTTTGAATAAACTGTTTGCAGCTGACATGCTTTTCCAACACGGATCTCTTTTGTTATGAAGCCTCTCTCTGATGAACAATAGAAAAATATTGTTGACAGGGGTGTACTTTTCCATCAACTCAAAAATATCATTTTGCAGAGTATTTTCACAGCTCAGCAGAAGGTGGAAAGAAAGACAATATTATGACTACATAAGAAAGAAAAAAAAATCATTATAATTAGCTTATAGTAGTTTTCTTGTTGGTTTTGGCTTGCTTAAATGAGGTCCTTCACTAGCTAGAGCCCCAGTCTGACTTAGAAAGCCTTCAGGCAAAACTCGTGTTAATCAAAGATTAACCTGGGTAAAACATTCGGAATTTGGCCAAAACACCTTAGAACAATGCTTATATTCACAAGGCGTCAACAAGAACCACCGGTAACCTTCACTTTATCACTTTTAAGTGTTCCCAGGTGGACGGTCAGTCGCGTGCTTTGGGATGCATCACCCTGACTCGGATGCAAGGAAGGAATTGCCAGGTCCTGGCAAGCATCAGCCCTGTCGTTTATCGAGCGACTCGGGGCACACGGACACTGCTGACTTCCAGAAGGACCCAAACACCGGTAACCACCGCACCGGAGCGTCCATCGTGCCGCAACTGTCGCGCCCCGGGGGCAGGCGGGGTACGGTGTTCACGCGGGCACTTCACACAACCGCAGCGTAATTGAGCTTGCTCCCGTGTGCTGTACCAGTTGATTCATGGGGAGGCTTTGATGTGCAAATTAATCATTATAACTTTTAATTGAGCTAATATAAGCATCATATGCTGCTAATTACACAATGCAGGGGGAAAAAAATATTGCAAATGAATTTAACTGCTTAATCTAATCAGGACGGCAAGTTGTGTTTTAATTACAAATTGTTGTGTGGCAGCAAAGCATCTGCTGCAATTCAGCGACTCCGGTCCCAAAGCAAAGCCCCGCTGCGTCTCACTCTCATCCTCAGCGTCCAGCTCCGCACACCACGGCCTCCCCCAAACGCTGGGCCAAGCCCATGGCACGGACGCAGGTAGCCACAGCCTTGGCGGGGGCCAGCGGGTGCATCCCTTCGGCGGCAGTGGGAACATATCCCCTGCACCTGGCTTGCAGAAATGTCCCCCCTGAACAGCTCTCCCCAGAGACTTCTTGCAACAAGTGTTCCTTCAGGACACCTTCGAGCTTGCCACGTTCAAACCCCACCGTTGGTAACCCCGCTTTTAATCGGAATGACCGTTTCAACACATGGAGGCAGAAATCTTTACAATCTTCCTCCAACTCAATGTCTGTCAATTCACATAAGCAAGAATCAAGCAGAGCCTTTGGAGCTTGTTTCCTCTATGTTCTTACAGTTAAGGGGAAAGGAAAAAATAGGAAATGCATGAAAAAATAAAATGAGATTACAAAAAAACCCCACCAGTCCCAGACTTTGTCATCTGAGGCAGTGCCTGGAGCAAGATTTTTACAACCAAATTAAAATCCCTGAATATTGTGGGTTTTAATGGAGACACTGATATAGCCAAGCAGCTATAGCATGGCAATGCACCTGCATAATGCATCACCTTGAGAATGTATTACTGTGAGATATGACACGATGACAATGTTCACCGTCCAACTGTACCTGCGGCAAAGAAAAACATCCACTTGCCGATAACTCTGCTGGTAATTAACTGGAGAGTTTCAGGGAGGAAAGAATACCTCTGAAATGTTATGGCAGATACATGGTATCTAAAAAGCAAAGGCAATCTATTTTTTCTTATATTAGTTTTTAATTTGATACAGCTTCTATTTGTCAAAAGAAGTTAAAAAAAAAAAAAGCTGCATAGACTCTGAGCACATTAATGTGCTTTAGATTTTGCCAGTTATCCACATTAAAGCAAAAACCTGCAGAATTTTTGGTTTTTCTAAGCACCAGGGGGCTGATTACTGTGAAATGATCTTAGGTTTCTCCCACTAAGTGGACAGATGGATTGCTACTTTTGCAACTTCTTTTTTGCAGCGTTAAATTCGGTTGCTGGCGGGAGTCTCCATTCCAGCGCTCCCCAGCATCCTTTCTCTCCTTGCACTCGCCATCTCGCTTCCCAGCCCGAGGCTGGGGTACGGAAGAGGCTCTCTGCACGGCGCAGGGACGTGCATGCACCCGCCGAGCCGCGGGGTGCACCCCACCGTGTCGGCACCGCAAGAGCCCTGCACCTCTCTCGTGCCCACGCTGGGGAAAAGGGAACGGCACAGGCTCACCGGAGCCCCACACCTGGATCTTCGTGCCAAGGGAGATGGTGGTGATGCTTTGGAGAGAAACGCCACCAGCGCTAGCCAGACTGAAAATGAGACCTCTCCAACATCCCAGTAAACAAGCTGGAATTTAAAGGGTTCTGCGAGGTGACAAGGAAACAAAAAGCATTGCTAGACAAAACCCATCTCTTTAACTATTTTTAAAAGAGAAATTTTACAAAGTGAAAACCGAAACACTTGCTGCCAAACTTCATCCCTGCTACCCTGACGAACTCGGTGAGCCCATTCGCAGTGGTAAGCGACTCACGGACGGCCGTGAACATTTTGGGTCTCAGGCCAGCAGCCATTGCATTCGCAACCCATCATTCTCACAGGCAAAACACAGCTGGTCAGGAGAAGAACTTGGAAGAAACTCCTTGGCATGCAGGGAAGGGAACTGCTCTTTCAGAAGGTGCTTTTCAGGAACTGGTCCTCCGAGCGGACACTGCCCGCTGCGCCCGCTGTTGGGCACTGTCCCGTGGCTGCAGCCCCTTTAAGACGAGGATGAGAGACAGAGGGAGGAAACACTCAGTTTGATCCGAGGAAGTAAAAAAACCATGAAAAGCAAACTCCCAGCCCCAGGAATGACTAAGCACAGAGCCCGGCAAGGCAGGCACTGGGCTGGCAAAGGCAGCCGCACAGCACGCGTTCCCAGATCCGCGCTGGCTCTGAAGGTATGCCGTACAGAAAAGCCATTTCTGGGAAAAAAAACAAACTCAAACCTAAAAATAAGGACCAAATTCTTTAGCAAGCCACACGAACTGCCTATTAGTGCTGTTCATAAGCGTCCCCATCTGCCCGTATCTCCAGCTGATGCACACATAGCAATATATGGGTCAATAATCGTTTATCTAAAGATATGTGTCAACCCATCTCTCGTTTGCTCTCAGACAAACCTTTTACAATAGCCACTTACTTTAACCCTGAATTATCTGCCTCTGCTCATCTTCAGGGAGAAGCAGCACAGCAGAGGAAGAAGCAGGCAATTCCCTGTGATCTGAAAGCTCACTTTCTAAATCAAATCAATTTTTCTAACGTAATTTGCCTAATCTAAATCACTGACCCATGCATTTTCTCACAATCCTTTGACAAGAGCTGCACCAATTGAAGCAAAGCTAAAACACTTCAACCAGACCAATTCATAGAAGTCTTTAGAGGAATTCTTTAATCGCTGTAATTAATTCTTTAAGTACCACAGTGGGATGCTCTGAATTCAAACCCAGTCCAAGGAGTAATGATTATACTAATGGGAGAAGCTGTGCAGTAAATAAATGCAAGTGCCCTGCTGAAAGAGATCGTTTTCAATAGGAGACTGCCATTCAGGGAGATAACTGTGTTTTGGAGATAATAACTCAGATGATGGAGTCCCACAGACTGGAGTCTGATGTGGCAGTTCCCAGACCCCGCACACCTAAGCAGGCTGAGCATTTTGACGGATACCCAT
Organism: Platalea leucorodia; assembly: GCF_965183815.1. NCBI lineage: Eukaryota > Metazoa > Chordata > Aves > Pelecaniformes > Threskiornithidae > Platalea > Platalea leucorodia. The sequence goes on from NC_138834.1 coordinate 5,801,682, forward strand.
TAGAGCTGGGGCTGCTTCTGCTCTCAGCCCTTTGCTCCATACGGCCACAGTCCCATGGTGACCGCTGCCTCCAACATGAGTCAACGTGGCCAGCCGAAATGGCAGTGAATCAGCCCGGCCATCTGCAGACGCCCTCCCCACCCAACCTTCAGCCAGAGCCAAGCATCAGCCACACATCGGGAGCAGCCGGGAGAGCTGCAATTTATCAGTGGCTTTTTAAGCACGTTAGACCACAAGCACACAGGAGGGCTGAGGGCTTTTCAGCCAGGACCAAAGAAAACTGCTTGTGTCGGACGGGCTCGCTGCTGGGGCGTGCACAGCCTTGCGGGGACTCTGCACCTTGCAGGCAAGGGCCTTGCACAGGGCATTCGGCCAGGGGACACGGGGAGCCTGGCTGCCGATACACACTTGGACTTGGCCGTGAAAGGCACCGCTGGCCACGGGACGGCTACCGGGGACTGCCATGCAGCAAGCAAGAAGGCATGGGGACAGAGACCCTAGGGGAGTTTGAGAAACCATCTAAAAGCTTGCTGGTTGGTGTAAGAACCAAAGCAATGACTTCTCTTTGACTTTCTCTTTTTGTTAATTGGCTAAATGCAATAAAGCCTTCTAATGCATTTAATGTGTTGGGCTGCAATATGCTCAGAGAAAGGGAGGAAGATATTTTAACTCTGGATGAGCAGGATACCTTGGTAAGAAATAGCTGAAGCTGCACCCAGGAGCTGATGCTCATCAAAGCCTCACATCCCTCAGGGCTTACAGCAGACATCAGTAATCTCATTATGACCCTAATGGTGTGGCAAATATGGAAGGTTTTGTGGTGAAATAAGGTGTGGCGGGACTTTCGGGTTTTAAAAGGGCCCATCTGAAGAACAGCTCCTCAGTGCAGTCCCTGAAAAGATGTCCCCCATCCCCATGGGCTGCCCAGCTCCATCACACCAGGGAGGCGATGGGTGGGCACCACGGGCTGGGCTCTGCTCTGTAGGACAGTCTTTGATTTTAGCAATAAAGAACATTAACTCCATCTCTTCATTTCTGCTTAGGACTTCCCATAACAGTTTTAACAGCACTTGTGCAAATCCAACTTGGCAAAAGAAACAAGTGTTAATTCAGCCCTGTCCTTCCTCCCCAAAGTGACGGTGCTCAGCCCTGCAATGCCAACGCTGGGGCAGCCCGAGAGAGCCCTGACACCCGTCCACACGCCCCAGCAGCACCCAGGGGTTGGAGATGCCAAGCAGCTCAGCCGCCAGAACAAGCCAGGGCTGAGACATGGAGGAGGAGATGGTGCCCGACCAGTGCTTAGCACACAGTGGCCAACGAACTGGCCACGCCACCTCGGCAGCCTCCCATCTGAGCGGAGCCTCACTCCTCAAAGAACAGCACAAAAATTAAAAAAAAAAAAAACAAAAAAAAAAAAACAAAAAAAAAAACCCAAAAAAAACCCCAACCAACCAAACAAAAAAAATCAGCTGTCTTCAAAAAATAACCCCAGAGCCCAGCTTCACCCAAGACCTCTGCTCTCCCTGCCAGCAGGGCCTTAGGCATGGGACTGCTGCCCTGGGCCCCTCTTGGGGACGATGGGAGAGCACGGACCACGTCTTCGATGGTGCCTGCTCTCTTCTCTGAAGCCCTTTGAGATCTACAGATGGAAGAATGATGAATGATTAATATTTGAAAAGAAAAAAAGCCTCAACTGCAATAAAATTCATGCTATCTTCTGTTTTTCTCTTGCCTTTTTCTCTTTTTTAATGGAGTTTAGCCTTTTTTGCACCAATACTCATATGCTAATAACTTTCAGTGGGCTACTCCTAAGCGAAAGACAGGAAATGAGTAACGGAGCTGCATTTAAAAAAAAAAAAAAAAAGGAGGAAACCTTTGTATATTAATTCTCGTAGCTGTCAGAGATGAGGATTTAATAATGTTAGTAACTAAGCTACTCCATTATTTCCAAACACCTTGGAAGAGAACGTCTTAGTGGGAGATGAATTAGATAGTGTGACTGTAACTGCCTTCTGAGTATCTTCAGAGCATAATCTATGGCTCATCACCACATGCATTTCAAGTCCTTGCCCTTTATTCTCCAAATAACCTCCAACTGTAAATGTATTTACATGCCAGGCTCAGCTCCTTCTTTCGGCGCATTTCCCACTCGCTGTTTAAGCATTTGTCCCTGTTCTGCAGATTTGCCCGAGTTTGGCTTTGGATGGGTGATAAGGATGGGAAGTTGTGGATTCAGGTCATCCAATAAACGACGGAACGAAGCAGAGAAGACAAAACGTAGGCGGAATACGGGAGAGGTCTAATAGGCTGTGAAACGCTCTGCCAAAGGAAGCAGCAGAAGTCCTGCTGCCTGCATCTCTGAAAACCAGCCACGCTCCGGAACAGACTGTACCCAACAACCGTTGGAGACGGGAAAGGCGGCTTATTCGCCAACTTTTCCAGCTCTAATTCTCGTGATTTGGGGATGGCTGAGGCACGCTGGCCTTCGAGCTTGCCCTGACAGAGCTCCCCTGCTTCCAGTGAGCTTTTACCATCCTCTCTCGATGCCTCTGTTGCAACGTTTTAAAAGCCTGTTTCATTGTGCGGGTCTGCGTCGTGTCCTTCTTGCACTCAGTGAAAGACAATCAGACTTTCTGCGTTTATCGGCCCTCTACCCCCGGCTCTCTAAGTGCCTTTCAAAACCACCAGTGACATTTCAGACTGCCGTAGCCCCGCAGGGTCAGGGCCAGAGGCACCGAGGGCGGATGGCTGTTGCCTCTCGCCACACCGGGCCCTCGCACCAGCCGGGGACTTGCCCCACGCACACATCCAGACCAGCTCCTTCCAAAACTCATTTTGGACTTGCTCCTTTTTCTACCAAAAATATGGGTACCAAAGACAGTCACCAGCTACCAACTATTTGCTGAGTTTCTAATTACTGCTCGTTGCATAGAAACCTGCTCCATCTGCTCAAGGGTTCCCTTTTACGGTGCACGGACTCTGTCTTTTTTTGGTGCGAGTTTCATCTTTTTTTTGAGCTACAGCATAAATGTTTGTTTCAAGAGCTGCAGCATCCATTAAGCAGCCCTCCCTCCCCATCGTGGCAAAGGTCTTGCTGCTAAGCAAAAGCTGTGGCTAATTGACAACAACTCCGAAACTGAGATATAAAATAGTTGCGTCTGTCACTCATGCAAACAGCTGGCTTCGGCAGCCCAACTGCTAAATAATGTAAAATTTTTCTGACTCGGGGAAGATCCTTTATGAAAGGAATGAAAGTCTCCGGTGCTACAGAGCCATGCCCTGATCATTCCTGCATCTTAAAAATCTAATATCGCTCATAAAATTTGTAAGTAACATAAACCTTGTTCCTTCTACTACTCTCCCCATCAGAAAAACTGGATTTAAATCACCTGCTGGCAGGTTTATTACAGGGCCCACAAGCAGATAAGGTCCTGTGCACCAGCCCTCTGCACTTAACGGAAAATAAATCTCTGCTTTGCCATCTGTTTTTGAGATGTTCCCATACAAGCAAAACAAAAAAACCCCAAAGATATCTGCACCTCTAATTTAATTTTCTGAAGGATTTCTTGGGTAGCGAGGATGACATTTCCCCCCCTCTCTAGCAGAAATGCTGTCCCTCCCCAGGCCGATCCCCCTGGAGCTCCCTCGGCAGCTGACCAAACCCTCCCAATGCTGTGTATTTAGGGTACGGTGTCACCCCTGTACAGGTAAACGGGCTCGGGACCTCCTTGGCCAGAGGCACCATCTCCCACACCACCCATGGGGTTGTCCCAGTGGGAACGCCATCTCTGGAGCCTCCCGAGCCCCTCGGCTTGGCCAGAATAAGGATTTCAGTCCCTGCTTCTCCATTTAGCCCCAGTTTGAATTGCATCCGTGGGGTTTTTCCAGCATTTCTTTCCATCTAGGGCAGCTTTGTGGCACTATCACTGCTGTTAAGCTAGGGCTGCCTAACACGGGTAGTTTTACACCATCTTCTCCCCATAATCATACCTCTGGTCCCTGCAGAGTCTTTAACCCGAGGGCAGCACGATGCCCTGGGACAGGAGGACATGGCCATGCAACAGCAGAGCCCCAAGCCCCCTTCTCCCCAAGATTTAGCATCTTTCTCACTAGAAGCCCATCCTTGTGCCGTTGCAGGTCTCCTCCTCCACCGTGGGGGAAGCGATGGGGCAGAGCGGCTCTCGAGGGCCAGCTGGTGCAGGCACAGCGAGATGAGCAGAGCTGGTTTACACGCAGTTTCCAATTAGCCTACTCAGCAGACAGCAGCCTCGTGGAAACCCCTCTGTTCCTGGCTATCCCTCACCCCCTCAGGGCACCCCTTTGCTTCACCCCTGACTACCACCATCACCAAAAAAAAAAAATCAGAAAAAACAGAGTTAAAATCAAATGCTACACTTCATTTTTCTCTCCTTGCCTGAAGTTGCAAGAGACAAGATAGGACGTAATCGCCACTTTTAAAATCATCTCCTATGACAAGCAAATTGATCAAGTGGGGAGGCTGGGCTGCTTTTGAACTTGAACAAACTGATTTTCCATGAAAGATGGTGTTTACATTGCCTCTCAATAGCCTGCTGAAATATGCGTACCTCTTGCCATTTCATCACCAAAATTTGGGAAGAAAGAGCGTTTTGGGGGGGGTGGGGGGTGGGGTGGGAAAAAGAAAAAAGAAAAAAGAAAGTGTGCTGGAATCTAGAGCACATCATAAATTCATGAAGCTTTCTGAATGCTGTCAGAAGCAAACACGTTTATGTAAACAAAGAAAAGCTGAAAGTGTGCTGCAAGAGAATTTTTGGATAGCATTGAAGAAACGTTAATATTTACATTGCATCTGAGACTGAAGTCCATCGTGCAAAGTACTGTGCAAATAGCGAAGTCCTTCCCCATTGAATCTACCCACCGCAGACACTCCCAGCAGCACTTGCTTTACTTCCCATTGCAGCACTCTACGTCACGGAGGGGAATGGGAATACCCAGGGAAAGCAGACGCCAAGAAATCCCCGTCCAGCCCTGTAAGCTATCTCAGAGGACCTCTTTGCTTGTCATTTCTGCCTGCCCATCCTCACGTGGGAACGGCTTCCTCTGAAATGCCAGCTGGGAAACTCCCGACAGCATAAAATCGAAGCATCTTCCACGACATCTAGAGCACCACATGGTAACTCGCACTCCCCAGCCTCCGTGGCACTTTTGACAGCCGTAGTCGGGAAAGCATCTCTGCTCCCACCACGTGCCAGCGCATCAGCTGAGCCACTGACAGGGGTAAGTGCTAATGCTGTGCCAACAAATCAAGTCACCGCTTGTCATTAACAAACATTAGTTATATTTAGGCGGGGGGAGAAAGGGGAATCAAGTTCAGTGAATTTAATTTGTTGAGCTGACAGTATTTATTTCAGTGGGATGGCTTCTCATTCAGTGGGATGTTTATTAAGGCCAGATTTTAGTTCCACTTGCTTCCCACGGGATGTAGGAGATTGCCACCTCCCCTTTGCTCTCCGGTCGCACCTCCGAGATAGGACAGGTTGGCAGCCACCTGCATGAGCGAGATGCATCGCTCAGTGAAGCCACCTCTCCGTCACGGCAGAACTCGTGCTTCATATCAGCTTCAACCGCCGAGGTCAGGAAGAGCAGCACCTTGAGTTGTCACAACCCAACGCTACGAGTAACGATACCCTTTGCTTCCTCCACCTTTCAGCAAAGGGACCCTCCTGGGACCGCCGCCAGCACGGGTCTCCTGAGCAGCCTGGCTTCCAAGCACATTTCTGAGGAGCTACGGAGAAGGGCAGGAGGAACCCGGGTCACAGTGGGGTCTCCAGGGTGGAAATCTCCATCCCATAGGCACAAACGGCAAAACCCAATGTAGCCTAAAACGCTATGTAGCTCAAATCCCTGCCACACTTGGCGGTGCACAGGCTCCGCTCTGCAGGCTCTTTGAAACAAGAGAGTCATTGCCCAGAGATGCTGTGCACACCAGACATCTGCCCGGGCTCAAAGAGTAACCAAATCCATGATGGCAAACCCATCACAGCAATTAAATAAATGGATGCCATCTCTGGCTCAGGAATGCATCCCTGATCCAAAAATCCTGCCTGAGACACAAACCGTGTCCGGCTCTCGGCGACCCTCTGCCCTGACCTCCTACAGCTGCTCCCGGGTTCGTACCTTCCTCGCCACGCTAAGCTGCTTTAAACACGGAGATAATAAGGCTTGGAGTGAGATTCTTGAAGCACCTCTCATTCCCAGTAATAAAATACAGCAAATTAATTGCACTTTATTGATTTTTTTTTTTTTTAATGTAACTATTTTGGCATTCAAACCTCAAGAGACCCTATTGATCAGCCAAAGAGTCACATGTCAGTGAAGGGAGCTTTGCGACCAAGCCTGACAAATCGAACAAAATAATCAAAACCCAAAAACAGGGAGTGATGTGGACTTCCCCATTTCAAATATACAACGGAGGCTGCAGCATCAGCGACAGGAGATTTTTGAAGTGAAAAATGCCGCACAGGGCAAGTCACACAGTTGCCTCCTGCATTCCCAGAGAGCCCAACGCCGATCACGGTGGTGATGCATAAATCCAGAGCAGCTTCCCTGACTTCAGAGGAGCTGCTCTAGATTTACACTGATGGGAAGTAAAATCAGAATATCTGAAATATATTGCTCTAATGGATGCTGGAGCAAGAGGCAGTATAACAACTTCAGACTTCTCCCCCCACCACACTATTCCCCAAACCACATCAGTTTGGACGGCCATTGCATAAAATGGTGAAATCATTTCCCCACATTACTGGGGAAAATAACCTACATTTCAACAGTTTGTATGATCACATTCTGCAAACCTATTGTACAGCAGATAATACAGGTCTTTCATTTTTGTTCCTGAAGAGCCTCTGCATAAAAAGTGCCTCCATATTATGTAGAGCGATACAGGGACACATAATAAAACACGCATAATGTCTCTCCACCCACACCTCCCTGGAGCCAGAGCCTAAAAGCAATTTGCAGGTCCTTCCTCACGCAGGGATCACGACAGCCCAAGTGCATTTTACAGGGGCTGAAGGAGTCGGTTTGTTCAATGAGCTTTGCCCGCCCCGTCCCCGCGCTGCCGTACCCCCCACCGTCAGCAGCCAGCCCCGCGATCCCACGCCGGCTCCGGGGTGCACGGCGCTGCCCACGCGCAAGGCAGGGGAGCGAGCCGGTGAGATGGCATCAGGCAGGAAAACAAAACATTCAGGTAATTCATCCAGGTCATTCGCAGGATACCTATTCATATAGCCTCGGAGACAGCTCGGCCGCCGCCAGCAAGGAAGGCGGCCAAAAACCCTGCCTAGATGCCAGCAACAAATGGGGGCCTGCTGCCAGCAAGAGACATCCTCGAGCTCGGCGTGAGCGGCCCTTGGCTGCCAAACACACACGCACACCCTCTGCTCGCGGCCGCGCGCGCGCCAGCAGCCGGGCCGCCAGAGACCCGGGGACAGGAGAGTGATCTCTTAATTGGACCTTCACAAATCTGTTTAGGGGACCTGCCTGACAGGTGAACAAATGCCACCCGCTTTGAAGAGGCTGGAGGAACCCAGCCCGGCGCACCTCCGGTCCCCGAAACACAGCCTGCCCAGAGCCGGCCCCGGCAAGGGAGAAGGGAGCAACGGCAAATAAATAGAGAAAAATGGCAAGTGCCCAACACGACCGTCTGTGTGAGCTGGGAGCTTTGCAGAGATGGCAGCACCGCGGCATGGCTCACGCAGGTGTCTCTCCCGTCTGCAACAACCCAAACCAAGATGTGGTTCGTTAACCCCTGTAATCCAGAAGAGAAAGGCGACTTGGAGCCCAGCGAGCCGCAGCAAGGTCAGCGCAGCCCCGGCGGGAGGCGTTCCCGGGCACTGCCGCCACTCGCCTTTCGGAAGAGGCTTCCCCAGATCCCAAACCCCCTCTCCACACGCAGCCGTTGCTGTGGTCCACGCCAGGGGTGGGACAGGGCAGGGGCAGCGCTCCGCTACGAAAGCAAAGGGATGCTACAGCCTAGAGAGGAGAAAGAGGCGCAGGCTGGGAACGGATTCGTTATTCACAGCTTGAGCTGAAAGCGCACGGCAAGTTTCTGATGCGCACACTGTGCAGGGAGGCATTCAGAGAGCAGGGGAGAGGGATGGGTACGACGGTAGGTTTGCAGCCACAAACTGTTTCGAAGTGGGTTTCCATATGTTTAAGCACTCTGAGCACTGGAAGAATTACACCCACAGCCCAATCTCACCATGGTAGCTACCCACACAGGAGGAGACGGGAGGGGGGAATATCAGAGAAAAGATTATCATTAATGTGACAAAGCAATAAAAAAAAAAAAAAAAAAAAAAACACCACCAGAAAACCTGCTCCTTTGCTGCTCTTGGCTCTCTCCTCGAATGAAAGGAGAGCTTCACCGAGCGCAGGGCATCGTGCTGGCAACAGAAAGCCATCGCTCGGCCGGGGCAGTACGGACCCGCAGGCAGCCCGCGCTCTGTGTCCCGTGCTCAGTGCCCCACTCCCCACGACCTGCACCCCACTTTCTGTGCCCGGCACCCCAAACCTGGCACCCCACGCTCGGCACCCCGCTCCCCATGTCCTGCTCAACAGGATTTCCAAGTGCCGCCATGGCTGCACATACCCCAGGGGAAGGAGGGAGCTGGAGGGCAGGGGCGAGCAGGGCTTTTTAGGGCAAGCAGAGCAAGGACCCCCTTCTGTCCATCATGTCTGTGTGTCCCCCCCTTTCTCCCAAATCGTTCCTGCTGTCCCTGCAGGGACCTTTCCTGAAACGCTTCCCTACCACAACACGTTCCCTGTGCCCTCCCCAGGAACGACAGCTGCTGCTTTTACCCCTCTCACGGATCGCTCCTTTTTCACCTAAAATCCTTTTTGGCGTATCCCTAAAGCCCCGGCGAAGTTTCCCCAGCAGCCCAGGCTCCACGCTACGGCCAAACGCGAGCACCATCCCGAGCAGCAGTAAAGGCAAACGAATCGCTGAGTAACTTCAGCACCGATGCGCCTTAACTAATTTGCTTTTAACAACCCCTATTTATTAAGAACAACATCTGCCAGGGAGCTCACACGAGCAAGCAGAGAAAAACGTGCCAGGAGAGAAGTCTTGCGAAAGACTTTCCCAGGGGCAGCGCTCCGGCTTGCCGGCCTGGGGGTGAGCCTTTCCCCGGCAAACACCCGCAATTGGGACCCAAAAGGCTGCTCCCGAGTTCAGCTGGGGGGGGGGGGAATAAGAAAAAGAGAAAGAAAAGAAAAAAAGAGAGAGACGCTGCGAGCCGCGCTCTCTCAAGCCGCAGGCGTGCTGCCTGGCAGCTGGCCGCAATTAGGAAATCCCACCTCAGCTCACCTAAGGGCCTGATCCTGCTCCCCGCCAGCCGGGGGAAACCCACGCCGCTTAAAACGAAGCGCAGGAAAGGCGGCACCAGCGTTATTTTACCGAAGAGACTGAACTCCCGGACCCCCCCCCCCCCCCGGCGCAGCCCCCGGCGGCGAGGAGCAGCGGCGGGCGCGGGGGTCGCAGCCCCGCGGGAGCCCCGGCCCCCGGCCGCTCCCCGCCCCCGGCCGCTCCGCGAAGCCCAAACTTTTCCTTTTTCCCCCCAAGCCGGCAGCGGCCGAAGCCGCGGGGCAGCCCCCGCGCAGGGGGGCCGGGAGCCCGCGACACGCGGGGGGGGGGGGACACGGGGAGGCGACCGTGGACGCAGCGGGGGGGCTGTCGCGATAGAGATGGACGGGGACAACTTTGTGAGCCCGGGGGGGGGGGGGGGGGTACGGGTGCCGCATCCGCGGGGCGCAGGGCAGCGCCGAGCGCCCGGGGGGGGCCCCGCGGCCACGTCGGCGGGAGGGCTGGGAAGGGGGAAAGAGGCATAAAGTAAAAACAAGGGGGGGGGGGGGGGAATAAAATCAATAAAAAGAGTTAAAAAAAAAAAAAAAAACAGGAGCACGGGGTCGGGGTCGCGGAGCTGGGGGTTACCTCGGCACAGGAGCAGCAGCGGCGCCAGGAGCAGCGCGGGGCCCCGGGAGAGCATCCTCTTTGTTCCATGCCCAGAAGTAGTCATGGTGCTGATTTATTTGGAGAGGGGCGGCTGAGCGGGGCGGGGGGGCCGGGGTGTCGCGGCGGAGCCGGTAACCACTCCCCCCGCGCCCGCCCGCTCCCCTCCGCTGCGCGGCTCCCTCCGCCCGCCCGGCGGCGGGGCCGGGCGCCCCGCGGGGGGGGGGGGGGTCCCCGCCGGCCCCGCTTCACGGCCGCCCCCGCCGCATCGCCGCCCCGGGGGCGGCCGCCGCCCCCGCCCGCCGCCGCCGCGGCTGCAGCAGCAGCAGCGCTCCCCCGGGGCAGCCGGGCGCTGTGCCGGGGGCTGCGGCGGCGCGGGCGGACGGACAGACGGACGGGCGAGCCGGGGCTGGGCGGGGGCGGCGCCGCCGGGCTCACCTGCGCGGGAGCGGGGCGGGGGGGGTCGGTGGGGCCGCCCCGCTGCGCCCCGGGGGGCCGGGCCGCCGCCGGCCGGAGACGCGGCTCTCGGCAGCCGGAGCGGGGCCCGCCGGAACGGGGGGGTGCGAGGAGCCCCGTGCGCCCCTCTCCGCCCGGCCCCCCCTTGCTGGCGGCCCGCAGAAGTTTCTCCCCGCCGTGGGCTGGGGCCCGCCGCAGGCCGCTGCGCCCCGGGGCCGGGCCGCCCCCCGCGGCGGGCGGCGGGGGGGGTCCCTCGGCGGCCGCGGAGCCGGCGGGAAGAGCGCGGCCCCCCCCCTCGCGGCCGCCGCCGAGACTGCGCGGGGCCGGGGCGGCGGGGGGGCACCGGGCAGCCGCGGCGGCGCGGCGAGCTGCTTCTGTACAGAGCCTTGCGGAGGGGGGAGCGGGGGGGCGTGCAAAGGGGCGTGCGGGGGGGGGCATCGCAAGGGGTGTGCAAAGGGGGGGGCATCCCAAGGGGCGTGCAAAGGGGCGTGCAAAGGGGGGGGCATCGCAAGGGGTGTGCAAAGGAGGAGGCATCCCAAGGGGTGTGCAAAGGGGGGGGTATCGCAAGGGGTGTGCAAAGGGGGGGGGCATCGCAAGGGGTGTGCAGAGGGGCGTGCGAAGAGGAGCGCGGGAGCGTGCACAGCTGCACCGGCAGCGCCGCGCACACGCCGCCCCCAGCAGCGCAGCGCAGGTGAGCTGCATTCCCCGGTGTGGAGGCGTTAAGGGGTGCTTTAATTACGAAGCCAAGTGCTGCCCCTCTGCTCTAGACCTCAACCCTCGAATCCCAAAATAACCCGCTGCTGGAACCAATATTTCACTGAAAATAAACTCAGCCCTTTAAGAGCTGAGAGTTGTTACTGTGATTGCAATAAAAACAGCGAGGCAGGAAAAGAAAAGGAGAGGAAAAACTGAAAAACCATCCCCTTGGGTTCTTCCGCAGTTTTGCAAACATGTCTCCGAGTTTGATTTTTTTTTCCCCTCCCTGCATAAACAAGCTTTTATGTAGTACTTGCTGTAATCTTGTTTGCCTCCATAACCACTCCTATGAATGTCATAAAAAATTTAAGTCTAATATTTTACCACTCCACACAAACAGAAACGTGAATAAATTCTTATCTCCCGTGTAGGGAAACGTTGTATGGTGGCATGAGAGTCACGCACACAGGAATCAAACTCGGGCTGGAGGAATGGGGTCCACACAGGTGGGGCAAAAAAACCCCAAGAGAACCCAAAGATTTAGTTTTCTCAAAGAAGGTAAAACTAATAAATACATTTTAAAAACCTGCAGCAATGAAGAGCATCTTGCTGTCTGCTCTTGGTACTTGATATAATAAAATATAACAGGAACATTTAGCAGCTAGTGGAAACCCGGTGATCCAGAAGAAGTTAATTAGCTACTTCAGGCATCCCTGTTTCTTTCTGGGGGTTTCACCGGTCGGTACCAGACGCCTCGCCTTTGCGGCTCAAAACCAGAGAGGCCCCAGCTGGCGTGCGCCCGGCCAGCGCCTTCCGTCCCCCTCGTCCCTCCTGCCGCTCCTGCGCACAGCCAAGGGCCTCCACCGCAACCTCACCTTGACGGCAGCGCTGCAAAGCATCTAGGCTTCCCTCCAGCATTGCTACACATTTTTCAGTGTCATTTTTATAACCAACGTTTGAAAGAAAATCCAAAGTGAGAAATTTCACAGGCTGAAAAAGCGCTGCCACGGAGCGGATCCTTAGGGAGCCCCAGGTGCGCGGGCTGAGAGGCGCGGGGCCCCGCTCCTGCTCCCCGCGGGTAGGACTGCTCTGGTTAACACCTTTCCAGACTCGTGCTCAGGGTGACTAGCGAAGCTGTACTGATTCATCGCGTGCCTCTCTCCCAGCCACGTAAAGCAGTAAGATCTTCTCCCTCCTCTACAAAACACTTTAATGCTTTTATTGTCTTTTAGTCAAGGCTAATATCATCCAGGTAAAAATGAAGTGGAAAAAAGGTGATGTCTACAGATTGTGAGATGGTTGCTCTGGCATTGCCCTCTCTCCTCTTCCTGCAGGTTAGCTTGTTTGCGTTGCGAGAAACAAATCAAAACAAAATAAAATACAAACACTAACAAACTCTTTTGAAGGTTATGCCGCTGAACACTAGGGACTGCGTACAAATCAACGGCTGAAAACAGAAGTTATCACAGAGAAAGGGCGTCCGAATTAGAGATTTTCCAGCAGAGAAAGCACCTCGCGGGGCGAGCCCGCGGCAGCGGAGCTGCTCCTGCCACGGGGGCTATGGGGCTGGCTGCGGGCGTTCCCGCGGGGAGCAAACCCCTCGGAGAAGCCAGCTGGTCACCAGCTCTAAGGGCAACTGGGATTTATTTCCCTCACTGAGTTTAAAAGAGGAAGTGTGGGAAAACAGAAGGGGATTATTGGGGAAGAAAAAAAGCGTGAGGAAGAATTGCAGATGAATCAACAAAATAGCTACAGCTGATGAAGCGCGGCTTCCTCGTCAAAGCAACACGGCAATAAATGCTCATTGACTGAGTTTGCACGATTCATCGGAGCTTCTGGTTTCTGTATCAGCCGCTGAGCCGTCTCCAAGCTCCTTAGCCAGCTTACAGCGTGGCTTGTCTTTTCCTATCTTCTTCTGGTGCGAGCGCAGCAAAAGGTGAGCGAGGAGCTGCCGCCGAGACAGCCGAGCCACCCATTGGTGCCATAATCTGGGTCTCCCATATGTGATCCTCAAAATAATTCTTTTCCCAAAGGAGATTTTCTTTTAAGTTATTCCGGTAGGATGTTGCTATACTTTCTTTGCGCCGGCGTGATTTTGCACACAGAGGCAGCCCGTGTTATGAACGACTTGAAAGACTTTTTGCAGCATTATGGCAAGCTGTTGGTTTTTTACATCACTCAAATGTCAAAAGACTGAAGGTTTCGGGAGCGCCCCTAGGTAAACAGTAAGGACGAGAATTTTAAAGATGTCTTAGCATATTAGGAGGCAAAAACCCAGCTGGGAGGAAGGAGGAGGCCAGATCCTGAGCTGTGTTTAGACACTTATCTCCCGGAGGGAATAAGGAGCCTGAGTACCCCTGGGGCTCTGTACGGCACACAGGGGATTGCAGCAATGCCATTGCTCGGGCTGAATCTGACTCATGCGGTCACCACGTACTCAAAGAAGGGTGAAAAAGAAACCCCTCTCCGGGAAGGCTGGGGGTCCCTCCCCATCCTGCCCCGTCCCGTCCGAACGCCGGGCGCAGCGGTACTGCCACCCTGCTGGGGTGAAGCCCTTGGGTGACAGCGGGCTGGCGAGCCCGGCCGGCGGGCCTTCGCTCCTGCTGCCCTCCGCGTTTGGACTTGAGGGCAGGGGAGGGAAGATCTGCAGCAAAGGATCCTCAAAATTACCATCAGAATCGGAGCGGTACCTGATAACGGGGGGCAGGCATTGAATATTTTTTTTATCTCAGCTTTTCCTCCACCAGTGTTTCATAACGACGGGAAAGAATTACATTTATCTACCCTTTGAGGTGTGTTACAGTATTTGAAAGCTCCCCATAGCTTTTATCACTTTGTACCCTTGTGGCCAAGCTCATTAGCTCAGCATTTATAAGAAAAGCCTGCCAGACCTAAAACTGGTTAGGCGATTCCAAAAAAACCAAGCCCAATTTGTCCTAAAACTGCTGTTCTGGGGATTACTGAAGCAGCTTGTAAATCCAGGTCAAACTCCACAAACAGTTTTGGATGGGGGAAGGAAATGGTAACATCTAAATATTTGTGGTGCTTTTGGATGGAAATATTTTGATTTTGTATGTTGAGCAGCCCTTGGAAATCGACCTTGGTTATTTATTTAGCTTTAAGTACTAAGTAACTTTAAATACTAAGTAACTTTAAGTAAAGGAGGAGATTATAGGAAAGCAAAACACTTTCTTCCCAGCTGGACAAGTCATGACCCGCAGCGTGCTGCGAAGTCAGGGGGGCTGCATTCCTCACGGCATCAGGTGCCTCTGAACCAAGGAAACCTGTGAGCAGCTCTGGAAAAAGGCCATAAAACCAGGTCCCATCTGCTGTGGGGGAAGCGTCGGCACCACGACCTGCGGTAAGGTCCCCTGGAAGGCACCGAGCCCGGCTCCGTGGCTGTCCCCAGGGGACTGCCCTGACGGACAGGGCAAAATTGGGAAGAAACTGCTATTTTAGCTGGTGGATTTGCTGCTACTGAAAGCCACTCGCCACTGCCTGAGGGGTGGGAAGAGGCTTTGACAGGACCGAGATGGAAGTTGCTCCTATTTTAGAATTTCTTTAAGTGATCAGAGCTTGTGAACAAACAAGGGCGCCTTGTCCTATAGCTTGTATGGGGCTTCAGATTTAACTCTGGGAGAGAAACCTCAGCAATGAAGAGAAGCAAAACTCAGCGCCCGTGGATGTCCCCATGGCCCTGTGGACATCGCAGCGAGCGGTGCGGCACACTCAGGCTCCGGCACCCTGCGAGAGCTCGGCACCACGTTACTCAGTGCAGGGATGCCGGGTAGAAACATGAAATGCTGCTGCACGAGCCGCCAGCCTGCTCAACCTCGGCTATTAATCGGCACCAACTGGAAACTGCAAATCAGTCAGCCGGTTTCCTTGCAAGAAGCCTCCCGAGTGCTGCGTGCAGAGAGCGGATAGCCAGAAACTCTGCCACTGGTGCCATCTGGCCCCCTTAGAAAAAGCCTCGCTCATTTAGAGCATCATTAAGGCATGCTGTCCCATCAGCCCATGTCTGCCGACTGCCTGCTTGCAAGTTGCAAGAAAGAGTGTTAGCTCCAGGTCAGAGAAAGCCCAGATTTTGCAAAAATATAATTGCATCCATTTTGCAATGTTGGAAAACACTGGGGTAATGAATCCTCGGTCTGTAGGACTGAGGCTGGTGCGTCGCTGGTGGCTGCTGGTATGGAAGTTACTGCCAGCAGCCTGGCCCTGGGATGTTATGCCCTGTGCCGGCTCCGTAGGGTGTTATACTCTACCTAGACCAGACGAGCAGAGAAATCATCGCGGTCCCCATTTTACAGACGGGGAAGCACATCAGCACTGCTATTTAGGGCTACTTTGGTGAAACCCAAGCCCCACGAGCTGTCCTCCCCCCCCCACCTGCACCACAGCTTGCGATGTGGCACCCCGATAGGCAAAATGGGGTCCTCTGGGGATCTGCCCCTCTCTGGCCCCTGGCATCACCCACAGAGGGAGAAACCAAGGGGCCAAGCGGGGGAGAAGGAGCCGCTGTTCGCCTGCCGGCATGGGGCCGGCGTGAGTCACGGAGGTAAGTGATTCACCCAGCATCACGCAGGAAACCTGTGAGCAAGGCAGGAACTGAATCAGGGTGGCTTTTTTCGCTTTTAATCATCTTCTCTCTCTCATTATCCTTAAAGCCTCTTCCCAGAGGGGGAGGGGGCTTCGCTCGCCAGAAGGGAGCAGGTTAATCACTCCCAGGAGGAGAAGCGCAGAGCAGTGGGAATTGCAGTGCCCCGCTGCAGCCAAGCACCTGTGGAGACTAAAAGGTGATGAATTGCCATAATTTCTGCTCCCTCCTTTACCTGCGTTTAATTAAATTGGTTTAAGACAGGTCTGAGCAGGAGACCAGCTGATTTCTCTCTGTGTAATTTAAAACACCTGTATGTGGGGGGGTGGTAAGTGGGGTGGGGGATGCTCGGCAAAACCCGCATGCATGTGCCAGGTTGAAATGCCTTGTGTCTGGCAGCTGCCTGCAGCTGCGAGCGATCAGCCGAGACCCCCTGCCCCGGCCAGCAACGCCAGCGACCCCGGCCCTGCGCCACCAGCATGGGCCACCCACAAAGGAGACGGGGCTTGGGCACCTGGTCCCCAGCCCCATCGCGATGTCTCCTCTCTTCCTCTGGTCGAGGAAGCACCAGAGAGGGCAAAGGCAGGATCAGCCCCAGAGAAATGGCTTATTTATTTACGGCAAGGAAGGGGCTTTTCTCCAGCGGCTCTGCGAGCTCAGAGGGCTGGAGAGGGAGCGCGGGAGGGTTTCCAGTGCGGCTGAGTCTGTGCTGGGGACCTGGAGGGTGCCGGGGAGAGTGGGACCGTGGTCAATCACGCACCCCCAGGTAGCAGGGAGCACAAAAGGGCCGGGGGACATGTCTTCATCCTCCCTTGGGCTCCAGCCAGAAAGGCTCAAGGGATGATGCACGAAACCCCCCCCCTAAGTCAAGCTCACACAGTCACGGGGAGCTCACCAGAGCCTGGGAACTGCTCAGCCCTGGGGAAAAACAGAACAAAACCCCTAACAAATAAACAGAAGGAGAGCGTGCGCTGCGCGCATGCATTGTGCTTCTCCCAGCAGCTTTTCGCAAGCTCGCACTGCTGCAGAGGGTTTCGGTGCTGCCCTTGGGCCAGGCTGCACCAGCCCGGCTCACATCCCATCCTTCCCAAATTGCCAAAAACCGTCCACCACACTGTGCCCTGATCCCCGCAGTGCAAGGACAGGCTTGCACGGAAACCTGCTGCTGCTGCTGAAGGATTTTGCTCAGTTGCTGTCGCTAGACTGGGACTGGCTTGGCATGAAGCAGACAGGCAGCCCGCAGCCCTCTCTTCCAGCACTTGCTCAACGAAAGGACCACATTCGTATTTGGATGCTGTGAGCAGAGGAGCAAGTCTCTGCGAGCCGGCGTGACACGCCAGGTGGGATGGAGGGAAAATGAAGTGGAATGAGTTAACCTCAGATGACACCAGATGCTCCATCCCGGATCTCTGCTCACTAGGAAGGTGTTTTTCAAGGCACCAACAAAATTCCCCAGAAGAGCAGCCCTGGGTTTTGGATGCAGAGGTCAGAGGAAGGGGCAGGTTAGGGGAAAGGCCTGATCCAGTTCCCATTTCCATCAGCAGAAGTTCCACCACCGACCTCAGGAGAAGCAGGACTAGGACCCACCTCTGTACTTCAGACCCTGGGGGAACAGAGAGATTACTGGGGGCAGACGTGCAAATCTTTGAAGACAACCACTTCCATTACATCCTCATTAGGGGCAAATTGTTATCCCGACTGCAAACTGCTGCCTGCACCGGCTGGACGCGTAGGTGCTGGACGTGGCTCGCCTTCGTCGGGCGCGCAGTCGGCGGCACAGCGTGTGCCGGCAGCAATTTGCAATACACTTCTTCAGGCGGTACGCGCTTTTCTAAGCGTGTGATCTACTTCTTGCAAGCCAGCTTAATATCTTTAGGAAAACAACAGGAGCCCAAGGCCTCTTGGAAATTCATATCATAAAACATCCTTTGGTTATTCTTTCTTTATTTTTCCTAATAGCCAGTTATAAAAAGACATTCTTTAAGGAAATAATTGTGTACAAAGAAAATCAGTCGTATGCCACGTAGATGCTGTTATTTGCATAATCATGAGGAACCTGATTTTATCTCTTAGCTTTGTCAAAATAAAGAGAAATAATCTCCTATCACGTTTTGGATGCAACGTTTTCTGGTGCCTTTGAAGTGATTAAAACACCCAGGCCCATACCTCTGGCGAACCCAGGGCCTGTGGCTGGTCCATCAGCTGGCTTTCACTTACTGCTTGCAAAGACAAGCCCCGATTCTGCTCCGAGAAACCTTCTACTCTCCTCCCAGCAGGCACCAAACCCCAGATCGCAGGGATGTCCCAGCTCTCCTGCCGGGAGCCGTGCTGCCTGGAAACATTCGTTGATATTCTTGGGCCCGTCCACGCTCACAAAGGCAGCGTGGACCCAGGTGGAGATGCTCAGGCTGGTGCCATTCAGGTTTCCTCTGAACTCAGCCTGGGCACCCAGCCCAGGCACCCAGCCCTGCTTTGAGTTTTCCCTGCAAAGCAAAGCAGTGATGCTTAAAAGCTGGGGGACATCGCAGCCTGCTGCAGGGCACAGGGCAAACACCGTGGGCATGGGGACAAGGGGGACGTAGCCATGCCCGGAGGAGCCGCCCTGGGAGGAGGATGAGGAGCTCAGCCCCCGACACCACGTGCAATTGCAGTCGGCCGACGCTCCCGCGTTCCTCAAGCGTTCAAGACTTGGTGTTCCACGGAAAACAAAACCTACCCAAAAAATAGAGCTTTTTCCATGGAGGTCACAGCTGGGAAAGTTCTCAGGTAACTCCGTCACCGAAGAGTTGCTAGAAACAGGAGTCACACAAAGCTACCTGCCTGCCGGCTCATTAAAATAGTCTTTGTGCTCCAGAAATGCATATAAAAGACGCACACGGGTCCTGTCATTCTTACAGATCTCTTATGTTTGCTCAATCTCAGCTAAACTAAGAAATGCCTGAAGCCGTCAAAGGGGCTGTTTCAAAGCAGCCTGGAGACAGAAAGGGAGCAAGCCGGCGCCTGGAAAGCCTCGCTAATCAAGGAGGGGGATCCGCCTGGTTTCCTCCCTCCCCGAGCACAGCTCGTGCTTTGGCTTTGAAGACCTGTCATCTGTAACGCTGCTTTGCTTCAACATTTATACTGAGAAATTTTTGCCTAGAATATATGTATATTTTTTTTAACCAGTCCGCCCACCCTTCCCCTCGCAGCACGGCTCTGGGATCTCCGAGCTGGAGCAATTCAGAGCCTTAAATAAAATGTACAGGAGGTAGCCCAGGTGCCAGGACCACATCCCCACCGCAGGCCATCATCTGTATAAACAAAGGGGTTTTTCACAGCACGAGTGCCAAGCAGGCTGTATCGAACACCGGCATCTTTAGAAATTCAGGTCTGTCTCTCTAATGAAAAGGAGAGACTTTTGCCCCCAGGAGCACTACAAAAATTAATGGATATTATGACTGTAACTACTTGAATCGAATGCAAAGCCATGTGTCACGCAGCCCTTTTGCAATTTTAGCAGCTTATTACAAGCCTGTTTACATCTGTCACTGCCTGATTTAAGCCAGCAAGAATTAAACTAATATAAAGTGAGCAAAGTGAATTAGGAGCAGGAGCGCCTTTACCACGACTTGTCCCAGTGCAGCCCTCTCCTGGCACTGGGTGCTGCTGGTGTTTGGTGGGTCAAAGCCCAGCAGGTACCAGGGGGAGGCCCAAAGGCACAAACCCAGACACGTCCCACCCCCAGGACCTGTTCCTCTGTGCCTGGTGTCACCCGTACCGCGCAGGCAAGGGCCATCCCATCGCACAGCGGAGGTGCCCCTGCGTCCCTCCGGCCAGCAAAGCCTCTCGTGCTCTCCGGGATGCAGCGAGGGGTCAGGTCAGGGCACCGAGTGTGGACTGAAAAAAGCCATTGGGATGCACCTGAAGTAAAAGCACGTTCCTACAGCAGCCCCAGATGCAGACGTTAACTCTGGGTGTGTTCATTAAGCTGAACAATGCCTTTGGATGATATTTGAAGAGCTGATGTAGCTGCCTGTGGCACGAAAGGCAGAGGTGTGAATTTTCTCCCGTTCTACACCGTCAGCGCCTTTAATCTCAACCCGCTCAGCAAGCTGAGCGCTGACACCGTCCGCGTCCCGGCTGGCAACCACAACTAATTAGAGACGTTGCCGAGACAGCGCCGCGTGAAAGGGGGTGTGCGGAGCAAAAAGCGACTGTGGGTGCGCTGTCTGCGGAGGGGGAGCTGTCTTTCAGACAGGACAAGTCACTCCTCTCCCCCTTCCTATGTGGAACGAGGTCCCTGGCTGAAATTGGAAGAGATTGTGTTAATAGATCACCAAACTTATCCATCAGGGATGGGTTTGGTAGACAAGATTTGGCAGGGAAGAAGCACAGATTTGGGCTAGCAGCAGGCACTCTGAGTTTCAGAGCAAGGGGCAGAGCCATTGCACAGCTTCATCGACCCATTGCGCTTGCCGTCGCAGCGGTGTTTTATGAATTACTTACAGGTAGCTGTAGTCTCTGGGCTGGTTTAATATTTTATCATGTTTTCATCGGTCAGAGGCAGGACAAGATCCCAGAGAAATCAAAGTCCGGGGCTGGGTCCTGTTAATGCCACCACTTAAGTTTGCTAAGGAGCTGCAACTGTGCTGCTCGTCCCTAAGCTTTAGATGTGATGTGCATGACATGCGGGTGGAATTATTCATACCAAGTAATTTCTCCTGCCCATATTAGCTTCTGGGAGAAGCTGCAGTGAATCCACTGGACCATACCATCCAAGAGCTTCTGCTAAGCAGCTCCTTAACAGGAGCAGATCCGAGAGCTGCGTGGCAAAAGGGAAGTCAGGCAAAAAAAGAAAGCTTAGGGTTATCCAAAAATCACAGCAAAACCAGATGCTGTGCAGGGCTGAACACGTCCGAAACCTTCCTCCTACCCGAGTAGCTCAAACTGAAGTCTTTGGCTGCCCAAAGCCTCCCAACACCCTTCCCCAGGGGGGGACAGATCAGCTCACGCCAGGGTTTCCCCTCTCTCAGTAGCACAGTTTTAGCTTTCATCAGGGCATGGCAGTGTTGTGGTTACCCCTTGGAGCACCAGCCAGGTTGGATCTAGATGACCTTTCAAGGTCCCTTCCACCCCAACCCACTCTGTGATTGTATAATGTGGGTTGCTGCTGCAAACTCCACAGAAACTGGGATTTGAAATCCTTTTTTCAAGTTTTCCCCAGGAGCCTCTCTGGGCTAACACCACCTTGGCCTTGCCTACGGGTCCAGCGTTGCCGAGCTAGCAGCTCTGGGGGCCACGGGCAAAGCCTCTGCGGGTCATTCTAAGCCCAGAAGAGCTCAGCTGATGAGGCACCTCCCTCTGCAATCGAGTCACAACAAAATTTAAGAACAGCCCATCGCAGCAAGGACCGCTCCTCCTGGTTTCGACAGCCCATCACCCGCCAGCAGCTCCTCCCCAGCGCGGCAGAGGCAGCACAGCAGGATTTGCTGCTCAAGTATTTTTGCAAGGTGTCTTAAAACTAGATTTCTCCGGAATTCAGAGGAGATAAACAGCCATTAGGCCAGAGCCGACCTCCCTCCTGGCAGCTCAAGTGGCACGTTTTATTCTGCAGGACAAGGACTTGGACACGGGCTGGTGGCCCCGCTCGGCTGCTGACGGTGTCTTGTTAAGCCAGGGCAACCCAGGTGCCTGGACCGCACGTTTCTGAACTACCAAGAGCAAAACAATCGATTTTCGTTTCTACTTTAATAAATGAGTGGGAAATTTCCACTACTTAGATCAGGAGATGCTCTGAATATTTATGTTATTGTTCACCAATTGGAAAAAAAAAGAGAAGTGCTATAAATGAACATATTTGGTGACCCAATTTGAGTGGCTCATTACAATTAGATCAAGCTAATTGCCAGTCTTGTATTTCATTTGGCAACTTGTTAAGCTAATTGAACAAAATAAAACTAATGAACAATTATAATGAAGTTTATAATTAGACCATTGGAAAAAACTCAGTGTGAGAATATTTAAGGCATAATGAATGTTCAGGAGGGTTGGGGCGGGGGAACAGGAGGGCAGTAAATCACACCACTCTCTCCCACCAAAATGCTTCTTCCCAGGAGCCGAAGTTCTTGGCATATTACCTATTCCCAAATTATGTCAACCTGGCATTTTCTTAATTATTAATTACATTAATGCCTTTAATATACATACATGGCACTTACAGGGATCCTAAATTCAGGAATTAGCCTGCTAGGGAGGCAGCTCAGAGTTGGACGTTATAGCTCTTCTCAACTCCGTCTTTACGATACAAATCAAAGTCTCTATTAAGGATGGGTTTATAATGCTAAAAGTGAAAAACAAGTGTGCGGTACAGACAGGGGAGCTCACAAACCCCTGACAAGCTGATCTATCATTGCAATACAAACCTGCCCTTCCCGTTTCAGCAGCAGAAATGCGGAGGAACAGAAAGAGCAATGCTCTCTGCGTGATTAGAGCCATTTTTAAAAAATAGAGTTATTTTCGTCGCATTCAATTCCTACATAGATTTGAATAAACCTATTCCAGCTTCCTTTCACCCCCTGCTGCTGAAGCACAGAAAATTAAATACCATGATAAGACACAGAGAGTGACCTTTCAGAGTTTCAATTTACAGGGTCAAGCAGGTACCCACAGAAACCTAATAGAATTGTCACATAAGGCTCCGCACAGCTTAAAAACTTCTTTTCCTCCAGTTTGTACATGAAAGTAATTATTTCATATAGAACTCAGTGGGAGCTGGGTTTTGCATTGGGGAATAAAGGCAGAAACTCTTAAACTAGCGTTCAACCTTTTCTCTTGGATGTCTAGAGATTCCCAGTACTTCTTGCGCTCTGAACTCGAGCGCCGGTTCTCAGCAGGAGCCCGCGGTGCCCAGCGCCGCACACACGGGGCAGGGACGGAGCGCGCGTGGCCCGCGTGGGCCAAAGGCTGGCAGACGAGGAGAATCGTCACGGCAGAAATGAAGCGGTGTGGCACTGATCACACTCGCGATTTGTAACCACTGTAACCCCAGTGATAACTTTTTTCTTCCCATTTACATAGCTGCTTTACTTTTCCTGAAGATGAAGATAATAAACTGATTCAGGAAGAAGTCTTATTTTTATGAGCTATCAAAATCTCTGTTCCCCCCTCCCCAGTTTTAATTCCAGCCGCATTAAGAGAAAATCTCCATTCTTGCAGCAGTGTCTCAATATTTTTATGCCATCAGAACCAGCTGTCATCTTTTCAATCTAATTACAGGTTTCACCAGGGGAGTGATAACATCCTGGTATCAGTGTGGGTTTGTAGCCATCTTTAGTGTTTCATCACCTTACCATCAGCCTTGTTTGGTTTTTTTTTCCTGCAGATGCCTTTTCATCTGTCATCCTGGAGCTGCTGGCACAAACACACCGGGGCCAGGGCTGCCCGCTCCTTGGCTTATGCCGCTCGGAACGGGGTCCGGTCCCACTTCAGCACAGGCAGGAGAGAGGTTTTGGTGAGGGGGATGCAGGGAGCAGAGAGCCACGGCCACCCCCCTGCATCCTTCTCCGCAGAGATGCAGGGTTTAGTGCCACTGCATCAGCCGTGAAGTTGCCATCGCTTTCCTTAAGCTGGCACCTGGGAGCCCGGGGGGGGCCAGCACTGCACAGACACACGATTAAGAGGCAGCCGGTGCCTCTGAGGCGGTACCACCTAACCAGGCCAGGCGGAGGAAGGACGTACGTGTCGTCAGCGCCTGTGTACAGCCACGGCACAGAGACAGAGCGACCAGCAGAGTCGCCGGGAGAGGGGATGAGCTGAGCCCCGCCGTGACACCCAGAGCATCCTCCCTCATCCCGGGCAGGAGAGCGATGCTTTGCCGCTGAATGCGAACAGCCACGGGGCTGCCACCCAGCAGCACACGGAGCCCCCCCAGGTTACAGGCGTGGGTTGTTCTCATTACACCAACCCTGGCAATACCCGTGTTCTTTGTCCATTGCATGAAATTGAGGAGAAATCCCTCTGTGTGGGGATTTGTCCACCTAGACAAAAGCAAGCAAGCAAGCCTTTTCCTCCCCCACCTCAGCAGCCCCAGCGATCCAATTCACACCAGCAGAGTTTAATAATGCCTTTCGCCAACACTGAGGACAGCGGGCTGACAGGCTGATCTCTCCCACGGCCTCCTCCCAACTATTTCATCACTTGGTAACAACCACGAGGGCCCTCGGTGGGCTAAAAGCTCACATACACACGCAGGGGTTTATATGGCCTTGTGCTGGGCATTTCCTTCCTAATTTCCCTCCCACATGCGTGCACACACCCTCTAAGAATAATATGGTTCAGGGAATGGGAGCAAACCCTGAGGTGTGAAATAGGCTCCATGATTCCAGAGAGCCAGGTCCGTTTAAAGCTTTGCTAGGCATTTGCATTATAAGAACAAATCCTGTACAAGAAACTCTTCATGCTTTATACTCTTGCATTAATTCATGAAGTGTCATGTATCTAGCATATTTTATTATACATAAGAACTAGGCAAATTAAAATTCTCAGTTGAATATCACATTTGCACACTCGAGGCCACCTCCTTAGGCCCCATCAAGGCTTAGAAGTTACACCTGTTTAAACTCAGCTCACCTTTTAAACCAAGTTAGTTAAACTAGCACAAATTCTCATAGTTTTCTTTACACAATTTATTTCAATTTAGCTTTAACCTCTTTGTAGCTAATATAAACTGAAGAGAAATACATCAGGTTTAAAGGGAAATGAAATGCACTGCCAGGGAAGTTAATTACGATTGAGTTCTTGGGGTGTAGCCACCCGCTTGAACTGCCACAGTGCCTGTCCCAGTCCCTTCATCCCGGTGCCCGCAGGACCAGCTGCACCAAGTAAGTCCCATCAGTTTAAAATCCACTGCAAAGGAAGAACACAGCTCATGTTGGTGAGCTCCTAAAAAACCCACCTTTTCCTGGGCAACGAAAGATGCCGCAGACTCGGGCAGCATTCACGAGAGGTGTAACAGCATTATAAGCAGACTGCGACTCTCCTTCTCTGGCTGCTCTAGAAAGAGCCGGAGATAAACTCTGCTTTTTAGACAGGGAAAAAGCCCATCACATTAAACTGGGGCTTAGTGACAATCGGGCTGCTTGAACATGACCCTAGACCTCTTGTCGCCATCGAGGTCAAGAGAAATTTCTCAGTTAAGTGAGACTAGGTTTTGCATACAGCTTCCAAAATGTGTTTTTCAAAGCACTGAAGCCCAGCTGAACAGGCATCTCCTAGGAACGGCGTTCAGCTGCAGGCTCCCGAACATCACCGCATCCAAGCATTGCGGAGTGTAGAGCACCGCCGTGGCCGCCTCCTCCTCCGGCCTCGCCTTCTCCTGCCCCAGGCACGCACATCCCCATACATCCACTCTCAAACCTTCACATCGCTACCCATTTCAGCTCACCTCTTGACCAACTCTTACTGCTCCGCTTAGAGCTTGTTCTTATAAAACAGACCCCTCCTTCACAGGGTGCTGTTCGAGCCATTCTTTTCCACAACACCGCATCCAGGGCTTTGGAGAACGAGGTAATGCAGCCAAGCCATGTTTCTAATGGCATGCAAACCACACGATGAGAAGAAACTCTCCTATTCCTTAGCAAAACACAAGCTGTTGATCAATAGGCTATAAGTGTTAGAAACAATATCTTTGTAAAACTAAACCAGAAAACACACAGGAACATACCCATCAGTGGGACTGTTACCCCGCAACAACCAATTCTTAATTTCCTTTAAATCACTACAGAAGAGAGAAGGAAACTGAAAAAGGGATTTTTTTTTTTTTTTTGAGCAGATGCCTCATTAGTGATGTGAACCTCTACATGTATACTTTAATATGCTATTGTAAACTCATTAACGATCCTGGAGATGATGTTTTTTCCAAGGGACATTATAATTTCAGCTGGAATCTCAGGCTGAATGCTGATAAGCCTCTTGAACTTTGCAAAACCACTTGTCAAAAGTAGTAAGATGAGAATTCGTTAAGGTCTTCTAATTAAGAAGTACAAGGTCCAATTAAGCTTTCACTAGTGTGCTACATAACCCAGTTAAACAACGGCATGCCAAGGGTTTTCCCACCCCCACCAACGCTGTATTATCACTCAAGTTCATCTCCAACCGGTGGTTTGGAAGAATTTCTCTGGCCATCAGAAGCAACGATGAGAAATTGTGTGGACAGCTGCAGCCTGCTACATTAATACTTTGGGACATCTTATTGTTCTGCAACCGAAATTGTTCTGAGACACTCTTTGACTCACTAATAGCATTTCAGAGACTGCTTCCCTCTCCTTTGCATAACAGATTCACTCCCACTTTGCACACAGATCATGTAGAGCAAGATGCTCAAACCGATGTTGATTATCTCATTATTTGAATCTAAAAAGGCCCCTAATTCCCAGCAAGGAAAATATGTGTGCTCTCATCAGCTCTAAGGCTGCCATACTGGACTGTGGCCATGCTTCACAGCAATTCGTACCCTGATTTTATTTCTGGAAGAATACAATGTGTGACATATAGCTTCCTCTTTCTACAAAAGATGTAGAAGAAAATTAAGTTGCATCTTGTTGCCATTTAAGACCTGATTATTTAAGAGCTAAAAATATCCTCCTCACAAAGGGAGAAAGATGAACCAAGCATTCTTTATCATCTCAGCTCTGTAGGACGTGAGATCCAGCCAGTAGACAGACACCTCAGGAAACCAGTAACAAGCTAAAAGATTTAAGTGGAGAAATTGCTCAATGCAGAGCTCCAAAGATCACCTGTAGGAAGACCAAAGCCTTCGTGTGTACTGAAACGTATCTGATTAGAGTCTCAAAGGTGGACAGAGATTAAGTGCTCAATAAAGTGACCCACTAGAAGAAAGGGAAGTGCAGAAACAGAGAAATGAAGCGCTATTCAAAACAACACTTCTTCCAAATCAGTGTCTGTTCCATGCTCTGACCCAAGCAGGAGCACATCAGGCAATTTCAAATACATTAGTTGACAAACACGCCTTTCCCACCTCACCCAAGCTCTTGTACCTCTGAGCACCAAGGAGACAAATCACAGAGTTTAGGGGCCTGATCTCGCGCCCCTCCTGCACTGGGCCCCACCACCAGCCTTCTCCAGCAAAGGTCTCGCACATTCACAGAAGTACTCGCTATCCACGAACCTTCTCCTCCCTCAACAGCCTCTTGAGCACCCAAGATTCCCACACTATCTAGAAAGATATTTAATAACTCAGTCTTGATATTTAGCCACACCAAAGCCCTGGTGTGTGCCAGCTGGAGCTGCACTTACCAACATGAAGACGATGGCACCACTTGCAGCCAGGGATGTGACCCGGGGAAGATCATTCCCAAACGTCTTCCACAAATATTCACTTGGACACTATCCATCACCTGGACACCATCTCCCTGCCAGAACATTCCCTATAGACACCGGTTTTCCCGAAACCAAAACCCTACTGTTTTATCTCAAGAACAAACTGGTACTCCTTACCAATGCATTTTAAATATTATTTTAACACCTGTTTACCTGTGTGACTGACTGCTCTGCCTTGTAAATGATATCTTTTTAAATATGTATGCATTAAACTGAAAGACAATAATGGCCCCAGGGAAGTTGCATTCCATCAGGCAATTACCTGTGTTTTTAAAATCACTGAATAAGTAATTCACACAACCAATTTCTCTTGCACATAACAATAAACAATTTTATCAGCTATGCCCTGCTTGGGCTGTTGTGTACCAGCTCATTTTATTTCTTTGAGAACCACCACTAACCAGGGAAATTAATTGAAATCATAAGGTAGTAGGAGGGGGAAGTACCTGCTCTAACAGGAGCTGACAATAGCACATTTCTAAAAGGGATGTGATAAAACTACGTCTCTCAATGAGTCAAGGGCAAATGGGCTGGTTCCATCATATAATTC
This sequence comes from Platalea leucorodia, assembly GCF_965183815.1. Taxonomy (NCBI): domain Eukaryota; kingdom Metazoa; phylum Chordata; class Aves; order Pelecaniformes; family Threskiornithidae; genus Platalea; species Platalea leucorodia. The sequence continues at coordinate 5,829,348 of NC_138834.1, forward strand.
AACAGTCACTCTCAAATTTGCCAAAGACTGAGGGAGAAAAGCACCTAGCCTGAAGTACCCCTGCTCTGAATTTCCTTGCTGCTGAACATTTATGTCAGAGGCTTAAAGCAGTTCCCAGAACTAGTTCTATTTGCATGCCACAAAAATCTGCATATGTAACTTTCCAGCCAAAAACCCCAAGTTACAAATAGGCAACAAAAATGAAGGGGGCTACACGTTACAAGGTACAACTAGTTATCCACTGGCAGCCCTAAGGCACCAAGGCTTTCTGGATTAAAACCACCAGCAGTAGATCAGTCCTCCATCCACTCAGACACATTCTGCAAAGGTTACCCAGCTTACACCTTAGGAGCATCACAGAGCTACGGTACTCACAGGATCTTTTGTTGCTAATGCTGCGGTACCAGGAGCTGTGCTACGACACCAGACCTTATCCTTGTAGCCAAGCCTCTGGACACCAGCAGCTCGCAAGGACCCCCTTGAAAGCACATTTGACTGTGATTACCCTATGCCCAAGCCCTGGAGAGAACACAGCTAATTTATAACCAAGGATGGAAAGCAGAGAAACTACTCTCTGCTCCTCCTTTGCAAACTGTGATGATTTCAGTTCCCTGCTTTCACACCAGTGATATTTTGATGGAGTACGGCCACGTTCACCGCTCCATGGCAGTATCCAAAGAAACAGGTCACTTACACTAAAGGTAAGCAAAGAGAAATGTAAGTCATTGTCTGGAGGACAGGATTTGGAAGGGGAGGAGCTGGACTCAGGACGCCTGGACAGCGCTCCCAGCTCTGCCACAGCCTCATGCAAATACCCATTTACCTCTCCTCCTCCCTGGACTTCCATGGGCTGTCAGCATCCAGCACTTCTGAAACTCAGATCCTTGAAACCAGCTATAAAGTACATAGATCAATATATAAATATACCTACTTTTTTTTTGTAACTATAGTCTGGGAAAAGCTTTGCAACCTCTGACATTTGCAAGAGATCAAATTATATCCATTAACAAAGCTTTCCACAGCGTTTCCAGCAGGATAAAGGATTAAAAGAGCGGCCTCTAGGCATTGTATATGTTCTTAATGTATCTGTGCTTCTAAACTATCTTTAATTAATGAAATATCCCAAAATTACTTATTAATAAGGATCTGTGGGCTTTGTAAACTCCAGACATTTTGCATGAATTAAAGAACAATATAATGAAGTTTTAATGAATACAAAGTCACAGTTAATGTAAAATTTATATATAGCATGCCAGAGGGGAAAGGAATTTAAAGTACTTTTAATCATAGGTTATTGGCAGCTGGATAGCTCATTTTTATACTTTCCTAATGGCTGCTTTGTATTTATATTATCACATTTATCACGCCAGCATGGTATATTGTCTGACTTGGTACAGTTCAGAAAGTCAAATGGAGACCAGCTCATTTAAAGCCTCATTTGCTAATGAGGCATTTCTGCATCCTGCGGTGAATGTGGAGCTGGTGTCCGCGACGACTGTGTTCTTTTGAATCAGTCACAGACCACCTGAGGGGGCTACTCCTCAGCCACACTGACAGGCAGTTTCACTCTTACGGAATTATTAGCAGCAATATTTGACATATTCTGCAACAGCCTTCAGCTTACTGGAGCGAGCTGAGATCTGTCACAGGGTGGAAGAAATACACAGTAAACTTTTACTAGCTGCAGCTAAACACGAGCATCTAGATTTTGCCCTAAGTAATGAAGTACGCGCCTTTCGGTGCACAGATGTATCCCTTTTAGCAGCATTAACATATCACAACCTATGACTTCTTACTGTACTGACACAAGGCATATTTTCAGCACGCTTTCTTCCACTCCTGTTCACCTGTGACCTTCTCAATGAGCCAACCATGCACACGTAACTAGCAGCAACGTTTTACTTGTCCTGGGCTCTGCATAAGAAAATAGGATACAACTTTCAGAGAACGATAATTTTGTAGTGGGGTGGAGTTGGATTAAAACCATTAAAATCAGTAACAAATTAAGCTAAAAATGTTTCCATGACACCCAATCGAAAGGAAAATAAAAGACAATAACTAAGTGAAAGCTGAAACAAATGTCATATACATTTTTTATATCTATATAAAGAATCAATTTATTTTAATTAACTCTTTATCAATGCTGAATGCATTCAACACAATTGTAAGGACATCCATGATCTTAATGCATTAAATACTTAACCAACAAGATTCAAATAGTGCAGGAGATACTGAATGCCAGAGATTCGGTACAACTACTGCAACAGTATTTTATGAAAAACAAAACAATGTTTTAGTGCTTCCATTTTACTGTTTTAGTATGCTCATTACCATATTTTTCCCTTTATAAACTGGAAGGATACAGAGCTAGAAAACATTTTAGTCCTTCACTTCCAACATGACATTTAGTAAAAAAAGTTACAAACCCCATCAGCTTTTAACAAATAAACACACTGGAATTCTTTAGCTAACATAACATGGGATTGTTGCCTTACAGCCAATAAAGAACTTCAGAACAAGGAAGCAAAATGCTGTCTTCAACTGCAATGATGTAATCCAGAGTCATGACAGTAAACTCCATGGAAATAACCTGGAGTTACACCAGGAGTAAGGGGGAGGTGATTGCTTCCTCACCTTCTGAACCCCCAGAAGTCTATCGACTAAAAGCTTAAAACAATAGCAAGGGTACATCACAAAATGAAGCAGCAATTACCTTCGAGGGTACCGTGAGATATTTCAAGACTGAAATTATTCTGAGTCAAGTCAAATGGGTTTAGTGCATTATGATTTGGCTTTGTAAAAAACATTTAAATGCACACCACACATAGAATACTTTCATGTCAAGTAATTAAAATCACTGTATATTCTTTACAGGTGACTAACACATGGATTGAAAAAGTGCTGCTAAAAATCCAGTTTAAAAAAAAAGAAAGCAAACATTTTATGAAAGAAATATTCTATTTGCAACTGTAACTTATGCTATTCGTTTGATGGGCTGTGATGTAAATCTAACCAGAAGATACACTCATATATATAAAAATCAAAACAGGCAGGTTCCTCCTTCCAGGCTGGAAAAAACTCCAAGACATATGGCATATTTAACCAATAAAAGGGAGCTAAGCTTTACCCAAGCCTTTCATAATGCACTTAATGAAATATTTCTTCTTTTAAAAGAACCACTGGTATTAAATAGAGCTTTTTCTTTACATACAGTATTGGTATATACAAAACAAACACAGAACAGACAGATGCAAAAAAAAAAAAACCCAAACAAGTGACTTCAGAAGTTCTGAAGCTCAGGAATATTTTGGTACAGGTCCAAAGTCTCTGGGTTTGAGAAGGCTCCCCGCTGCTCAACTTCTTTCCCTGCAATTATTTGCTTCACAGCTACTTCCACTTTTTTCCCATTTATCGTATACTGAAAAACAAAACCAGCAATGATAAAATTACACTTTTCATTTAGTAGCTTTATAGAAGTATTCATGAAACCCCCCACCAATCCCAGAACTTAATTAAAATTTAGCACAATGTCTTCCCTTTTCCATTACACTTGAGGCACCAGAATCTTTCTTCTGAAAATGGCTTGAAGAATAAGTGGAATTCAAAGAAGAATTTATATATGACTTTAGTTTATTATTCTGTTCGGTAATACTGTGAGAACCTGATCAAGCTCCAACTTAAACCAATGAAACTAGGCCAGAATCATGGTACAAACACTAAATATCTTTAATGTTTTATGTTCTCACACATCCAATTTTCAAACAATTTTTAATTTTCTAGGGGTGAGCTCAAACAAAGCCCAACTCCATTGAGCTTTGGGAGAAGAAAACCATGACTTTTGTATCTTAAATGGACAGTCTTTTTCTAATAGGGTAAAGTGAAACACTGAGCTAAAATGGACCTCAACATTTCAAAACAAACAGTAAGAAACAGAGGCTTCACCTCCACTTAAAAATCACACAAATTCTATTACATTTTGTTACTCTAAAACTAAGGACATTGCAGAAAAAAAACCCTAATTCTTCTCTTTTTGGGATTAGACCATTGTAATTTCTGACTAGTAAAGTAGGGTAAGGAAGAACTACTCCAATGTTAACAGGAACTGTCAGGCCCATTTTAGATGACGATCTCTGCTTTTAAAGGCACCAAGGCTTTAATACCACCTTCCTTGGGCTGGTACCACTGAGAAGTTTTGGGGGATAGCAACTTTGAAAAGCTGACTTACAAATACCTCCTTAGTCTTGTCTGCCTGCTCTGAGAACAGACACCACGCTTGCTTTACTACTGAATCTACCCATCGAGGAACCCAGGTTGTTCCTGGCCTCCAAAGCCACTCCTGAACTCCGGGCACCACCACTTTTCATTAGAGATCGTTCAGAGCCAGCTAAATAATCCTCAATTCAATACACTCTTGTAATATTGATCTTGACACTAAATCAAACTTTTCCTTATTAAAACTACTGAAGTCCTATGTAATCCTACCCTCCTGAACCACCTTAATGAACCACTCTTCCTCCTCAACAATTAGCAACCTAATTTTCACAAGTGCTCAGAAACCAGAAGACCTGTGTGGCCTGCAAGGAAACTGCCCCTTTTAAAAAAGAGTGGGCAGACTGGTCAGCAAAGGGAATTTGTTTAATCAGTAAACATCTTGTGGATGATGACCAGAATGCTCATCTGGTCAGGACAGGGCTAGAAAGAGTCACACTAAGAGTTTGCAGTATGTTTTTTTAACACCATAGCTCATTAAAAACCATGCTTTGTATTACTAAAGTCCTAATCCCTTCAACACAGCTATACTATTTCTACCAATATACAGGGTCAGTGTACAGTCAGGATTAGTCTGTAATTCCAGACGAGGATCCAAATACTTTTCTGAAAGTAGCAGAAAATAGAAAGAGCTTTCCCTTCCAAGCAAAACTTTCAAAGAAAGATGGGAGACAGCTTTGATCACTTTACCACTGGCATATTTACCTGAAAGGTAATTAAAATTCACTCAATTGTAAATTCAGTCGAAGTGTGAACTAATTAGTGATCTAAGCAGGCTTTCCTGAGGGGCAGCCCATCACAAACACCTCACTGCCATCAACTTCATGCATTCAGAGGATTTACACGATTTACAACTTCAACACTTCATGCAGAAGCTAAGTTGCAGCCCCCCCCCCCCAAAAAAAAATCTAAACTTCACCATTTAACAGCTGCAGGGGATTTTACACTCATGCAAAGAAGGCATTTTGAGCCAAGTATTATTTGCCAACAGTGCCCTGAAACAGAAGTAATTCAACAGATCAGAACCAGATTGCTGTGTGCACTGGAGAGGCTGGCAGTCCTAAACCCTAGACCACTTTCATAGACACCTACACTGGCAGTAAATGGGTATCAAAGACCGAATGACTGGTCTGAAGTCTCAAGCCTTTTCTCTAGACACACGCAGGTCTATGTGCAAATGGACTTGAGACAACTACACTCTGCACCCCCATTCTGCTGCTCATAGAGCTGTTGAGGAGACCCTAGCATCAGAGAGGAGTATAAAAACCAGGCATTCCAACTAAGGAGCTCATACAGCAAGGAAGGGCACTGTAGAGTAACGTAGCTCCAGAAGACTGACCATGCAGAACCTTTAGCTATACACATTGCTCTCCCCTCCTCTCTCATAAGCACATTAGTTACCGCTACAGTTAAGACAGTAAAAGAGCTACATTTAAGTGGCTAAACAGATGTAAAAGTGCAATGGTTTACAAAATTATTTTATGAATTTGTTCAGTGCTCTCAGCTTTCATAAGAGTGTAATTCGAAACAGGAAAACAAAAACAAAATAAGCTTATGGGTAGCCAGAAAAGCTAAAGTTAAATTACCTTTTTAATGTTTTCCTTTAAAAGGCTTAAGTATATATTACTGAGAAAATGCAACACACATTTATAAACTGAGAATGGGCATTTTTAGGTATTGTTAAAAAACAAAAACATGCTTAGCTGAAAAGGAGATGAAATGATGTTGCTAGGCAACGTAGACAAACTATTTATAAAGCTCGAATACACTTTTGAGATGCTAAAATTTCCATGCATGTGGGTTTGAAGAGCAATGACAACTGCTCCTTAATTACTATTCAAGGTGACAAAGAAAAAAAAGTAGGCAGCATTTTTCATGACATACCGGAATGCCTTTGGTTTCTAGAATGAGGCTTGGAACATGCCTGGCAGAAAGCGCTATACGTATTGCATCTCGAATTCTCTTCACCAGATCCTCGCTAAACGCATAGTTTAATGCCATCTTCAGGAAGAGAATCACCCTCTCCTCCCCATCTTTGTTGTACTGAGGGACACAGAGGCTATCGGAAACCTCCTCAAAGGCTTCAACTGAAAATAAAGGAAAAAGTCCTTATTAGCACTTGCATTTGTTCATTATTCTGCATGCACATTTTTTGTGATTGCACCAAAAGAAATATCACCTCCCCTAGAGCTGCAAAGGCAAAACAAATGGCCTGGCTAGTTTATTATACAACGAGCTTCCCCTCTGGGTGCTCTGAAATTTTAACTCCTGCTCAGGTGAAAATCCAGGTTTAAGGATCATATATATTTAGGCCCAGGACAAAAAAAAAAAGTTTGCTATAACTTCTGGGACAGATAACAAGCTTTTTCACTACGCCATTTTCTTTGGCTTTCCTCACAATCCCCATTGCCGCACAGACAGAAAACTAACGTGCCTGATCACACAAGAACAAGGAGAGGCAACAGGTCCTTAAGTCTCAGATTAGCACCTTTGCAGGCTCACAGTTTCACCACCTTTCACAAGACAGACCTTTGCAATATGAAGCACAAGCTCAAGAACTTCATCTAATTATTAGGAAAAATACAATAAAACCAGTGTTAAGAGCTTGTCTTAGGGGGAAAAAAAAGAAAAGCCTCAGAAGTTAGGTATTCTCTTATAAAAATCTGCATGATATAATTAGTCTGCAAGGCCTTATTATATGAAAGCAACACCTTATGGAGAAAACATCTCGACTACTCATCTCCAGTCCTACAGATACTTCAGGAAAGCAACTGATTTCAAGTCTACAAAATAGACTTTTAATGCTAATATGCTCTGTACTGTCTTTCATTTGAAAAACAGCAAGTCTTTTATTACTTAATCCTTCCAAACACATTTATAATGCTTACATTTCAGATTTAAGGCAACAGTGTCATAGCTGAAAGAGGTGGAAGGTTAATTTCATACCTATGTTATAGATTTCAGAACTTCCAAATCTTACTCCATTTGGATTTAACGTACCATCACTGGAAATCACACACAAATAAAACAAAAGAAGCATTAAAACAGGATTAGAGTTTGATGAAAAGAGAAAAATTGATGCAATTAACCAAGTCTCTCTACATTTCATGCGGTGAATATGCAGCCACATTAGAAACAGAATTTTAAACAAATTTGATTCAAAAAGGCATTTTGCTCCTTAGAATGAAGTTGTACAGAGAACCTCAACATTATTCATTTACCTTTCCCAGTCCCTCCCCCTCCCAGTAGCCTACAAATACACACACGTACCACTGACAACAAAACAGACCAAAAATCTTTGTAGTACTCCATCATATTACAACTGCATATCATTCCTTCCCAGTCTCTTATAGCTGGAACTTTTGTTTCACATATAGCAGCCTCACACTGTATGTCTGTTGAGTAGGTCTATTTGTGGCAATGCCAGACACAGCTTCAAGGCATTCACTCAACTTTGTTTCGAACAGCAGCTTTTAAATGCAAGCAGAAAATTTAGCCTCAATTGTGATCTTGAATGTCTATGATCACTAACACAAGCACAACTTAATACCTGACCTTCTATAATTAGGTGTTGCTGTAAAGCAAGTCAATGGCAAAGCCAAGACCAGAAGACAAGTTTCCTGATTCACCACCTTGAATGTGCCGCACTCTCAATTCAAACTCTTAGAGATGATCATTATAAACCATGGAACACAAAACCAAGCCCAATACTGTCTTGTGTTCACGTATACAAAAGTGGGGTAGAACTTTGAAATGGGCTCTCTTCCCTCTAATCCAGCTGCTCTGGTTAATTTAAGCATTGAAATCTACAATACTGGATTTAACAAAACAAATATAAAGCTAACAGGCATGACAGAGAATCACATACATTATGCTCTAAGGTGAAGTTTGCGAATTTGAACACTTGTTTACTCAGAACACTTTCACCAAAATACTATACCTGCGACCCAGCATGACAATTCCTCCTGTTTTGGGATTAATTTTGCAGTAATCACCATGGGCCCAAACACCTATTAGAGAATGGCAGAGATTAAGCAGCTGATTTCTTACTCATGCAGTCACAGCAGATATTTGTGTAACTCAACTCACATAACTTAGTAAAATACACACAAAAATATATCAGATATACTTTGAGAACTACCTACAGCAAATGTAGCAGTACCTAACTACACAAACAATCCACCTTGCATTTGCTACAAAGAGCTAGCACACACAAGAGTAGTTCACACATTAGGATCAAACCCTAGGTTATCTTCTGATTGCTTGTTCGCATGACTATACGGCATCCTTTAGAAAACAGATGAATAGCTGCTCTGAACACCACATTTTGAGGAAACTGGAAGAATTCTCCACAAAGGTAACTATATTCCCACAGTCTTTCTTGATCCACTTTTATGATGTACAATTCTGTGCAAGAAGCTTTCTGGGCTTGCACAATAGGTCTCAACAATTCCCTAGGGAGCTTATGTGCTTATGTTCTTGATTTGTGTTAATGTGAAATCAGATTTCACTTCTCAGAGCTGGAATAACTTCTGTATTATTTTTTAAGATTGATACCAGTACAGCAGCCTGCCACAAACAGAAATACAAGCCGGTTCTACTCAATTTTTTCTAAAGAAAAGCCAAACTCAAATTATTTGCACGTGCATGTACACATAAGACCATTTTCTAACCTAACTTTTACCACCTTAAGCCCATTTACAAGGAAAAACAGAAAAGGCGTTTCAGACAGAACCTCTGGACCACAGTGATTTCAGTCTAACAACTGTCACACAGATTTCCCCCCCCCCCCCCCATTTATTGTTGTCAGGCTTACATGCAGACTGCAACTTCCACATTCCCTCAGTTTTCCTATATGATTATCTCCTGCTGCACATCCTTTAAATCCACTCTGTATTGCTGCTATTTATAAAAAAGCTTCCATCTCCACAAAGCAGCAGCTTGAGGTCCTGCTCCTATAAAAGCCCCTGCCCAGCAGGCAGCAGGGAGCTCAGCATTGCTGTGTCACATAAGCAAAAGCTCTGGATGAGCAGAGTCCTCCACAATTATTAGGAAGAAAGCCTCTGGCCCACAGTACCTGTTCCTTTACTCTTATCACCACGGGAAGACTGTATGAATGCAGAATATGCATGTCTGAGGCACCACATACCTAAACTTTATGCTAATGAGGTAGCAGGTCAGCACTTACCCTGTAGGATTCACTCCTCTGGCTAGGTAGGAGCAGTCTGGCAGAGGTGCAGTAGCACTCGTTAATGGAGGATTGCTCCCTGACCTCTTCAGCACATTCATTTCACACTCATGCCAAGCACTCTACATCTGCACTACAGATTATCAGGCTGTTACAGTCATATCTGCCTAATGAGAGCAGGAGCAAAACAGGATTGGAGCTTTCCAGAGATTCTTATTAAATTGATTTGGATCCATATTCAAAACAAAGCACTAGAAAACAGAGTGAGATATTATAAAACATGCCGTGGAGTTCTCACCCTGGAGATCTAGATTCAAGGCTGCACCTGCCTGTCACTGGGCAAGAATAAACCTGTACCTTCCTACGAGCGCAATAACAATCTACATCCTTGGTCAGTTTGAGCAATATCCAAAGCCCTTCATTACGTACCTGGGAATTTTGAGAAATAAGCCTTCCTGTATTTGTTTCCATTCTCATCATTCCAGAAGTGCGTAGGCTGACAGGGAATAGGCTTGGTACAAACCAGCTCTCCACTTTCACCCCAAACTGGTTTTCCTGTTTACAAAGAAAGAGGTGTTTTCTGCATTTACCTTCTGTAAACCATAGAGTACCAAAGCAAAGAGCATCTAGAGTTATTGCTTACATGCCAGATGCTGATGTAGATACGAGATGAGCTGTGACCAGTGGCCTTAACAGCTTTTGTTCAATTCTTAAACTCATCCCTATCTTAACCTCAGTAACTTCAGGAGAGCTACACCACAGGGTGAAGCCAGCCTGGCTTCCACAGCAACATGGCTAATTAGCCCGCACACCAGAGGCTAGAATTTGGCCTGATGTGCTTTATCAGGGTAATGGAAAAGGAGGGCCTTTTTACACATTGATTATCTTCACTAGAGTCCTGTCCAATCCAGATCAAATGGATCCAGAGCTAGATTTTGCAGAACATGTTTCCAAAGTGAAACCACGCATTTACAGCTATTTACCCACCTGATGACTGAAACGTAAGTTCATGTAACTACTGTATTTCATAAGTGTACATAATATTTTGGATAATGGTTACCTTCATCATTCCATGCTTCTACAGCCATTCCAAGATTTCTGCCCTGAATTTCTCCTTTGTAAACTGGAATTGTAACATTCTGACCCATGAAACATGAAATTATATCTGTCCCACCTACAATAAAAGAAGTCTGTTAAAGTACACAGTACTTTCTGAAAAAAGCAAAACTGTTCTAGAGAACAGCAAGCTGCCACCTTTGCCAAATGCTTCTGATTCACATTAAACAGCACCGAATATAGTCAGTATTATCTGCGACATTATGCGAGTTAATAAAAAAAGGTTTCTTTTCTTACTTTGTACGTCTTTTTATATGTGTATGCCCTTCATGCAGAAATATTCCTTAAGGCATAACTTCTCTTCCAACAGTTTCTTTAATCTCTTTTAAGGAAGTTTCCTTTTATATAGGAACAAGAAAATAACGAGGCCCTAGTTTACAGACTTAGATATTTAAGATCACTTAGAAATGTTTTCTTGTTTGTTTTCATTAGTTTAAACTAACGAGTCAAGCTATTCCACTCTATTTATTTAGCTTTTATACCTTGTTTTTATTAGCCCAGAGGCTGAGTGGGGAACCATGCCTACAGGATGAACAGTTATCTTAATAAAAATAGATACTGTCAAAGTGCTTACTTAACTGGAATATTTATAGTCTTTCTATGACTTCAAGGAAAAGGAATTATAAGATATAGATCAATTCTGTTAGCTTGACTCATAAAAATAGTCTTCTGCATTTGAGACTATTAATGTCTATAGTAGCAAGTTCAAGATTCAGCACTACACTTTACTAAGACCAGAGTCAGAGGTGACTTCAGCAGCAGAATAGTCAAACTTTAAAAATCAAACTAAATTGAGTTAAAAAGCCCTTTGAAAAAGTCAGTCCTCATTACAAAGCAGAATGAAGAGTTCTGTGGTGGACCTTACATGAATAGAAGTTGCCTCAGCTAGCAGTCCTCACAACAAACTGCACAGTATGTGGGCTTGATATTTCTCTAATTATATAATTTACAGAAAATCTGTCTGCAGTGCCAATTACTTGGCACAAAAGAATGGAAATGGGAACATGGAAAAACCTCACCAAGAGGTATTTTCTGCTAAAGTCAGCTATTTGCAGAACAGTATGTTCTGTAGGTTAATAGACTCTTTTCTTGATCTCACCCTGCTACCCCTAAGGACAGCCAGTCAAAATAAATGATCCTGCTTAAAAAAAAAAGCTAAAACCCCAAACATCTACCATGTCAGAAACATTCCACCTAAAAGCCTTTAAGTGTACATGCTTCATTATGGCACACTGAATTATGCAGAAAAATCTCTGCACTAAAAAGACAATTAATTCCAGTTTAACTATAACCAAGCCTGAATGATCCAAAGCTTAAGCTTCGCAAACATACAGCAGCAAACAAGCAAGAAGTAAATGTACAGGCAATGAAGAGAATTAGTAAGATACACGCAGCATAAAAGCATCACCTGAAATGGATCCCAGGAGGAGACTGCTTTTTATGTGTTTGTAGACATACTCATAGCTTTGAGATTTGAGCGGTGATCCTGTAGACAGTATAGTGTGGAGCGTCTGGAGATTGTGTGTTTCACCTTAAAAAGGAGGAAATCGACAAAACAGGTTAAGGCAGAATTTTTACAAGATGTTGTAACTATTTGTCACTACAATCCAGAATAATTACATAAAGGACTTTGTGACAAGATACAGGGCCAGAACCTGGGGAGGAAAGGCGGGAGGGAGGATAGAAAGGATTCAATAGCTTTTTGAAGCTTACATGGTTTTAAATTTTTCTCTTCCAGCACAGCCAGCCACTTTGCACCCGTTCCAAGGATGGTGATCCTAGAGGGAAAAAAAGTTTAACTGTTTTGCATATTTAAATATGCCAAGATTCTAAAGACCTGCAATTCCCACTGCAGTAAGCAGAGGCTGTAGACACTCGGTATATTGATTGGCCAAGCAATGCAGTCTCTTAAAGCTTTCTAAGTGCAAGGCAAATCCTTTTGAGCAATCCAAATTAGCCAGATCATGTCATTTCTGCAGCTTTGACACTTTTAACTCTATCTTTAAATATTAAGCAAAGTTTTCCCACCTTGTGGAAAACGTTCACTTTCATTTACAGGAATTCGTAACTGCAGAACACTCCAAAGACATCACAAAATGTTATAACATTTACCTCATTAATGGGCCATAATTGCCACTAAGCTGTTTAACACAAAACTGCTGCCTTGTTACACTCTTGCATGTAAAAATTTGCCATTTCAGGGCACAGTTTAACAAAGAATACTTCACTCTGAAGACAGCTGCCAGTGGTTTTCACTTAGATACCTGTTCAGTTTCCACTGATGAAAGTCTGAGTTGCAGGTGCCTAATTGAACATGAAATTCAGCCTAGCTAACTGAACAACTGAATTCAGCCCTTGCAAAAAGTGTATTTAGAGCTCTCCAATACAACATAATTAAAACTTGAAATGAAGGCTGCACCCCTTCCCTACTCTATCAATGGAAGTGCTAGTTTAATGTTTCTGCTGACTTTCAGGAAATCCTCTTCCCTGCCTTCCGCTAATTCATTTTATATTACAGCAATAAACTCACTCAAGAAAATGCATAGAGACAGATAAGGGTAAGGGATACAGTCTGTGTGCACAGAACATGAGCAATACATACATCAGGAGAACTTAAAGTAAGACCTTGCTACCTTTGCTTTAACTCCAAAGACAAGATGGAAGGTAGAGCAGCTCCTGAGAGAATAATACAGTTTCAGAAACAGAGAGAGGGCTACTTCAACACTATCAAAAGGGGCCATCTTCCTTTGCCATTTAGGTGGCTGACAGTTACTGAGAGGCTGCCACCTCTTGGGTAAGGCCAGGGACAGGCTATTTGCACACACACATTGGTGCACAGAGCAATTTATCAGGTACATGGGAACAGCACTGAGAGCCCACAGGAGTATACTGCTCCTCCAGTTATCATGTACCACAATCACATGAACTATTTTTACTCTTGTGTAATATCTTACTTTCCTTCCATGCTTCAAACTATTGCTTATTTTACAGTTAGAATATGCAATGCTTCTCTGTTTATTTTTAAGCTCTTTGACACTTCCTCTACAGCACATGTAGAGCCTAGTCTCCTATTATTTCCTTCCAAATGCTATATAATTGGTAGATGGTGACTAAATACAGTTCACTTGAACAGATCTCTAACTGATGTCCACTTCAGTAATTCTTGTCAGGCAGTATGAATATCTTGATGATACTATAAGAATATGCTATCTGAAGGAAAGTATGGTACATCTTCAGAGAAGTAAGGTAGTCTTAACATGTTGAAGTCTTTTTTTTAAATATGTAACATATGACTGGGTTGGGAACAGACTGCATTATGAAGTACCACACAGATGGCCACCGCTTTTAGCACCAGATTACAAAAGTGAGACATGCAGACACATTTCAGATATCTTCGCTTACTTTTGGCATGTAGAAACAATGCTTAAAAATAAGCTCTGTTATTTCTTGATTTTAAGTTTTTGCCTGTTGTTCTACTAGGTTTTTTTGGGGGGGGTGTCTTAAGTTTGTGGGTTTGTTTTGTGGGGGTTTTTTTGGTTGGTTTTTTTGTTTGTTTTGTTTTGTTTTTCTGGAATCATTCTGACTAGGGATTAACCTTCAATTATAATAGCCAGAGACAAAATGTCAGTCTTTAAATATTACATGTCACAAAAGACAGAGTGAAGTTTAAATTATTAATTATCAAGAGTCAGAAAGTGAATCTTTTAGCATCCACTTTCCACCACAAACAAATTAATTTTAATTACCAATTAGAAGTGACACTCATTGTTTTACCAGTAATATCATTCAGATCTACTCCTTACATCCAGTTAGCAAAACAGGGAAGTTACCAAAAAAAGTTTAACCAGTGTACAAAGCTAAATACCACCACAGGATTTTACAGCTGTTTATCCAACAGCTGCCATTTCTCTAAGCTTCGAGAGAGGGCACTGTGAGCATTTTTAAGAACAAAGAACTGTGTAAAGCAGTTAACGAACAGCTTGACAAGGAGAATTAGGCATTGCAGATTAAAAAGCAAAATATGAAAACATAAGCAACCCTGCTGAGCCTTTCCAGTCAATTTATGTCTTTAAGTCAAAGTGCTATATTGAGTCTTATGTTGAGCTGCTTGAAATAAAGGATTCTTATTTTCTAAGTTCTGAGTGTGCTCAGAAATTACTCTTCAGATTGCTCCCAATTACTGCCTTTTGAAAAGGCTGCTCTTGAAAACTGACTATTGAACCAAAATTCTTTGTTTGCTTGGAATCCAAACACTTGACTCAAATTTGAAACAATCAGCTCTTTGTCTCTTCTGCTCTCTCTCAAAGACTGTTTTAGTACAAAACTTTAAAAAGTAGTTCCACTCAAGGCTAAGCCAAAAGATAAACTATGTCATGCTACATACTAGTTTCTCACCAAGGGAATGACACCTTTAATGAGGTTGCCTGTATGTAGTCATCGTAACAGAAGCAAAGACCATTATCCTTCCATTTAATCTTGTTTACATACCCTAGTCTGTCAGTCAAGTCCCAGAGCACATTTGGTGACGGAATTAGAGGAGATCCATCATACAGGACCACTGAAGCGCCTGTAGCAAGTGCAGTCACTAACCAATTCCACATCATCCAGCCAGTCTGGAAAAGAGCGAATACCTACATTAGTTTCTATCTTTGTCAGCTAGCTGTCCGCTTTCCTGGCAACTCTGTCACAGGACCAGGAGTGTTGCTTGCTGTCATATGCTGGTAGAAGAGCTACAGGCAACTAGCAAATGATGGACAGGTAGCTCTTGGCAGAATCATCTGGACCAAAGCATGCTCCCTGCCCTTATGCAAGAGGTGTCATCTTCCCCTCCACTTTCCTTGCCCCAAGTTTTCCCGCCTTAACAAACTGTTAAACACTTGAATTGATGTCCATCTCTGAGGATTCTGTCTAATCATATTATTTAGGAATGAGAAAATAAGGCTGGAGCACTGTTTATCCTCTTACCTGTCCCAAAATTGGATCAGCTACATGTTCCTGATGGATATTCATCTAACTTATCCTTACAAATACCTCATGAGATGGGGATTCCATACCTCCCTATACACATACCTTTAAAGCATGAGTGAGCAAGAGACAGGACAACTGTGGGACAAGGTAATTATAATGATTCCTCCATGGAGATATTACAAACTGACTAGCAGTGTTAAAGTTCAGAAAGAAACTCATGAGGAAAGACATTAGCCTTCTCAAACCATTATAGTAACAGAGGACTTTGGAATAATTTTCTTTACCACAGCATTAGAAAAAAAAACCTCACCACATAACTGAACTCCTACATAGATCAGTTTCATTCCCTTTCCTTTACTAAACTTAGTTGTGCAGCTTCTTTCCTCCCCACCAAAACAAAGACATAACAGAAATTCTCTTCTTCAGTATGGTCAAGCCTTGCATGATGCAGGAAGGTGGAGCCTGTTTTGCAGGTGATATCGTTGAGGCAGTTAGATCAATAAACCTGAGACTAAAAATCAATCCATTTTCCCCACTAATTAGATCAGAAACACTTAACATGGGTTTGACCTTTCATCAGAAAGGTCCTTGTTGCATTTTACTATTCCACCTGATTTTTTTTAAACTCAGTTAAGTAGGACAATCCCTCGCAGAACAAGAATTAAAAATACATAAAAGTGTACTTGTAGATTTGTAGGAAAAGCTCTCCCATCTTTATAAGGAAAACATATTGAAGTGTTTTTTAAAATGCCTTAATAAGCCACACTTGCCGTTGTATAGTACATAATCACATCATTGCTGGTCATGTTGCCATGAAGAATATGTTCCTTCAGATGCTGTATTAGTGTACCCTGAAAAAACATAGTGAAAGAAAAATATAAGTTCACATAAATGAAAAGCAAAACTGACAGCACGTTAAGACTTAGAAAAAACTAACGTTGTCAATCCTTTGCAGGATGCACTCCAGGATTACAGGCAAGTATTTCCTTTAACCACAGCTGAAGTAAATCCCAGGGCCTACCTACAGCAGCAACAATTGCATTCTCCATTTTCTCACGTAACTTTTCAGCCTCTCTCATTAGACCTCAGCAATTCCCACTACACATCACTCATAATCCATGGAATAACTAACTTCCTTCACTTCCAACTCTGCCCAGCCATCAGAGTTGCAGAGTACTCCATGCAGGCTATAATTTTAACAGCATGCTTTTACCAGTCAGATTTTCCAAGATAAGCCCTTTGACAGAGTTTTATTTTCAGTATATCTAGGCACTGGGAGGAATGAAGGACCTAGAGCTGCTATAAACTGCAGAAGCTGTTATACATTAACGCTGTTTATCCAAACTATCTATTAACATCTGGGACACAAAAGACCAAACTATACACATCTCTTGTAAACACTGAAGTGACTACCAATGTGAAAAATCTCACTGCTCAAAGCATCAATATGAACAATAATGTAGTTATATATATTACTTCCTTTTTTCTTTTGTTGGAAATGCCACTAAAGTACCTTTCTGATCATTAAAGCATAACTTGTTAGGATAAATAAATTTACAAACTACTTCACTAAGTCACTTCACTGCAGTGACAAATTAATGTGGTTGATTTTAAAATAAAGATGGTTTTTGCTTTTATGCAAGGAGTTATAGTGGAACTATTGAGAGCCTCATAAGCATGAAACAAGATTTATGCTGAAAGAAAATAGATTACAGATAAACATTTGAAATGAAAAAGGAGAGTCATAAAACTGGCACATGCTTCGGGAGAAAAGGCAGAAAACATTAAATAAAAATAAAGGAGCAAATCTTATTTTCTGCTGGCAACTGGAAGGAACCAGGTCTGAACTCACCTGCTGCTGTTTGAATACACTAAGGTGTCACAATGCTGCCACCTAGCTATAGCTACCACTATCTACATTTAAAAATTAAAAAAGAAATTCGGGATTTAGAAACACTGTCTAACTTAACTGTTAAGGATGCCAAAAAAATTGCAGGTGTTAACATAATTATTCCATTTATAAAAGTAAGCACATTGCCTCTGCAGGAGAATCTGAAAGAGCCACACAATAGTGAAATTAAAAGTCAAATGCAATTAAAATAAATACTGGCTTTCTTTTTCCTCAATTTAGTTGTTGCTATTCCACAGTTTTGGAACCAAAAGGAAAATTTTTTAACAATGACTTCAGGTAGAGGCTATGAACTATTCCCCTGCAAAATCTGGCAACTCTCAGTCTGGAAACAAAGGTATTGTGGTAGAAGGCATAGCTATGATAAAGAGCTAATGGCCCAAGATGCTCTCTCAAGTTTATTTATAGGACTTGTTTATTTATAGGACTTGTATGACCCTCAAAATAAATCCTAAGCATTTAACATTTCATGACACAGATCTGGTAGCTGATAAAAACTTACTGGTCTGCTTGTCTTCATTGGGCATAACATACGGCTGATAAAGTGCTGAGCATCTGGAGTGTCAAAAAAATCACTAGGCACTGCCGCTCCTGAGCCAAACTCTCGGCACATAAGGGACCAGTGCTAAGCGGTTACATAGCTGAGAGAGAGCAGCTATTCATGGCTGCTGGGCCTGGTCTCAAACCAGCAGTGTTCTCTACAGCGTTCAGAGAGAGCCCGAGCATGAAAAACCCTCAGAGAGATTTGCCTACGGTTCACACAAGAAGCCTGTAGCAGCGCAGCTATTTAAGCCCAGGTCTTGCGAGTCCTTACGATGGATAGAAATGAACCAATTAGGATTTTACAAAAAAATTCTCTCCTTAGATCATCAGGAATATGGGATAACTGAGAAGAGGCCTGTATGAACGGGGTAAGAAGCATAACCAACATTTTTAGGACTTCAAAATAACAATTACTGACTAATGTTTTTCAATAACCCTCCAAATGTCTTTCTGTAACACACCCAATTGTTCAAAATAAGATAGCTTTGCTTCTAAGACCAGAAAAATCTTACTCCCTCTGAGGCACTATTTTTTAAATCATCTCCCGTGACCTGGCTTCATTTTCATTATTTACATATGCTGCTTCACTGCATGTAAAGAAAACAGAATATGTGCAGAGAAAACAGACCAGAAACATACTGCAGAATTAGATAAACTGAGTTGTGAATTTAAAGCAAGCTGCCTATTAGCATATATAAGATCAGTACAGTAACAAAACAGCATTGAAGCGCACTGCAAATAGACAATAATTGAATGTCTTTACTGAAATGTCATCTCTTCTTGCATTTTTAACTATCAAAACCAAACTTCGGTTAATCTGAGGCTGGAAAATGAGACAAAGACCATGGGCTAATTCTACTTTTGTTGAAGTCAATGAGAATCCTCCTATTAATTACAGTGGAAACAAGATTAAGCCAAGAACAGAGGAACCCAATCAAGTGCGCAGAAGACATCCAAGAATCTCTTTGCATGGATTTTACTGTAGGCCCTATTCAAACTGACACATACAAAGCATGCAAACCAAGGAAGCAACAATGCAACAATTCGCTTTTAGAGCAGAGGTGTTAGCACCAGAACTTAAGAAAAAAAAAAATCACCCTGCAATAGAGGATCTACAGAGCTGCTCAGTGGGAACACAGAATCCTCATCAATAACATATCCTATTCAATAAACCATCACATTCTCTCCTCCCCAGCAAGGACGAGTAGTCTGTACCTAAACTCTAAGAACTCTATGAAACAGATGATTCAGATGGAGAGCAGAGGCATGATTAAGGGCAAGCTAAGCACCCATGCAGATAACATGGGAAGAGAAAGAACTTTGTAACAGAGAAAAGTCCTGTTGTCCGATCTACATCTGTGTTTTTCATCTCCCTACTGTTTACCATGCAGTGCTGAACAAAACACCTGTCCTGTTTTTGCTAATCCATCTTTGCAAGTACTTAACCAGTCTAAAGCCAGCACAGCTTCAAAACAGCTGTAAGACTTCAAAATATACCTCCTCCTTTCTTCTTCACAAACATAGGATTTGTGTCCCAAAGGGGCCATTTTATATGTCACATGCTGCCTGGTATGATCTCCTATTGATAATATATAAAGCAGAGTGTTTACAGGCAGCACAGGATTTGTCTGGGGGCAAATCTTCCAGTCCTTGCCATCAAAGAGGCAAGAATGTACACACTATGGGTGTAACATCAAAGCGATCCTGCCCTCAGGCTACCTAGACAACTCTATAGCCAGTCTAGCAAGATGCTCATCCTGACTTTCAGAGCAAACAGCAGAAACAATGGACACTGGCTAATAGTTTAATTTATACAAGTTGGTACAAATGTGCTAGACAACACATTCTGCCTGCCTTAAGGGGAAAAAGCCCTGCCTTTTATTAAGAACTATACTACCAGTAGAGTTAAAGTTTCAACACTATGCCTGACTGCTGGAGTCACTTCCTGAATTTTAAGAAGTTGCCTAGAACAACTTTTAGAACATGAAGAGTAAATGGAAAGCATGTGAGCACGGGCGATTTTGGCAGTAACGTCATATATACCTTCAGTCATAACAAGACACTGCCTAAAGCAAAGCTTCCATACAAAGCAAAACCTATATCCAAAGAGAGATAGCTAACCTCCTGGCTTCCTTCCTTAAAATAAGATTGATGAGAATGACATGCTCTGGACTGATAAACGTAGGGAGTAAAGTTTAAGGTCAAAAAAATTCTAGATAATAAAACCTGCAAGCTCCCTATGAGCCTCAACTTGACAGTGTCTAACAATCAGTTCCAAGCACCCAATTCAAGTTCTTTGGTGTTTTTTCTACAAGTATCAGTTGGGCCAGTTCTGCTAGTGCTTTTGTGACAGACACTTGCTGCCAGGAAATAGCTGAAATCTCTGAAAGGTCTCCACACCAATCTCTAAACCAAATTATTTTATGTCCTTGTTAATCCATATTTGCTTTCAAACAGTCACACAATGAAACTTCCCATTGGTACAAGTTATTGAAAAACTGTCAGCAATCAAGTCTTCCTTAAAGTACATTATGATACAATACTGTTAAAGGAAAAATATAACCCAGGTAGTCATATATAGATAGCACAGATCCAGGAGGGAAGACGTACCCCTGCTGAATGAACCATGCATTTTGGTGCCCCTGTCGTGCCTGATGAATACATGATAAAGAGAGGATGACTGAAAGGCAGCTGTTCAAACTCCAGCTGGGGGGGCTGGTCCCCTTTCCCAGTAGCAAGGAAGTCTTCTAAAAAGACACTGCAGAAGAGGAGAATAAAGGAACATTTCAATTTTTTTTTTTTAAAGCATTACCCCAGTCCATATACAAGATTACCTCTGTATCTAACTTCTTTTACGATAAACTATCTACTCACACTATATATATTATTTTTATTCCTAGTCTTTCTACTCTGTTTGAATTGCTAATTGTTTTGTTTCCTTTTTGTTTTAAAATAAAAAACATTAATATAATATTGAGATGTAACACAACAAAATCAAGCCAATAAATCTGCACCTATGATCAGCTGCCAGCCTTAACAGCTCAAAGCAGGCTGGAACAATCTGACCCTCAAAGTCTGGAACTCAACCATTTCCAAAATGTATCCAACGTACATAAACCAGACTAGGAAATAAGCAAACAAATTATCTCTAAAAATGTCATTTAAGTTATTAATTGTTCATTTCTGGAAGCCACTTTCTTCTCCCTGCTATACGCTATTGAATTTTGCCTTCATTTGAGAATCATTAATACCAACAGTGGTTTTGTAGAAGCAAAACATCGCCAGCAACATATTACTTCTGTTTTCAGTATGCAGCTGGACCCACATTAAGAAATTTGGCTAAATCCTAGCTTTTGCAAGTTCAAGAGGTCAGGCAGTTTCAATAGCTGTCAGCATCCATCTCATTCCTAGTTAGGACAGTCACAGCTCAAAAGCTCCCATTACCTGTTTGGAATCTTAGAAATATCTATGACTTCTCTTGAGAAGACATAGGGAATCACCACCACTTTTTTTGTATCTGGAAGCCCTGGAAGAAAGAAGAAAAAAAAGTTTCCCACATTCAGTTACATAAATCAAAGGTCTTTTCTGTCTGATTGTATCATACAGTGCAATGCACTAAGTAACAGAAGTAATTCTGATGCACTGAGTATTGGATATTGTTTTAAATGTTAAGACACCCCAAAAGACTGAATTGTTACCCAAGACACAATTTCCTCAATATTGCCAGCCTTTTAAAAATACATGTGTAAGTCTGCAAGCTTTAACACTGCAATACTACTTCATTTGTCTTCAGCAGCACTTCACTTGAGCTTAAAAAAAAACACAGTATCATCAGTCCCTGTTCCCCCCTTATATTGCTGACTAATTTACGATGATATATTTAAGCTAAGCTGGCAAAAGGCTCAGTTATACAAGAGACTGGTTAGTTTTTACTCAAATCAGTTCTGAAACTCTAAGTGGCCACAGAGATACTGTAGAAGAGGAAGGACAGCAACAAGCAGTCAAAAGCGTCACTCTTAGTGGCAGTACAGGCTTCGAGCGCTCACAGAACTGCAGCATAACTAAGACTGATGGTATGCACTGAAATACCTTTTACCACACTAAGCAGCTTTTCCAAGTGGTTATGTTCTTTGCCATTGTATATAACAGCTTCAACAGAGAAGATGAGCTTAGGCTGAATTTGGGAAAATCTGTCCAGTACACCCTAGGGACAAAGAGGAAAAACAAGTTAAAACAATGAAATTAATTGCTACAGTAGGAAAACCCACTGGATGCTAAATGCAAATCTCAATTCAAGCAAGGAATAAGGACAGGAATTAGCAGGAGAACTGTTAAAAGACTGCCTGCCTGTCTTTCACTCACCCAAGATCTTCAAAGTGCAACAGGTTTGTAACAATCTAGTTCATGACCCCCAAATATATCAACCAATAACAAAGATAAAATCACCACAGATCATAGAACACCATTCACTGAAGGATCAAGTTCACAAAGCTATCTAAGCAGTTAAAAATTAACCTTGAGAATCAGACTTACAAACTCATCTAAAGAGGGTAAGCAACTAACTGATGTGAGCTGGAGTTCGGCACTTCACTTACTTGAAGGCCCACAAGACTGCTGTCCGCGTCTGCAGGCAGGTGCTCTATATGCCCTTCTAAACTGCCCCAGATGCTGCTTTGACAGTGTAGTTTGGCCGTCCGCACAGGGGGAAAACTGAGAAACACCGCTCTTCTGGAAGATGCATTTAGCATACAGCAAGGTGGCACTTCACCTGAACTGACAGCTTTGTTCTGCTAGGATTAACAAAGGAAACTGTACCACTGATTTTTACCAGAACAACTAGATATTGAAAACACACATACATACATACTACCAACAAAAAACTACCACAGCTCCCTTAGAACCTCTGGGGCACGACACATTCAAATGCTAAATTTTCAGGTGTCTCCTCCAGCTTACACTGTTTCCAGGAATTTACCATAGCCATTATCACATTTGAGAGAAAAACCCTTCTAGCCTTTATTCTTTTCTCAGGTACACTGCATGCAGCAGCCTGCCAGAAATGGATTTTTTGTATTCAACAGCAAGAAGCAAATCCTTTCAGTAACAGCTCTCAGCACAGAGTAATGTTCATCCCTCTCTAGCTACATTACCCGAGACATTAAGAACTACGAGATCACTCAATACTGTAAAATTGTCAGCTAACTGTTCAAGAACAATCTCCTAAATCATGTTGCAAAAAATCAGACTTCAGTCATGTGCTTATTCTTCCCAGCATTCTTTATTCATCTCTGTCCCCTGCTCTGTCCTCTACTTTGCAGCCAAAATGAGAGACAAATTATTACCAAATCAAAAGACCAATGCAAAAACACCACAACCAACTAATCTCTATTAAACTCCTCCTTTCCAAGCTGGGCTGGTCAGGGTTGCAAGAAAGCCTACTGCAAAAGTACAGAGGTCCTGTCCCGACAACCTCTCCAGATTGTCTTTTTAGGAAAGCTCACTGACCACCACAGGTAAGGTACAAGGATATGACTAAACATAAATACGCAGCTGTCTCTGCTGAATATGTCACTTAACAGCTTTCTCTCCAATCACCCAAAGATGTATTTCCTTCTCCTTGTTCACATTGTAAGAAAACACAGTGACAATGCATTGATGCCTAACTTTATCAATTAGTTTAAAACAAAAATCCCCAGAATGTTTTGGTGGCAGAAGAGGTTTTCAAGTAGCCCCTAATGCATTAGCTAACAAACTCAGAAATGTAGATTAAATTAATACATTAAAGTAACTCTCTAAGGGAGTATGAAATCAAATACCCTGCGTTCTTAGGTATGTTATCATACCTACTTCTTTGTAGCATTTTCAAAGAATGGACCGAGCAGCCAAATTACACACAGCGTGGGTGTGTGCGCATATACACATTCATGCTGAGCACAGAGCATACGTACCCCATATCCATGCTGCCTGGTGTTTAAAAATGAAGACCAATGAGAGGACTAAGGGAACGCTAACGAAGAATCAATCTGGAGAGAAGTGTGAATCAGAAACAGAGATGACTGCAATTCTCAGGGTCTTACTAATCCTGCTAACACACCCAGTTGGATTCATTAGCACTGGCAGGATCAAATCCCACAGGGCAGCCTGGGATGATACAAAGGCAATACAAACAGATGGGACATGTAATTGCTACACTGGAACTTTAATCCAACCAGATGGCTCAGCAAGGAACTGCCTTCATGAGAAGCTCAGGTATACCAGACATGGCTCATCCTATTCTATGAGCCTCAAATCCAGTACGAAAAATTGTGCAGGGCCCCACGAATGGAGCTGCACTGAGTTTGCTAGGGCTCACCAAAGGCTTCTCACATAGTTCTAAGAGCAAAGCCTCTTTTTAAACTTATATATCCAACAATTTCTTATGCACAGGCCACAAAGAACCACTTTCCTATTAATATATGTAAATGGATAACAACGACTAGAGAAATGAAGCAAAAGCTGCCAACAGTGGCATGATGCGTGGGAGGGAGCTCACTGGTTCTCTGACAGCAGACTTCTGAACGCTCGAAGTCTTGGGATATATGGCATTCAGAGCCTGCAATGTGTAGGCAGTTTCTGAAAAGTGACATTAAGCTTCACAAAACATATACACAGAATTGGATTTGAAATGTTGAAAACGCTACACTATTTCCCAAAACACAGACAAAAATCTTCATTTACATTAACAGGACTAATGCAACTGCACAGAAGGAGGAATATCTTTTCCTTAAGGTGGAAGCCAATATCCCTGAGGACCTCTGCTGATCTCTCTCAAGATTTTAGGGCTTGAATTCATGCCAACACATGCTGCCAAGCCAAAGGGGAATAAATGATATCGATGGCACTGCTGCTCCAAGGCTAAGCTTCATTAAAAAAAACTATACAAAAACTAAATAAAGCTGGGCACTGAAAATAACAGCACATCAACATGGACAGAAAATACACCAGTACTCTGTAATGAAAGCAAAATGAACAATCTTCCCCCAGATGAGAGATCAAATCACATTGCAAAGAAAATACTCCATACTGTCATTTTCTGAGCAAGCAGAAATATTTGTAGAACAGATTGATCATTACATGCTGTAATGATTTTTTTAATCATTTTTTTCCCCAATGAGACACCCTCAAGTGTAAGAAAGTGGGATGCTGCTGCCCTCTAGCGCTAATCCAGAGATGACAGTTCCACGCATTTAACCAGCTACTGGGGTTAAACACTTGAGATTAAGGGTATGTATTACCTAAAAACTTTGGTATTTTCTGTGTTTTGCAATGCACACCAGTACATTCTCCAAATGCGTTCATGCGAGCTTTTAGATAGAAGAAAGGTTCAACAATCCATTTTAGAAGTGACTGGTATCTGTTGCTGCTTATGATGTGTGCTAAAGACTTTCCAAAGAAAGCAGAATATATTCCCAAAGCTTCCAGGGCATACTGTAACATCCGTTTGGATATCATGATAATTTTTACCATATTTTACACACAGCATTTATTCCTACACTGAAAAGAGTTAAACAGGTTAGTGATATTAGCCTGAAATTCCCCACCTTGTTGGCAAAGTCTTCTGGAAAGGACCAACTGGAGTGTCGGTCAGTTTACCCATGCAGGAGGCAGGAGAAGGGACTACTTAGGCAAAGAAAATGGAGTGTGGCTAAGCAGCCTGGGGAAAGATCTGGGGAGGAAGGGCCAAGGCCCAGACAACTCTGTTGCATTACTGCTCATTTGCACATTTAATATAGCAAAAGCTCATCAAGACTACGGATTCCGCCTGAAAATATCCCAGCAGTGAGTTAACTTAAGATACTCAAATTACTATGCTGAAAGTCATTATTCACAACTGAAAGCATGGGTTTTCGTTCAGTTCGTGGTAGCTAGAAAAAAATCTGGTGTACTTGGCTGTGCCAGGAGGTGGCAGTAAGACCAAAGTGAACAGAACCTATCTGCTACTTCATCACCTTCACATTTGACTGAAACACAACGATAGCTTTTCTGCAACAGGCAATAAGGCTACTCACGTTAACGCCAAAGTCTGGTGATGTTGAACTCCAGATGGCACCAATACTTGCAGCAGCCAGCATTGCTTCCACCGCATGAATGCTGTTTGGTAAGTAACCTATGGCAGAATTTGAATCGTTAGAGATGGAAGAAAACTAAAAAAATATCAAATCTTACAAAAACTATAAATAGCCAGTTTAAACAGATTAAAAAAAATGAAAAATCCTAGACTGAAGCATCCTTTTAAGTTTTCCACACAATCGGAATGTCCTCCTTCAAAGTCAAATCAGTTACACAAGGATAGAAATAATTCCATGTATAAAAATAGTTCTATCAGTTTTTATATCTACAAGGTTACTCCCAATTTATAAATGTTTCTGCTTAATTAATGAGACTTTAAGGATAAGGGAGCAGCATGCTGAAAAGAAGAACTGGGAGAGAGAGAGTAAGTTTGTGGATTGAATAGAGTACATAGAGACTAAGAATACAGCACCACACAGGGGAATAGAACAGGTCTTCAAAAACAGCCATTGGAGAAGGAACAAGTATCTGGAAGGAGAGATTATAAACACTCAGTTCAAAAGCAGAGATTCAGCTTCACAAAGCTAAACATTGTCTGTTAGACACTGCCAGAATCTTAAACACAAACAAGCAAAACCAGCATCTCAGCTGAGAGGGGAATAATACAGTGGGACAAGCCCTGGAACATGCCCACACAAATGTAGCTCTTCAAGTTTATCTCATTAGCTTGCAGCAAGATTTCAAGATTTAAATTCAATTTATCAAGTCATACAGAAGAAATTAATGTCAAGAAAGTTAGATTTTCAGTGGGCTCAATTTGAGCAGTTCTCCAGAAGGGGCCAGGTGGCTGAGATTGACTCTCAACTGATCAGAATCCAACCCACAAATGAAAACATGCAACTGAAATTCACAAACGACACTAAAGTAGATCAAAGACCTGGAGTTTCAGATCACCTTTCTTAAGCAACCAAAAAGATGTTCAAGTACTTAAAAAAAGGCACATAACAAGCCTAATTGCAGTACTTGGACATCTAATTAGAATTCAGTTTTGAAAGCAAACTTAAATGGCAATAAAAATGCTTTCCAACCCATTTAACAGAAGTGGTGAGCACTGACAGATCTTGGACTGCAGTGCAAGTTGCAGGTGCTCCACAAGTATCTACCGGACAGCAACAGCTCACTACTGCTAGGCACTTTTCAAAGAAAGATATTTATGGATGTACTTTTCAGGACAGGAACTAAGATCACAGATCTTAGTAGCAATTTGTGTTACATAAACTTTATCAAGTAGGAGGGTGTTGAGCTTGATTTTTGCCAATTTATCTACATAGCTTGAAAAATTCTATCCGTTTTCAACTTTATAAAAAGTAGACTTCAAAAGTCAGTCTTAATTTAAACTGAGATTTTTCTTCACAATTCAAAAATCAGTGAAATCAGTTTCTTATACCAGCTTGACCACTTCAGTTAACCTGTAAACTGCTGTGCTTTTGGGACTAGCAAGTTTGAAAACAGCATTATGACTTAGACCTCAACAATTTCTGGAAAAAACCCACGACTGTGAATAAAAACCTCATACAATGTTAAGATATAAATTACTCCCTAGGACTACCTACAGTTTGTGGTGTTTTGTTCAGTGAAGTTCTTAGGTACATAAAGTGCAGCAAAACCTCAAGCCCATGAAGGCAGTATTTATTTTGCTATTTTTCCCTTAGGGTCAAGGTTTGTGATAAAAGGTACAGTATCCCAAAATGTTAGTGATTTCTTTTAAGAGAAATCTTTCTCCCTGAACAATAATTTGAAATATATGAACCAGAACAGACTAAAATGTCATTTTGTGTGATGGAAGCAGTTCTTTTTTAATTATGCCAAATTTTTTTTGAGCATTTCTTGGGTGGGACTATCGGGGGCCAGAGTGCAATGAGAGCCAAAAGATGTCTCCATGCTCTGGAGCAGTTATTACCTTGCCATAGCTTACAAGCATCAGTTCTATTAAAAGCAAGTTCTCCTTTTCACCCCTCCTACAAAACCCCTCAAGGCAAGAACACAAGTCTCTGCTTGTTGTTCCGAGCCAGACAATTAAATCATAACTTTCATTTGTTAGTTGGCCTTGAGGTGGCAATTGAGTCTTCGAGGACACCAGCCAAAACTGCCAAAAGGTACGAAACATGCAAGGCAACTTACTCTGCATTTCTGTATCTTTACCTGATCATTGCAGGCAGGCAGCCTGCTGGCTCACTGGGATTTTCACGTAGTTGTCCTAAGCCCCAACACCAGGTATTATGAATAAAAATGTGGTTTTATTCTGGAAAGAGATCCTCCAAACATAGCAATATAAGAACTCATGTTGCTTTTCTCTTGACAGCTCCCAACTCTAAATGACACAAACTACTCCTCCTGTCAGTCTTTCAGATTAAAACTGGATTTTCAGAAATAAAAATGATTTCTCCCTTTCTCACATCAGAGATTCTGCAAACCAATTACAGCAACTGTCATGTATGTAAAACTCCCTGCATTTGACTGTGCCCCTTGAGGTATCAACTGACTCTTCAAAGCATCCAGTAGGCTGACACAGGTCATAAGCATCCCAAACTTGGTAGACAGGAATGTTGCTGACAGAGAGGACACCAAAAAAATCCAACTTTTAGCTGGATTCACATCAGGGGTCACAGAACAGTGACCTATGTACAGAAGCTCTGTACTACAGAAGAATAACGGTACAGCTAATTTAAATATTAATCATACGTTTGTTCATATATTTAACTAGAGCCTCCATGTTCCTTGATACAATATTTCAGCTAAGGATCAAAACTAGCATTTGTCAACATGGGTACAGTCTACAGAAGGTACTTCTCTATCTCTGTGTCTTAACTTAGCCCTTTCTTGAAGCTGGTAAGAAAGGTGGAAACCGCTCCCTGTTACTAGAAAGAGGAGGATCTTCATACCCTCTTCGGGTGAACTAGAAAGCAATTGAATAGAGGCCTCCAAACACAGGAGATGGGAACATAGCAACTAGGAACCCAGAGCATGTCATACCAAGGGTCCTAGCAGCGCTCCTCCTGACTCACAAGTATGTGTAAAATCTCCATAAGGACAAAGAAATAAAAGCTTTACTTTGACATAAAACCTGTGACAAACCTCTAAGCAGGACAAGCGGTATCTTAAAAAACACCGAATGGATTTTTTTAAGAGGTACTCACAGCCTGATCTGCTCAGGACAGCATTTTCTGCCAGTTGCTATTTACTTCAGCTACCACACACTGAGATTAAACTTAGATTTGTTCATTTACACTACAGTACTTTACCAACAGACTAGGTGAAAACTGTAGTCCAAAAGTTTCTGGTATAATCATGCTGGAAACTATGTCAAAATTCTCATTTCTCAGAGTGCTGAGAACACATTCCCTGCAAGCATTTAATGCCTTCATAAAGTAGAATAAATGTGTACTCAGAAACAGAGGCATCCAAACATTTAGTCATCTGAATAAAAAAAAAACAAACAAAAAACAAACTTGTACCCTGCATCAGTTTTAGTTCGAGCCTTGAAAAAATGCATCAGGCGGAAAGAAAGCAGGGAGCTGCAACTGAAATATCCTCTCAATGGCTTATACTATCGATCTGCACCAGCTCTCAAACAGAAGAGACAGTTCAAAGACCAGACTTCCAGTTTCTCTTTTTGATGTTAGTATAGCATTTCATACTCCTGTAGGACTTTACGGTGGTCATCCTACCTAACATTACTGTGGCCTGAGACTATTAGTAACATGCTAATCTTCTTACAAAGCTAGCTTTAAAACCCACGTAAGCAACTAGGGCTAATACAGTTACTATAGATAAAATACCAGCTTTAAACAATGTAATTCATTGATGTTTTGTTAAGGATTTTTTGTGTGAACACATGGGGAAGATTAGTTTGTTTTTAACTGCTGACTTGTAATAGAACAATGCTGGCTACAGGGATATAATAGAAGCAACCTATCCGGAGATGAAAAACACAGACACTCCCCGTTTTATTTTATTCCTGCTGCAGTCATTGTTATTTGCCAAACAGATGGCCAGTGGGAGACCAGGAGTACTTCACATATGGATTCGTGTAGCTTGCATTAGGTATTCTATCTGTTTCTTCCAACTGTTCAAGCATCATTGATTGACAGTATTGCAAGACATCTTTAGAAGAGAGATGTTTCACCACACATCTGCTTCAACTATGTTTACTATTAAGCGCTATCTCCTTAGTGGTGGAAAGGGAAGACTAGGATGAAATCAAGCTGAAAAAGTGCTGACATCACTGCTTGTCCACCCACATTCACCCACCTCCAACTTTAGCATACTATTACTGTCATGATGCAACCATAAATTGTATTGAACAAACTAGGGGATATGTTAAGTAAAATGGAAAGTTAAAGTAGTCTTGTCTTAGAGGCAGTAAAGCACGGAGATGAAACTCACAAGAAGAAAACAATGTCAATGGTCTTGTGTATAATTCTAACAGCTCAAGATTTTAAGTGATTTTAAGAGAAAGTGGCAACAAAGGGGATCAGAACCTGGCAGGCTGACTAGGTGTTGGGCAGCTATAATAAAACTGATAAAAATATCTCCCTTCTATTTAAAAGCTGATTTTTCAGAAGCAGTAAGAGCATGCCCTGTATTACTGCTATAAACCACATGAAGAATCACCCTTCCTTCTGCCATCTGCTATAAATTTTGGAACAAATTAGGTCCCAGTAGATTTTGGCAAGCTTTGGAGAGCCTGATCTTCAATACCACAAGTGGGTGTATGACTCAAACTCTCCCACCCAACACTTAACATCTCTCCCCCATTTCAATTTGGGATTTGGAGAAAAGCCCTCAGCCTCTGACTGTGATGTTACAGCTTAGCTCTTCCAAGGACTGCCAATATTCTCTGGCATCGGAAAGAAACACATGAAAGAAGTTGAGACTCGATTTAAAAAAAAAAAAATAAAAATAGCTGGATTGCTGCTAAAAATCCCATTGGATTTCTTACACAGGGAAGCTCTCCCTAGATATGGGCTGCTGCCCAAGGCAAAGCAATCTGTCAGAGTCAGGAGTGTAGGACTGGGGGCACCAGGGGAAGGGAAGGAGGGGGAACTGCGCAAAAGCTCCACTGACGGGAGCTGATACGGGCTCATCTGACTGAAGATTACAAGAAACAGAGTCTCTCACCAGCCAGGGTAAGAGGGCAGAGTGGAAAAAAGCAGAATGTGAGAAATTGCCCAGAAGAAAAAAAAGCATGTGAAGACTCTGTATAATTTAAAAAGCTCTACCTGAGCCTAAAACCATACCATGATTTTAAGGAAGCAAAGAGGTTGCCTAGATCCATTAATCTTTTTCTGTTATCAGAAGTAAAGGGTTTTGCAAGGACTCCAGCACAATGCAAGCCTGCTTCCACAAATAAGCTATAACAGCTCATAAAGACGTGCTTAAGCTGTTGAAATGCTCAAGAGGCCCAGCACGGATACCTGGTACCTCCAGCAGCTGGGCAGAAAGGGCTCTGCTGTGGAAGTGCCAGACAGGAAACTTTTGCTCAGGAAATGCACAAAAGGCCAAGGGAAAAAACAGAGCTGCAGCTTACTCAAATGATGGGAGCTGAACTCCAGAGATCTAGAGAGCTGGGATCCAAATAGTGTTTTCCATTGTATTTTCCATGTATTTGTTGCCTTTTTAATTTGTTTTTGTTTTGCAGTTTTGTTTGGGTTTGGTTTTGGCTTTGTTTGTTTGTTTTTTTAAACAACAGTAACACCACCAGATAGCCAGAGACTGCAACTTGTACCTCCTCTTGAAATCACTAAAAATCCTTCCAGGCTTTCCATTGGAGTCACACACATTTTCTCTCCCAAGAACAGAACAAAGTGCACAGTTAAAATCCTACCCTTTCTGTGGAAGGAGGCCCTGACATTAAGGATGACTTTTCAACAGAAACTTGGAATTGCTACCTTCTGCAAAAATGTAAAAAACCTGTATAAATAAAAATAAGCAGTATGTAAAGCATATTATTTATTCATACAATCTTATTTTTTTGAAGTATGAACTATGCTTTTTAATTTGAAAAAGTAGAGAGGTGAGTCAGCTGCCAAAACAACAAACAGGATCCAAGAATCAGCCAGCCTCCAGTTGTGCTAAGCAGAATACAGTCATTAACGAAAAAGAACTATTATTAAAATCATAATAATAGCATTATTAGCTTAATTATTATCACCACTGACTACAGCTATATTTCAAGAGCACGTTTTCTCCAGCTACAGAGCACATTTCCCCTGCATGGTATACCTTACCAAGAACTGCCCACAGGATGAGCACAAAATGACAGCATCATACGTTGCCTTTTCCCAAACACAGTATTTCTAACTGGTTTTGATGAGAAGAGTTCTAGCAGTGATACCCAGGTTGCAAACAGGACTTTAATTCACACCTTAGGACACAAAACAATCTCATGTAGATAAAATTCTTTAATCTTAATTCAGAATGAATGTTCCCATTAAATGTGACTGCACCTGGTCATACTTAAACATCAGTATTACACCTGTTACCCTAGTGAGCAGTATTTTCTTCCCGGAGATTAAAAACCTCATTTAGCATCAGACACCAATATGTAAAGTCTAAGAAATGGACTTTAACCTGAGAATTAGGACAGCAGCAAAGAACAGCAGGTTTCTACTTGCAGGAACAGACCAAAGCTACAGCTGTTGCTATTCACAAGCTATAGCTACTGTCCTCCCCCATCGTACTGTGTTCACACACACAGTTTTCATTCACTCAAAATATGAAAACATATCCAGTAATTACTCTTCTGCGCTGTCCATCACTTTCCCACAACACACTTCATACTGTGGGATCTCAAACTGGTACAGAGCGCCCTTTTTGCCACTTATGCATGAGATTTAATCCTTCACTTTAGCATAACCAGCAATACATATGGAAGAACTGTTTTGAGCCCTGTTACGACTTTTTTTTACT
This sequence comes from Platalea leucorodia, assembly GCF_965183815.1. Lineage (NCBI taxonomy): Eukaryota > Metazoa > Chordata > Aves > Pelecaniformes > Threskiornithidae > Platalea > Platalea leucorodia. The sequence continues at coordinate 5,862,362 of NC_138834.1, forward strand.
TATAAAAAAATAAGGAATAGTGTATTAAATCTCCACAAGCAGTCTACAAAACAGAGCATTTGAATTTGTTTTGTACACATCAGGAGAAATTTCATTGCAAAAGTCAAAGAGTGCATTCCATGTGCTTCACAATGACAAACCACATTTACAGAAAGCATTAAAAGGGGTCAATAAAAACCTGACTAGGACTTCATTGGTTTCATGATGTCACGAGTTTCCAGTTATATGCATAATTACATATTGTTTTGCCAATATCTTTGGGGCAACTTTTTAAAATACACACAACCCACTGTTACCACTTGATGTACACCGAGGACAGGCAGTAAGAAACACTACACTTAAGTTCTAAGTACTCAAACTTTGTAGTGTAAGTATTCCTATTCATTAGTTTGGTTTCAGACAGAGGCTGTTGCTCCTCAGTAAGTCGTCAGATAGAAATGTGACAGTGTTAAGATGGAAGATGGAGACAAAATTAAAGCATCTTAACTTAGTCTTCATTCAGACAAACCTTCCCGACTTCGCTGGATGGTTCTTACCCAATTACGGATTTAGCTCTAATTCTGTGTAAAAAAAGCAAGCCACCAGCTGTGATAATTAAATGTTCAGTTACCACTTCCATAGCATACTCATACCATATGCATGAAGTATGAGCTCTCGAGTATATTTCACATTTGCAGGTCGTATTTGTAGGTTTAATAAACACAATAATGCATACCCTTCTGTTTTTGAAGACACAGGTTGGAGTTCTGGTTTGTAACATGCAGAAAACAAACATGCAGAAAACAAACCAAATAGTTTCATCACTTTGGGTTTGCATCATATAAGGATTTACACATACTTAGGATAATGGCCAAATATTGCTCAAAGAACATGTGATTCCAGTAGTAAGATGGATATGCACATCAGCAGAACTACCAGGTAGGAGTGAAGGAGCTGCAAGGACATTACAGTTTTGTCTTGCGCCACACTGACAGAACTAAAGAGCATATGTTACAGAGCACATGAAGTACAGAGATGAAGCAGCTCAGCTGGAAAATCAAAGCCAGAAGTTCAGAAATAAATAGAGTGAGGCCAGCAACTCCTTTCTATGCCTGGACTGTATACTGTACAAGCTGTTCACAAGACAAAAAACTGTTTATATAGAAAAATCTGCACAACAGTCTTATGACAGGAAATATTACTCTAGAAAATTTTGTGAGAAAGGATCATAGGGTTCTATCTACTAAGCTCTGCATTGGTATGACTTGAAAAGTTACTGCTCACCAGCTGTTCACCACCACCATTCTGGAAGTCACTACTCCCAAAAGCACTGGTGACAGAAGACAGCACAAGCCCACTCCTCAAGAACTACAATTCACAGTGCGCCGTATTACCTGGGTCAGTAAGGGTCAGTAACTGCCAGCTGGCACCAGAACAGCCAACCTGGGACCATAATTTCCAAGCTTGCCCTGTGTGAATCTGCCAGACCTTGTGAGTCACAGCTCAGCTAGATGCAAAGTCTCCATCACTTCTGCTTCCACATAGTGCTTATGAAGCAGACCTTAGTGAAGCTATGAATGAGGTATTTTCCTTCCCGCTCCAGTGCTAGAGAACTTGCAGGCTAATCCAGGTTCCTTTCCTCTAGAAGTGTATTTCATACAAATGTAAATATAGCAGCATAAGAGCCTTTTCTTTAAAATGTTTCTGTGAAATAGTATTTTATATTCATGTTCCCATGACCTTGACTACTCATTTGCATGTTTCAAGAAAATTTCACCTCTTGTCCTTTAAAAAAAAGTTACTCACCCACAACTCTGTCTCCTACTTTTACTCCCATCTTCCTCATGGCTGCAGCATACAAAGCCACAGCTTGTCTCAGTTCTTCAAAAGTAACTTTCAAGATTTCTTCTTTGCCTTCCTCTGAGGAAAGAAGATTAAAACAGCCAGTCAAAAATTATGCATTGCAACATAAGTAGAGTCTAGTACAAACAACTCATTCTGAAACAAAAAGAATATGAAGGAATTTTAGGAGAAGGGCTTCCACTAATAACTATACTTTCTGCTTTTCAAGTTCCTCCTATGCTGTAGCAAGCTTTTCTTTTTAATGGGAATCAAGTATTAATCAGTAGTATTCATTCAGCATGCACCAGCACATTTTTAAAGACAGGAACACACATTCTGTGAAAATGCAAACTATTCACTGGAGAGAGGTACGTTCTCAAAGAGCATTCATGATAAACAGATTGCACTCCTCAAGGCTACTTTCTAACATGGAAAGAACGACCTCATTTTCCCTTTTTGCTCAGTTTTCTCATTAGGTCTAGGAAGCAGCAGCAAGGTACCAACTTTAGGTTTTATTACAGCAAGTCACCATTGACTAGAAAATCATGCACATATAGTTACTAAGCTCTGACTTTCAATATGCTTTTTAAACATCCGCATTTGCCGACATACCACAAGGCAAACAAATTAAACTGGACTCCATTCATCTCTGAAAAGATCTGCAGGGTGTTCTCATTCCTGAATGTCAGATGTTACATAAGCTGTTAATAAATCACTTGTGAAACAAAATTTAAAAAATCTAAATGTTATGAAAGGCAAAGTTTGTCACCCTAAAGGTCCCATCCTGTACTTCTTACATGTGACTCCTACAAACTATTTGGCCTGTCCAGTATCCAGCACTTCTTATGAAAACACATATGCCAAGGAACAAACGAAACCAAACGAAACGCAAACGAAACCAAACACAACAAAAATGTACTGCATGCTCTGGTACAGCAGGTCCTTGCAGAATAGCTACCATCAGTCTGATTTCCTTAAGCAGGGAACAGTACTTTTACTCTTTTGCTTTTAGACTTCTAGGACAGTAAATTTAGACCTACATGGAACAAAAGAGCAGGTTGTGATGGGAAACAAGACAGAAGTCAATGTAACATGTAGTTCATAAGCTGAGCAGGGACTGCTGACAGATTCTGTGTTCCCAGAGACAACAGAAAATGGGACTCTGATCTTGCTCCGTGATGAAGCCCCCAGGAGAAGGGAGTCACAAATAAGAGATTCACAGTGGGAGCCAGTGACAAGTGAAATTGTTTAGGAAAGTTACATTTACATTCCTGTGCTCTATTACACCCACATTGCTCCCACAGAATCCTCCCTAGTGAACACACATATCTGACAGGTTCCCTAAACACTACTCTGACCTAGCAGTGAGGGGTTAACAAAAAATACTCTGACTTAAGAGATCTTAAGAAGATTAAATACAGCAGAAGGTCATGAAAAGAAACACAGGTGGAAGTCTGTTCACCACAGAGAAGTGTGCTCACTCCAGGACTGATATAGTATTCAACTGGAAGACAATTTTGCTCCTGTTGGTACCACCACCTGTGATTATGCGACACAAAGCAGCGAGTCTCCAGTACAGCCCATGACTTCCTAACAAGAAACAAGATCTGCGCGGACAATGTAATCACATATCAAACCAAATAATTCACTAAGTTGATAAGAATTCCTTCAGTAATTTGAACTGAATCTATTTAACTCCACTTTCTCTCAAGTTGCATGTTTAGCTTTTAGCATTAACAAATCACATCAATTCTACATACATTTAGAGTTGACTTACTAATCAGTGCTTGGCTTTCAGCTGTTGGACCAGATGTACTTAACTACACTGACTTTTTTCCCCATTAAATAATACATAAGAAGTTTTTCTAATGATCTCAAAATTTGGAAGTGATGAGTTCATCACTTTGAAGCCACCTTTCTGTTACAAGCCCCATTTCTATCAGATTTCACCAGATCAATTCTTATTACATCCAAAGTGGGTCACAGATTTTCCCATTCTCTCTGAACTGGTAGTTGATTTTAATTTTTATATTATCATAGATATTTTATATATGATCATAGATATTTATTTCAATACCTCTGAGCAGTAAAATGCAGTAAAATGCAACTGATAAGTATTTCTCCTTCAGCATTAAGCTTACAAAAGATGATTCTGTTGTTTCACATTGTTTTTAAACAGCTATCAGAACAACAGTAATACATATGTAGTTCAAAAACTGATCTCCATGTGTCAGAAATCAGAAACTAAGACTTTTAACACCTACACAATCAATCCATAGTTTTGCACAGTTTTCTCTGCTAATGAGCTGTAAGACTGCATTGTTTATCGTTAAGCTATTAAGAAGCATCACCGCTTGGTCAGTCTTACGATAAGGATTAGGTTCAGCAAAAGGGAAGCTCGTGATACAGCTCCCTAAGGAAGCACTCACACCTGCACAGAAGCTAATCCCATCTAACAGAGATGAGAATCATTTTTTAAAGTTACCAAAGTCAGCAGATAGAGGCAAGGGACTTTATTGTCTTAACATGACCATCCTCATTATGAGTATACCTGGATTTTACCAGACTTATATCTTCTCCAGTATAACAAAAAATTAAGACTGAGCTTTAGTGTTCCAGAAAAGTGAAATTCCAAGTCTTCCATGCATGTAACTGTCCTTCCTTTCTGTATTGTGAAAAGCAGAGTTAATCCCTATCTATGCCCCATGTAGTCCTTAGTATTCCTAAGATAAAGGGCATACGAAGAGGGTGGGAAGGACAATATCAAGCAACAGTGCCAAAATACCTCCTGAAGGCAAGTGTTCATGACAAACATGAATTAACAGCTCAAATATTGACTGATACTAAACACAGCGTGATCTTCACTACCTTAATGCAGTTAAGCACATTCTAAGAAAACTTCATTTAGTTTGCCAAGGACTTTTCAGAACGACCTATATTCCCAGAGCATGTTTTCCTGGTTTTTGCAGAGCTGTGTCATAGATTCTGCAGTGTCACCGACTTTATTTTCCTCTTTTCCACTCATCCAAGCCAGTTTATTTCAAGGTTTCATAAAAAGCAGAGCTGTTTTATAAGGCCTAGTCCTGTGAACTATAAATAACCATTAATTCTTTCTTACTTGCTGCATACAGTGCAATCTTGTCATTGTCCTTGTGCTTCAGAAGATTTTCTGCATAGTTCAGACGGCTACCTTTAAACCATTCTGGGACATCTGCAATACTTTTGGATGTATCAATCACCTGGAAAAAAATATAATACATTCTTGGAAACCTGTAATATGATTTCTTTTTCAGAGCATTGTACAGAAGTCAGGTAATTAATTACAAGCTCTTTATACACTCTATCAGGCAAGAATCATTTCTCCCAGCTTACAGATGGCAAACAGACACTAGATGCTGTAATTACAGGCCTGGAAAGATTAGTTATTTGTCAACTGTCACAAGCAAAGACACCATTACAACAAAACTAGAAAAAAATTTCCCTGATGACAGTTCTACCTTCAGACCAGCCTTAAACACACCAGTGAAGCAAACCACCATGCCTACATCCAGACCACACGATACAGGCAAACCACAGCACACTCCGGGGTTTTGCCTCCGGGAACATCCCGAACAGGGGCTGAGCTACAGCACATTGTAGCTCTAACGCTCCAGCCTCCCTCTTAGAAACATCAAAGCACAGGAAAGTGTGAGCAGCCAGTCTTCCCCAGCGTGAGTCACAAGGTACGGAGACCAACATCAGGAACTGAGACAATGGTAATTCAAATTAACCCGAGGCTAAATACATGACCTGTATAGCCAAACAAAACGAAAAAGTTCAAGCTTTTTATTCCGATTCTCCATTTTCTAAGAATTAAGTTGCAGTAAACATTTAAGTACCCTACAGCTTCATCCAGAGTGCAGAAATACTGCTGCTAACCTCTACAGCTAACAAACATTGTATTACAAACTGTCAGAGCGCACATTTCTACCATGCTTGATTTGCTGTTTTCTAGAAAGAGGGTCCAACAACCTAATAAGCCCATATTAAATAATTCCCCATTTAGGACTAAGACATGCAAAGAACTGAAAAATGTGATGAAAAGAAGTCACAAAAATATGTTCAGCTGAAACAACTTCCCCCATCTTTAACCAATTAAGCCTCAAAATATTAAATTATCCCTCAATAAGTCACAGTTAAGACTATACCTTTAATAACAGTGATAGGTAAAGAACCCCTTAGCAATAACCACAAAGGTCTGTGCCCAGCAGCACATGTATTTTGTAATCTTCAAATTGAAACCTTATTTTCTAGTTGTGTTTCTGAAAGCTTCAGTTTATACCCTCAGGTTCTCTCTCATGGACTGCACACGCATTACAGAAGCAGCATTCTTTTGGACCAAGTAAAATGCTCTTCTGAAAGCCAGATAGAACTCAAAATACCTCCCATTCCAGAAAACCCAGTATTCTTGTGCTTTGAGATATGCAGTGTATGTATTACTGGAGGCAATCCTAAAATTAATTTTTAGGCAAGAAGTTAAAGCTCATGTGGAAATGCACTACCGTATTACTTTATTTCAAATGAATCTTCTAAAAATGGGAACTCAAGAAGATTTCTTTGTTTGTAATTAGCTAGAACTGAATTACAGTATTTACAATTTATCAACCCAGGCTGCAGAAATTTTTTTTTTTAATACCAACATATATTACTGCAGTAATTAGAAGCCACTCTTAAAACTGACTCATTACTGACTTCCTTAGCTTGAAGAACAGTGAGCAGAATGTTTCCAGCATTTTCCAGGACAAGATCTAATAATTCTATTTTTTTCTAATAATTCTATTTTTTCCTGAAGTGGAACACCCCTTTGAAGAGCCCCACTAGCGTAAGGTGCTGGACTCACATACTTGATGCTCCATTATTTTCTACTCAGGTAACACCTGCAACTCCCAGTTAAGCAAAAACTCTTTGGAAGAGGTACTTCCTTATATGAACAACCTGATCTCTCCCTTAGAGGAAAGTTCTCAGCAAGCAATAGAAACTCAAGGTCTGCTAATTTAGTGAAAGATCCCAGCTAGATCCCAGGTCTAGCAAGTCTATAAAAATGCAGAGAGCGCTTTGCCACAAGCCTTTCTCTTCACACAGTCCCAACAAATGCTCAGCAAGTCTACAGGAAAGGGAAAGAAGTGCAGTCTACAGCACTGCTGACTGCAGTCCTCATTAAATGAGTAAGGCTTCCCTCCTACTCACAGCAGCACTGAGGCAGACAAGGCCAATTTGTGTGGTTAAGTGAACATGCCAACTATCAGCTCTACTCCCAAGCCACCAGCTCCTGGTCTACAATTGCCCTTCACAGCAGCTAATCAGCAACCACTTCCCAAGCCTCAGTGGCTATGAATAAGCATCACATTAGCAAAATCCTCCGTCCACACCTCTACTGCATTTCTCCTCCTTGAAGTGGTTTGCTAGTTGTGCTATAACTATGCATTATCATGCCCCAGAGATTCTGCTTACCCTAAGCAGGGATATACCCTTGCAAATGAATCTCACCATTACCATGAGACAGACAATCCTCGGCTCACTGTGGCACAGGTGATGTTCTGTATGACCTAAAGAGCAAAACAGCATGCCTCATGAAAAGCTAGAGAGCAGATACTACCAGAATGCTCAAAGCAGCCTCCCCACAGGAACAGCTGTCAGGTGCTTCTTGTAGCAAAAAGAAATAAGTATAGGCTACATTTCTCATTTAAAATCAACAGCTACTTGTAACTTGACATAACAATGCCAGTGCTGCCATGCCAGGGTTGCTTTGTACACTGCAAGTACCTTCGTTCTTTTCAGAAGTGACATGGATATCAATTGCTAGAGTGACATGAGCATGTCTACATTGACTATTTAAAACCTTTACTAAGTTTAAATAAAACACTGGCTGCCTGTATTATATATACACAAAACTGTTTTTCTTAGAATGACCTGTGAAAGTAGAAACTGTTTCACTGGCTAGGAACAAAGGAGTCAAGTCTGGTTCATGAGAAATTTTATTTTCCTCAAAGTATAACGCTTACTTCCAACAAGCAGCAGGGATCAAGTTAAGACACATCACATCAAATTTTTCAGCTCTTTAGCTACCACAGAACATCTCAGGTGCTGTGACCAGCCTTTCCTCCTGACATGTAGCAGAAATGGAGCAACGGTAAGGACTAACAGCAAGTCAGCTTCGAGGCCCAACAGAGCTGGAATCAAGCCTTGAAGCTGACACTATGCTGGCACTGAGGGAAAGTTAGAGGCAAACACCAAGGTCCATAAAGAGGGAGTCAAGCATCTTCTGCAGTACTTATCTATCGGCTGACTCTGCCTCTCCTGTTTTAAGATCTGACATCAGAGCAAGACCCCTGTAGAACAGGCATGCAGGGACCTAGAAGCTCACAAGCAGTCTAGTTAAAGCCTTTCTAGACATCCCCATCTTCTTGCTTCGCATCCTCAGGAAACATCCATTTCTACGCCACTATTGCCTGCTTCAGCCTCCCTTCCAGTTCACCAGCCATTGGTGATATCTGCAGAGACAGACTTCCAGGAGTGCCAGTCCTGTAAGGCAAGAGAACAAGAAGTATTACTGTCCGGCCTGCTCAGTACAGATACAAGGGTGCAAAATAGCTCCTCTGAACTACTTACTCAGGACAATTTACATTCATGTGGAAATTTAGAAAAATATTCTGTGCTGTTAGCAAGGCTATGTAGAAAAAATGACAGTATCCAAACACAACCTAGCCAGATTTTGAACTACTATCTATAGAAAAAAATAAAAGATCAAGCGTTTAAAGTCTTTAGACTACATACTTCAAAAAGCAGGCTAGTTCTTACATTCTTGCTGAATTCACTCTTCTAAAGGGTGGGTCACATTAAGAGACCTGAGCATGCAGTTTCATGGCAGGAGGAACCACTTGATCTATCATAGCATGCAGTACAGAAATTTGGAAGACAGGAAAAGGCAAAAGAAACTTACCAGTTCCCTCCGCAGAACTGCCAGTACTCAGAGTGTTCTTGGAACAGATGGCCTCCAGGGATTAAGATACAAGTCCAGTCTTCTCTCTACTAAGTCCCAGAAAGGTTCTTCTGCATCAAGCTTTTGAAGTAATTAGTCTGTCTTCCTCTGATGGGAAACTGCAGGGTGATGCTGATATCCTACACCAGGGCTGTACAAGGGCTCCAGCTTTGCCCTCCATTTGCAAGAGCTTCAAAGTCACCTTTATCTCAAAGCAACACTGTGGCACAGTCTGGTATTCCACCTGTGATTGTGTTCAATCACCACCATCCCCTCAGAGGTATTTCAAGCCTACAACTAATTGCAGAGGCTTCCCACACCAGTTTTGTAGAACTGGTTATGAACAGGTGTGCTTATCAGGTATGCTGACTCAGGGAACATAAACATGAACTTGACTGCATGCCAGCATTTACAAAATCAGGATGATATTCTACCCGCACAACCCTAAAGCAGAAGGCAGTATATTGGTAGACTCTTCACAAGCAGCCAGGACTGCCAAGGTATGTGAGAGCACACAACCACAAGGACACTACAGCAGAATTGTTTAGGATAATAGAACCTGAGGATTTCACTGTGCTAAAGTGTATCAGCGACAGAACACCACCATCTACCACACAAGGAAATTCAGGACTATACACTTGACAGATTCTTCTTATCACTTGCAAAGGCTCCAGGAACAGGTCAAAAGATTGATTGTAAAACTGGTTTATCTCCCCTTTGTATTGCACTTGACTGTTTAAGATAAATACTGACTTACCTCATCATATAGGCGAGAATATACAATGTTGCTGTACTTCCAGAATTCTGCCCAGAAGTCTGAGTAGGATTCCACTGACCACTGGTATAAGTCATCGTAGTTGGCTAGAAGCAATAGATATCTGTTAGCATTATGCAGAGAATTACAGGAGTTTAGACAAACTACAATTAGGATATCCCGGATAAAGAAAATTTGTGGCTAAAACCACCAGTAAGATAAAACTGATCAGAGCAGATCACTTCCCTGTTCCAGGCAAGTGACTATGGCATCAACAGAAATAGCCTACTTGAGCACCTGAACAGACAGCGTTATTCCACCTGACTGTGTTACAAGCCATTTGCCACCCCAGAGATAGGGACCTTCTCTAATAACTCCGTGCAACATCTACCCCCCCATCAGTGCAACTGAAGATCAGACAGCCAGACAGAGTCCCGCTTGCTGACACTCACACTCCCTATCGTATCATCAATATGATGCAAAAATAAGTCTTCATGATAACAGACATATGGTTCTAGTCTGGGACCAAAGACCCCGATAGCATGGTAACATGGAGATCAGATGCACTCACTATCTAACTGTAGCATCAACAGCGCTGTTAGAAAACAAGCATCCATTATTCCTCAATAAATAAGGGGTCTGACAGATTGCAGATTACCTTCTCATGCTAAAACAGCATGAATGAAGTGAAACAAGATGTTTACTAGCTAGATATTAAAACCATGACCTGGCATTAAAAACATGGAAGTGAGCAGTTTAAGTCTTACATGACTGAGACATACAAAGTAACATGAGGAACACATACCAAAACCCACAATTCAAACTAAATACTGAAATTCAGTGTGTAAAACAGTTTTAGGTATGAATAACTAAAGCTGATTTCTTATCACCGGCTTAAAAGTGACATTCCCAAGTCATGTCCATGCTGTCTGAAGCTGTGCCAACACCGAAATTAAACATGAATATCTGCCATCAGTGATAGCAGTAACAGTTTCCTGCTCTGCCAACTGTGTTTCCTATTTGATGCTTTCAGTTAAACACTTGGAAGTCATTTTCTCCAATTATCTTTGGTTTGTCATCCTGTTATCCAGCTGATCGCTTCAGAAGTCATCTTTGCATCCTCTTCCTACAAGGAGGACATCTTCCAGCTTTACAAGAGAAAAAACATTCAAAACCATCTCTACACTGTTACTCACACTTGATCACACAGCTGTTTTCCCCACCCAGTCTGTCCCTTCCACATCTTATTCCCCTCAATCTTTCCATCAATGCGAGATTACTCTCTAGGTATTACTGACATAGTAGAAGCAAAGGCAAAGACTCTTCTCCATAACTCGGCTTTTGACTACACATTGCCTCAATCTCAGCCTCCTATGTGCCTTTTTTTTTTTTTTTTACACTCCACCCCAATTATTCTTCACTATTCTGTACACCACACATCTGCTGGTGTGGGGATAAGACTTTACCACAGGAAAGTTCAAGCTTCCATCTTCTCTGTCAAAAAACAATTGTAGCACATGCTCCGAATCATATGATAAACGCAAAAAGCTACAAGTCACCACTAATTTGATTTCTTACGATATGAAGAGTTTGTTCTGTCTTGTCTATACAGTGTGTCCCCAAGGGAGCTTTAGCATGCAAGCCCTTCGGGGCACAGACCTCTAATTCAGCAATTAAACACTGCATTTCATTACTATCTCTTCAGGGTTGGACAGAGCCATCCTGTTTAAAGGGTTATATTGCCCTTAGCTCTCCTCAGTCAGTCCACATCTTGATGTTACATAAAGAATCCATTCTTGGTTGTTGAATAGCACACAGACCAATGAACATCAGTCCGAGTCTAATGGAAGTTGACAAAGGTTTCTATATATGCACAGGAATCCACTTTTAACTAGAGATAGCCACTTCAAAATGGGGTGAAAAAAGGTCCCATTGTTACAGCCATAAACATGGGCAGCCCATCTGAAACTGCATTTAATCTTGATCATATGAGTACCAGTTACATGACATTTCTCAGGAGTTCGCTAAAATCCTGTAGTAACTTGCTTCCTATGTAGCAGGAGAGCTAGACACTACACATCTGTGTTCAAATGGGAAACCCCCCAGCAGCCAAACTAATGACCTGGCTTGCCCACGTATTAAGCTCCCAATCAAGATGCATAATTGTTTTCCAGACATGAACTGCTAAAAGCACCAGATACATTGCTACTACTCCAGAGTGACTCTGCTTATATCACAGACACACTTATGCTGGACTGACAAACTTGTCAGGCCGCTTGCCAAAACTACTCCCTCCATCCCCCATGAGACAAGTGATGACAGGATAGCTACACAAGCAACCTGATCCCCAAATACTTAGGGAGAACAGACGGCATAAAGCAAGCTAGTCAGAACACGAGGGTTTGACCCCCACATGCACTGAAGTCCAGCTGGTTCATGATATGAATGAGCCCACACAACCAGCACCACAGACTCCCAGTACCCTGGAGACACCACCTACAGTCAGCAGTCATTGAAAAACCAGAAGCATCCAGGTTAAAAGACACATCTGGTGGTCCCACTCCCTATTCAAAGCAGGGGTAAATTCAAAGTTGACAGGCTGTTTCTAAGTCAAAGGACTGCACACCTATTCACAGCCATAGAGGTATTTCTGAATGAAGCAGGGCTTGAAGTTCAAGAGCTTGGGCAGATGCATAGCAAAAAACCTTGGTTTCCACCGCTGAACCGACTTATACATCACCTTTCACTTCCCAGCATACTTAGAAGTTACAGAGACATACTCTTCACAAACAAAGATGAACTTGTGATCGCGGCCTTAACTCAAATCTCACACGCATATGTTGTTAAAGCACCGCATTAGGGCTTGCATTAAGCTGACAGCCACGACGGCAGCGATCCCTCCTCCCTCCCACACCCCCTTAAGGCACTAAGTCACCCCCGTACCGCCGCTCTCCCCAGGAGACCCCCGCAGGCAGGGCCCGGGCCGCGCTCAGGCGCGGCCAGGAGCACACGGCAGGTACCAAGCCGCCTGGGCTGGCGTCCAGCAGCAGCACCAGCAGCAGATAAGGCTGTTTGCGTTTCCCAGCAGCGTGTGCCTTCACGCCAAGCGAGATGCTGCACCGCGGGCCGCTGCATCAGGCACAAGCCGAGCATCCCACTCGCAGCCTGGACCGCTTCGCCCCCTCCTGCCCCAGGGGGGTACCCGGGCCCCCCGGCCCCTCTCTAGGGTAAGGGCAGAGGGGCGGCCCGCAGCAAGGCCCCCCGCAGCCAGAGCGCAGCCCCGAGCAGAGGGCCTCCCCGCCTGGGCGCCGCCTGCCCGGCCGCCCCCGCCCGCCGCTCACCCAAGCGGAGCCCGCAGCTGCTGGCCACGGCGGCGCGGAACCGGTCCATGTGGGTGTTGCGCTTCGTGTCAGGCTCCCACATCACCTGCGACTCCACGATCTCGGGTTCCCGGGACATGGCGGCGGCGAACGAGCGAAGCGAGCGACCGCCTACCCGTCCTTCTCTCCCGCGGGGCGCTCGCACCGCTCCCGCCGCCGCGGCCCCTCAGCCCCGACTGCCAGGCCCCTCCTCCGGGCGCAGCCCTTTAAGCGCCGCCGAGCCCTGCGTGGCCCCATCACTCCGTAACCTTCCGCCGGCGAGAAAAGAGTGCGGGGCGTTGCGCCCCGCCCGCGAAGGGGCGGCGGGCACGGCGGGGCGCCGAGGCAGGGGAGGGGAGGGCGGGGGGGGTCGGCCCCGCCGCCGCCCCGGCGGCCTGGAGAGCGGGGGGTCACCCCCCCTCCGGCTCCCTCAGGGTTGCGGGAGGGAAGCGGGGGCCGGCGGGGGTCCCAGGCGCCGCTCCCCTCAGGCTCCTCCCGCCAAGTGACCGCGTCCCCCGGGGCAGCCCCGACCCCGCCGCCTCCACCCTGACAGGAGCCCCGCGGCCGGGTGTTTCTTAACCACCGGCTCGTGAGAGGATTTGAGGGCCGATCCCGCCCGGGCCCCCGCGGCGGCAGGCGTCGTCCCCACAGCCCGGCCCCGCCGCTGGGGCCGCTGCCACCGCCAAAGGTCACCGGCCGCCCCGGCCACGCCGCGTCGCTTTTCACCGGATCCCCGCAAAACTGCCGCCGCTTTATTTTCTTTTTCCCCAGAGAGGTCTGCAGAAGTCCTCCCCGGCAAACGTCTTGGACCCAGTAACGCGGCGAGAAACGCGTTTCCCCACAGCCCGGCTCTCCCCGCTAGGCTTTCGCAACGCGCTCTGCCTGCGTATCTCACACCTGGCGTGGAGATCCATCGCTCCTCGTCTTCCGAAGGCGACGGCCGACAACCGCCGTGCCGCAACAGCCAGTTTTGGCCAAGAAGCGGTGGCAACGAAGCAGTTAAAAACAGCGCGCTGTCTACGCGTGCCGCTTATGTAACTTATTTTCAAGGTCATAATTTCCCTTCTAGTTCATAGAATCCTCGGAAAATATGGATTTGATGGTAAATTGTACAGGCATACAGCGTAAATATGGAAGTAAAATATATGTAATAGATACAAGTATACTTGCTATAAATTTAATTTAGATTTTTGTGCTACTGTAATACAACCACGTTATTAACTTTGCAGGCCACGGCGACGTGATTTGAACAATCCTGCCATTTTTACTGGCCTCCAGGAAGACCTTACCTACAGCGTATTTTCAAATAACTCCCTCCAGAGGCCTTGTGGAGGCTGGGGTTGGAACCGGGACGCGTTATCTGCGTCCCCGCGCCACCCGTGCCTCGGCGGTGGGCAGGGGCGGCAGGGACACCCTGCCCGAGCCCCGGGACGCCCAAGCCCCGGGATGCCCGCTCCAGCACCTGGGCTCCCGGGCTTTCACCATTTCAGCCGGGCTCGGGAAGCCACAGCCTGCGGCAGACGAGACAAATTACCTAGAAACTCCATCTCTTTGCATGCCCATGGAAAAAATAACTTTTCTATTTTGCCCTTCAGGTTGTGAAGTTTATGATAACAAAGCGTTCACCAACATAGATACTGGTACGGGACCCAGAGTATTGCGGTGTAGCTCTGGGCGTCAGGTTTTACAAGGGCGTTGGTAGGGATCTCCAGGGCCCGCAGCCCTGTTGCTCAGCCGCCCTAGCCCTCCGCAATTATTTACCCCCTGTTGATACATAGTCTGTCCCGCTCTGGGGTATAAAGTTGAGCTTTTGGTCAGGTTTTCTTCAGTTCTCTGAGAATTTCACCTGAGGCAAACACGTGGTGAGCCTGTCACGGCCGGTGCTGATGCGCTCCCAGCAAGCACAAGCAGCAAACCTGTAACTTTCCATTTTTACCTCAGTTTCGTTTCACCCGGCCCCACTCTTGAGGCCGCCCCCCCATCCGTGCCCCGAGGGAATCACAGCTCCGGCGCCTCCCGCCGTCCCCTCGCTCCGGAGGGCAGCGGCCAGGCCCCGACCGCCGCCGCCCCTCAGGCGGCCTGGGAGCGGGCGGCGGCCCCGCGCTGCGGACGGATCCCGCGCGGCGCACGGCGGCGGCGACGCCGGCGCGCCTGATTGGCTGCCGGGCGCCTGGCCCCACATCAGCCCAGAGCCCGCTCTCCTCATGGCTGGGCTGACGGGGGAAGCGCTGACATCAGGAAGAACCAATTGGACCAGACGTTTCTCAAGCCCTCTTCTCTGTCGACCAATGAGCGGCCGGATCAGGAGGAGGTGTGCCCAATCAGGGGGGAGCTCTCACCCGGCTCGGCCGGAGGGGGTGGGGTCCCTCCGTGATTCCCCTCAGCGTTGAGGCGAGCCCAGCGCGGCACCTCGGTAGCGCCGATATTGCGCTTTTTAAGGTGAAAAATCAGCAGCAAACCAGCAGCTTTCCTCCACCCAAAGCAACCTGTGCATCTAAAAAGAAAATGCGCGGGCAAATCACCTGAGACGGGACCCAAAAATCCCCTCACTGAGCTGAAAAAGGTGTAGTTTAAAATGGATTGACCCATTTACTGTTCAAGGAGGAAGGGGCACACTGGGAATTCGGTGATAAAAGCTGGGCTTTTAGGAAAGCCTGACAGCCCTGCTCATTTATTAACAGCAGTTTTACGATTGCATCCTTATTTAGAATCGGTCATGCCTCCATGTTCCTCGCTCTCATTCCAAGTTTTCCTTATGCAAACCGTTTTTTTCTTCTTCCAAAAATGACTTTGGAAAAATGGGAAGAAGGAAAATGAAACAAGCCTTTAACGAGGAAACGGGCATTCAGAGGACTGCAGTGACTACTAAAAATAGTTTGGAGACTAGATTAGGATAGCTGGAGGAAAATAGCCTGAATAAGATCAACTGGAATTGGCTATTTTAAAATATTTTTAAGCCTTGCTTTATACCTACTAGTAGTAATAATAAGGTAAAAATTAAGTCATGTTTTCTGCTTCAGATTAGATTAGGGGCCCTTCGAAAGATGCTTCAGAACCGATTTAACAGTAACGATGATGATGATGGCACTACCTCGTTTGTGGTCTATGAGGTAACTCATCTGCAGTCGGTCTGTGAAATTAAAACGAGTGATGAAATCACGTACCTGGGAGAGAAAAGTTTCGTAATAACACCTCATGGCAATCCGTGCAGTATGCTGAGGCCTGACCATGATCCATTGATCCAACACCTGGATTAGGAAATCTAAAGATTTTGGAAAGTTTTAAAAAAAATCCTGTATTCAGAGTGACCACCAGCTTGTTAATGCGTCTGTATAAGAATAAGAAACTTCTGGCTCATTTGACATCCGTGATCTCTGCAAATCATGGCGTCGGGGTACAAGTAACCAGAATCAAAATCAAAACCATTTGCAGAAAGGGAAGAAGAGAGAAAAGAGAAAGGGAAAGGGAAAGGGGAAAGGAAAGGGAAAGGGAAAAAGAAGAAGAAAAGCAGCAGTGACACATTGCAAGACAAGCCTCACAGAGCTAGCAGCAAAACATGAAGAGAAAAGGTCTAAAATGACAGAGGTCATAAAGCGATCAGCTACGACAAGTTGAGGCTGTGAGATGAAGTAAAGACAGAAAAATAAGGGTCAGTGAGGTTAAGGACTGGTCCACAGTAATACCAGTTGGCTTTCTTTAAGGCTATGCCATTTTTTTCAGCATAAAGATGATTTTAAAAGAGAGAACCCTATGACCTGCTAAAACTTTGACATCTAGAAGACCCCAGTTTATTCTAAATTCAGATTGTTGTTAAACCCCTATAGCCAAATAAGACATCTTAGGCAGTTTCTAGTTCAGATCAGGAAACAAAGAACTACACTCATGCTGCTTCTTTACAGTAAGACCTTCATCAGAGGATCTTTCTGGAAACCTCACAGTTATCCTAATTAAAAAGTTCAGTGTGGTTGAGATCAATATTTCATGCCATGATGCAATGTATTCTTTGAGCAGATGCGATTTCATTTATTTAAATGAGAGGGGTGAAATACCGTGTAATTTCATAAGACCTGTGGATCTGGAGAGATGAATGTACCTGAAATAGGCTCATTGAGACAGGTCAGGAAATCAATTAAATTCCAGGGAAGATTCCCAGATTATCCTGACCTCAGATGAAGGACAACCCTGAGCTCAGGCTTCCAAAGGCAGCCACTGAAACAGGCCTCTCAGCCTCTGTAAAGAACGGATGGAAAGAAACAACAAGCACTTTGCAGAAGTGATTTTGAGGGGGATCCCACGATGGAATCTCACGTAGGGAACCAGGAACGTCCCCAAACGCGCAGAAACAAGACCCATTGGACCAGGAGCAGCACAAGGGGACCCAGAGAAGGCCACGCCAACTGGAAGCACATCGAAGAACCGTAACTGGCACAGGAAACAACGCTCGTGACAGTTAATTACATGACAGTCGTGGGTTTGTACCGCGAGGTTCTTTACGTGCAAGAAGTGCCCCAGGAGCGGCCGCTTTGCCGTGTGCTGGGAGCCTGGGCACGGCATCACGCTGGGGCAGGCAACCAGAAGCCTCAGAAATACCCGTCCTCAGTTACCAACTGTTCTGGAAGAGTACGAGAGGCTTCAGAATGTACACGGGTACTAACAGCAGCAGTTTCGGGGCCGCCTTAAAAGAGAACAAAAGCCCCATTTATAAATCTATAAAGAAGCTACATCCTACTGAAATCGAGTAAGATGCTAAGTACCTTCCTGGATCTGGGCCCAGCCCTCTCAGGGCCAAACATAAATAAATGCTAAAAGGTCTAGGCCGGTCTGCTAAATGTGAAAATAAGTGGTTTGGGCAGGCTAAAACCGTGAAAAAGGCCGTAGCATGGATGTCTATATTCTGGATGTCTACTCGACTACTCAGCAACCAGGCTTAGGCCCAGGCAGGAGGTTTAAACACCAAGGACACAGGGCACATCATCGGAAAGAGATCCTTCAAGTTATTCCAGTGGCTGGAGGAGCTACCGGCGGCGCCCCGACTCTGCGGGAGCTCCCCAGGAAGGGGCAGGAAAAACAGAGCTCTGCCCTGTAATTTTCAGCCCGGAGATCCCAAACTGTGAGCAGATGTGGGAATCTATGGATCTGTTTTTCTGTTGCCATCGTTGTGCTCCTGTCCTATTAACGATGAATCCGAATGTGCTCTGAAGGCAATAAAGCGCTTTCTGATCTCCTGGGGATTCTTACCGCACTCTGCCAACATCCCGGCTGGGTTTCCCGACCCCGAAGAGGCTGGTAACATTGGCTAATTTATACTTCCCAACCGGTCTTTTGTTGGCCTGGTTCCTCAGGAAAGATCAACAGAAAACCAGTCAGAAGAGGGAGTCGCGCCACGGAGCGCGCTGAATTCCAGCACGCGTGGCTGGGTCAGGGTTCCTCGAGGGTAAAGGACGCGAGAGTCCTTCAGATTCCCTCGATCTGAAGTTGATAGCGTACTGAAAAGATGCCCGTTTTTGACATTAGATTTCTATATTCCCTTTGTGGTTTGGGGATCGCGCCTGGGAATCTCCTCAGAGAGGGATACCAAGGCGGGAAAGGCAGCTCGTGCTCTCCGTAAAGATCGTGGCGAGTCTTGGGAGCGCGGACAGAGAGCTGAATAATTTAAACGCTCCTCAGGAGAGGATCTGGGGGCCAAGAGAATGGATCGCGACTCGGCAAAGAAGCCCAACAGCATCCCGGGCTGCGTTAGCAAGAGCAGGTCGAGGGACGCGATCCGTCCTTTCCGCTTGGCGCTTCCGAGATCGCGTCTGGCGTAGCGTGCCCAGGGTCGGGGCTGCAAGAGGGACGTTGGTGTAAGATATTATATTGACATAAGAACTTTTTTTTTGGCTCGGGTGGGCTGCGCAGGGAAACCTTCGGCTGCCTCATTGCAACCTAAATTATTATTTTGTGATTTTAATGAAGTTGGGGGCGGGGGTGGGGGGCGCGGGGGGGGGGCGGGGCACTCTGCGAGTGCCCCGCCCCCCCCCGCGCCCCCCACCCCCCCCGGCCGGCGGCGGCGTTCTCGGCGCGGCCTCTAGGGGGCGCTACAATCGCGGCGCTGCCTGGCGCGGGCGGCCATGGCGGCGGGGCGGCTGCCGGCGCTGCTGCTGCTCCTCGCCCTGCTGCTGGGCGGCACGGCGGGACCCGGGGCTTGGGCAGCCCGGAGCCGCGGAGCCGAGAAGCAAAACAGCCTCCGCCGCGCCGCCAGCGGTCTCTACCAGGGGATCAGCGGCCTGTTCGGCGAGGACAACGTGCGGGCCCTGCAGAAGGTGAGGCGCCGGCCGCTTCCTCCCCACGAACCCTCCGCTTCCTTTCCCTTCGCGCCCTTTGCCCGCGCCCTTGCTCCCGGGGGTGACCGGGCGGTTCTGTGAGGCAGGGCCCCCCGGGAGGCCGCTCCCCTCACCCCCGGGCCGCTGCTCGGCACCGGACCCGCGGCGGCCTGTGCGAGCCCGGCTGCGGGCGAGGCGGCGGAACGGCTGGAGCGTCGCTTTGGGAAGGAAAAACGGGAGGCGAGGCTTGACGTGGAGCAAACTGCAAAAAATATTAATAAAAGACATCTCTAAATAAGAATTTTTGTAGGTGGGGGAGGCGGCCAGGGCAGAGCGCTGTCCGTGAGGACGCTCCAACTGAAATACGGTCTGTCTGCATCAGCAGAGCATCCTGTGCTTGCGGGGCCGCATAGGAACTTGCAGGAAATAAGGCATGCAGGCAGACGGACCCATACATTCCCCTGTTCCTTCTCTCCTCAGCCAGCAGGAAGAAATAATACTGTTAAATTGACCTGTAAATGCATTTGAGACATTCGGGGGTGATGCTGGGGACATCTTTCAGTTGCTCGATAAAACTAATTCTCTGGTTTGCTTTACCAACGTCCATTGCTAGTAACAGTGTTTTCTTTAAACTTCAGAACAATGGTAAAGCTAATAAAGTGCATTTTAAAATCCTGTCAACATAGACATTTACATGCCAAAAAAAACCCAGAATGAGGGCAATTGCAATAAGTAGTTAAAAAACATTTACAGAATTAATTTTTTTTTTCCTTGGGGACTTAAAAATAGCCTGCAATTCTTGGTTAATGAATTTCGAATTCTGCTCATGACTGCTAAGTCTCAAAGTGTGTTTATGGAATTGAGGATTTTTTTTTTTTTAATTTTCAATTTCATGTCTCAGTTTTTCTCAAGGTTGACAGAGAGGTTTGTGAATGGGGTGGACATATTAATGGACACATTCTGGAGAATATGGACTGATTTGTTAGATGTTCTTGGAATTGATGGTAAGTGTGATGCCTGTTAACTCTTGAACTATATCAGCCTGTATCAATGTTTACAAACATAGGCCGAGTGGGAAAATAATTACATTTTATCACGCTGCATTAAACATCCATCAGTGGTATCTCCAGCCGCCTCACATGGCTTTGATTTTGCTGTTAGTACCTTCAAACAAGAGGACTAAAACCAGCCATTCCGTTTCTGGATATGCATCTACAGGAGGTCTGTAAAACGCTTTACAAGTCACGGTTGGTTTCTTGGTGTCATCATTAAATGGATGCACATGGCCAGGAACGGGGAGATAAAGGAGGACTAGCAGAAGGAAAGGTGCAATTGAGAGCCTTTAGAATATAACTTTTACAAAGCAGAGTCTTTAGCCTCAGTATGAACTTCGACCTTAGGCCTTACAGTAGTTTGTCTTTAAAGAACCTTTAGCACTTCTGCTTTAAAGAGATTAATTCAATTGCATGATTGGAGCTGAGCCAGTGATTTGAAAAAGGTCAATCCAGAAATGGATGAACTAGCTTTACCCCTTACGTTAGAAAACACAGCCCTGACCCCGCTGCCTGGCCCTTTGAAGCTGGGCTTGCATTTTTACCCTTATCACTTTGGCATGCACTCGTTAACGCTCTGTAAATTCTCCTTTGTTTTTCAGCCTCCAACTTGACTCATTATTTCAGCCCAGCGGCAATTGCCAACAACCCGACCCGTGCTCTTCTGCTGATTGGTGCCATTTTACTTGCCTATTGGTTTTTATCTCTCTTCCTTGGATTCTTCTTCTATCTCCTGCACATGCTGTTCGGTCGCTTTTTCTGGATTGCGAGGGTTGCCCTTTTCACTCTCTCGTGCGTCTACATCCTCCAGAAGTATGAAGGTGACCCGGAGCACGCAGTCCTGCCTCTCTGCTTTGTTGTAGCAGTCTACTTCATGACAGGGCCGGTTGGATTTTACTGGAGAAGAAACAGCAACAGCAGCCTCGAGGAGAAGATGGACCACCTCGACAGTCAGATCAGACTCCTGAACATACGTCTTTCGAGGGTGATTGAGAACCTGGACAGAGGCAGTGACCAATGAACCAACCCCTATAGACCACTGTACACCAGCTCTAGAAAATTCCTAAGCACTGTCTCGTTCGAAGTTACAAAGCAACAAAACATCACATGGTAAAAAGTGTGCAAAGTTATAACTTTTCATCATGTGTAAGACTAATTTATCTAGATTATACACTCAGCCATTATACTTGTAGGGGAAAAAAAACCCACATTTAAAAAATTCAGCTGTATATTCAGAGAGTTTTATCCAGTACTAGAATTTTCTCAGTAGATAAACGCTTACTTTTACAAGCATTTAAAAACATCTTTTGTAAAGTTTTTATAAAAGCAAATTGAGTAGTCTTTCAAATATTGAAATTGAGCTAAACATATGCAAATTTGACACTTAAAAAGCTAAAAAGAAAAAAAAAAAAATCTCAAGCTACCAAACACTTCCATTGAGAAGTAACTGCTGTGGGTCCGCATTTTTTTTTTTCAAAGTTGCAAATGTTTTTGTTTCATTGTTGGCTTATTTCATTGCCTTGAAGTTGCCTTTCATAGAATATCAGATGAGGAATTTTCTGGTATCCAGGCCAAAAAATTCACACCATAGCTTTTAGTAGGAGGTGGGTCATGAGAGAGAAGGAAGATTCCATAAATTTGAAGTCCTTAAATGCCGGTCCGATATGAGGAATTGAGAAGTGCACGTGTGGCATTCCTTCATTGCATTTCATCTCCAGAACTTTAATTTGGTGTTTGAAAGGAAATCTGTTTTAATTAATTGACACAAAGGGAGGAGATGTAGCGTGGCAAATTGTAATTCATATTTGATCTTCACAGTGAAGCATTTTCCAAGCGTAAGTGCGTAGAATAAAACATGACTTTTAATCTCAGGACCCACGTACTTTCTCAAAAAAGGCAGCAGTTAAACCACTTGCAAATGTATTGTTGCTTAAAGCTTTCTCAGGACCAATAAGCGGCAATAAATTATCTTCAGGAAGATCTGGATTTTTTTCTAAAATTGTAATAGTTTTATAGGAGCTTTTTGCTTGGAGTCTGTGTCCTCACTCTACTGGGTTTTGGGGAAAGCAAGTCACCTTATGAGAAGGGTGTATTAAACAGCCGTGTTTCAAAGTGATGTAGGAGCTTTGAAGCAATTTTATTTTGAAGGAGTCTATGTATTTGTAACCTTAGGATTAAGTAGCTTGGTAGACTACCACTGGCTTTGTAAGGTTTGCTGAAATGCATTGAAACAAAGGTAACCTCAGGGAAGAAAGTCGGGTAGGTGGTTTAACTTGGTAGCCTATAGCATTCGAGGACAGAAATGGGGGATGGAGGGGAAGCATCTAAACCGTAGTCATGAGCACAGGATCACTACCACGAGAGGTAAAATGGACCGCAGCTGAAGAACTACATATTCCATAATAATACCTAACAGAACAAGGAAAGAAAAAAAACGGAACAAAAATTGGTCTGCGATAGGGACCGGCTGAAAAGGGAGGGGAGCCAATGCGCGTAGATGATCCGCGTGCCGGTGCTTCGCCTGCGAGCGCCGGCTCCGGCGCGACTGGCCAGGGGCAGCTGAGCGCAGCCCCGCACTTGGTCTGCGGCTGCTTCTTTCGTTGGGCAGAGCTTTGGTCGGGTGTGACGCTTCACTGAATGTAACTGTGGGGTGAATTGATTTTTTCTCTTTATGCTGAAGTTTAATACTCTTCTTAAAGTGTGCGTTACTTGCCTAACCTCTTTGGGCCTGTATGTGACATTTACACGAGGGATTATTTTAAAATCCATGTTAATGGCCTTTGCTCCAAACTGTGATCACTTAAGTTCAACACGGTTGAAGTTCATATGCAGTTGGCACTGTTGTAATCCGTTTTAATTTTTTATGTCACCTGTATATCCCCCTGCACCCCATTTTTCAAGAAATACGCGTTTAGAGTTGCGAAGTAACTGCTTTTCATAACTTAAAATCTTCCCCGTGAACAGATGAGTACTATGGCAACAAATAGGCCGCTTTGTCAAGCTGAAAATGTAAGTTGCCGTATATTCCCTCTTACAGCTCATTTTCCACAGTATTACAGAGTCTTCCCTGTAAACTCACTTTTCCCTACTGTTGCGCACAGAGGACCGGGCTGAGACACCAAGCTGGAGCTTAGCAGTTGATGAGCAAAGCTCGTCAGGTCTTTACGCGTTTTGCTAAATTTGAGGCCCGAGGACCAAAGTCTGCAAACCTCGCTCGCGTGAGCGGCTCCGTTGGCTTCAGCAGGACCGTGTGCATGAGTCAGTTTTGCATAGATTGTATTTTACGTCATCTATATTTAACGTTGAAGTTAAAAATACCGAATCGTTTATATATTAAGAGTTGTCTATGATAAAGATTTCTTTTAAAATGCTATATAAAAGTTAATTTGGATTATAGTTTCTCCCTGTCTCGCTCTAATCATTTATCTTAGTTTTGTAAAATCAGCCCTCCTATATTAATACTCTTAATTTTGATCACCCCGCTGCTTGAAAAAAAGTATTTTTATATTTACTTGCATCCCATGTATAGCAAAATGTTATGTGAAAAGCGGTATATATAAAATCGGATATTTTTAATCAGTATTTTTCCCAGCGCTCAGTTTTCACGTTAGTCAAATTCAGAAGTAATGATTTTTTTTAAAGCACAATCTAATCTTCAAGATATATATATATATATATATATACACTTTAAAAATGCTCTGTATTTTTAAACATGCACTGCAGTGAAAGCGCTTTTGGGACATGAATGTGGTATTGTATTTAATCTCTTTCAACTTTTGTAAATACCTTTTCCGAATCTTTTCCATACCGACTCATCTAGCCGATCCATCGAGGTTTTTGCTGTTTTTTAGAACTCGTTCCAGTGACAGTGGTTGCGCTGCTTTTGTACTGCCGTCGCTAGGAGCGTCTCGGACGAGTTCGCAGGGACGTGCAGGTATCGCCCTGTCGCCCGAGACGCAGAACGCGACGGACTTGGCCCGAGTCGGTGGCAGAAACGGGAACGAGCCCCAGCTCTCGCAGCTCCCAGCCTTTGCTCCGACGGCTGGGCGGCCTCGTCGCAGGCGGCCGCAGCGTCTCTGCGCTCCCCGGATGGTCCGCGTCCCACCGCCGGCCGCAAGCCGCTGGGAAGCGGCGCGGGTTGCCCGGCTCCGTCCTCTCCGCCAGCGGCTGCTGGTCCCGAACGGTTGCTCCGCGTGGGCCTTCCCGCGTGCGGCAGCCGCCTGAAGCGTCACCCTGCGGAGCGGCTGACGTCCCCACTCGGGCCGGGCTTCGGGCTGCCCGCTGTCACAAATTCCGGTAGGCGCTCAAGTGTTTTAAACTTCGGACCTTCAGACCTAATGTCTGAACCTACTGTAGTATTTTCAAGACGTTCACATTTTTGCAAAAGTGACGTGGGTAGCGATTTCTTCGGAAGTACGCGCCTCGCCTATAGATAGCCGGCCTGTCGTATCGGGAATGTAGCGCTTCTCAAAGTGGTTTTGGGTGTCAGAGTACCACGTACGCAATCTGGTGTAACTCAGTGCTGTACTTAGTGCGTCCGTCAGTCGCAATGTGCTTTTAAAGGCTTGTTGCGTAGTTCGTGTGGAAAATAGACCAGTATCAATCTTAGCTCTTCGGTGGCGTAGAAGTGTTTAAGTGTGATTTGCCTCACGTACTGATCTGTATTTGGCAGCTAATGATGTAAATGACCATAAGTTCTCTTCGTCTGGGTTGGAAAAATAAAAGGTTTTATCGTATCCGCATGTATTTTAACCTTTTGGATGATTCCATCGAACTGTGATGACAGCACATTTAAAAACTGATCTTCTCCGTATCATCACAAGTTCTGTTTGCTGTGGTAGCACTCGTTACGGGCACCGACGTGGGTGACTTCGCAGCCTGTTTTGTACATCGGGTTTCGGGATTGTAGTGTTTTAAGTTTGTACAATTGTGTTTATGTAAAAAGTAATTTGGTCTGAAGAAACGACGTATGTATACTTTTGACATATGATCCATAGGGAAATATTAGATTCTACTGATGGTATTGTTAAGTAGTTACAAATATATCAGACTTATTTTTTACAGAGCTACACATGCCTTTATTTATTACTTATCCGACCACCCAATCAATGTACGACGTAGTTCAATATTTGTAGACCAATTTCACAAATCAACTATGCTATTGTGACAAGGCTTAAAATAAATAAATGTTTACCGAGACTTTGCCCGGAGCAACGCCTTCTATTTCGGACCGGCCGGCCGGGCAGGGCTGGGTTGTGCAAGGCGCGGGGGCGGCGGGGCCGGGGCAGGGCGGTGGCGCCGGGGGCGGCGGGGCCGGGGCAGGGCCGCGGGCCGGGGGCGGCGGGGCCGGGGGCGGCGGGGCCGGGGCCCGGGGCGTAGCCGCGTAGCCTCAGCCCCGCCCCGCGCCTGCGCACGCGGCCGCGCCACGCCCCCTTCTCGCGAGACCGCGCGCCGCCCGGAAGTGGCGGAAGTGGCCGGGCCGCGCCGCTGCGCTCCCGCCGCCATCGCCGCCATGGGCCGGTCGCGCCGCGGGCACAACTGGAAGGCCCGGCTGCAGCAGGGCCCCGCCGCGCCTCCGCCCGCCGCCGAGCTGCCGGAGCTGCCGCTGGAGCTGGGAGGTGCGGCGGGCCCCGGCCCGGAGGCCGTGTGCCGGGTCACCGGCCCCTTCCTAGGCCTCACGTTCGTTACGGCAGGCTCGGGCCGTTAACGCTGCAGCGTGACCGCAGAGCTGCTGAGATTAGAGTTATTTTGCCTATCTTTTTCTTATCCTTTCATTGGAAGCATTAAAATTATTATTTAAAAGTACCTTACAGGCTGTGCATTAATAGCTCTGTTAAAGCAATTACCGCATTTAAGCAATTCTTTATTAAATCAGCTATTAAAAATATGTTTAACGTTTCTATTCTCAAGCGTTACTTTTAAAAACCCACGTTTATTACACTGTTTTTACTATTGGAGCTTTAGTAATGCGGATTTTTAGTGTTAAGAACCACTCGTGCCTGGGGGAGGCGGGAGGGGGCGGGGGCACCCCGGGCCTGGGCTGCTCCCCTGCCCCCCGCCCGGGGGAACTAAAAAAAGCAAAAATTTCATAGCGTTGTTACGTAAATCAGGTAATCCCAGGGTCATCAAGTCCCCAGTTTCGTGGTCTTTTGCCCTTGCTGATGATGTGGGATTTTTTTTTTTTAGCTGGGGGCGAGGGTTGTGTTTGTTTAAAACAGCTAAATCTAGCGTGGTTTGCTGTTAACACTGTGCTGAAAATAGTCTGCCTGGCACAGGTGAGTAACCAAACCAATGCTTTCAGATGAAGCAACGCTGAAGGGAATCGATGGAAGTAACGCCCTGGTCCTGCCAGCAAAAAAAGCAAAGAAGAAGAAAGTCGCCTGTGTTGTGCAACAACAGAAGAAACCCCTGAGCAAGAAACAGAAGAAAAACCTGCAGAAGGTTTTAGAGCAGAAGGAAAAGAAAAAACAGGTACATTGCTGCTTGTTGGTAAAAGGCGAAAATTAACTTGATGTCAGCGTATGGACAAGGTTGATGTTCATAAGCGTCTGCCGCGGTTCCCCTTGCGCGGTGGCTCTGGCAGTCCCCGGCCCGTGGTGCGATCGCGTTGCTGGCGTGAGGAGCCGGAGGTGGGGTGGCCGCTCTGCGGTGAACTGGCGGGGCGCGCAGATGCTGCAGCTTAAGAGTTTGTGTTACAGTGGCGTTGGCCGTCCCTTTTTTGGGTGTTGTGGCAAAAACGTGCCACCGCCCGTGGACTCTTTCTTGGGTGTAACTCTAGTGGGGAAAAGCACTCTTCGCCCCCTCGCTGGAGCAGGCGTTGCAGGAATGCGTCGTTTCTGGGACCTGGCTCCCATTCTCTCTTTGACCCTGACCGAGTAGATGCGTGTTGGGATGTACGTCGCTAGCAGAGAAAACGACGTTGTACTTTAAAAGCATTCTTACAGATTGTGTGAGAAGCTTTGTCCTGCTGCAAAATGCAAAGCTGCAAAGCAGCTAACTCTGCTAGTGCCGGTGCTTCCGAGTTATTTATTTCCAACTCTTGTATATTTTCTGCGTGCAAATACAGCTTTTCTGTCTTTGTAAAAGCTTTCCAGGCAAAATTCCTGTCCATTTTAGTGCCTGAATAATGGCTTTGACAAATTGACTCTGTTTTTGGTGGCAGTCTGACCTCCTGCCAGCACTGCGTCCCACACGAGGGAGTCGAAGGGAGGCTTCCATTGCTCCAGTCCTGGCTCCACCATTTTGGTTCAAATCCATTTTCTTTGCTGTTGTTTGAAGGGTGCAGCTGAGCTTTTCATTGCAGCGATGAAGGGTCAAGTCCACGTTTCTTCTGTTTTTGCTCTAGTGCAGGGGTGAAATCTTTATCGGGGAGGACTGACCACGTAGCAGCAGGAGCGTCTTTACAACTTCACAGCAAGATGTGCTGGAGCACACTCTTTAAAACTCAAGTGCAAATCTTGAAATGAAATTATTTCCTGGTGAAAATTAACACTGATTTTGGTTGTTTTTCCCAAATAGCGAGCGGAGTTGCTGAGCAAGCTGAATGAGGTCCAAGCTTCTGAGGCAGAAATGAAGCTTCTGTACACTACTTCCAAACTGGGTATTGGGGAGCGCATGTACCAGACAAAAAGGTAAAGCGTTATTTGGAAAGAACCATTCTGGTTTATCGCTGTGGTTGAAAACTTGGCAACCTTCATAGCTTTTTTTGCATGATTTTTTTTTTCTTCTTGCTGCGTACAGGTTCTTCAGAATGGATTGATTTAAATAATTTTCTATTTTCATCTGATAACATAGTAGTTATTTTCTTGTTTGACATCCTCTTGAGAGGATGTTAGTTAAAATAACTTGGTCGTCCCTTTGGTAAGGGGCGAGGCAGGTGACAATTATATCTGCATACTGTTTCAAATTACGCTAAACTACATAATTGATGGATAAACGTTTACTTTTTTCTTGTGTTGGAAAGCATCGATTGATGCGGTCCTTAGTTACTGGATTTATCAAGAGCTGCATTTAGCAGAAACTGCAATAAATTAAACCACAAAGATGTCTTCTAAAGAAATTAATAAATACCAGTATAGAGTGTGCTTAGATACGAGTCTAGCAGTCAGGTCAGGCGAGGCTTTACCTAGCAGAGTTGTGAAAACCTCCAAGAACGGAGATCCTTGGAGAACTGGGGTAGCCTCTCTGGGTAACCCCTTCTGGCGCTGCGCTACACCCAAGGTGTAGAAGTTTTCCCCATTTGAGTAAAACCTGGGTTCAGGCTCAGGCAGTGACTGTTGGTGACTGTGGCAATTAATCATGGACTTCGCCTATGAGTTCAGGCAAAGACACTTTATTTTACAATCTATCCCTTTTATAATATGATCTAGTGTCCACGAGCAAGCAAAACTTATTTCATTGGTTACTGCCTTGCGTTCACGCATCTCTTCAGCGCTGCTTATTAGTTCTTCAAGTTGGTGCACGCGACTTTTCTCTTTCAGGAACGTATCTAACCACATCCTTATTTTGCTGCCTCTAAGTTTCGCAAACTTGTTTGCAACAAGCCTCAAGGGCACAGCTGCATCTCGTCAAAGTCAAACACAGTCTCCTTTACTCCCACAGGTGACGGGACTTTTCTGGTTTGTGTGGAAGAGGTGTCTGGCTTGAGGTCCTGGAGAACATTGACTGAAATGTGGTTCACGTGTTGATGTTTTGTTCTAGGGTGATACAGGAGCCAGGGACTGCTGTACCTGAAAACATCAGGAGCATCAGCGGTGCAAACAAGAGAAGGCACAGCTCAGATTCTGAATCGGAGCCTGAGGAAGAACCCAGTAGCTCTGAGGAGGAGAAGGAAGAGCAGAAACGAGAAATCGAAAAGTCCTCGGCCAGTGATTTGAATACTGCTGCAAAGCCAGAGGAGGGCGTGCAGAAGGCAGTGGCCAGCCAGCCGCCGGCTGGTCCTAGCGCGCCTGTTTGCCAGACAGCCTCCAACAAACCGTCTTGCAAGCCTGCGGTTTTCATTCCAGTGGACAGGTCTCCCGAGATTCAGGTGTGGCTCTGTGCGCGGTACAGTGCTTATTAAGGGGTTGGAGGTTGTGGTATCTTCCATCGGATTCGGTCACTGCGGACACTACAGCATTCCCTTGTGTCGCTTGCTAATACTGCATGCAGCAGCGTGCACTTAGCATCCCTGTTCTGGCAAGTTGTACGTGTACATTTCTGAGCTTTAAGCTGTCTAATCTAGCAGAAGGAAAACTAGTTTTGTTTTAGGATATAAGTATTTGTCTCTAGTTTTAAATATAGAATCGATAGCAGAACCTTGTGAAGTCACTTTTAGCTCCCCATTATGCTGTGTCTTAGGCAGGGCAGTTTTACCGCATTTGCTGTAGGTAGGGCGTTCTGTAGAAATGGGAAAAGCTCTGCGTGTGTCTGAACAGACGAGACAGAGTTGTGAAATGAGTTTTTGCTCAAAGTACTATATTAACAAACTCAAGGAATTTTGAAGTTTCACAAATTAAAGTGCAGGGTTTGCCAGCTGCTTTCTGGGAAGCTGTTCCGATGACTCTTCTTCCTGGACATGCTGGCGTGATAGTAGCTGGTTAGAGCTTTTCAAGCCACAGAGCTTGCAGAATTCCTTTTTGTGGGTTTTACAATCTGAGGAAAGTAACAGTTTTCAAGCCTGGGGAAAACAAAAAGGGAGTGAGAGACAAACCAGTGCAACTAAAATATGTGGTTTATGTTATTTAGGAAGCAAGACTAAAGCTTCCAATCCTTGCTGAAGAGCAAGTAATCATGGAAGCCATTAGTGAGAATCCTATTGTCATCATATGCGGAGAGACGGGAAGCGGTAAAACCACACAAGTACCTCAGTTTCTTTACGAAGCTGGCTATACCAGGTATGAGTCGTCTTTTATTTGTAGCAAATGTAATTAGACGAATTCACACTGAGCTCAGTCATTTGTGATTTTGTTTCTTTTCTTCTGATATGGCTGAACTGAACCCGGTCTTTTCTGTGCAGTGGTAGTGGCCATGTTGAATGGGCTTTTAAAAAATCTGAAGGGAATAAAACTGACTTGCAAAAATCTCTCCATGTAAGCAATCTTTTGAAACCTCTAAAGTAAAAGTTTTCTTCAAAGTCACCAGCTTATTATTCACAGAGGGGCTTTATTGCCTGCCCATCTCGCATAGTTTAACCTCTGCTTACAGGGGTTTGTTTTTACCTTTGCAAGAAAATGTGCATATTCCTTAAGAACATCTTTGAAAATAGCTGTGGCTCCTCCGGCGCTACTGGTAACGTTTGTAAGCTTGGGCACCTCATAAGATGCTTCTTGCGAGCTGCATCAAGGTGCATCCAGCTTCTGCGCTGCTGCCGCCCCAGCCCGAGTTTCTTCTGAAACGGACCCCGTTGCTGGAGGGATGTCCAGGGGACTGGAGTTCAGTGAGCTGGAATTACAGAGGCAGCGTTTGGGGAAAAAATTCCTGTGATACATGCATCTTCAGATCAATACACCTATAATAGAAGGGTAATCCCGAGGCTTCCTTTCTGTCTTTTTCTTCTAACGGTAACTAAAAGTGATACTGTGTGAGTGGTCCTACTTAATTCAGAACCATTGTGCAGAAATCCCGTTGTCATCTTTCTAAGTGTTTCTCTCTTTAAAACAAGCAACCAAACAACCCCTCCTTTTCTTTCCTTCACCCCTTTAGTTCAAACGGTACTATTGGGATCACCGAGCCTCGGCGCGTGGCTGCAGTGTCCATGTCCCAGCGGGTCGCTAAGGAAATGAACTTGTCACACAGGTGAGGAGAAAAAAAGCTGAGACCTTGCTAGGAAGATAATGCTGAGATGCTCTGTGTTGTGATAGACTGAAATCGAGACTTGCATGTTGCCTGTTCGGCCTTTGGCGAAGAACTGTGGGAAAGTTACTTATAAACTCTTCTGTGGGGCTGTCTATTAAAAAAAAACATACGGAGATTTGTTGCTACTAATGGTTGTAAGTTACTTTTTAGAGAGAGCTTTGTGGAGATGATCCGTGGGAAGCGGTCCTAGTTTGTCTCCGTGTGACAAAGCGTCCCATAACAGTGAAATAATTCAAATTGATGTTGCTGTATATTCCAGCTTCTAGCAGTTTGTGTGTGCTAGGTTGTGGGGAGCTGATGGTGTGCTTTTTGTCTTGTCGTGGCATCAAGTCTTAATTTAGTCAGGCTGAAGGCTGCCTCCTGGTCTGAACGTGAATTTTTTTGTTTCCCCCAATGCTTTTTCTTGTGGCTATCCTGGTGTTTCCTCACAGGGTGGTTTCATATCAAATCCGATATGAAGGCAATGTTACGGATGAAACACAAATCAAGTTCATGACAGACGGTGTGCTGCTGAAAGAAATTCAGAAGGTAAGTTGCTGTCGTCAGTGTTATAAAAAGGAAAGTGTTTTGTATAGCTAGGAAGAGAGGCCAGTTGCTTTGTGTGGATTTGTTGCCAGCCTTTCAAAGCAAAATCCGTTTCAGCACCAGAGATGCATTTCACCTCAACCCTTTATATTCCTGCCCAAGTCCCTAAACTTTAGGTTATCTTGCCATGTAAAATGAGAGCGAGGAAGAGTCTCAGGAACTGGGCTGCTTTGTGTAGGGTAAATGCGTTAAACTCTGCTCAAATATGTGGGAAAGACTACAGCCATGAGGATGGCGGGGTCAGTGTTTGTGTAGCTGTAGGTTGTCTTGACTTAAGGATGGCCTTGGGTGAGGTTTCACGTGGTGAAATTGATCTCTCTTCTCAGGACTTTCTGCTTTCGAAGTACAAAGTCGTTATTATTGATGAAGCCCATGAAAGGAGTATGTACACAGATATCTTGATAGGCCTCTTGTCTCGCATCGTGCCTCTTCGTGAAAAGGTAAGGGAAGCAGTATTTCTGTATTCGATGGAGGTGTGCTGGGGAGGGGGATGTTAGACATGAAGAGGCTCTGTGTGAGGAGGGACTCTGTGATATGAAAGTTGATGGAAATCTGACGGAAACCATGGAGTAATACTGGGATAACGTGTTTGTCTTTCTGTATGATTGAAAAAGCAGAGAGCCTACAAAAAGGGGAAAAATCGTACATATCATATGAACAGATAATTTTTCAGTCAATATCCAACTAATTTTAGACTTACAGCTCCACGACACACATGTAAATTAAAATTAGCAGATGCTAAGAAAGCAAGATGCTTACTGTTGCACTGGAATAAGCCGCCAGCAGCAGTGCTTTGGAGGAGACGTTTCGGGGCTGGCGTCCTGAAGCGTTTGGTCCTGACTGATGCTGGGGGCTGGTGGACTGTAGGGCAGTGCTTCGCATCTGTTTCTGTTTTACTTAGGGATGTCGGAGAGAGAAGGCAGTGGTTTAGAGGCAGGTCAACGTCAGCATCAGGATTGCCGGCGTGGGTTTTATGTATTTTAAGACACACATTTAAAGCTGTGTGTATCTTCTGTCACTTGACACAGTGCTTTTGTTGATTTTGAGTGCTTTGGTGCAGAGACTTGTATCCAGTCCTGCTGATAGCTCTGGGTTAGCTTAACTGCCCCATGCTTTTAGGCAGAGAATAACATGTTTGTGTCCCTGCAGAAGGGGCTGCCGCTGAAGCTGATCGTCATGTCGGCTACCCTTCGCGTTGAAGATTTCACTGATAACAGCAGGCTGTTTTCTGTTAAACCTCCGGTTATTCAGGTACCGTTCTCCTCACTGGGATCTGCGTCAGATGTAACGGCTGAAATACAGCGAGGGCTTCCTTTATAAAATGAATTAAAAAAATAGGGGCACTCTAATCTTCCCAGTTGGTGCTGAAATCTTTCAGATACCAATTTAAAAATAGTTATTTTGTTTAGACTATTTTTTCTTCTGGGACTTGGTATTTTTCTTTCCACTTTTATCAGGAAACTGCCCTGGCAGGATCTGATTATCTTGAAGGACGGGAAGTTACAGTTCAGGAGAACTAGAAAGCCTCAATCCGAGTTGATGATCTAAAAGAGAGAAAAGATTTGGTTTCTAGCTTGGTTTTGTGGTGTTCAGGATAGACAACCCTGATAACTTCTGTGGGTCCAGTGTTTCGTAGGTCACCAAAACCAAAAGCTGAACAGAAATACAGGGTGAGCTTTTCTAGTCCTCCCATGAAAGCTGCAGTGATTGTGCTGGAATTACAACAGCAAACAAACCCTCTTTTGTATTTCCTCTCTAGGTAGATGCAAGGCAATTCCCTGTAACCGTTCATTTTAACAAGAAAACCCCCCTAGATGACTACAGTGGGGAGTGCTTCAGGAAGGTCTGTAAAATCCATCGAATGTTGCCCTCAGGTAAGGTCACTGCCGAGAACCTCTCAAATTCTTCACACTTAACATGTGTAAAGTTTTCTGGGTTGTTTTGTTGGTTTTATTTTTGTAAGTTAAACATGGGACTGCAATGGTGTGTTGTGTACTTTTACTTATAAGGTTTTTCTTGTGAAAATTACCCTTCAATTAAATCATAGCATTGCATGCTTTTTCAAGGACTCATAGAAGACAGATGCAGCCAAACACCCTCTTCCTCCTTGTTACTTCACAGCATATTTGACCTGTCTTTTATCGAGATCTGAAGCTTTGCAAGGTGAAATATCTCTGCTGAGGCTGAGAGTGATTTCTTCTCTTGCAGGTGGGATTTTGGTATTTTTAACAGGCCAGGCAGAAGTTCACTCGCTCTGTAGAAGGCTAAGGAAAGCCTTTCCCTACCAAAAAAACAGCACTGCAGGTAATGCTATAGAATAAAGGACTGTTAAACTTTGAATCTATCCCACTGAGAAGTGAGCTTGCTTTGCATCTAAAAGTAAGAGCTTTTATTTAAAAAAAAAACAAACAAAAACAGGGGTTGGGGAAAGGGCTCATTGTGGATGATTTTGATGTCTTATTATTAAGTTTGTGCTGTTTTGAGTTTGAGGAAAAGCTTTATGTGTATGATGCTTCCAATTCCCCAGAATCCGTTGCATTTCTTGACTTACTCTGTTGGTTGTGAATTAAAGTGGAAATGCTGCTGCTTGTTGGAGACTGTTTATTTTCAGGATAGTGGAATTTCCCAAGATGACTCTAGAAAGGCAAATTCTAATATAGCTCAGCTAATCGTCTCCTAAACCTCAAGGCATACAGTTTCTGTGTGTGCTGCTGTTGATCCTTTATATGGTTCCTAAATGGAATTGTAACGTTAAACTTGTGTGTTGTCCCTGTCCCCTCTGCCTTCAACGTGACTATTTGCTTCTTTGAAACTGTGACACTTTTTGAATCCCCAAAAAGACGGGAGTGGGACCAGACTCTCCCCACTACCTTTTCCGAGAGGAAAGTGTGCTCAGCTAACAGTAATTTCTCCGGCTGTTTTTGTAGGAGGAGATGATGACAAAGAAGAATCAGTGGAGGAAATCAGAAAATTTAAGAAATCGAGGAAGCGGAAGAAAGTTATGGTAATGTGTGATGGCTAGAATTCCTCCAAGAGACAGGAAGGAGCAGGTACCTCCCTGCAAAACAGCACTCCTGGGTAGCTGTGTTTCTCACCGGGCTGTTTTAGATTTGCATGAAGCTTTGTGGCCTACATATGTCCTCTTCAGGAAATCCAGTAATACTGCTTACACTGATAACTGCTGCATTATGAGCAGCAGAGTGCTAAAGTGTGTCCCTGGATATTATGGGCAGGAGATTGGTTTTGGCTGAGTACTGACCATTAAAACTTTAACGGAAGGAGTTCCAGACTCGCTGGCTCTGGGGCTGCTCCTCATCTCGCTGTTTGTTACCCGAAGTGGGACAGATGCATCTGTGACGAAGGGTAGCGTTTGGCTTCGGCCCAAGTCCTACATGCGCTTTGTTAGCGGGAGATCTTGATGTTATAGATGTACTGTCCACTGACATTGGAACCTGGTAGCTGAAGGGGCCTGAATTAAAGAAATTTTGCCCTTTACCACTATCCTCCAAGTGAAGAAGCTTGGCTTGTCACAAAATGATGTTTAAAATACTTGAGTTATCCCCCCCTGACTCTCACAGTTGCCAAATGCTGAACCTTAGCCTTGAAATACAAATGAAGTCTCTCAATCCCTCTGTTACCTTCAGGTCGACAAATGTTTGGAGTAAGTGCTCAGATTTGCTTTCAAAGCAATAAAAAGTGCTGTTTGTGTCCCTGCTTAATGCTCTGTGGTCGCTTTTCCTGTCTTTCTCAGACACTCCCCAAAATTGATCTGGACAATTACTCTGTTGTACCAGTGGATGAAGGAGATGAAGACAGAGATGCTGAAACTGATGATGATATTGCAGGGTCCGATAGCGACCTTGATTTAGGAGATGGAGACTCAGAAGAAGGTTTGACGCTTATGAAATAAAAATTCCATATCTCCTGTCACCTGTGAAATGTGTGGCATAGGCTAGTTGTCCTTTGCTAAACTGGTGTGATAGCACATCAGACCTGTGTCATGGAAAAGCTATTAAGATTTTCCAGCTTCAGCTTTGTACCAGATACTTTGCTGGTTTTAAATGAAGTGGTGTTTGTGAAGACATTGTTGGGGCTAAGCCTGGAAGTTGACTTACCACGTATTTAAGAATATAGTTTTGTTTCTTCACAGATGAGAAATCCGATTCGTCCCTTCCACTCTATGTGCTCCCGCTCTATTCTTTACTAGCACCAGAGAAACAAGCGAAGGTAAAGGATTTATTGCCACAATGAGTAAATAATCCTTGTAGATATGTGTGATCATTGTCTGAAGTCCCATGTGCTTTGTGAGTTAAAATTTCCATCTTAGACTATCCATCAGTGAGCAAACTTGAATGCCCCAATGGGCAAGTTGGGATGGGATCGGAGCAGGCCTTGCTTGGGCTGGGATCTCCCTAATGTTCCAGTTCAGCAAGTTGGGAGAGATGAAAAGCGACAGTCCTGCAGCATGTTAAATTTAGTCACGGCCACAAGGCACGTCAGGATCCCACTGCCAACAAGTAGTTCTTACAAATTCTTGCGTTCCCTCTTGGGCTTCGGAGGCGGGAGCAGTATGCCTAAATATGACTCAACGCTGGTGGCTGCTCCACCTGGAGCCCCTGTGGGTGTTTCTGAGGGATTAACTGAGCTGGACAGAGAGCTCCGGAGCTGGAGACAGAGTTAAGTCTTTGGTCTCACTCTTGGGTTTCACCTGCAATGCTGTATACAGTCGTCCCTTTGCAACCCATGCAAGTTGACTGCCTGTCTCTTTTCCGTTGTTCGCAATGCATTTCACACGTCCATCTGTTTCTTGTAGGTATTCAGTGCTCCTCCTCCTGGCACGAGACTGTGTGTTGTAGCCACCAACGTGGCCGAAACATCGCTTACCATCCCGGGCATCAAATATGTGGTTGACTGTGGAAAGGTCAAGAAACGTTTCTACGACAAAATTACTGGGGTTTCATCTTTCAGAGTCACCTGGATATCTCAAGCTTCAGCTAACCAGCGGGCAGGTCGGGCTGGCCGGACGGAACCAGGGCACTGTTACAGGTTAGCTGCCTGCCGTGGAGAGGGCTAGGAGAAATAAAAAGCCCAACGAGTGTCAGTGTGAATTTGACAGCTTCCCTAGTCCTGCTGCCCCTTTCACAAGGACCTAATGGTGCTTGAAACATTTTGGTTTTGTCTGCTCTTCGTTCAAATAGGAGAGGTGAAGCCAAACGTGAACTATCACTGGTGATGTTGGTTTGACGGTTTGGCTTCTCAGGGGCCTTTCTCTTGCTGAAAACCCTTATTTTGGTGGCTAGATTAGCATGGATTCCACTCCAAGCCAAGTCAACATTTTGTGAATAAGGCAGTATGCCCCAACCATGTAAATAATTACATGGCTATGTAACTAGTACCCACAACTGCCTTTTTCTAAATCTTGCCAATTTTTCATGTGTATCTTTTGAGTTAAGATTTCTTTTAAGTCTCTAAGCAGCACTTCTGGTCCACTAGGTTATACTCTTCAGCAGTCTTCATGGACTTTGAGAAGTTTTCTGCTCCAGAAATAACAAAGCGACCGGTAGAAGACTTGATTCTGCAAATGAAGGCTTTAAATATAGAAAAGGTGAGGTGTAAATTGGCTTTGTACCATAACGCTCATTAAAGTGGTTGCGCCTAGGAGCCAGAAACAAACACAGATGTTTTTTATCGTCATTGCTTGAGGCTGTGCCTTGTGTTAGAAATTAGGATCCCGGGACTTGATTTTGGTTCTGCAAATTGCAGAAGCTGCAATCCCACCAGGCCTTAACAGACATGTTTGTTCAGGTAATAAGAACTTTCTTATATTTTTAGTAGTGAAAAAAAAAACCCTGTCCAAACAGGGGTTGTGTTTTGGAGATACTTGAGCACTTGCAGAAAGCACAGTACGTAGAGCTTAAAGCAGCCTGCCCTAGGCGGTGCCTGGAGTCAGTGGCAGCTAAGGGTGACGCTGGTATTCCTGTTTCCCAATGTTTTTGTTCTAAGCGTTTCCTCCCATTATATGTCCTTTCCTCTCACTCCGGGCAAACATCCTAAATGTTTTTCTTTGATATATCTAACCAGACGGGAGGGTTTCACTCCCTTCCAGACTTCTTACTGCATTCAGACTCTGTTTTTCAGTGGGAGCCGTGTCAATAATACACTGAGAGGCATTTTCTCTTGGTGTCCGTAGGTAATCAACTTCCCGTTCCCAACACCACCTCCAACAGAAGCACTTGCAGCAGCTGAGGAGTTGCTGATAGCCCTGGGTGCCTTGAAGGAACCCCCTATGACGGGAAGGTAACATCTGTGGTCCCCCCCAAATTTTCTCTTGGCACCAGTTATCGAGGCAGTGGACACCGTGTCCTCCCGCCTGCTTTTCCATCTCGGCCCTCACATCTGAGGGCGTGCTTTCGTACAGAGACTGGCGTCATTTTAACAGTCTCTGGTTCACCTGTGTGTGTCTTACTGGCCCTGGGCGTGTTTGGGCAGGGAAAGACTGGGCGAGGAGTGTGCCATGCGGAGCAGGCGGGAGCTGCGTGAGGAAGACGAATCTTTCCCCCAGCCTTTGAGATCAGCACATAACAAAATCTGAGAAAACACATCAAATTAATTGGGCTGCCAAAACCAGAAACACAAATGTGTTCTAATGCAGAAGTTACTTCATTACCTGACTTTTCTCTTCCTCCCCCAGGTTGAAGCAGCAGCTGGCAGCAAAGCTGAGTTGCCCTATTAGTCCCCTGGGCAGAATAATGGCCACTTTTCCTGTAGCCCCCCGCTATGCGAAGATGTTGGCGTTAAGCAGGCAGCACGACTGCCTGCCGTACACCATTACCATCGTGTCTGCAATGACCGTCCGGGAGCTTTTTGAAGAGTTTGACAGGTGAGTGAGTTAGCCTGACATCCTATTTACAGGATGCATCACCTTGTCACAGCTGATGCCTCTCTTACGTTGAGGCCCCTCTGCGTGTAAGCACGATGCTCATTTATGCTGTTTTATGTTTCTTTTAGGCCAGCAGTAAGTGAGGAAGAGACAGTGAAACTGAAGGGGAAGAAAGCAAGGCTTTTACAGATGCAAAAGATCTGGGCTGGGCAGGGGCCGATGCAAAAGCTAGGAGACCTCATGGTGATGTTAGGTATCACAGACAGCGATTTCCCTGTGCTGTTAACTTCCATTCTGTTCCTCCCCCTGTCACCCTGAGCTCTCAGCTTTATACAGCCAAAGGCATCCTTGTGCTGTAGGACTAAGCCCAGCAGTGTATTTTCTAGGCTGTTCTGTGGGCAGCCTGCCAGTGTCCCAGGCTAACCATGAGTGGGAACTGTGATATGCAAGTGTCGACCATGATGGTACTGTCCCACGGTTGGTTTAATTAGGAGAACTGATCAGCCGAGTCGTTTTCTCCACCTGACTGTTCACTTCCAGGAGCAGTCGGGGCCTGTGAATATGCCGGGTGTACCCGTAAATTCTGTGAAGAAAATGGGCTCCGATACAAAGCCATGCTGGAAGTCAGGCGCTTGAGGGGGCAGCTGACAACAGCGGGTGAGTGGGTTTTGAGAGGAATTGCTGTCTTTGT
Source organism: Platalea leucorodia (assembly GCF_965183815.1). Lineage (NCBI taxonomy): Eukaryota > Metazoa > Chordata > Aves > Pelecaniformes > Threskiornithidae > Platalea > Platalea leucorodia. Next base: position 5,901,660 of record NC_138834.1, read on the forward strand.
TCTCTTTCGAGGGGTGACAAATCAACTGGGCTGTTTGTTGCAACCTTTTTTTTTTCTATTGAATCTTAATGCACCTTTTTTTCCCCCGCAGTGAACTCAGTCTGCACTGATGCTGGCCTCTATGTTGATCCAAAGATGAAGCCCCCAACAGAAGCTCAAGCAACTTACTTGAGACAGATCGTGCTGGCAGGGCTGGGGGATCACGTTGCCCGAAGGGTTCAGCCAGAAGAGCTTCTAGACGACAAGTGGAAAAATGCCTACAAGGTAAATAGCTTGATTTGACCAAATTCCTCTTCCCTGTGTGGCAGAAAGCCATTCCTGTGCAAAGCGTGGGCTTCTGGCTGGATACAGCGTTGGGGCTGCACATGCTGGCTTTTTACAACTTCTCTGCATAGAATTTGAGTTTCCTGTGTTGCAATTTCCCAGTCCTCACAGAGGAATTGTTGTAAAAGAGCTAAGAAGTAGTATTAGTCCGTCTTGCAAAGTGCTTGATGTCTCCAGAGAAGGTGAAGCAGAAAATTACGGGGTTATTAAAAACCTCCATCACTTAAGGAAACCATATAAACATCCATCTGAGAGAGACTGAAATTAGATGCAATCAAGAAATTGGATTGCCAGTCTCATCTTACTCTGCTTCCATCCTCTGTGCTTTCTTAAAGACTGCTCTTCTGGACGACCCAGTGTTCATCCATCCAAGCTCAGTCCTCTTCAAACAACTCCCAGAGTTTGTGGTTTATCAAGAAATTGTTGAGACTACGAAACTGTATATGAAAGGTGAGACTGCTGCGGTCCCTACTTGTTCTGCAGGTATGGTGAGGGATTCAGAAATGCCTCAGCAGAACGTTTCCCTCGCTGCGGTGACCGAGTGCTCTCCTTACGGAGTGGTTGTGCCTCCTAAGATTTGGATCCTTATAGTTTCTAGATCTGGACCACAGAAGAATTGGCCTGGTTTATTCTTCCTCTAGCAGAATGGGCTGGAGCAAAGCTCAGCTTCTGAAATTGCTGCTCTGCATCATCCCTGTCAGCAACACTTACCTATTGCTGGTCTCCAAACAAAAGAATGTCAATCTGTACAGTTGACTTGAAAAATGAGATACAAGCAGACTTGCGGAGATGAGATCCTGACCATGTGCTTTACTCATGGGACTGCTAGTGAGCAGCAGCTCCCGGCAGCAAGCCTCCATTCAGGTGTGTGTTTTCCCTTCCTAAGGTGTGTCCGCAGTCGAACCCGAGTGGATTCCTGCCCTATTGCCGCCGTACTGCCACTTTGGGAAGCCTCTGGAAAATCCTCCTCCATCGTACTGCCCTGAAACGGGCCGAATTCGATGTCACAGGCCAAGTGTCTTTTGTAAGTGTCATGAAAAGTGTGACTCGGTAGTTTTGTCCGAGAGCTCCTTGATAGTTACTGCAGTGCTGCTTTTAACCAGACTGTCAGCAGACCCAAAAGATCAAGCTCAGCTTGGACTGTTCATAGAGCTTAACAGCGTAGCTCCGTGGGATTCGTAGCATTTAAAGATCAGCATCTTCGCATTGGCGTGGCCATTTTATGCCCATCTGCTCCCCCTGTTAGGGAGCAAGGCTGGCTGGGTGCTGGCGGTATCCTCTCCACTTCTGCTAGCACCCGTGTTGTCACATCTCCCTTGGAAATTTACCCTCCTCTTTGAGCATTTAGGAGACTCGGTGTGGTCTTTCTTTCCAGATCGAGTTAGCTGGCAGCTCCCTGCTGTGGAAGTTGATTACCCAGAAGGTATTGATCGCTACAAATACTTTGCTAGGTTCCTGCTTGAAGGAAAGGTAAGCGTGTTTCAGCCACGTTACCTCCTTGACATTAGCAGTAAGTTTTTAGCCCACTTCCTGGGGGAGATGAGCCTTGTGGCTTCTTTCTTTGTGTGTGTGCCCATTCCTCATAACTTGCTGGTGGCTGGAGGAGTTTGCTGCAGTTGGTGGGGTGGGGAAGAAGTGTTTAAAATACAAAATGGCATGAAAATCAGCATTTGGATGAAAGAGACCCCCAAATTTAAGTCCTGTTTTTGCAAAGGAAAAAAGCTATAGCTCATGTCTGTGTCTGTTCCGAGACACAGGAGTCGTCTAGCAAGCCAGTCAGGACACGACTGGTATGGAGACATGGATGGGAGAGAGAGGGTATGGGATGGGGATCTGTAGCAGTCCAAGTTCATTGGTGATTGTCTCCACAGAACAATTAATTTACCTTGTTCTTGATACACTTGTTATAACAAATCTTCCAGGTCATTGAAAAGTTGAGTTCTTATAGCCAGTGTCTGCTGTCCAGTCCTCTCATAATGCTGAAGACATGGTCCAAGTAAGTTGTTAAAAACAAACTGAAGTTTGTTGTCTTCATCGAACACTTGTAACTTCCTTTAAAAAAAAGTGAAAATTAAAAAAAACAAAAACCTTCAATGCTGGGAAGGGTGTTTTAGATAGTGATCTAGGCTGTAGCGGCAGGGAGAGGAAAATGAGTTTTCTTACCAAGAAAAATTGTGTCTCAAGAGAACTGGGCTATTGTAAGGGCAGTGTGGAAGCACACAGCAGCCCGCTGGTCACGCTGACCTCCGTGGGCTGCTTCCTACAGATAAATTGCTCGCACATGCAAGAAGCTGTCAGATGAGCACTATCACTTCCCTTGCTTTTCTTTGCAGTTTGGTCAATTATACTGTCTTCATTTCTTTTCAAAAACATATTTCCAGCAGACCATGTTTTACTTGTGGTTTTGATTACATTTAAGGAACTGTGACCCTCAAAAGGACTGCCAGCTATTGCTTCCCTTTCCGTCCCCCCGCGCCCTCTCTTGTTTACCAAAATAACCTTTCTCTGAGTTTTCTGTGAGTTTTCATGGAGTTGATAGATGCAACGATTATGAGAGACTTTGTTAACAGTCTGTGACATCAGCCACTTTTATCTGAGGGTCCCACAATTATAAAGTATTTTCCTTTTTTAGTCAATTCAGAGTTCCGCATGGGACCTGTGGATTCCTTTTTGCTTTACTGTGTGCGGTGCGCCTGGATAGCAGACAACTTCACACTGTCAGCAACAAAAGCAACCTGCTACTTCTTTTAACAACAAAAAGTTGTGTGGGGGGGGAACAAGCTGCTTCTTGTGAACTTTCTTGAGCCAATGACATGTCTCTGTATCCAGAGGTCATGTATTTCTACACCTATATTTAGCCTTTTAAAAATATTAAGAACATGAATTCAGAAAGGTAAGCTGAATGCTGTAACACTTTGCTAATGAACGTTGTTTTATTGCACCATTTTATTTACTGATTTGGACTTCTGAACATTGTTTTATCACACCATTTTATTTACTGATTTAGACTTCAGCCCAGGACAGAATCCCTCCTGCAGGCTCTAGTTGCAGAAAATTGTGACAATCGTGATGCTTTACTGGCTGCATGGAAGAAAAATCCTAAATGTAAGTGTCCTGCTTGCTTAATTATTAGTCATATCAGTGCAGACTTTGTTGTACCTCAGGCACAGTTGGCATTTTGAATTATAATTTAAAAAATGGACAGTTTCACGTGCTATGCTCCAAATATTTGCTATTTTCTTACCAGAAACAATAATGCTCTATGTTTGGTTCTTGTGAAGAACTGGAGTTTCCTGTACTTTAGAAAGGAACATTTTCTTGTATTTTAAGATGGTTTTTTTCTTTAGTTCTAACCACAGTTAAAATGTTTGGTTTGTGCTTTTGAAAAACTAGACTATGATGGTACTGTCAGTGGATACAGGAGAAATTCTTTGCCAGGTAAAATGGATTTTGTTCAATATACCAGGCTATTCGAGGTACCAGACCGCGCGAGTTCTTTTACAGATGCAGCAGCAAAGATTAATAAAAAAAAATTACAACTCCTCCAGATGGGGTTGCAGCGATGGCCTCCACCCACCCACCCTTTTGATACTTGCGTATCTGCATGCAGATGTCCGAGCTTGAACGCTCTCCCAGCGATTGGAGCAAGTTGGCTCTCGCCCTCAGCAGGAGAGGGGTCTTCGTTCCCCAGCCTGCCTGCGAGCAGGGTGATGCCGCAGGACCGGGTCTTACCAGCAGAACCGCTCCCGTCCCTGACTCCCATAGCCGTCTAATCGCTCCCCTCTTTTGTTCCAGATTTGCTGGCAGCCTATTGTCAGTGGATCCCTGAAGCTATGCATGATGATCTTGCCAAGAAGTGGCCACCGGTAGCACTGTGAAGTGCCCAGCGGGTTCTTGGGGGACTCCTTTTCTCCGAGATGTTACGAAAGCTTGGGTTTCCTTGGAAATCTGATGACACAGATGGACTTGGAACTGCTAGCGCTACCTTTTTGTAAGCGAACTAGGTGTTACTCTGGTTTTCTGGGAAGCCCTCTGTGTTTGCAGAAGCCCTACCAGCTGTTTTGCTGGTATTTTGTAATATTAATGTTTGGATAATTTTATCCATTGTGTTTTACAGATAGGGTTTTTTTGAGTTTCTCTTTGGACTATATTAGTCATATGGACTATAATAAATATGTATAGTTCTTGCTTTGGATGGGAGAAATGTTTTCTGTGTGGGATGCTGCAATAAGCAGAATTTCAGGCCTTTGTGGACCCTTCCTGATGTGTGACTGCAGACCCCAACGCAGACCGAACCTGTGGTCCTCGTGGTGGGTGGACCCCGGGCCGCAGCTCTGCAGCACGCAGCCACCCCCTCGCTCCCCGTCCCCCTGGCAGGCGGGAAGCGCAAAAGTGAGAAAACCTGGGAGTTGAGATTAGTTTAATTAGTGAAAGGAAGAAGATGAAGAAGAAATAAAAATCCAAATGATGCAAAGGCCACCTCCCACACGCTGACCAGCTGGTATCCGAGCATGAGCTAGCAGGGCACGGACTGTCCCTTTGGCCAGCTCCGGGCGGGTGTCCTGCTCGTGTCCCCTCAGCCCTGGCCTATTCATGGGGGGAGCAGAGCGGGGAAAAGAGAAAGCCCTGATGCTGTGCAAGCACTGCTCAGCAGCAGCCACAATACCCGTGTGCTATCAGCACTGGTTTAGGCATAGGCTGCTATGAAGAAATCAACTCCAGCCCAGCCAGACCCACCACAGTTCTAATATTTCTTTTCCTGCTTCTCTACAAGTTTGCCATGAGGTCAGAGTATCCATTAATCTTGCTTTCAATATTTTTTTTTTTTTTTCAAATCTCTCGTCATACCTTGCTCAGTGTTGCAAGCACTCCGATCTGGCGCAGCAGCTTTTAGGAAACAGGGCAGACTTTAACTACGCCATCTGCTCATTTTGCAGCAAGAAAGTCTGGTAGTCCCAGAAGAAAATGTACAGCTTGAGTTTACCTTCCCTTTCGCCTCATCTTTTTCCTCCTTGGTAAACCCTGCGCTCACGCTGTGTTAAATTTGCTGTTGCCTGTAACACGGCACTGTGAAGGGGTGGGCAGCGACCCTCCTGTCCCCACGTCCAGGCGCAGAAAAGGCTGGGTGCCTGCACCCGCTGCTCCCAGGCGCTCCAGGGCACAAGTAAGTGTTAAAAGTATCTAATGCTGATGAAACATCAGCTTTCGTTTTCGAGCGAGAAGGGGAGTACCCTGTTTGTAGCTGCGTGTTTGTAGCACAAATGCTGCGGCGTTTAGCAGTAACCAGAGGCAGGAGGGTGCGGTGGGCTCTTGGCTGGGCTCCTGTCTCTAGCGAGGGTTGCAAACTGCTCTGTGGTTATGAGAGGGAAGACAAGAAAGGAAAATATCGAGCCTATTTACAAATTACAAAACTTGAAATTACGGCTCCTTCGGGAAACCGGACAAGAGAGAGCAAAACAACCGGCCTGGCAGGAGACTCGCGCCTCCTCCTCCCGAAGGCAAAACAGGTGGAGATGCCGGGGATTGAACCCGGGGCCTCATACATGCAAAGCATGCGCTCTACCACTGAGCTACATCCCCTTGCTGTGCACCGCTTCCTGCGCAGCGCCTACGGCCGCCGCTACAAGCTGCACGTCGGGCCCAGCCCGGCACCGCGCCGCGCCGCCTCCCCGCACCCTGCCCCGCTCGGCGCAGCCCCGCGTTGCGCCCCGCCGCCGGCAGCGCCTGCGGGAGCAGCGCGGGGTGCGGGCGGCTCCGCCCGGGGCCGGCCCCGCGCTGTGGGAGGCGGCCGCGTCCTTATACCGGGAGGCGGGAAAAACACTGAGCGTAACGGTCCTCGTTAGTATAGTGGTGAGTATCCCCGCCTGTCACGCGGGAGACCGGGGTTCGATTCCCCGACGGGGAGGTTCGCACTTTTGGCCCCGGCTGCCGTTTTTCCGGGGCAGCCCCCGCGCAGGGTCGTGTCCGTGTGAGCGGCGGGGCCGCGTCCCTGCCCGTGGGGGGGCGGCCCGCGGGGTGGCGAGGCAAAGCGGGCGGAGCTGCTTTTTAAAGCCCGGGGAAGGGGGGTGGGGATGCGCCGCTCTGCCCAGGGCCCCTTCCGAGCCCCCCAGGCTGGTGGGGGGGTGCCCGCGGCCCCTCCCCGCCCTGCGGGGCACTGGAGAGCGCTGCGGAGGAGGGGGCGGGGAAGCCCGGGGCGCCCCGGGAGCCGGGCGCTGCCCACGCGTGGGGAGGGCGGGCAGCAGCGGGGGCGCTGGGCGGGGTCGTATCTGCGGCCAGCGTGGGGCCGGTCGGCCGCCGAAATAGCTCAGTTGGGAGAGCGTTAGACTGAAGATCTAAAGGTCCCTGGTTCGATCCCGGGTTTCGGCAGAGCTTTTTTTCCCCCCCTCTCGCGGCGTTTTGCCGCCGATCGGAGCGGGGGCAGCAGCTCCGCGGCCACCGCATGGGCTGACGCCCGTGGGGTTTTGCGGCAGGAGCCGCTCCCCGGCGGGGGGCGACTGCGGAGAGAGCTCGTCCCAGCGGCGGGGCCTCCGGTATGGCCGGGCCCGGGGACCCCGTTTCTAGCCCGTCCTCGTTAGTATAGTGGTGAGTATCCCCGCCTGTCACGCGGGAGACCGGGGTTCGATTCCCCGACGGGGAGGTGCTGTCATTCCTTTTTTTTTCAACCTATTTTTCCCTTCCGGCGCGGATTATTCTCATTTCCGAAGGAGGCAAAAGCAGCACAGTTTTGTGTGTGCGAACCCCGAGCGTTCCCCAACCTCTAAGAGCCGCCTGCAGTTCACAGGTAGCTCTGTAGGCAGCCGCACGGCGCTGCCAGCCCCACCGCGGGCGCGGGAGCCCCGCCCCGCCCCGCCCCCCCCCGCGGGGCCGCTGCCCGCGCCCGGGCACCGCCGCGCCCTCGGCCGCTCCCGCACGGCCCCGGCGCGGGCAGAGGCCGGCGGGGACCTGGCGGGCAGGCAGGGCGGGCAGCGCGGGGCAGGGGATGTAGCTCAGCGGTAGAGCGCATGCTTTGCATGTATGAGGTCCCGGGTTCAATCCCCGGCATCTCCACAAACAATCCTCTTTTCGTTCTCCTTTTTCCCAGCCGTGATGTATTTTATCTCGGGTTCAAGCTGCTACGTCACATTAAACAACAGAAAACTGCACCCAAAAAGACCCCCGGTGGCAGTTTCCCAGCAGGCACAAAAGGGCTTTTTTTGGTCGCTTGGCTCTCCCCAGGACTGCAAACAGCCACAGCTCTCCTGTCTCTCTGGTACCTCACTGCCGCGCCACGGCCCCGCAGACGCAGAGCACCCCGAAAGGAGGGAGGAAGCACCAAACCCTGAAACGCAGGGGGACGTTGGCCTGCCAGCCCTGCCCGACACCTCTGCGCCCCAGAACCCCGCAGAGCTGGCTACCTGCAAACCTGCAGTCGGCACACAGCTGGCCCGGGGTCTCCGCACCACATTCCCAGAGCCAAAGGAGAAGGCGCAAAATTGGGACACCCGCGCTCACCGGCTGCAACGGTGCAGCTCTGCGGCGTCCGCTCACCTCTGCTGCCCTGCTCCAGCCGGAGGCTGACGGGCTTCGCTCGGAGCAAGCTGGGAAGAGCTCTCGGGAAAGAAGCCCCCTGCTTTGATCTCCTCGGGTTGGCCGGGCTCGCACGGTTCTCTCTCGCCCAGGAAACTCTGCAGAGCTGGGAGAGCCGAAAGGTACGGCACAGAGAGACCAAAGCCCTCGCAGAGCCTGAAACAGCTTTCGTCTACAGTTCAGTTACCAGCTGTTTTACCCGCACTGTTCAGCCATCAGCAGCGTATCCAGCTCGCTCTGGCAGACGCAGCTGAGTAGCGATAGACGTGGAACATTTCCTGCGAGAGTGGTTAAAACGCTCCTTCTCCTATTTACACGTTACCTCTAGTTGTTATTTTGAGCCAAACGTTTGGCTACAGCACTGATCAGCGTGAAGATCCCTGTTGTAAACAGCTCCCTGGACAGGGTCTCTCTGGGCAGCTGTGCTTCTGGAACATACCCTGCACATGCACACGAGGAAGAGGCGGTTACTGCCACGCAGTTTGTACTCACAGGCACGAAGTAACAAGACTTTTTGGCACGGGAAATCAGTATTTGTCAGTATAATGGGTTATGGTCTGCTAGGACCAACATCCTGCTATTTGCCAAGCTTGTCTTGAAATCGTAGCGAGGGGTACAGCCAGGGTCGCGGAAACACCGAGTGGCTTTGTTCGCAGAAAGCCCCTCCCAGCTCGGAAAAGCACCCTTCTCCTGCGAACCGGCCAGATGGGTTTAAGGACTCTGTTGCAGTAGGGCCTAACATCTGCCTTGCAATCTGAATATAACACAAATCTGAGCCTTTAGGGGTGTGCCGCTCCACCGTTTGATTCGGACATCGGGTACAAACTCACTCGGGATGCTCAGTGGTTGGCTGCCTGCCCTAATCAGATGAAGAACAGCACCATATCATCTTAATCTCTTCCCATTACAAAACTCCATCTTGTCACGACATACATTGCCACGTGCCTTTTCGACTATTTTCAGACCCGTCCCGAGTGCTCTCTCTGTAACTAAAAGAATAAGCTTAGCATTATCATTCACTTTCAGATGAGGAAAGACCTAAATCTGAAAGGCTATTCCAATCTTTTATGCTTATACAGCTCCAAAAGCAGACAATATAAGGCACTGAGCATGATTCTAACCTGAGAAGAAACCAAAAGACTTTTGTGGATTTCCCGCCCCCCCAGCTAAACTACCTGCGTGTTTGAAATTATTATCACTATTGCAATGCTGAGTTTTAACACAAAACACGAGGCAGGAGAGGCTGACAAGCCCCCCAGAGCATTCCCCTCCTGTAAAAGCTCCATGTTTCAAGCAAATGCAGGCCAGTTTCTCTCACACCAATCACAAAGCTGTTGCTGGGCCTCTGCTCCCTTCCTACTGGTGTGCAGGCCTGGGTGTTATCTGCATCCCTTCGGCAGGCAGCCGTTTTCCTTGGGTGCTGGCAAACGCAGGATTTTGTAGGCGGATTGAACTGAATGCTTCTCATGAATCTTGCAAACAAAGCCCCATTTGGTCTCAGCTATGCCCTTGAATTTCTGCATCGTTTGACTAGGATGGCACAGGAGCCAACTGGGTACAAGAGAGATCTACCAGAAGGTGCTCTGTAAGTGGGAACAGAATAAGAAATAGGTATTATTATTTCTAATTATGATTGATTTTACCCCACTGACAAGGCCTTAGTCCTGCGTTATAACTTCTGTTATATCTCAGATGCATATGTGTGCATATATATATACACTCACTGATTATATCTCAGGCAGACAGACTCTCTGCAGGACTCGCATCTCTGTCCATCAGGCCTTTTTTGTCCCTCACCCCACCTCTCTCCTCTGGGGCTGCCTGATCTCCGTCCCCTGGCAGGGGTCTCCTCCAGCCCCGCTGCCCTGGTGCGGTCTCTGCCCTTCAGGCTGCCCCGGCCTTGGGCCCTGGCGGCCACCCCGGCACCCTTATGGCCACTGGACACCAACTTGTTTTCCCTGTGCCTTGCTCCACAGCCATGGTGGCACAGAGGCTTCACCTGCACCAGCCCCAGCGGGTTTGTGGCCCTGGTCCTGGGTGGGGGAGACCACGCTCCCCCACTGCTTGTCTCCCTCAAGCTTGCTGAAACACATCGGAGACTTCTTAAATAGAAATACGCCTCTTCCTTCGGACTCCAACAAGGTACTCAAACTCCTGCAGGCAGCCCAAGGCCTGCTTCCCGTGAGGCCCACGGGCAGAGCTGCCCCTCACCCTGCCCCAGGGAAGAAAATCAAGGAGGCGCTTTAGAAACAGAGACGCAACTGTAAGGGTTTAAATCCCTGAATAAAACGTAAGGCTCTGACAAGACGCTTTAGGCACAGGAGCGTCTCCAAAGCCGAGGGAGCCCGGCTCAGGCAGCCCCCGCCCGCTCCCACAGCTCCAGGCCAGGTTTTCCTCCGCGCTCCCGTGCGCACTCACCGCCGCCCCCCGCCCGCCACAGCAGCCCCATCACACCGCCAGCCGCTGACTCCTCCGCGCTGCCGGGCCTCGCTTCCTTCCACTCGCACAGTAGAGCTGCGGCGCGCGCCACAGGGAAAATAGTGCCTGGCGGAGTGATCTGAGCCGCAGGGGCGGGGCGAGGAGGCCATATAAGTGGCGGGAGGGGCATGTGTGGCGCAGTCGCAGTTGTGTGAGGTGTGTGGAGTGTTGTGTTATCGGCTTGGCCTGCGAGCCCCGCGGTGAGTGCTCCGCCGCTCGCCTTCGCCGCGCCTCCGCGGGGAAAGCGGAGGGTAGAGCCACTTGTCGTGGCGGCGGCGGCGGCAGGGTTTAGATGCGTGCTGGGTGGCCGGGCGGGAGGGGCGTGTGTGTGCTGAGGGGGAAGGGCGTGCGGCTGGAGGAGATGGCGGGCCGGGCGTGGGCTGGGACCTTGCCCTCCTCCGCGGCAGCACCGCGACCCGGCGGCGGCGATGGGCGGGAGAGGGGAACACGAGCAGCCACCGGCAAAATGGCGGCCGCGCAGGCGCAGGGGCCCCTCAAGATGGTGGCGAGCGCGCGCGCGCCTTGGGCGGGAAAGGGAAGGGGGCGGGCGGCCCCGCGTCTCGCGGGGATGTGGGCGGTCCCTCTGCTGTGACGTCACAGGGCGGGGCGGGGCCGCTGGCAGGGCGCGCAGCCCTGCGGTGTGCTCCCGATGGGAAGGAAGGGGAAGGGGGGCTAAAGTACGGCTAAAGTACGGCCTTCTCTCCTCTTCCAGAGAAAAATGCAGATCTTCGTGAAGACCCTGACCGGCAAGACCATCACCCTGGAGGTTGAGCCTAGTGACACCATTGAGAACGTCAAGGCCAAGATCCAGGACAAGGAAGGCATTCCCCCGGATCAGCAGAGGCTGATCTTCGCTGGCAAGCAGCTGGAAGATGGGCGCACCCTCTCCGACTACAACATCCAGAAGGAATCCACCCTGCACTTGGTGCTGCGCCTGAGGGGTGGCATGCAGATCTTCGTGAAGACCCTGACAGGCAAGACCATCACCCTGGAGGTTGAGCCCAGTGACACCATTGAGAACGTCAAGGCCAAGATCCAGGACAAGGAGGGGATCCCCCCGGATCAGCAGAGGCTGATCTTTGCTGGCAAGCAGCTGGAAGACGGACGCACCCTGTCTGACTACAACATCCAGAAGGAATCCACCCTGCACTTGGTGCTGCGCCTGAGGGGTGGCATGCAGATCTTTGTGAAGACCCTGACCGGCAAGACCATCACCTTGGAGGTTGAGCCCAGTGACACCATTGAGAACGTCAAGGCCAAGATCCAGGACAAGGAAGGCATTCCCCCGGATCAGCAGAGGCTGATCTTCGCTGGCAAGCAGCTGGAAGATGGGCGCACCCTCTCCGACTACAACATCCAGAAGGAATCCACCCTGCACTTGGTGCTGCGCCTGAGGGGTGGTAACTGAACTGGCTGGTTGTTGCTTGCTTCCAAGTACAAGTTTCTCTGCACTTGTTCATTCCAATAAAGCTGTTGCATCCACAAACGTTCCTGTCTCAAGTTATGTGAACAGCTATTTATGCCATTAGCCAAATCTACCTAATAAACTGTGGTTATGTAGCTTCCGCCTACAGAGATGTTGCAAAACCGCCTTACACAAGGCATAGACGTGCCTGGCAAGCGTAACTGATCCCTCAGGTGTGGCTCTGCTGAGGTTGTGTAAGTTCTCAATATCCGTAGAAGTTACATAACAGCTACTTAGGCCATTAACCAAATCCATCTGTTTGGTAACCTGTGATAACGTAGTTGCCACATGCCAAGGTATTGCAAAATGCTTTATGGAAGGCCTGCATGTGCCTGGCAAGCGTAACTGCGCCTGTGGCTGTGGTTGTATAAGCCTGCTCCAGCCTACTTGAAGCACAGGCAGAAGTTCAGTGCCAGGCTGCAGGTGTTGGGTGCCTGCTAAGGTTGTGTAACTGTACCTGTGCGATGCCAAATGGTTTTTGAGCCAAGAGGCTTTGACAGCGCCGCTGTGCCCGGTGCTCGCCAGGTCCTGGCGCTTTTACCTTAATGGAATAACGGTGAACGAGTTACCCTGTGGTTTCGTGGGTGGGTGGTGGGAGGCATCGCTGCTGATCTGTGGCCCTTGGAGCAGGGGCTTGACAAGCGCCCTGGCTAGTGCGAGTCTCACCCAGTTACGAGGTAAACTTCATTTTTTGGAAAGCATATTAAGCAAACTCCGTACCTTCCGATGCACTAGCTGGCTTAAAATCTTCCAGAACGTGCTTTCATCCCGGCTTTGCACTGAGAGGAAACGCTGCATCATTGACGAGCTAAAACAAATGCCGGGGAGCAGTTCCCCTGGGCTGTAAAGGCACTGGCTGGAGGGCAGCCTCTGCTGGAGTGTTTCGGGGGGCAGTGGAGGTTGCTGCATGCAGGAGCTCAGGAGCAGCTGATGACGCTGCACCGGGGAGCGGGAAATGGGGAAAGTGGGAGGCTGAAGAGTAAAAAACCAAAAATAGGAGTGGGAAGGGGACTTGGGAAGGGGATGGGGTGGGAGTTGGAGTGGAGGTTTCAGCTGATGGCTCACCTCCGTGGGACCCGGAGGGGTCTTCACCATCCAGAGTGGAAGGGTGGGACAGCGGGATTTAACTGGAGTAACGCCGATTGTTAATTATCCTTGATGAAGAGCGGTGGGAGATGCTTTCGCTGCCGGGTGGCCTGTAAGAAACAAGCGTGGGTGACCAGCATCTGTGCTGAATTGGAGAAAGCTTTTGAATGCCGTGGAGCTAAAGCCGGTGCCGGGTCAGAGCTGGTGTCGTCGTGCCGCCACTGAGCTGCCGGCGGGGCCGGCCCCGGGCTCTGCACCGGAGGCTTGGTGCCGGGGGGCTGGGTGGGAGCCCAGCGCCCTCGCAGCGGATGGAGGGCCCCTGCGCAGTTTGCGTGCTCCTCAGCCAAACCCTCAACAAATCTGATCTGATCTGAGTTCTCTCAGTGCCAGGAGGCACACAAGGCGCGAACATCGTTCTTCCACTTCGATCGGTCTGCGGCTGCGTGCCGTGCCACTTCCCAAGAGTTCCAGCCTGCACCATTCCTCTCAACCTCCACCATCCGACACCTTCCCTCTGGAGTCCACCCAAGGGCCACAGCGCAGTCTTCTGTCGGTTTTTTCCTCAGGACATGACCGATCCAGTTCCATCTCCTCCTCCTCACTTTGTTACTGATGTTTTTTTGAAAGTTGATGCTTGTCATTTCTGCAACTTTTTATTTTTTTTTTTTCCGGGAGGAGGTAGTTGGCCTCCTGCCCAACCCCCATGACTTGGAGGGCCAGTGGTTTTTCTGTCAGGGTGGCCTTCCCTTAGGCTGCGTTGGTTCGCGGCACCTTCAATTTTATCCGGTGCACCCTGCAGAGAGGGATCCCCTATCTACCACCCAGGGGACGCGCCTGCTAGCCGTGCAGCCCCAGCCGAAGGACCCTCAACAAATGCGAACCATAAAGCTGTCCATTGCAGGGTTTTTCTGGCCTCTTGACTTATCTGAATTTCTGCAGCTCTTACAAATTCAGCGGCCCTTCAGTAGTTCTGGGTGTGCTGTAATGGAGCTCCTGAACCACGAGCGTCTGATCCTTTGGGGTGGGTGGTTTGGGGATGAAGGGAGCTGCTCTCACGTAAAAAGGAAGAAGCTGCAGCCTGGTTGTTTTCGTAGCTCCGTTCTCTACACGTCCGGGAAGCTTTTTCTTGGAAATCCGATGATCAAAAAAAAGCCGGAAAAGGTAACTGCGAGCAGTTCTGATTTGAAGGTGGTGGGGTAGCCTGGGGGGAAGAGTTGCAGGGCACGTGGGGATGCTCCATGAATGTTAAAAGCCTACGTGAATGACTGCAGTGCTGTGTTTTAAGAAATTCTTCTACTTTAAATGCTTCCGTGAAAAAAAAAACCCTACTGAAAGGGTTAAAGCCAAGATAGACAAGGCCACTGCATCAAAATGCCTCCTGAAAGCCTAGGGGCAAGGAGTATATTTAAATATCTTAGTCACTTAACTGAACAAAAGAAAGGCCTTTGTGATTTAGGGAGTAGTTAGAACGGTTGTAAGATAAGGGGGCTCCGGGATAATCCCATCTCGGATGACTGGGCCTTGGGAGAACAAATACATGGAAGGTAGGAGGTCACAAAAGAATGACCACAGCCTTGAAGGACACCGTTTACGTGATGCTAGGACTGAGTTTGCGCAGAAGCAAAGGTCAATCAGCGAACACAGTGAAGAAGACTACGAGCCTTCATCTGAAGACCCCCAAAGACCACCTGAAGACCACCACGGGAGATGACTGCGCATGCGGATCGGACATTTGCATATGTTAATAAGTTCCAGGAAACCTCATGTTTATGTAAATGATTTCTCGGAAATCCTGTGAATATGTAGGATTTTATAGTATATAATCTCTGAAAGTCTAACGAATCGGTGGAGCACTTATGGTGGAGAATCCCCAGTGCTGCCCAGCGCTGCAATAAACAATACCTGCTTAACAGTAACTTCCTTGCTATTGAGTTTCATTTCAGGGACTCTCTGAATACTCCGTTTCTCCCTTGGGGGGGATTCAGGCTGTGAGGAGAAGCATCCGTGAATTTTTGTATCAGTACGATGCCGTACTTTAAAAACTACAATGCCATACAAATACGTTAACGGCCTGGAGCGTGATCCAAGTGGCTGTGGTGCAACTGGACCAAGCGCAGAGCTTGTGGAGGAGAAACCTGCGCCGTGGTCCTGTGAGCTGAGCCAAAGCGCTAACGCCTGCGGGCCGCTTTGCTGGGTTTCATGGACTTCGGGGGGTTGTTAATGGTGGCAGGGCAAACGCTTCAGCGCGTGGCACCCCTGAGCGGAGACCACGGCTCGGGTAGGATAAGCCACAGAACAGCAATGTTTAATGAAAAGAGCAAAGCGTTTCGTTCAGGATGTTTTTTGTTCTAAGCGCGAAACTGCCGGCTGCCTCGCTTCAGAGGACTTCATGGTTCGCATTGTCCTGCAGTGCCTCAGTCCATCTCCTGGAGATGACTTGGGTTTATTGGGTTTGGAAGGAAAACTCCTTTCACGTGACTTTTTCCGAGCAGAACATTACAGAGGAAACCACAGCACCTACTTTGTGCTGGATGTGAAAGCGTTGCTGCTGGGGGAAAGGGAACACGGCCAGCAGCTGCTGACGGAGACCTGGCTGGTGGTGAACAGAGATGTGTTAACTGCTCCAGCATTTAAACAGAGACAACAAGCGAGGAAAAAGAATGGAAAAAGACATAATTAAGCTTAAAGACACGAATGCAGGTGTTCCACCGAGGCCGTGGCGAGGGGTCCTCTGGTGCCCTGGCCTCTGCCCGCGGGGGAGCCCGCACCGCCCCTCGTGGAGCCAGCTCCGCAGGTGGGTGCGCGCCGCTGCCTGCACCCTGTACCTCGGATCCGCTTCCAGTGCGGGCAGCGGGGTGGTGCGTATAATTGTTTTAAAAGAGGCTGCCACAAACCGGACTCTTCCCTTTGTTTTTTATTTTCTGCTGACTTCTAGACACCTTCAGGGATGAGTCTCAACCAGGCTTTTATTCAGGGCCACTTTAGATGCAGGAGATAGACAAAAGACCCAATTCCTGGGGAAAACAGAGGCGGGTTAGAAGGAGGTGATGGATGTTTTCTCCTCGGGGAGAGCCTGGGGTTGAGCCCCGGGTGCCCGGCCAGCAGCTGGCCGCCTGCGCTTGCCCCTTTCCCGAGACACCAAACGCGCTGTGACAGCAGGCTGGTGGCCACCCTGCCTGCTAATGCGGTGGCCAGGGAGGGACCTGCTCCCTCCCGGGGGTGGCCTGGGGTGTATATCTGTATATCATAGAATCGTTTGGGTTGGAAAAGACCTTTAAGATCATCGAGTCCAACCCCTAACCCAGCACTGCCCAGCCCACCACTAAACCATGTCCCCAAGCACCACATCTCCCCGGATTTAAATCCCTCCAGGGATGGGGACTCAGCCCCTGCCCTGGGCAGCCTGGGCCAGGGCCTGACAGCCCTTTCGGTGAAGACATTTTTCCTAATATCCAACCTAAACCGTGTATATATATATATATACACACGCACTCATATATATTTTTCTCTATATATTTTTCTCTATTTATATATTTTTCTCTAGTTGTATTTTTCCTCTATTTATGTATTTTTCTCTATTTGTATTTTTCTCTATTTCTATATTTTCCTCTATTTGTATATTTTTGTATATTGTATTGTATATTTTTGTATATTTCCCTCCATCTCTCTCTCTCTCTCTATTTGTATATTTTTCTTGATTTACGTATTTTTCTCTGTTTGTATAGTTCCCTCTATTTGTATATTTCCCTCCATATATAGATGTGTTTCTCTATTTGTATATGTTCCTCTATTTGTATATTTTCCTCTATTTGTATATTTTTCTCTATTTATGCAATTTTCTCTATTTGTATATTTCCCTCTATTTATATATTTCCCTTTATTTGTATATTTTTCTCTGTGTAGATGCTTCTCTATTTGTATATTTTTCTCTATTTCTGTAATTTTCTCTGCTTGTACATTTCCCTCTATTTGTATATTTTTCTCGCTTTAACTAGCGACGATCTCACATTTACACCAGCACGGGAGGCCCCGCTCTCCCCTGCCCCGGCAGGGCTGAGCCAGCGGGCGGGGATCGGCGCGGCCCCGCTCCGCCCCCGGCCCCGGCCCCGCTCCGCCCCCGGCCCCGCTCCGCCCCCGGCCCCGCTCCGCCCCGCTCGGCCCTCGGCCCCCGGCCCCGGCCCCGCTCCGCTCCCGGCCCCGCTCGGCCCCCGGCCCCGCTCCGCCCCCGGCCCCGCTCCGCCCCGCTCGCTCCGCCGGGCCGGGCCGGGCCGCGGGGGCATAAAGCGGCGGTGGCGGCTGCGGGCCGGCTGCGCTCGGCTTTGCTGCGCTGCGCCATGGCCGCCGCCCGGCGCAGGCTGTCGGTGGGGCTGGGGCTGGCCGGGGCGCTCTGCGCCCTCCTGGGGGTCTGCCTGCTGCTGGCGGGGCCCCTCATCGTCAAGGAGCAGGTGGTCAAGGTCGGCGGGGGCCGGGGGTTCTTGGGTGGGGGGTGCGGGTGTGGGGGCCGGGGAGGCTGGAGCCGGTGCGCGGCTGGGGCTGGTGCGCGTCCCGGCGGCGGTGCAAGGTGCGGGGGGCGCGGGGGGCGCGGCGCGGGGGGCGCTGGAGCCGGTGCGCAGCCGGGGCTGGTGCACGGGCAGGTTTTCCCTCTCTGCTCTGATCCAGGGGAGTGGGAGATGGCTCAGCACCGAGGGGTCTCTGCTTCAGTGTCGCTCTGAGCAGCCTCGCCATCTTGGTGCGGGGGAATCCAGGCTTGGGATATTCCCCCCTTGGTTACAGCAGATGTGCCCAGGGTGACGGGGCTCTCATCCCTGATTAGCAAGGGCCTTTTGCATAGCTGGAGTTGGCCGTGGGGATGGTGCTGGGCTGAGCATTGCCCTGAGCACCAGCCTTTTCCCCCTGTCCCTACTGCCTTTGCCTGCAGCCCTCCTTTTGTAAATAGGTGTGCAGGTTACCAGGCTGCAATTATCAGGTGTACTCTGGTGAGATGCTTTCCAAAGTGGAAATGGGACAGATGGTGCGCAGGAGTGCTGCAAAGGAGCCTCGAGCATGGAGCAACCTCCAGGTCACCTTCTCCTGCTCACCTGGAAAACCTAAAGGGCTGCCTCCCTGAAGAACCCTCTTAACCACAAGAGAGGTCCCGGGGCCAAAGGGGTGTTTATCCCCCACGGTTAAGGTGTGGGGACAGCAGTTATCCTGCTGTAACAAACCAATTGGCTCATTCCCACGCTTAGCCAAACCTTTTTCTCCCTGCCCAAAAGACATGTGCCACCTCCTTGGGCATTTCTCCAAGCTTGCACCTGTGCAGGTCAGCACCTGGAAATGCGAATACAATGAAAAAGGTGAATAAACACCCCATAGCCAATGGCTGTGGTTCCATGTGCCGCAAAGTGTCTGCCAAACCCAACCTTCTGCTTAAATGTACCCTCTGGAAGTGCTGCTGGGCAGAGCCAGGCAGTCCTGTGGCTTAAGCAGCAAGAGCCAATCTTTGTCCAGTTTCATGGACATCAGGAGCTGGTACCTGCAAAAAAAAAAAAAAGGCTGAATGTCCCCTGCAGAACAGGAGCAACATTTTTGGTGCTAAAACCTTTCTGCCCTCTTCTTTTTAGCCAATCCTGATTCCTTCTACTTGATTAGCTATTTCTTAATAACTCGCAGTGAGAACAGAAGATGAGGAAAAGACCAACCTTTGTTTCTCCTCAGGTCTCCCTTCATCTCAAGTCCTTGGTCTTCATTCCTTCAGCATGACCCAAATGGTCCTGAGTTCTTATGAGGCTTAATGTGAAATAGAAAAAAATAACAGTGCTGATGTCTAGGGTGGTGAGAAATATCCGGGGCCTTACTGAACCTCCTGGGTTGGTCTTCAGAGTGGTGGGTAGGAGGAAGAGCTGGGACTTGAAGGGCTGCTGGCAGGGGTTGGGCAGGTGAAGGCTGGCTTGCCAGTCCTGGCTTCCCAAGGCCTGCATGGAAGGTCAAGACAGTGTATCCTGATGCAGAAGCACTTAGTTGCAAAAAAAGGTTGTAATTTTGGGGATATCTCTGAGTAAAGTCTGTAGGGGAATGAACAGTAGAAACAGGGAACTCGGAGCCCAGCTCCTGCCCCATCTGCAGAAACCGAATCTGCATCAGCTGCTGTCCTGGCAGCCTGCCTGCCTGCGGCATTGGCCCTGTAAAACCCGGGGACGTTGCTTTTCTGGGAGCACCTGGAGTGCCATGGACCTGCCTAAGATATGAGCTTTACCACGGTGAGACTGCATCGACTCATCCATCTGCCACTTACTGTTTCTTCTCCAACTCTTGTGCTGTCCCACCTGAAAGCTGGCAGAAGACCGACAGCATCGTCCTTGCTGTTTTAGCAGGGTGATGAGGATGGTGGTGAGAGGATGTGGAGGATGAGGTCTGACACTGAGGTTGTGCTTGCACACAGCATGACTGCGCCTCTCAATCTGTAGAGGAAACCTCAGCTCTTGGTTTTGCTGAGCAGGGTGGCTGAAGCTCTCCTCCGGAGAAGCAGGATTTGGGCACTGTCGATGGAGCTGATGCTCCTCCGGTTCTGTCTGGAGGAGATGAGCAGTAACCAGTTCCTTTCAGTTCCTCAGGAGCAGAGATCAGCGTGATCAGGAAGAGTCAAACCTCTCAGTGACACTTTGTAACCCATCTAAGTGAAGAATATCCTATTTTTATTTCAGACATATGACCATGTTTATTTTGACCTACAAGTAGCTTAATTCTAAGGCTGCCCTAAGATCTAAGTAGATCTTGCTTAGCAGCATCTGTGGAGTACCTCGAGCTGCTGTGCCCAGATGGGAGAGGGCTGAGAAAGGTAGCAGGGAGCTGGGATGCAGCTCCATCTGACTGTGTACACATTATATAAATAAATGCATATGGAATAAGGGATCCAGGGTGTGCAAGACAGACTAAGCAAGTAAAGGCAGGCAGATGTTGCTATTCTGACTCTCTTGGACACTCAGGAGTGGGGATTAGAAAGCAGGCTAGATAAAATCTTGTCTTCTAACTGCTTCCTTGCCATGAAATCCTTGAGGCTGGCAGGATGGAGGCTCTCGGCCAGCAGCAGGCGGGTGTTGACGTGGAGGTGGGAATGGTTTACTAGGTGGGTTACACTGTGTGAGGAAGGTGTCTGCTCAGGTGTAGGGCTTGGAGGATCTGGGCTTGAGCTAGGGGCTTGCAAAGGTGGGGCGTTGCAGGGAAGCGTCCGGCAGCTTTTCTTCTCAACCCTCTGTGGCAGCAAATACGTGCGCAGTCAGATCGAGCTGTTCCAGGACAGGACAGCCATTGTGGGGCTGCCAAGCTGCAGCGGGGTAATGCCCACTTGCCTGCACTAATTGGTGAGTCAGACCCGCTTCCATAAGCTGGCTCGGTTATCTAACCATGGCAAGGGCCTGTGCTTGCAGAGGAAGCAAATATTATGGTGGAACACATGCAAAACAGATGCTCAAGAAGGAACTCGCTCTTGTCCATAAGGCAGTCCCCGGGAGGCAGGGGGGGAGTGGAGATGGATATCTGGTGAGGGCTTACAGCATATTTGAGCTCCTGCAGGCGTTTCCCAGCAAATGGGACGGTGATATGGAAACCACGATTTTGCGTTGCCTTTGACCTGCCTTATGACCAGCTATGAATCACTGCAGGATGGCAGCTGAGAGGAGGCAAAGGTGTCCTGCACAGCGCTGTTGGGACACAGCTGGGTCGCCATCCCGGTTCCCTACGTGCTTTTGGGGAATTTAGCAGGCCCTCCCTGCTGGTACCCAAACAGTTGTGTGGATGGGTGTGCTACCTCTCACAGCCCTTGCCTGCTTCTGGCAAGTCACATATGCGGAGCTGTGAATAATTCAGCGCTGGCTTGTCTAGCCCAGAGCAAGCTTGCAGCACATCAGAACAGCTCCAAAATCCTGTGGGTAGCATCTGGAAAGTTGAGCCTGAATAAATAAGCCTACAGACATCCTGTGTTATAAACTTTATGCTTCTGCATACATAATAGTTCCCGATTTAGATGCGGCTTGGTTTCAGTCTGCGTAACACACGTGGATCTTCTGGAGAGCCCCTGCTGGAAGTTCCAGTTCAGGCCTCCTTTGGCTGGGCCTGACATGGAGCCAAGGGTGGATGTGCTCAGCTGCAGCCACCAAGCTGAAGAGTTGTGTCTCCTTACTCTTTTTTTTTTTTTTTTTCTTTTTTCTCTCCCCCTCTTCTTTTTTGCAGAATGTCAGGATTGACCCCAGCAGCATCTCCTTCAGGATGTGGAAAGACATTCCCGTTCCTTTCTACATGTCAGTGCACTTCTTTGAAGTGCTGAACCCCAAGGAGGTCCTCCAGGGACAGAAGCCGGTGCTGAACCAGCGTGGACCCTACGTTTACAGGTCAGGTACTGCTTGTGGTCCAGGTAGGCGTGAGCCTGGCCACCATGCTGCCTGCCAGGCTTCTGGCTGACTCCTCTGGCAGGAGGGCATGGCATTAGCACACTTGGTGTGAGTCCAGCAGCACAGGATTTTAAAGCGACCCAAATGCGCTCTAATTGCTTTGATCTTGCTAAAGCCACAAGTAGGACCTCTGGCTGGCGGGGTGGTAAGGCTGGTCTGTGCTTCTGTGAGTTGTGGAGCTTAGTCCTGTGCTGGGACCTGCTGGGAAGCCAGACCTGGGCTGATATGGTCCAAACATAGGCATGAGGGGTGGTGGCGTGGTGGTGGGCAGCAACCCTCATCTTCAGAGTGGACTTGTTTCATCTTCACTGTGCATTTAAGAGTCCAGCTCTAGAGCTGGAGTCACCTCAATATCAAACTTCATTGATTGGATAATACCTCTTATCTAACATGAGACCCAGAATCTGCCTAACATGAATGCTCTGGTCATGAGAACCAGTGTGGAGCACTAAAACTTGCTCAGGCCCACCTATGGCAGGGCTGGGTCTATTTACCATGGCTGAGGATGGCGGTTGAAGCCTCGGATGCTTCTCTGGACCTGAAGTGTGAAGTGATGGTTGATGTTGAGTTGAGTGTGTGAACTTACCCATAAATAGCAATATTCAACACATTAGTGCCTACACATGTAGGCAAAGTTAGGTCAGCAGCCTAAGCAAGCTCATGTGGGAAGATTACTGGTTTAATCCAAAGCTGTTTGAGTAGTGTTAGGAGGAAACATGGCAGTATGCGTATGGCCTTGTTTCCCCTGCGCTTGCCAGGTCACACCATAAGACCATGTGGATTCTGTGTGTTCTGATTGCATCAGTCACTTGGCTTGGCAAAAAGGCTTCACTTACCAAAAATAAGAATAAACAAAGGGGTAAAGCTTATTAGTGTCCTTGTGTTCCTGCTGAGCAAGATTGGTGCCCTTCCCTAATGTTGGCCATAAAACAGAGGCTCAACAAGAAAGGACTTTGTTTTTGCTGCTGGTTTGAGCTTCAGCTTTCTCAGGAGCTGTAACAGGCTTGCGATGCTGGGGACAACTTCGTGCTGCTGTGGAGCATTGCCCCTGTGGCACGGAGCAGAGTGGTGCTGGGTAGCGTGCAGGAGATGGCATGCCCGAAGCCCTGAGGAGCAGGAGAACCACGATGCTGCATGGAGGGCTGAGCTGCCCCGATTCTGGGAACCATTAGGGAGCTCTGGGGCAAATCAGTGTGGGCTTGTTGGTGAGGATTGCACCATCTTGTTTGGTCCTCTTCTGTTTTGCAGTTTGCTTTGGCATGTGGGTTCGTGTAGATCTGCTTATCTGGGTGCCTCCCTGATAGGGCTGGGCTTTTCAATGGCTGTAGGTGGAGTGACAGGGGATTTATGTTTTTGTCTCAGACTTCTCATCAGCTGGGAAGAAATGCTTGGTGTCTGCAAGTTGCTGCAGAATCCCATCTGTCAGGGATGCCTTACTCCCAGGCTGCCATCTCCTCCTGCTAGACCCTAATCCTGGTCAGGGTGTGAGGTTGACACTGCCTGTTCCCTGGCATGCTGCCTCCCCTGCTGTCCCATGGCTTCTTGCTGGGGTTCTTGCTCTTCAGAAGCAAGCCCGGGCCTGTGCAGCCCATCCTTGTTCCACATGCCTTGCAGGGACACTGTGTGGGGGAAGGTTCCCATGGTCTCTCCCATCTCTTTGCAGAGAGTTCAGGTATAAAAAAAATATCACATTCCATGACAATGACACTGTCTCCTTCCTGGGGTATCGGAAACTCTTCTTTCAGCCGGAATTGTCCAACGGCAGCGAAGAAGAGTACATCGTTGTGCCAAACATTTTGATGATGGTAAGAACTTACTCCCTGGATGGGTACCAACTTCTGAGCTTGTGGGGAGGGCGATGATGTCCAGTGCTGACCCAAAGCTTACTTTCTTGTAGGCCTTAAGGCTAATCAAGCCATGAGGTGATTAAGCTTATAAAATGCAGTTTTCTGCTTTCTGGGTGTTGGTTGTCCTGTTGGGCTGTTAGCCTTCCAAAGTGCAGAGGGGCTGGCAAAGTGGCTGAGCTCAAGTCTGCAACCCTGTCTGAGTGTCCTCTGGGGAAAAGAAGCCTGTAAGCCCTCAACTGCTTTCTTCCCAAACTGGGGGTAAATGGTGAACCTCTGTCCAAAAGATTTCTCTAGGGCTGTAGATCGGTGCAGTGGAAGGACCTTGCTAAGCACTGAAGATGCATTGCTTCCTCTTTGGTAAAGATGGGGCTCTCATCTCAGAGGTTTGTTTTCTTTCCCAGGGAGCGGCTGTAATGATGGAAAAACTGCCAAGCTTTGTGAAGCTTTTACTGAGTGGAGCCCTGGCTGGCCTGAAACAGGAGGCATTCATGAACCGAACAGTGGGGGAGATCATGTGGGGGTATGACGACCCTCTTATAGATGCAATAAATGCGCTTGTTCCTGGCCTGATCCCTTTCCAGGGGAAATTTGGCTTATTTATAGATGTAAGTAAACTGTTGCTTGGGAACACTAAAACCGTGGCAATATTGGTCTTGGGATTGAGTTTCTGTGCTATCCCCCTCACAAACTGTTTGGAGCGGCCATGTGTAGCTGGTGGTGGTTGTGTAAGGCTGCCTTAGTTCTCCCCTCATGCAGAAATGCATGTGTTGGAAGCTGTTGCTGGCATCTGAAATGGGTAAAAGTTCAGTAGCTTCCAGTGTGAAGCATCCCTAGAGCTGACAAAGTATACAAAGTCATTAACACATTGCAGTCTTGCTGCGTATAATGGATTAAAAGTTAGTTTCTTCTCTCCGCAGCTTAACAGCTCCAGTTCAGGACTGTTCACAGTGAACACGGGCATGAAGAACATCAGTAGAGTTCACATGGTGGATTCATGGAATGGACTAAAGAAGGTAAGTGTCAGGCAGCAAACCTCTAATATGGGGTCAATGCCTGATCTAAAGTGAGATAAACTGAAAGCTCTCAGTGCTGTTGTATCTCTGGGTTGTAGGTTTGAAGGCAAGTTTCTGTGGGACTTCAACTGCTGCAGCTTCTGTTCTATCAAATTGCCAGAAGGCAGCCCTATGACGAGAGGGTTGTTAGGAAGCATTAAGTTCAGCTCATCATCAGTGTCACTTGGACTCCCTTGCAATGCTGATGGCGCTGCTTGCTTCTAATGGCTGAAGTCCCAGGCGCCTGTGTTTGAGGCGTTATTTCAATGTCCTTGTTACAGGGGTGCTTATTCTTCCCTTGTGGAATTCCATTCCTAACTAAAGTCAACTGAATCTACAGATCAACCACTGCAGGAGCACTTGGGACAGGGGTATCTTGTCCTGTTTTTCTGTTAATTGAGCAGATGTTTGAATGGGAAAGATCTTGGAAGCTCTTCAGCATTGCTATCTCAAGCTCCTGTGGAAGTGGTGTAAAGTGGTGGATGTCCCATGCAGGGGTGGAAGCCGTTGCTCCAGCAAGCTTGTTGATCTGAGGTCTTGTCTCTACATCTGTCCTGCAGCTGAAGTACTGGCGGAGCAGCGAGTGCAACATGATTAACGGGACTGCAGGGGAGATGTGGCCTCCGTTCATGTCCCCAACGTCACTGGAGTTCTACAGCCCTGATGCCTGCAGGTGAGGCCACAGCTGCCAGCTTGTCCCTGTGCAGGTGGCAGGAGACGCAACGCTTGTCCTGTGCGCACAGCGTACCTGTGCAGTGACGCAGAGGGCTCAGGACTAAATTCTGTAGTTAAAGTTCAGCTGCAGTTCAGTTTGCAAACAGTGTAGTTGTCTAATGAGCAACATCTTGTGGCGTTCATAAATACCTTCCAGGTCACTGGAGATGTCTAACTTGCCCGTGTTGAATCAGTAGAGAATAACCAGTCTAGATAAGATGTGGGAGGCGAGAGGGAGAAGTAGGAGTTGTCGTAAGGAAATGCTGCTATAGCCATTTGCAGAACCATTTCAGCTGACTAAATGCTTGCAGAAGTGGTGTTGTGGGGGCTTGTGCCACCATTTCCAGGCTGCTTCCCTTTTTTTTGCTGCCTACTTCATGCACTGCTGTGCGTGTCTGTCCTGTATAAGACACCCTGACCTTAGCTGATCACGCAGGGGTTAAAGTACCCTGCAGAGCCTGCCTGTGTGGAAACTCCCTGAGGCTGGAAGGAGGGGAGGCCAGGGGTGGCACAAAGCCCTGTCCCCAGCTTGGGGAAGATAATGTTGATTCAGCCTTTGTAGATAGTGCTGCAAAACAAGCAAGTGCTCATGCTGAATAGAGAGCAATGACCTCTTCAGCAGAACAAGCAAAGTCAGCTGAGCTGAGTATTAGTGCAGGAATTCCTCTACATAAGGGACAGCAGCAAATATCGAAATGACCCAGAGCCAAGGACTTACAGGGGAGTTTGCTGGGAATCAAAGTTTAAATACACAGTTTCTGTGTAGTTTCTGTAAAACTACAGAAATCTTCCAGGGAACAGAGCATGTTTCCAGGCAAGGCATAAAGTGAACCAGAGGAAACCAGGCTTGGTTTCTTGCTAGCACAGGAGGTTCCTGCAGAACAGTGCTGTGGAGGATGTGGCTCTGCCTCTTCACCAGGCAGTGCTGTCTCTTCTCCCCAAATCTTTATCTCAGCCTCTCTGCTAGCCTGGATGGCTAGCAAGGAGTCACAAACATCAGTTGATAGATTAAGAGCGTATCTGCCTTGCTGCAGGGCATGCAGAGCTCATCTCCTACGCTGTTTGCACATTAAGTGCAGCTGATGCCAAGATGCAATTACGTGGACGTCCCTGCAAGGTAGGCAAGGCTTTATCTTGCTGATGTGCTGCAGCAGCCTCTGCCTCCTTGCTGGAAGGTGAGCACAGCCAAGAGGCATGCATGCAATTGCTGAACATGCCCTGAATCCCCCATCCTTGGTCTTGGTGTCACAAGGCAGCTGTAGGAACAAGCATCCCCTTGGCCTGCCCAGGCTGTCTGCATCCCTGCAAACCTCACTTGAGTGTGAAGGGAGCATACTTCCCTCCTGGAAACTTGCATCTATCCTGGCCAGCTGGTAGCAATAATGCCGCAGAATATAGACTGTTGCATCAAGGAAAAAAATCTTGCTGCATAATGTAGTAAAATTTTCTAGTCCCCTGACAGTCTATATGCTGGAGTTGTGCTGCGAAAGAGCACTTCTACCTCAGAGCCAAGGCTTGCACAAAGAGGGTACTATCTCTTGAAGAGCAGCCCTGGGGATGCCTTTAAACAAATCTCATCTGGATACAGCAAACAGACTTATAGGCTTGTGGTTTCTCTCCATAACTAGTCCTGACCAGGCCTTTATCTGTGCTTAGAACAGGGAGAGCAAATAGCTTAAATACTCATTCCACATCCAAAGCACTGCTCTGAGTGTTTATCTTGATCTCAAAGTCTAAGTTACGTTGCAACCGCATCTTATCCAGCGAAGATAAGAGCTTGGTTCAGGGCTAGGAACTTGTTGGCTAATCCTGATCCTTTTCCACTGAAACCCTTTCAGATCCATGACACTGGTGTACGAGCAGTCTGGGAAGTTCAAAGGTGTGCCCACTTACCGCTTCGTGGCACCGAAAACTCTCTTTGCCAATGGCACGGACTATCCACCCAACGAAGGCTTCTGCCCCTGCATGCAGTCTGGCATCCAGAACGTCAGTGCCTGTAGGCTAAGTAAGTCCTTTCCTCCCCAGGCTCTCCCTGCTGTACCATTATTAAACTGTAGGGATGCGATACAAGCTTGTTTATCCGGAAAATTGGCTCTGCTATCTGGAAAGTGCTGAAAGGTACTGCCGGGGTCTGTGTGCACGATGTTCTTGCTTGCATTCCTGCAGGCATCTTGGCAAGGAGGGAAAGAGGGAAAAATCTTTGTGCCCAAAGTCCACTAGGTCCATGGCCCTACAACAGCCTGGCATTTGTGGGAGTGCCCTAGGATAGGATGGGAGCGTTGTCCCCCAGGCTGGGGAGGGAGCAGGCAGGGGAGCAAGGGTAAGAGGAGGCAAGCCACGTAACCGCCAAATTAAATGTTAACTTTGGATGCTGAGTGCAGGTCACGTGGGAGTGAGAATTCGGACTTAGTTAACCTAACCCTAAGTACCTGTCCTAACTAAGTACCCTAGTACCTGTCCTAACCCATGTCAGGGTACAGCGAGTTACCACAGCATTGTGTGGGGGGAGAGGGTGGCTTAAATACTGGGTCTTGACCCTCCCAGAGCAA
This sequence comes from Platalea leucorodia, assembly GCF_965183815.1. Taxonomy (NCBI): domain Eukaryota; kingdom Metazoa; phylum Chordata; class Aves; order Pelecaniformes; family Threskiornithidae; genus Platalea; species Platalea leucorodia. The sequence goes on from NC_138834.1 coordinate 5,929,167, forward strand.
TGGAATAAGCTACAGGGAAGGAAGGGAAGGAGCTTTCCAGTTGGGAGGAGAAAAGTATAAAAGCCTGTTCAGAACAAGTGCTGCAATGGCTTTTAAAAACCTCAGCAAAAAGTCTCGGGTGGGTTTGGATGAGCTTAAGGTGTCTTTGTTCTCATCCAGATGCACCGATGTTCCTTTCCCACCCTCACTTCTACAATGCCGACCCATCCCTGGTGGATGCCGTCGAAGGCCTCCACCCCAGCAAGGATGAGCACGCGCTCTTCCTCGACGTGCACCCGGTGAGTGAGCCTGGGGGGGTCCTCTCCTTGTGCTGGGGGTCCGGCCTGGGCTGGTAGCTGGGTGGGGAACCCTGCCGTTGGCTGCTTGGTGGCCTCGCTCTGTTCTTGTGGCACTGATTTCAGCAGGTTCCATAGTGCAAAGACTGGCAAGGACATGTGCAGTTAAATATCAAAGCCATAAACTAATTGAATAATCAGCCTGGCTTCTAGAGAATTGTAGAACTAATTATAATCATGATTATTTTGATAAGCACAATCAAGTTCTTCCCACTGACTCAGGTCTATAACACCAGGAGGTGTATTTACCAGCAGTCCAGTTACGCCCCAAATCCGCAAACATACTGCCACGACGGGCAAAGTCTGAAGACCATGCTGTAGCTGAAGCTATCACCATAATTCTTGGGCTGGCTTCTTCTACTGTCTCAGCTTGCTTACCTGGCTGCTTCTGCACTGGAGTGTCGCAGAGTTATGCTTTGTGCGTACCTATAGCATAAGGGTGAAGTCACCACTCCGGTGGTGATGAGCTGGGGTGTCCTGAGCCATCATTGTCCAGCTGCTGATGGGGAGGGGACTTTGGGATCTTCCACCCATGGCCTGTGTTGCATGTGGTCAGATCTTCCAAATGTTCAGTGGTGCTTCCTCAAGCGAGAAACCAGTCCTCCCTCTTGAGGTAAGATAAGCTGTGCTTCTTATCTAGGTGTTGGGTTATCTCTGCTTTTCTTATCACAGTTATGGAAATCTAATTAAGTTTATTACAGTATCAAACATCTACTGATAACAGTGCAATTAGCTATATTCTTACCTAGGCTGCAGCCTGCTGAGTATAAATGGGGACAATCCAATACAAACTCTCTGCCCTTAAAAATGTGTTGCAAAACTGCAGTGTCGTGAGAAACCCATGTCTTAATGGGTGTCAACAAGACCAGCTTTGAAGTGTGGTGTTTTCATGGTGTTGCTGGAGAGTGGCTGTTGGTTCCTAGTTATGAGAAATGTTTTGTCCTTTGCTGTGTGCGTGAATCTCTTGCATTGATGCGTTTCCATCCTGCTGCTCGTAGGATGAACAACGGAAGAGGCTCATCAGGCTTCAGAAAACACTGAAATTGCTATGAAAACATCCTGCCTAGGGAGTCACTTACGGGTTGTATAGACTACTTGGCAATTTGAACTTGTCTAGGTTCACTCCCACGAGCCCTGGGTCGCACAACATCTCCCTGGTTCATGCTGTCTGCCCGCTGAATGCGTGCTGCTGCCTTCCGTAGCAACCATGTCTGTTCAGGTTAGCTTTGTGCCTTCAGGCCACCCCAAGGGAGGTGCTCCCTTCTGGATGCTGCTGTGTGCAATACCCGCTGGCTGGTGAGCATTCAAGTGAAGGGGACAGACTGCAAACTGCCGTGGAGACAGTGGTGTCCCTCCGTGGGCAGTCATCCTGAGAGCCTGGAGGCCAGTGCCTGGTTGACTGATGCTTGTGATTTGGTGAAAAGCCCTGCCATGCTTCTGGTCTTGTGTGTGGTGACTGCAGTGGATCTCTGGATGATCCAGTCCATCGATCTGGAAGGTGGCACCCAGAGCAGCTATGATGGAAAGCAAAGGGCTGCTCTTCTGCAGAGTTCTCCAGACAAATGTTGGCTGTACTGATGAGCTGGTTCATCTCTTCCTATGCAGATGACGGGCATCCCCATGAATTGCTCCATCAAGCTCCAGCTGAATCTGTACATAAAGCAGGTGTCTGGTATAACGTAAGTAGTCACCTTTTAGCAATGGCGATCTCCCTTTCTCAAGCAGGGAGAGCTGCTGACGCTGGGGTCACTGCGGAGTTTACTCTCCCCAAAGATTTAGTAGCCTTAACATTACCAGTTGTCACGGTGGCAGAAGGCAGCTGGCACATGTGGTGAAATGTCAGCTCTTCCAGTGACCTCAAACTGCCATCCTTTAGCAGTGCAGTGTGTGGCTGCCTGTTTGCTTGGCTCCTGCAGCATTCCCACAGCTGATCAGTGGACTGTGTCTCCTGGTGAGGCACAGGAGCGGTTCTCCTGCACTGTGCTGCTGTGCAGAAGGTGTTACATCCAACACGGAGAGGCAAAACATGCTCAGCCTACAGGGTTGACAGTTGAAGCCTGTGTCCAAAAAGACACCTTCAGCTCTATGACAGCAAACGGAAGGGCTCTGTAACAGCTGTGCAGTGCCAGATGTTAAATACCCACAAGAGTGGGAGCATGCACTGGCTGCTTTGACTGGCTCTAGTGCATACGCCAGCACACAGCCCTGATGCTGTGAACTTGGCCGCGCCACCCTCTGGTACCACGCAGGTGACTGAGACGTCTTCGAGCTGCGTGAAGTTTAGCCTTCCAGTTCACTGAGTTCATGTCCGTGGAGCCCAGATTTGGGATGGCATTACTGCTGTTGTCAGGCAGTTAAGCACAAATGGAAGTGTAAGCTCTGCTCTTGCATGAAAGGCCCAAGTTGGACCTGGTCCCTTAAGGGGGTAGCAGCTCACTGAAGCAGCAGGAATTGCTACCTCCTTAACTGGCTTCCTGGCCACTATCGGGCTGTCAGACCTGTCCCTTTAGGAAGAATTTTGACACTGGTTGTAGCCTGATCAACCAGAAATCTAAGTGTGTATTTCTTTTTTTTTTTTTTTTTTTTCCCCTTACCCCTGCCCCTAGTCAAACAGGGAAGATTAAGCCAGTGGTCCTGCCGCTGCTGTGGTTTGCAGAGGTGAGCTGCCTTCCTTGACCCAATTCTGCAGAGCCTCTTCTGCGGGGGGGGGGGGGAAAACTGCTTCCCCATCACCCAGGGCTGGGGAAACTCCACTTTGAATAAAGCTTTAAGCCAGCCAGACTAATTAAACACCAACAGAAGGTTTTGCAGTACTTGGCTATGTTGTTAATCCCTCTGAGCTGAACAAACCCTGCACTATACTTGGTAAACCTCTGGCTCTGTCCTAGATGCAGGGTTAAATAGGGCCCAGAACAGAGCTGCCAGCATCCCCATGCTAATGTGGGGCAGGGAGTGCTGTCTCCAGCTGTGTGCGTGTCCAGCTGACTCCAGCTACTTAGTAAAAGCTTCTAGCCCGACTGAATCTTGCATAAATTCCCTAATCTGTGGTGGGAGAGGAGTTGTGCAGCTGGTATCTCAGCCCTGGATGAGAGGGAAATGCCACTGACAACTTTGCTTATTCTGAGCAGAGTGGATCCATTGAAGGCTCAGTCCTAAACCAGTTTTACACCAACCTGGTGCTGATCCCATCCTTGCTGGACTACCTGCAGTATATCCTCCTTGGGCTGAGTGTCCCACTCATTATCTCAGCAGCTGTACTCATGGCAATGAGTCAGGTAAGAACTTGCAGATGTCTAATGGGAAAGGCTGTTAGTCAAATCAGACTTAATCAGATGATGTAGATTGGGCTGACAATCTAACATGTCTGAGGAAACATTGGCTGATGGCATGAACCATCTCCTAGTGGTGCCAGGTGCTAGCACATAGCAGCAGGACTTCCTTGGCCATCTGGAAATTGGGCTGCAAATAGAAAACATAAAAGCATTTCTGGCCATGTCAGTGCACAACAGCGATGGAAGTGGGTTCCTGTAGGAGGAGGCATTTCTCAGCTCATCCAGCTAATGAAAGAGCAAGCCTAGCTCATCCACCCAGCCTCCATGGAAAGCAGCAGGTCTGTGCTATTGCACAAATCTGTGCATCTCTACAGGGTCCCAACAATTTTCTAATGCAAACAGAGCCTTCTTGAGGGGATGTAGATACTTGAGTGCAGCTTGTTCACAAATGAATGAGTCGCTGTGTTCTTGTGGAAGGGGCACAGACACTGTGGCTGCTTCTCAACCCAGACTGGACCCTGTCTTTCCCCAAAACTCATCTATTTCCCTGCAAACTACTCCAAATAGCTCTAGAAGTTAAACCCTCAGGCCCTTTGTGGATCTGGGCTTGCTGAGAAGCGAAGACCGTTGAAGCCTGCAGGGAGCTGGCAGCTGGGTAGAAGTTGGCCCATGATGGCGTGGGAGGGTGCCTGGCTGGCACTCGAGTCTGATCTGAGCTGTAAGGACAGAATATAAAACAGCTAAAAGACTTGATGGAGATCTGCGGCTCTGGCTCCAAAACATTCATCTGATAGCACTAAGATCTCTAAAAGCTTTAGCTCTTGAAGCAGAGACCTAGCTCCCTAACCTATATCAAAGCAAGCTTATTTAGTTTTGCGCTACAGTCAAACAGCTTGAGCTGGCTCTAAAGCTACAGAAGTGAAGAGGCTACTTGTGGGGATAAAAAGGCAATGCTTAGGCTGAGGGCGGGCGAAGGGGAGAGTGTGTGCAAGGGGCTGCTTTTGCTCAACCTCCTGTAACTGCCCTTAATGAAACACGAAAGCCAACCCACTTTAAATAGCGCCAGGGTTCTCAGAGTGTCATGTAATTGGATTTTAACCAAGCCTACAACTGCTTAATTGACTTAAACGCATGATCCCAAATCCCCTTGTTCCTCCACGCGTTTCCCTGCGGGGTGGGAACGATGCTAGGGCCGAGGGCTCAGCGTTAAACCCCTACTGTGCTCCCGAGAGGGTCAGGCTTTGTGTGCTGAACCTCCCTGCTTCAGCAAATGCAAGCAGTCACTGGCAAACAGACTTCGTGCTGCTGCATAGCACCAGCCTATCTGAAAAGCGTCTGTATTTGCTGGGCAGCTATTCCTAAGACCTTATGCAGCCCTGGGCTGGCATTTTCTCACCCTGCTTTGTGCAAGTCTTAATTCCTGGTATCAAAGAGCCTTAACCATGCCAGAAAGGGTCAGGAAGAAAACCTGGATTTTAAATTCACTCAAGTCAACTGAATATCTGCTTGTGACATATCCCAAACCCAGGCGTAAGCCAGCTGTATTTGGGTGCTCAACCAAAAGTGTCATGAAGTGTCAGAACTAAAAATCAACTGCAGGAAATGCCTGACTACCTGGAGAGTGATTAAAAAGCTTCAATGACCTTATAAATCTAAGGAAGCTGTGCAACAACACATTAAAGTTGCTGCCTAATGAATAGATAAGAGCTTGTAAACCAAAAGAGAGCAATTTGCAGCCAAGGTGTGTTCCTCATTTGATTGAAGTGTTGCTGATCTAGCAATGATTGCTTAATCACGCACGGTCCTCCCTCTTGAAGTCAGAAGTGATGTCAGAGGGGACACTGAGCAGGGGGGGGCATTGCCTGCACCTTCAGGTGCCTGCCAGTGTGAAGGTTTCCCTGAACCCAACTCCTTCATGGACTATCTTGTGTGCCTCTGGCTTCTGGAGGGAGCAGTGTGCTCTAAACCCAGTCCAGATGAGGTACTGTGAAACAATTAAATCTTAGTCTAGTGTATAGTGGAGCCAGTTTGAAATACATCTGTTGGACCTGCAGTTCTTAAAAAAAAAAAAAAAAAAAAAAAAAAAAGTGTAAATCTGTAGAGGCATAAAACATGCCCAGATGCAGCATTGTCGCTCTCCTGCTAATGTGGCCTAAAGCCTGTGTGGCAATGCATTTAAAAGGCAAACAGACCATTTTAAAACTGGCTTGACACTGACCAAAATCTTAACTAGGGCTTAGTTCAACCTAAATTTTGAAATCTTCATTAATAACTAGATTCTAGTTAAACAGTGATTTAAAATCCTAAAATTGGAACCCTTGTGGAATTCATGTCCAAGTGTGCCATAAACTAGCCTGGTTGTCTTCTAGGAAAAATGCTCTTTATTTTTGAGTAGCAATAAAAAGAACTCAGACAGTAATAAGGCCAACCAGGCTATCTCTGCCAAAAAGCTGCCTCCGGTTAAGGGGACGGTGTTGCAGGAAGCCAGACTGTAGGTGGGTACCCAGTCAAGGTAACACACTTTTCTCTCATCCTGATTTGATTAAGCTTTGCTTAAAACCAATCAAATGGAACTGTTCACTGTCCACATCTACCAGACATACCCTCTTGGCAAGCTTTGATGTGATGATGTTGTCTCATGGCTTTATTCAGGGCAATATAGATGTCTTAATACTCACACTTAACCAGGCTGCAAGCACGTGCTCTTATTGTTTCTCCTGGTGTACCTGATCTGCAGCCCTAATAATATGAGCAGGGATCAGGGTGAAAAGTAGGACTGGTGTGAGGAAACACTTTTCTTACCCCCCCCCCCCCAAGTGTTTGAGATCCAGAGGTAAGTTTTTTTAAATGGGTAAAAACTCATGGCGGGTAACAGAGGCAGTCAACTGCTGGGTGTCGTTCCCCTCCTGCATGCAGGGAGCCTAGATGGAAAGGCTTTCAAGAGGGAATTCCTGTTGTAGAAAATATCTGTATTTGTATTACAGGATCACAAAAGTCACTGATCGTTGAGGTTGGAAGGGACTCTGGAGGTCATCTAGTCCATCCCCCTCCCTGCTCAAGCAGGGTCACCTATAGCTGGTGGCCCAGGACCATGTCCACATCTCTCTTACTGTCAGCTCACATACAAGATGCTCCAGGCCCTTAATCACTTTAGTGGCCCTTTGCTGGACTCTTTCCAGTAGTTCCATCTCCCTTGTCCTGGGAAGCCCAGAACTGGACACAGTATTCCATGTGTGGCCTTACCAGTGATGAGTAGAGGGGAAGGATTACCTCCCACAACCTGCTGGCAACACTCCTAATGCAGCCCAGGATACTGTTAGCTGCCTTTGCTACATGGGCACATTGCTTGCTTATGTTCCACTTAGTGGACCTAAGGGTCTTGGTGGACTTTTCTGCCAAGCTGCTTAAGAGTTGGGTGACCCTTAGCATGTACTGGTACATGGGGTTGTTCTTCCCCAGGTGCAAGACTTTGTACATCCTCTTGTTGAACCTCATGAGATTACTGCCAGCTCATTTCTCCAGCCTGTTGAGGTCACTCTGGAGGGCAGCATTACCCTCTGATGTATTGGACACTCCTCCTGCTTTTGTATCATCAGCAAACCTGCAGATCATTAATAAAGATGTTAAACAGGATTGGACCCAGTATTGCCCACTGGTGCACACTGCCAGTTACTGGCCTCCAACTAGACTTTATGCCACTTCTCGTGACACTGTGGGGCCTGGCTGTTCAGGCAGTTTTCAGTCCACCTCACTGTCTGCTCATCCAGCCCATACTTCATAGCTTCTCTATGAGGGTCTTATGGGAGACAGTGTTGAAAGCCTTACTGAAGTCCAGGTAGACAATATCCATCATCTACCAAGCCATTCATTTCGTCATAGAAGTTTATCAGGTTGGTCAAGCATGATTTCCCCTTGGTGAAGCCATGCTGACTATTCCTGGTGACTTTCTTGTCCTTCATGTGCCTAGAAATGGTGCCTAGGATTAGCTGCTCCAGCACCTTCCCAAGGATTGAAGGGAGGCCGACTGGCCTGTAGTTCCCTGGGTCTTCCTTCTTTAACTTCTTCAAGATAGGAGTGACACTTGCTTTCTTCTTTGGGCACCTTTCCCAGTTGCCAGGATCATTCAAAGATTATGGGGAGTGACTTTGCAGTGATACTAACCAGCTCCCTTAGTGCTTGTGGGTGCATCCCATCAGGGTTCATGGATTCATGTATGTCTAGTATTCTCTGACCTCATCCTTTTCCACCAAGGGTACGTCTCCCTTGTTCCAGACTTTCCCCTGGTCTCTGGGATCCCCTGCATCATTCAGCAACAGGTCCACATGTCCTCTAGTCTTCATCACCTGTGTACTTGTGGAAACCGTTCTTCTTGTCTCTGACATCCCTGGCCAGATTCAATTCCAGTTGGGTTCTCGCTTTCCTAACTTCATCCATGCGTGCTGGGAGAGGGCCTCTGTATTCCTGCCAGGTTACCTGTCCCTGCTTCCACCTTCTGTAGGCTTCCTTTTTGTGTTTGAGTTTGGCCAAGAGCTCCTTGATCGTCCATGCTGGCCTGCTGGCATTTTTGCCTGACTTGGGATGCTTGTTGGGATGGACCACTCTTGAGCTTGGAGGAGCTGATCCTTGAATATTAACCAGCTTTTTTGCCCTAACTATCCCTCCCCACCTGAGCTCTGTAGTCACTTTTGATACTTTCCAGGTGGCCCTGGTGGTATCATTGGTGCCCACACAGAAGCAGCAGTGGGATAAGCCTTGCAGTCCCTCCACAACACCCTGAATCCAGGTCCCCAGCAAGCAGCAAATGTCTCTAGATGACCCGTCAGGTGGGCAGATGGGTGCCTCTGTCCCCAGCAGCAGGGAGTGACCCACTACTGTCACTTGCTGCTTCCTCCTGAGGGTCTTGCATGATTTAGGGTCAGGGGGCCCACATGATCTGCTTGAAAGCATATCTGGTTCCTCTTCAACTTTGCAGGTGGTGAACCTATTTTGTAGTTGTAAGCCTTTAGGTGGAGCAGGAGCCTTTCTCTTGGTGCCAGAAGGCACCAGCTTCCATCCTTCACCTTCCCCAGAGGTTGCACTTAACATTATGCTAGGGATGGGTGCTGTCTGTGTCTCTACTGCAGCTGGGGTCTAGGGGTCTTTAAGCTGTTGTGTCCCTGAGAAGACCCTGTCCATCTCCCTTTCATCTTCTCTGATGCTGTGTGGCATGCTGACTTTGACCCGTAGCTCCGCCACTTGGAGACACAGCTCTTCAGGCTGGGCAGTGGGGAGTGTTACAAGTGTCAGTGGGTAGGAATGGAAATAACTTCATTTTGTTAGGGGAGGAGATGCAAAAATCCTCAATTTAAGAAGTCTTCAGAAAAGGGGTTTTGGCCACATGAAAGTCCTAGAGGTTTGGGGCACGTGTCCCAAGTGGGGATGTGGTGACACCCGCACACTGTAAGGTGTCCTGGTTTTGGCTGGGATAGAGTTAGTTTTCTTCCTAGTAGCTGGTAGAGTGCTGTGTTTTGGATTTAGCATGACAATAACGTTGATAACACACTGATGTTTTAGTTATCGCTAAGCAGTGCTTACACTAAGTCAAGGACTTTTCAGCTTCCCTTGCTCTGCCCGGTGCACAAGGAGCTGGGAGGGGGCACAGCCAGGACAGCTGGCCCAGACTGGCCCCAGGGCTGTTCCATACCGTATGGCGTCATGTCCAATATGTAAACTGGGGGGAGTTGGCTGGGGGGCATTGATCGCTGCTCGGGGATGGGCTTGGTGTTGGTTGGTGGATGGTGAGCGGTTGCATTGCTTGTTTTTCCTGGGTTTTGTTCCTCTCTCTGTTGTTGTTGTTTTCCTTTTCTCAACCCACGAGTTTTCTTACTTTTGCCCTTGCGATTCTCTCCCCCATCGCACTGGGATGGGGAGGGTGAGCGAGCGGCTGCGTGGTGCTTAGTTGGTGGCTGGGGTTAAACCACGACAAAGGTCTGACCACAGTGCCGCCACCGTACAGTGCGTGGCTGTAACCACTGTCCTCTCCTCTTCAGAGAACCACCGCCGAGAAGAGCCGGCACCATCCCACCACGCAGAGCAAACCATCCCCCTCCTCCGAAACGACACCGCTCCTACATGACGCTGGCATGCTGAGCCAGGATGATGCTGAAGCCTGAGCCGCTGGCCCCAGCACATTTCCCACTGGGACACATCCATACTGGGGGCAAGACCTGCTTTGGATCCCCAGAGGTCTCTGGAAGGTGAAGTTGTCCTGGGCGACTCAGCAGAGACCCTGCACACCACGGCAAAGCCATAGGACAGTACCGCTGCACCAGCACTCCCACGCCGGGTCACAGGAGCCCTCCTCCATCCAGACATCCAAAACACAGCGATCAAGAAGCCTTGTCCCCTTGGCTGGTGTTTGCCACAGCCACTCTCTCTTCGTGGGTCAGTGCGAATGAAGATGGTCACTGGCTGCTCCCAGAAGTTATTCTGCAGTTTAAAACTGCGTGTGGCTAGGAATAAAAGGCACTTTAATAGGAGCCTTTAAAATGAATGAAGTTTGTATATGTAGCATTGATGGGATTTAGTGATCTTTTAAAAAGACAGTACTCATCTCAGGCAAATGGGGCTTGCTGTCCTGAAGCCACTTACGGTTTTATTGCCACTTGATGTGACTGGACTACACCGCAAATCAGTTCTGGGTGCTGTCACTTCAGTGATGTCTCTCCTAAAGGCTTCCCAGGGTGCCTGGAGCCTGCCCCGGATTGCTCCCGCCTTTGCATGTATGTGTTGGAGAGTACGGTGGTGACTTTAAAAGCCGCAATTCTGTGCCATGACCTTGCGCTCCAGCGATTCCAGTCCAGAGCCCTTTTACTTAGCCTCTCCTTGCTTTAGGTGACTGCATGAGATGAGCCTTGCCAAAAAACTCGGTGGTACATCTGACCTGTCACACAGGTCCTGACAGACAGTTGTCCCTGCTGCCTGCTCAGCCGTCCAGGGTCAGCTCTTCTGGCCATGTGCTGTGGGTACTGGAGACCATCGCATCGCTCTGCCCGTGCTGCCTGTACATGGGAAGGGAGCAAGCAGAAGCTTGACCCTCTCCTTGAGCATTAACGAAGATATTTGTGCTTTTGAGATGGAGGAAGCCATGTGCAATCGTGAAAATAATGATGGCCTTACTAAGATTTGATGAAACTATTGCAGATTTCTGAAATGAGGTCTTGGGGGATCTGGGCCTGGATGTTAACTGTGGGGTGGGTGGGCTGGGGTCACTCTTTAATGGGAAGGAAGCCCAAAGCCCAGGGATATTCTTGGCTAACTACAGATCAGTAGTTGTCTACCACACCTGCCTTCCCTGCTTCCAACCAGGAATCGGGGTAGCCCTTAGGAAAGCCAGAAGGGCCTGTGCTGGTGCCTCTGGCAAGGACGAAACAGAGTGTGGAGGGTGTCTGGTTTCTCTTGGACCAGAGGACTTGTTGCACTGCGGATGGCATGGATACCATTGCAATTGGCTAGGGCAGCCCTGTGACCCTCTAGTGGGGCAAGCAATACTTTTCCTCTTACATATCTGTCCCTCTTACTAGGTGGGATGAGCTAAAACCAGCAGCTCCTATGCTGGTGCATTCCTGAATGGCCACGTCCCCAGTCCTGCAGCTGGGCTTAGGCTGTCTTATCATGGAAACAGTTGTGATATAGCCCAGGTCACCAAAGGGGAGAGCAGCAGCTACCCAGAACTTGGTCCATAGGTTGAACTTGCCTAGATGCCCAAAGTGTGTCTCGCAGGCAGGGTGGGACTAGCCAAGTGCTTTCCTGTGGCCAATACTGCTGGATTATTTCTGTGGCATTAATCCTCACTGAGGGTGATGCTTAAACTACATCTGTGATTTCCCTCTGGCCTCGAATCCAAAATTACCCACCTGCAAACAGTGGCTCACAGCCTACAGCCTCAGCAAGCGGCGGCTGACCTGGGAACAGGGCAGAGGCACCGTTTCTGGCAAGGCACTGTAGGATGCTCGACCCATCAACTCACACGAATAAGACTCAGCGGCGTTCGGCAAAGCTAACGGTAGATCAAAGATAACTACCCTTGGGCTCACCTGCTTGAAGCTTTAATGATGTACTGGTGCTAATTGCTGTTGTACAGGTGAAAACACATAAAATACTGGAATACTGGTCCTAGTGCAAGTTTGTTTGATTTTTTTTTGGTCTTTGCAGAAAAATGTATTGCAAGAGCTCTTGTTTTTAATACAGACCTGCCTGTTGCGGTTAGGCTTTGTCTTGGCGGGGGGGGGCTCGGCGGGGCCGGGCCGCTGCGGCGCTGCGGCGCGGCCGCCGGGGGGCGCTGTGGTGCCGCGGACGCGCGGGCCCCGGGCCGGAGGAGGGAGGGAAGGAGGGAGGGCCCCGGGCCGAGGGAGGGAGGGAAGGAGGGCCCCGGGCCGGGGGAGGCCCCGGGCCGAGGGACGGAAGGAGGGCCCCGGGTCACTTCCCGCGGCGCCCCCTGAAGCCGCCGAAGCCGGGGCGAGGGGCCGCGGAGCAGCCCCGCAGCTCCCACGCAGCGCGGCGGCCCTGGGGCGGACTGAGCGCGGCCGTGCCCTGCCGGGGCCGGGCCCTCCTCACAGCCTGGGCCGGCCGGGGCCCGGCCCTCCTCACAGCCCTCCTCACAGCCTGGGCCGGCCGGGGCGGGGGTCCGTCGCCTGTAAACGAGGTGCCCGCGCAGACATATCCATGCGTTAACCTCGGGGCGCTTTGCAAACCCCGCTCCGCCCTCCCCTGTGAAGACGGGGAAACCGAGGCGGGGATGGGGAGCCCCGGGTCCTGGCGGGCTGGCAGCTTGGATGGACGCAGGAGCCCCAGCGGGCTATTAAGCCATTTTCCATCCTCGGCGGCCCCTGCCCTCCTGGGCGCCCGTCCCCCCTCCCCGTGTGCCGGCTGCGGCCACAGCTGGTCGGCCACGCTGCAATATGGTTATTCATCGCCTCAGAGCATTCCGATTATAGTTCTCCTGTGCTTCAGTCACCTTGTTGGCTGCTTGTGAAGTTTCCAATTCATTTTAAAATGCTTCTCATAACCCCCAAGTTGTTTCCTGGCCTTGACTCGTTCTCCCTTCCCAATTCCCTTTGCCTTCGTACGTGGTGTTCAGGGCCGGCACAGCCAAGGCGCAGCCAGCACCCTGCTGCAATGCACTCCCTCCCTGCAGAGAGGCACAGCACCTTCTCTCCCTCCCCTGCTCTAAGCCAGGTTAAAGTCTTTTCCATTCTCCCAAGGATTTTAATTGGCCTCCACAAGCTCAGTAATTGTAGAATCATAGAATCGTTAAGGTTGGAAAAGACCCTTAAGATCATTGAGTCCAACCATTAACCTATCACTGCCAAATCCACCACTAAACCATGTCCTCGAGCACCACATCTACCCTTCTTTTAAATACCTCCAGGGATGGGGACTCAACCGCTACATGATCTCAACAATCTCATTTTACTGTGCAGAGCTTTGGGAGCTTCCTTGCACCCAGCCTGGTGTGGCCATGGGAGATGAACGGGTGATCTCCACCCTGGAGGTGCTTTGCCACCCAGAGCATCTCCAGCTGTGAGCAGTTGCTTTTGGTCTGGGCAGCAGCACAAGTGGGGCGAATCAGAGGAGATGGGGGGACTTTCAGGGCTTGCTGTCTACTTTATTTTCCCCCACTGTGCGACAGAGCTTCCACCAGCTCCTCTGAGAGACAGACCAGAGACAACACAGCCCTTTTCATTTGCACCGGGGGTAGGGTGTTTCTATAAATGCTGTATAAATGCAGCACAGGAGCTGTTCCTGTTCCCTTTCTCCAGGCCTGTCCCACCTTCCCTGAAGCACAGACAGCCCAGCTGTCTGAGGAGGGGGCTCAGACCCTGCTCAGGCCCTCCTGCACCAGGAGCAGCCTCTGTGTTATCCCCTCCACCTGCGCCCCGGTGCTCCCAGGTGCCCATCACTGGTTGTGCTGGGTTAAAAATCCCAGCAGGCACAGGGAGCTGTGGTTTGAGCCCCAGCAAGTCTTTGCTCTGCTCTGTTCTGCTCATCATTGCATCCAGATTTGCTCCTGAGTATGCCCAAGCTGTGGATCTGGTCGCCCATGTGCAAGGCTCTTACAGCAGTGACAAAATCCTCCAGTGATGCAGGGTGGTGAGTGAGGCTGCTGCTGTGGAGGTTGTGGGCTGGTGTGTCTCCTGGGGCAGAGCTGTGGCTCCTACTGCTTAAAGAACTCAAAACAAAACATGTAAAAAAAGCAATGTGTAGCTGATGCTGTTGCAGTTATAGGGCTGGCATCATGATGTTTGATGGGGAAGTGTTTCTCTCCCTGGCAGCTATAGGGGACCAAGCTTTATGTGCACGCTGCCTGTGCGAGGCCGCAGTGTGGGACTGCAGGGCCCAAAGTCCAGCCAAGAGGTGCTGGGAAGAGATTAAGTGAATTGTGGCACCTGGTTTCTCTTGCATTTTGGCCACAATGAACCTCTCTGTCTGGGAGGAAATAGCTGGAGGGAGGACTACAAGCTCCTGTGATTTTGGAGGAGAACTGGCATGGCTTGCCTGTGCCTGGGCACTGCGGGATTTGCCTGTGCTCCCATGCTGGTTAGGTTTAATCCTGTCTTTGGCAGGGATCTCTGCTGTGTCACATCGTGGCGCAGGACTTGGGTCCTGGCCGAGTGCATGTGGCTTAAGCTAGCACCTCTCCTGCATGCGAGCTGGGGGTTCAGCCTGGACCCCCATCTCTAGGGTGTGCATGGGGATCTGCCCTGTTTTAAGCCCTTTCTCAGTCTGACACTGAGCAGAAAGCGTTTTTCCGCTCCGTGCTGCAGTGCTGGCGCGAGTGGTGCCCGGCAGCCCTGGCCCTCAGCTGCCCTCTGTGCTTGGCCAGCACAGCGCTCTGCGCAGCCGTCTGCCGCCTTGGCTGCCGCCCAGCCTGCCGGAGAGGTGCCCCGCGCTGCGGAGGTCTCTGCCCGCATCCCTTTCCCCGCAGCACGGTGGAGGGGCAGTGCTGGGCGACCCCGGCATCGCCCCCAGCGTGGCCTGTGCTATGGGTGCACCCTCCACGCGTGCAAACGTATTGAGACCTGTGTCGCGTGTGTTGCTGTTGCAGAAAGCAAGTAAGGGCTGCTGGGCTTTGGCAGTGAAGTCTTTGCTCCCAAGTGTGTGTTGGATGTCAGCATTAAACTTTATGGTGTTCAATGCCTCATTTAAAGAGTGTGACTAAATGTCCTTCTACCTCCTGCTCATGAGGACACAGGAGCTTAATTTTATCGCCTTGCTAGTCACTGGAGTCAGGGCTGGACTATTTCTGGGAAAAAGCCTGTGCGTGCATGAGGTCCTCCACCCAAGGCTGTCAGAAATTCTCCTGCCCCTCAAAAAGGGAAGGAAAAAACCATAATGTACTCCCTGCTTTGAGCAGTTCCTTTTACCGAGATGCCGCTGTGCCCTGGCAGTGAGAGCCGCAGCCTCAGCCCATCGCACAGAGCATCAGGGGTGCTCTCTTTGGGGTGCTCCATCCTTGCTGCTGTGGGCATGGGGCTCCCCAAGTCACCCTGCCATCACCTTCCCATGGCGGTTTGCATGCCAAACCCCCAGCTCTGTTGGGGTGAACCAGACCACAGCCCCGTATCAAGTCCCTGTTTCCCGTTCCCATTGCTGTGTGCATCCGTGCAGGGAGGTGCCCGGTGGGGAGGTCCTGCTGCAATCCTGGGCCGTGGGGCTTGGAGTGGTGACGTGCAGCCGGCGTGGAGCCAGGGCTCCCTGCACTCGGTGGCTCCCTGGGAGCGCTTGTTTTCTGGAGCAAGAGAAACAATTCCTAAAAAGGAGCAGTCAGATGGAAAATTGATACCAAATGGTGATATCAGTCCCTTGAGGAACAAGGTTTGATCTCTCAACCCATGGCTCCTGGGGGTTAGGACACAGGCACACAATGCTATTTTAGAGGGCTTTTTTTTAAAAAAAGTTTATTATTTTCCCCTTTTGTAAGTTCATGATTTTCCCAGATGCGAGCTGGCTTCAGATTTGATGCTGATGGCACAGGCTGCCGCTTTGGATGCGTGCAGTGTCTGCAGGATGAGGAGGGTCTGCAGAGCTGTGCCTGGCCCTGTTCCTGCTCCGGCTGCTTCAATGGGTCCTGCAGGGCCCAGGACCGTCCCCAGCAGCTGACATTGGATGGGGGCTTTGCCAGCCCCACATGGTGGTTGTTGTCAGGTAGAGGCAATCCTCAGCAGGCAATTACCATGCCGGGGGCTGCTGGCCTGATTCCCAGACTGGTGATCCTTCACATCTCTGCTCTCTACCCTTGTGACTGTAGATGCTGCTGCCGAGCACTGTTTCTGCGGGTATCCAGCTGAATTTCTGGGCTTAATAATATTGCTTGTGGCTGCACTGCTCTGTTAAAAATCCTACCTCCCTACATGACCCAGCTGCATTCTGCCTTTTCCACCTGAACTGGTTTCTGGATTCATTCTTGTAGGAAATTACCTGCTGAGCCACTGGTGCCACAGACAGGAGGCTTCACCTTGTGCCTGCAAACCGTGGGGCCGTGGGTCACGGTGTCCTGCTGCACGTGGTGCCGAGCACGAGGCATTGCACAGGCCTGGCAGCCATGGTGGGGAGGGAGCTGTGCTTTGCAACTGAGCTTCCAGGGAAGGAATTTCCAGCAACTGCAGATTCCATCCCAAAGACAGCATTTCAAGGAATTACCCTCTCCCCCCTCACTGCAGACTTCCTCTGCTTTTCCAAGTAAGTCTCTGGCTTGGGGCCATGTATGTAGAAACCAGAGCGGAGCAGATCCATGGGAACGTTGGGGGCTGGAGGCTGGTGCTGGCCAGGTTCACAGTGCATGGCTTCTATCTGCATCAAGTGCCCCTAATTAAGAGGCTGAGCTGTTCCTTCTTAGCTATCTCCCTTGTGAGCACCATGCTTCCAGTGCTCTGGATGCCACGAGGAGCAGTGAAACCGCCTTCAGTGCCAACAAAAATAAATGGTGATTAGGATTTTTTTGAGCACTATTTTAGCAAATAGCAGTTCCCGGTGTTGGTAACTCAGTGCCCTCACTTGTGGGACTCTGGCAGGGCTGCTCAGGGTCCAGATGTGCTGAGCATCCTGGAGAGGTGTATGGGAGCCAACTAGCTTGTGTGACCCCACGGGGAGGCCGAGGCCAAGGGGCAGTCCCTGCCTGCCTGCCGAGAGCTGCCAAACAGCCCTGTGTTTGCTCTTCCCCCTTCTCTAGAAGATGCTCTGTGCACAGCACTAATTTCTGTGCCCTGGTGGGGAGAGTTGGGGGGCTGTGGCCGGGCTGCCGAGGAGGCAACTCATCTCCCCGGGAGCCAGGGCTGAAGGCAGGGATCACATTCCCCCCTCCCTGCTCAAACAGTGCTCAGTGCCCTGGCGGGTGCATCCCCAGAGACATACCTTGTGGATTTTCTTTAGCTCATAAATACTCCCCTGCCCTCCCCAGTGCTCCTAGCAAATAAATTATCTGAAGCTACATTTCCCCATTTCAAAGCCTTGTGAAAGAAACCAGAAGGTTTAGCAGCCCTGGCTGGCTGGAGTAGCTCACATACCATCCATCCATTTGCATTTGATCTACTTCATCCTGTGTTAAGTAATCCTTGAAAGCCACAGTGGGTTGCAGGCCCTCTGCGTGCCTGTAAATCACTGGGGCATGTCACATGCTGTAAATGAGTGGGTACAGAAGTGTGTCCCACCCCTTAATCTGATCTGAAATGTCCCCCTGCCCCAGAAAGAAACCATCCTTGTTAAATCAGAAATGCAGCTTGCTGGGCTGGGATCATTAAGGGTGGTGGAGTGGGAGCGCGCCTGGCCCGGGGGGGTGTATTTGCACACAGGGACTTGAGCAGAGGGCTCACCTGGAGGGGCAGCTCCCTAGGGATGCAGTTTGGGGATGGTTTTGGTGTCTTCCAGGTGCCTGCATGTGCCTTGGTTTGGGTACTCCTGGCTCGCCCGTGCTCCTTGCCCGCATCCCCCAGGACCTCCCTCACTCGCCCACGAACGGGGTTGCCCTACGGCTAAGTGCAGTCGTGGCCACGTGCATTTTCTGCACCTCCCACCTTGCTCAGTTGGCTTTCCATCACTGGAAGTCCCCTGGGATGGAGAAGGAGCCCTGCCTCGTGCAGCAGCCCTGCCTCGTGCCCTGTCCCCTGCTGTGCAATGGGGTTTTAAGTCATTGAGCTTGTGCGACTCCACAAGTCCCACGTGCAGCCAGACTACAGGCTCTCTCCCTTGTAATAAATCAAAGATTATTCCCTTCTTCCCCATCGCCTCCCCCCTAAGGTCGCTATTGCTCAGCTGTGGCCTGACTTTAATTATGAAATAAGAACAGCCGGAGTGGGCACTAGGTGCTGTTAATTGGCTTTCCAGGAAAGGTTTCAGCAGAGAAAGTTTAACACACCAGCGATCGATTTGCTTGGTGCCTCGCGTGCATTAGCTCAGCCTGATGCGAGCCCTTCGCCAGGTCCTAAATTCAGTGTACTGGGTGGCATTTGCCCAAGAGCTGTGGCCAGCCTCGAGGCTCCAAGGTTCTTCTCCCCGGCTAATTGAAGCCTCAAGGGCTCAGAGCTCCCCTGTCTGCACTGGGGTGGATTTTAGCTGCTGAGAACAAATTCCAAGGGGGGATGCTGAAATAAAGCAGATGGGATGATTCTGGAGGTCAGAGCGAGGGAGAGGATACCCTGCCAGGCATCATGTGATGAAAACATACTTACTGCTCCAGCAGCTGTCAAAAGCCCGAACAGATGAGGCAAGGTGCCCAAGGAGTGTGCAGGGATCTCATTTACCTGGTAATTAATGGAAATCGTGAAACAAATCAACACATGCTCCCTATGGAGAGCTTCACGCTCCGGTTTCAAACCCCTGATGGAGAACTGGGTATGGCTTGAATACAAGAGCAGTAAGGGCTGCTGTGATGCTGAGGCAGAACGTGGTCCCCGCTGCCCTGTTGCTGATGGAGCTCCTGGTTATTTCAGGGATGTCCTTGCCTGCTCCCCCATAACGTGCAGCTGCGGGATGCCTGACCCTGCCTGCGCTGTTAGGGCACTGCTAATTGCTCTGCCCCCCGCAGCACACGGGGGACTTGCAACGCTGTCTGTCACCGGCAAAGATGCCTTGACTTAAGGCTGCAGAGCAGGAATGAAGATGTTATGATGAGCCCCATCATCTCCCTCTGATCCCGCTTGGCTGAACACGTCACAGCTGATTTTCCCAGCCCTCCCGCCACGCTGCACGGGCACCTACGCCCCACGCACCAGCCCTGCCAGGAGAGAGGCGGTGATGGGAGCCTGAGCTGGCGACCAGACCTGCCCTTTTGTTTTCTGCTGTAGAGAAAGCTCATCCCACTACAAAGTGCTGTGCCATTTTTTTCTTGCAAGTTAATTAAGTTGGCTCAGTTTAAATATTAAAAACTCAGTTCTCTGGTATTTTCCTCCTTCCAGAGCAGCAGTGTGCCGCTCTGCAGTGCTCTTGGATGGGAGCAGGCACACTTTCTCTGATTCAGAAATTTAAGGATGAGAGAGCGCTTTGGTTCCGTGTCTTCTTGTTTATTCACCGTGTGCAAAACGGTTTTGCAAGACAAAGTCTTGCAAACAATTAATGCCAATCAGATTTGCTGACAGCCCAACCCCGGCTGCTCGGAGCATGGGCTGAGCTGTGTACAGCAGCGTCCGGGCTCTGCCTGCTCCTGGCTGCTTCCAGGGGGGAGAACTAACCCCAAAATAGCAAAGGCGAGTGCGTAACTCACCTCCTTGGTCCCCTCCTGCCAGTAGTTAGCAACTGGTGTAATCCCTGAAGCATGAGGTTTATGATCCCCTTCCAAAAACTTTATCTGAATGTTGACTATATTCTGAGGTATAGTAAATGCCAAATCCCCTTCAAATCTTGCTAAAAATCTCATTTTAAAATCTGCAAATGATCTTTCTGTCTTTCTAAAAAGCTCCCTGCTTCTGGAAATTTAAAAAAAAAGAAACAAAACACTTGCTACTGGATAAAAATATATAGCCCTTGAGCTTGCGTGAAGTGGTGCAGCTCCCCTGGCTGCGATGGAGGTGGTCAGGTCAGGATCCTGCCCCTCCTTGACCTTTTGCAGGCCGGACTTTAGCAGATCATCGAACCGCTGTAATAAAATCTCTCCCAGATACCCTGACAGGAGAAACGGCAGAAACTCTGTCTGAGGAATTGGTGGGCTCTCGCTGCCTTTGATATCACTCACATTATAATTAAGAGATAATGTCAATAGAATAAAACATTGTCTCAGGATAATGGTCTCCTGCTGCTACAGGAGTGTCAAGGCGAAGTCAAATCATTTATCAAAAATGAATGTTGAGGCAAGCCTGGGACGTTTGTTTTCACAGCAAGAGGCATTAATTCTGGGACAACAATATTCCAGCGCTTTTATTTCTCCTGCGCCCGGTGATTGATGCCAATGCATCATCGTGCCTGTGAGCCGCGGGTGCGGCTGAGCGATGGGCTCTCATTGCAGCATTATTGACCAGGTGAATTTTGACTTGTTGAAATACATAATGGTAAATTGAGGAGTGCTGGATCACGCGGCGGTGTGTCACTAAGCATGATTTTTATTTCTAAAGGTGAATAGTGCTGTGTGCGTGCTGACTCTGGCCGGCTGGGGTGCGTTTTGGGGCTGTGCCTGCCTTGCTGCTGCAGCTGCTGGAGGGTTGCTCATTCATTAAACCATCCATGGCTAATCTCAGAGCCTGCTCCCATCCCCAGCCCGATTTCATACTGCTTTGGGGGTTTTTTGGGGCCCCCCTCTGAACATCGGGGCTGGCCATGCCTCTCTGGCCAGGCTTGTCTGGGATCTCGGCACAGGGCTGAGCAGCTTGCTGGCTTTATGTATTTTTTGAAGTGCTGCTGAGGATGAATGCCCACAGCCCAGCCAGGGTGAGTGTCCGTGGATCCAGGTCCTTCGGCAGAGACTGGGGCAGCCTCAGCCCCATCCCTGGCACCGCAAAGGGCCGGGAAAACCGCTGCTGCCTGACGCGACACCCGCTGCAACCGCTGCTGCCTCGGGGCTGGGGAGAGGAGCAGCCTCTGCAGTCCAGCCTCAGTTTGCATTAGGAGAAGTTGCAAGGTCAATACCTGAAATTAAAGACATGTAAGTGCCAATTAGACTTGAAACAAAGTCCCAGGAGAGTGTACAAAAGCCTTTCCAGAATTTTTTTTTTTTTCCTCCTGGATTTGTTAGCGGAGAGAATTACACATCTAGCAAACATTTGGGCTGCAGAGGAACACAAGCGCTTTGTACCAT
Organism: Platalea leucorodia; assembly: GCF_965183815.1. Lineage (NCBI taxonomy): Eukaryota > Metazoa > Chordata > Aves > Pelecaniformes > Threskiornithidae > Platalea > Platalea leucorodia. The sequence continues at coordinate 5,950,034 of NC_138834.1, forward strand.
CTCCAAATGGCAAATCTGTTTTTCTGAAGCGGCCGCTGGTACCTTGTATGCAGAAGCTGCCTGTTGGCACAAGCATGTTGGGTTCTTGCGAGCCCCCGGCCCTTTTGGGGGCCGGTCCCCTCTGCCAGCATACCCCCTCCACAGCTCCGTGCCTTTTGCAGGAGAGGCAGGGGGATTAGGCTGGAGCATAACTGTGTTTTGTACACAGGGTGGTCCTGGAAGAACTAATTGGAGCTGACTTCATTACATAGGGTTACTCTTAAATTGTCCCCTAGCATTGCAGTAGTCTCAAGGACCCGAACGGGATCGAAGCCCCGTGGTGGCAGGCAGTGTCTGGAGGAGCCATCTGCTCGATTAACTTGTCCTCTCCTCTCCCCGGGCCGTTAATCCTCCGTTGCAGTACATTGCAACGCGATGCCGTCAGCAGCTTGGACACAGGACAAGGATTGGGGTGCACGTGGACTTTTGGGTGCAGACTCTGTCTTTTGAAGCTCTGGGTGGTCCCGGTCTCCCTGCAGAGGGGGGAGAGCTGCCCCCTTCCCAATAACTCCCAGCTTTGTGTCTGATCACCTGAGCTGAGTTTGGCAGCGAGGCTGCCTGGCGGGGGGGTCTGCAGAGCTGCCGGTGCGGGCAACGCTGCCGGCAGCGCACAGAGGGCAGGAGGAGAAACGCCCTTGGCGTTTGAGCAGCAGCAGAGATCTGCAGAGGTAGCCGGGGTCAGGCAGCGGCTGTGCCGGCGCGGTGACGGTCAGTGCTGCAAGTCTGAAACCGCCTGCGGACGGTTTTCACATGCTCTGGATCCCCCGTGTAACGAGATGCGGATTCACTGGGGTTTGGTGCATTCTCAGTCATTTCTATAACCTTCCTCTACAGCCGACCGCCCTTACGGTGCTGCTTTGCCTGATGCTCAGGGTGGGCGAGCGCATCCCAGGGGTGCGTGGGGAGGGCAGCTCAGCTGGGGCGGGAGCGCGTTTTGGACTGTTTTTTCTCTTGCTCGCCGACTCGAGGAAGGGGCAGGGGCCATGGAAAGCGCTCTCTGTTCAGAGGAGGCTGTGACTTTCCGCTGTGGCATGGCTTGGGGCATGCCAGGGCTGTGCTACCCAGCAGCTCACCCCGAGACACCCCTGTGAGCATTGCGTGAATGGCCACAGCAGAGTGAGACTGGCTCTGACTATTACAGGAGGAGACCAAGAGGCACAGAGTGACATAGAAGACCTTTAAAAGGCCAAGAAAGCGACCAGGGAGAGCCCAGCCAGCACAGCTGGGGGGCAGCCTGGCCATGTGGCAGTGGTGTATTGCAAAGCCAGGCATGCCAGGGTGGGCTGGAAAAGAAAAAGATGTGTGCGCCACGGCATGCTGTTGTGCAGCATGGCAGGGAGCTGTGGTTTGCAAGCAGGAAGGGTGCTGCTGCCTCGCTCGCTCTCCCGGCCCGGGTGCACTGCTCACATCGTACTGTGGAAGCTCAAAATGCAGCACAGAGCTGGGCCAGAACCTGCTGGCTGCCAATGCAGGTGCCTTTTCTGCATGTCTGGCTTAAAAAAAAAAAAAAAAAAAAATTAGATTCCTTGATTTAGACAGCTAAATCCATGGGTTTGGCGCCTTTGCAAGAGGATAGTGGAGACAGAGAACTGGTTCTCCAGCTGGGACTCAGAACACTGAGTCAAGAACTTATAACTGTAATTATGCTTCTGTGTAGCACTGAGCAGGTTAACTAAAAGAGAGGAGGGAAGAAACTGTGCGTCTTCTGGGCTGGTGTTAAAGTCTGAGGCCAGAGAGCTCCAGCTTGTTTGAAAAGGGACATTTTCTACCACTGCTTATGCTTGGAGAGCGGGCACTCAGACCAAGCTCAAATATAAGATGGGCACTCAAGAAAAAAAACCCAGAAGAAAGTCTTGTCCTGTAGCTGCCAACCCCAGCCTGAGGCATAGCGAGCTCCTGCAGGCGTTGTTATCCTGGCAGTCGCAGCCTTAGGGCGATTTAGCCAGGAAATGATTCACTCTGAACGAGGGATGCTCAAGGGCGTCCCGAGACCCTGGAGCATCCCATGCAGGGCATCGGAGAAACGCAACTGCATGTCAGGGTCTGTCTGTGCAGTCCCTCTCCTGCACCGCGGTCTGTTCCTGCTGCAAACACCAATAAAGATGTCAAGCCGATGCGTGCGGGGAAATAAATCACAGCATTTTTTTTCCTGCCCAGAGCATCGAGGTGTCTTCTGGTGCAGCGTAAGGGGGAGCAGAGGAGAGGCAGGCTGTGCTTGCAGATGCGTGCTGTGCTGGGAGCGACGGCTCCTGTGTGCTGCCTGCACCGGGCACAGCTGCTCGTAGCCCCTTCCCACTGGCACCGACTGCCATGGCTGTGCACAGCCACCGACCCAGGCGTTTGGGATGTGACAGCCAGCTCACTGCAGAGGGGCCGCTTGCCCTGCCGAGCCACCCGTCCCCGTGGCCTCAGGGCAGATATGAACAGGACCCTTCACCTGAGAGGCTCTGTGTCTGCTCACCTTTGCTCTATGCTGCAGGAGGACCTGACTGTAAGATACTGCCATTGCCCGAGAGTGGTCAAAGAAAAAAAAAAATAGGTGGAAAACTTAAAATGATGAAGTGCTTTGAGCCAGACCTTTGCTGTCAGTGTGAAACAGCAAGCCCTGATTTAAACAGCCCCTTCAGTAACTGACCTACACCGAACAAATCCATTTACAGTGTCTTGTTTCTCCTCACTGTTTAACTACCAGAGTTCAGAGACGATTCCTTAAATGTTAATGGTGCAGGAATTTGGAAACCTTCCCAGAGTTGCTAGGGGAGCCGTGCAGGAATATGTCTGCAGTGCTTGTGCAGTTCAATTTCCTGCTGACCATCAGGCAGGTTGTTCTCGCCTACTGCTTTGTAATTAAAGTGCTGAAAGACCATCACTCTCTAAGGTTGATTGTGCTCAGATTCACCCCCTGGGCGAGGTCCGGCTTTGTGCCTAGCTGCAAGGAGGGCAGGTTGCAAAACATATGAAGGCACGGTCCTAGCCTGCTCTTGTCCTGTTCTCGCCGTCCCGTGGCTTGGATGGGGATGGAGGACTGGTCTCTCTACCCCAGACAGACTGTTTGATAGACCTCACAGGGCTTGAGTCCACATCTGATCTCTGCTGCATCCCTCGTGCTACCATCCGTGCTGCCCATTGCTCAGGGGCCGGGGTGAGGGGTTTGCCCCTGTCCCTCGAACAGCTCGTGCGCGGGGCTCGGCATCAGGAATCTGGCAGGTGAAGGTCGCACACCATGGATGTCCGTGAGCCTGACCACTTGAGTAACTTTGGGCCGTACCTGAGGGTGTCGGTACTTCTCAAGAGCCCTTTTCCAGAGGAGCGTAGTTAGTTCTGTGCACACTAAAATACAGGGTTTCACCAAAGCTGAGCTCAGGGTACCGAGCCTTGAGCATACGTCAGTTTGAAAGGTCGCAGTTTCTCTTCTTCCTGCAATGGGTTGAGCGTGAATGTAAATGCATTGAATACCTGGGGCTGGAGAGCAAAGGGTAGAGCCCCATGTCTGGAAATGCAAAGCCTCTTTGTCAAACTGTACCTCCGTGCCGGCAGCAAAGGGGTGGCCGTGCCTGGGGCACCCTCCTGCCTGCGGGCATCCCGGGGACGGGCCCTGGTTTGGGAGCAGGGAGAGGGAGCTGTCAGCACCAGGGGAACACGCTCGCCACGGACATTGCTGGTGAAAACAAGGCCTTTAAAAGGAGCCACGAAAGTTGAGCTGGCATGTCCTCCTCCGGCTCTTTCGACTCTAAACTTGGATCCGACTCCTTCCACTGCCTTGTTAAGAACAAGTGCTTGGCCCAAGTTACATGGCAAATTTTGACATTTTAAAAATTGATGCCTCTTTCTGCTCATAACTTAAGCTGTCTAGTTTATCAGAGACATATGGAAAGTTTATTACATTCTTATTACAGATCCAGCCAAGTGAGCTGACTAATGAATGTGATTTTTTTTTTTTTTTTTTTTTTTTTTTTTTAAAGCTAGGGCTTGGCATGGGAGACCTCCTCCAAAAGGGATAGCTTTGGGTCAAGAAATAAATCACCATAAGTTTTTTCCCTCTGTCCTAAGAGTTCAGCTCGGCAAAAGCCGCACTGTGTCTGATGTGGAGGGGGAAAGGGAGGCGCAGGTGGAAATCGAGGGTTTGCAGATTTATTGTGTTGCCTCGTGATGACTCAAGCAGCGTCCAGCAGTGTGGCACCCTCGGTGCTGCCAGCTCCCTGCCACCATCCTGCCCACGTCGTGGCCAAGGAGCACGGACAGGCTGCCAAGACAAATTGCACAAATTCATGGGAAACCATCATTTTGTTGCTTAAAACAACTTGGGTTTTATTAATAAGTAGTAGGGGCACAACTGTCCCCAGGGCCAGGTGGGTCTCGGGTGGCAAGGGTGCAAACCTGCACATGGCTTTTGGTGGCCGAGGTAAGTGTTAAACTCTTTGGAGGCTGCTCTGGGCGAGCTCAGCTGGGTGCCAGGTATGAGAGAGTGGAAACACAGCCTGACGCTGGCTGCCCTCCAAGCCCCGCTGCCAGGGACGCTCCCCTGCTTTGCAGCGGTCGCAGAGCTCCCGTGCCCACCGTCCCGGCGTGGTGCAGCGGCCACCACCCCGAGCGGCCCCTTTCCCTAACCTGGGTGCCTGCCTGCACGTGCCTCTGCTGGTGTTTTCAGGTTGAAAACGGCGTGTTTCTGTTCTGTTGCTGTGTTTAGACTTTTGGGGCTGTGCTCAGTGAGGATGGCCTGTGCCTGGCCCCATCCTCTGGCTGTGCCTGGTCCCCTCCTCCTGTGCATCCTCCGTCCCTTTCAGTCCCAGGTGTCGGAGGGTGCAACCCTCGCGTCTTTCAGAGCTGATGCCGCAGTTTCACACTTTCCAGCACAAACCGTTTCATATGCTCAGAAGATGCTCCGTCCCTTCCAGCGCCGCCCTGGTAACCCTAGTGCACATCTCCCTAGGTCTCAGTGCCTCTGGGCACAAATTTTGGTTTTTCCTTTGTAGGAACCACTCACTTCAGCTTTGGGCTCATTTGATTCATGAATTCAGTTGGTTATAACTGATATTATCATTGGTTTTCCATTACTCAAAATATCCGCCTGTATCTTTCCTCTGCTGTTCTGCAGTTTATAGTGCCCGCTGGGACGATGACAGCAGCACTGCAGAATGCAAGTTTTTTGGCTGGGCTGTTGTAGTTTTACTGTCTTGCCTTGCATAATGTGGAGATCTTCAGGCCAGCTCCCATGCTTGTCCTGCTTTACAGCTGGCATTTTGTGGCTTGTTGCATCCCTTGGTTTGCCACCTCATCTGGTGGCCGTTTCCACCCCCCACCTGCCCCCTTCACATCTCACACACTCTGTGTCACGTTTCTACCATCTATAGGCACAATCTCTCCCTCTGACTGACTGCTCGGTGCTTTTTCTCCCCCTCAGCCTGCTAACTCTGGCATAATTTCCTCGTGCTGGAAGCGTTGTAGGGGGTAGCACATACAGGGCACTTCTCCGGGAGAGGTTTTTCTCTGTAGCGCACCAGTGACGAGCCTTTGCTAGTTTTTCTCTTTTGCTATTTACTTCTCCTATGTCTACGTTCCACTTTTGTGCGATATAAGAGGTGTATTTCCCTGTGGAGTCTGGTAAATCATCTCTCCTCTAGACTCTGCTTCTTCTCTGGGTCTCTTTGTAGACCATGTTCACCAGCTTTGAACACATTTGTAGGTCTTGGCAGCACAGGAACTCGCCTGCAAGGGTGCTCAGTGAGCCAGGGATGAATTTTGCATCACGTTAGCTCTGCAGCCCTTTCTCCTTATGGCTCCACACCCCGAGCGCTGGCTGAGCCTGAGGTCGCTCTGCTCTGTTCCTCACCCCTGCTCCTCCTCTACAGCAGCTTAGTGCATCTCTTAAACTTGGATCCTCGCATCATCAGCCATCTGGTGCGTTTTTAGCAATACAAAGAGCTATTGTTTGCTCCGGAATCCGTGTTCTGGCGAGGCAGCTCTGCTTCTGGAGCACTCTGCGGGTTTGCCAAGGGTCCTTCTGCTCTGCTGGCAAGTGCAGGTGCATTTGGAGCAGCCTTTGTCCCTGACAGAGGCACTGCTTGGATTTTCTTTTCTTGTTTTGCCTTTTCTAATCATAATCCTGAAGTTTCCCACAGTGAGCCTACAGTGAGAAGTGCCGCCGTCCTTTGGCAGGGACAGGACCTGGGGGTGCCCCTGGCTATCTTTTCGTGGGAGCAATGTTCTGAGCTTTGGGCTTGAAGGCTTAATGTCTTTTCTAGCGTTAAATATCTTAATGTCCTTTAGCATCAAACCCTTCCTCAAAGTCAGGGTCTCGGTCAAAGTGCAATGCCCAAAGCATGCCCTTGGGAAGCTACACGGAGGGGAATGCAAGGGGTTAAAACCAGACCCCTGTTGCCAGCTGGGGACACTGGTGCATGACAAATGTGGCTTTTGCATTTCCCTCTGCAAATGAGCCCATAGTCAGCCTAATTTTGGAGAGAGCCGCCTCTGAACCAGCGTGACTCAGAGGAATTTATTTTGCGAACAGGGTGGCTGTGTCTGGCGGGGCTGCGGCAGCCGCTTGCAGGTTTAATTTGTAAATGCTGACACATGGCATTTCCTCACCGTCTCGTTGGGAAGGGCGGCGTGTCTGCCGGCACTTCCAATTTGTCACTGTCAGGACTGGCCCCATCTCCTGCTCATCTCTGAAATGTCTTCTGATCGGTGCCGAGGAAGTTATTGGCACATAATTTATCATTTAATATTACCAGAAGGGTTTCTTCTACAAACATCCCCCAAATGATTATCCAGATTATGTTAGGTAGCTCTTCCCTTCACCTGCAAAGATCTCTCTCGGCGTCTGTTTGGTGCTCTGCTGTAGTGCTGGGGAGAAAAACTGCCCTTGATGCGATGTCTCCTTCACTGAAAAACCCTGATTAACAACCAGCTGAGGCTGCCCCAATGCGGCACCTTCCTACACCCGTGCTCTTGCAGGAGATGTTGCATCAGGGACTTTTTCAGGACTTCACCTTCCCATTCGCATCTCTCATCAGGCAGCTGGGGAAACATTTCCCTAGACCTTATTCCTCTCTATGGAGGAAGGATTTGGGGGCGAATCAAGGCCACCAAGATGCCTGGACACCCCTGGACTGGGTGGGGGGCTGGTACTGGGGTGTTGTGCCCCTGGGAACAGAGGTCTTCTGCATTGATCGTCATGGTGGTGGTGGCAACTAGCTCTGCAGATGAGTGCTGAGATGTTGCATGGCACCCAGGGGGAAGCAAACCTGTCCCCAAAGGCTGGCACAGGGAAGGGACATCCCTGTGAAAGTTGGGGGCAGAGGGCACCTGGGCCTCTGTCCTGGCTCAGACCCCTCCAGTGCAGAGGAAGGGGCTGATCCTGATGGTCCCCAGCTCCTGCTGGTGTTCAGCAGGACCCAGATGCTGCAGGAGCACCATGTGGGCTGTGGTACAAGCACAGCAGGATGCAGTTGACTTGCACGTGGCTTTCCCCACCTCGCAGCCAAAGGCAGGATGTGGCAGCTGCTTTTGGGGCTAAAACACAGTATTTCTCAAAAGGGGCATCATAAAAATGTCTTCGCATGTCCTTCTGTAGTGACCAAAGCAGATCTGCAGGGTGGGATCTGCAATGCAGTGAGCCAGGTGCCTGCTCCTACCGCGCAGCCCTGGTCCCAGCCCCAGCGCAAGCCCGGCAGAGCTGGCGGGGCAGCGGGCGCCACACCGGTGCGCACCAGCCTGGCCACGGGCACCCGCATCTGCGGGATGCTCTGGGGGATGCTGGTAACACCCAGAAGGACCATGCTGAGCACTCTTCTCAAACTGTGGTTTTCTTCCCCGACTCTCTAAACCGCATCTTCCTGCAAGGTGTCCAGTACCTCTGCAGCTCCATTGCACCTCGGGACAGTGTTAATGCTTCCTTCTGCCCACGGGCTTGGCCAAGACGCAGCGCCCAGTGCAAACAACCCCAACCACAGTGAGGCTGAGCCCCGGGGCTGTGCTGTGTCCCTCGTGGGGATGGGACACGCTCCCCCGGCACAGCCCCTCTGCTCATGCTTGCCTTGGCTGCCGCTTTCTCCAGCTCCTCGGCTGCAGCCGTGCAATCAGTTAAAACCCCGGCTGGCACCCTGACTCTCACAGGGCAGCTTTTCTTGGAAGCTGGCTCATGGTTTTATAGTTCTGCTTTATTAGAGACATGAAAGTGATTGTTGTTGTTGTTACTGCTTTATAAGCCAGACTTCAAAGGACGCAATTATGCAGACTGGGCAAAGACCTGCTGGTATCTCACGGAAAACTGTGGAAAACCCCTTCCCTTCAGAGCCTGTTCCACAGCTAGGCTGCACTTCTGTTATTTTGATTGAAATTCCTGATTTCTGGAGAAAAGTGCATTCAGACAAGGTCTTTGATGCCTGTGGTCATTGTTGCCTTCCTTGGCTGGGGGTTCTCATCCCCCATGACATCGCAGGAGTGGCCGTGGAAGTCACTGTGGTATTGCTGGTGTTGGATAGTGGCTTTAGGGTCAAAGAGGATGAACTTATGGGAGACAGAGGAGACATTGCTGGCGAATCATCTCAGGAAAGTGCAAAATGGCTGGAAAAGGGATGTTTTTCCCACGGGAGAGCCAGGTAGTGCTCCCGCTGCAGGCAGTGCTGGGCATGGCTGCGCCTCAGCTCTCTGACTTGCCGCATGTCCTCTCTCCAGCTGGGTTTTGGCTCTCTGATGAGGTCCCTGGGGTGGGGGCTGGCTGTTCCTTAGGGAACTTGCATACAGGCCCTGGTCCCAGCTCAGGGAAGTGGGGATGCAGGGCAGGTACCTCCTAACCAGGCATCCCAGGAGTGGTCAGGTACCTCCTCCAGCACACATCTGTGCTGGGCTGGTCCTTCACATGTCCTCCCAAATCTCAGGCTGTTTGGGAGACAGCATTGTATCCACAGCCATCTCCCTCTCCGCATGGCCGGGGAAAGGTGCCAGCTCCCCTTCCTGCGCGCTGCAGCTGAACGCAGCGGGGACCCTGCCTGAAACGTGAGCGATGCTCTCACCGGGTAAGGGGTTTGTTCCCATCGGGAAGCGTGAAGGATGGATGATGTTTTGGGCTTTTTTTTTTTTGATTGCAGAGGGATTGTGCTGGCAAGAGTTGTGGCTCAAATGACAGTTTTCCTTGTGTCCCCTGAGCTTCCTAATACAGATACTCCCTAAAAATCCCCACCAGCTTCCCCGTTTCCAAAAGCAAACAGTGGGCACGAGGCAGCTTCCCGAGAGGCGACAGGTCGCTCCTCCCTGGCTTCGTTCCACTGCTCTTCCCCAAGCCCGTAGGCGTGGGGAGCTGAGCCCTTTATCAGCTCCTGTACACCAGGAAATTTTGTAACTGTCTGAGAAGACCCTGAGGCTATATAAAAGTTCAACTTGTGATTCATTTCCTTCCTATTCAGGGATAGGCTAATTTGAGAGTATGTGCTGAACATTAATTACCTTCCTTGCCACGGTTTCCTATTCAGGCATCCTTTCCCAGATGACTTTCTGCTCACTCAGGTCCAAGGCCATAAAAGCTCCCCTGTTAGGAAAGGAAATATTTTACATCAGGTTTATACTGTATGCCTGAGGTCATCAGAAGTACAGATCGAGTGGCAGAAATACACACTGTGCTCTCTCCTTCCAGCATGAAAAATGAATCAATAACTCATCGATTTAAATTAAAATGTCTGCCTTGCAAAATGCCTCCAAGCGCTAATATTTGCAGCCCCCGTGTTTTGCGACGGTGATTGGAAATCTGCTGCCCCTGTAAAGCGTGCAAGGATCCATCTCCGCTAACGGCAGGCAATTGCTGACGCCCAGAAAAAAAAACGCTTTCCCTTCCCCTGGAAGGATCCAACAAGGTGAACTTTTGGAAATTGCCTCTCCTGGCACATGAATTATGTATTGAACAGGCAGCAGTCAATATATCTGACTTCTACATGAGGTAATTAAGAATAAATGTGGGAATTTGGGTAGAACTGTTGCCCCGCGCAGGAGGCGAGCAAAACTGTACGGAGGCTCCGAAGCGAATGGCTTTGTGGTGGGGAGCGAGGATGCTGCGAGGATGTGGGGCTCAGGAAAACCCCGTTGGTCCCTTTGCTTCTTGCTGTGTCCTGCTGGTGCCCAGGCACCATGCTGGACCGAGCTGCTGTTTGCATTCCTACCTCCCTCCCGACAGTGGGAATATCCCACATTTTCCATAATTTGTTGTGTTATTTGCTGCTCCGGTGTACCTGTGAGTGCTGCCAGCCCTGGACGGTGAAGCCAGCGCAGACCCAGCTATCTGAGCCTCAACAGGGTCATTACCCCCGAACCGCTGGGTATGGAGGGGGAAGGAGGCTGCACGCTTTAACCGGTGCCATCCCGGGTATCTTGGGATAGTATTGACTTCCATTAAAAAAATCTGAGCTTTCCTCTCCACTCAAATCTCTTCTTGCGAGCTAATTAAAAAGTAGCTGTATTAGCGAACACATTTATGGTCATTAGCAAACAGTCAACTAACTAATTTTAAAGATTTATGGTGTTGGCAGCAGGTAAATTATAGTCTACAGAGAGTTTTCTTGCAAATGATCTGAAAGTAAGGTTTGTTCTGGCCTCAGGGAAACATAAAGGAAATGCATTTAATGACCACAAATTGTATGTGCTCATAGTCTCAATAAGATATTTAATGTCTACTTGCAATTTTAGCAGTTGGAAAAGTACAACAGCCTTAATAGCAGTGTGCAGGCTGCATGTCCTCTCTACCCCTCGGCTGGTTTGCTCCGGGATCTGCCATCTCCAAGCAGCTCACGAAGCCCCGGGGAAAGGATTTCCTCCTGTTACCTGGTTAGGGAAAAGCTGTGATGTATTAAAAATAAGTGTGCGACTTTTGTTTTCCAGATTTGGTTATAAAAACCTGCTAGTCTCCAACCGTGACATGTATTATGGTCTCGGTTTCACAGTTAGAATAATGTTTAGGTTGGCAATGAAAGCCCTAAGTGCTCTTGCAAAGGAAAAGACACTTGCTGCACTGGCTAGAAATTGCTTTCAGCCACTCTGGTCTTTATTTCTCCTCTGGAAAACCCTCTCCGCCTGCACTGACGGGTCACCACCCGTATTTCCCTGGCACGGCCGAGGTTTGGGGCTGTGTTGTGGGCTTGGATGAGATGTGTGAGATGGGCAGAAGGTGGGGGATGGCATCTCCTCCAGACCTCCTTTCTCCGGGCATCATGGCAGGGGAATGCTGAGAGCCGCCCGGAGCTGTCAGGCCGGTTGCAAATCCCGTATGGGCTATTAAATCCCCACTTCTGATTTTCTCCCCAAAACCCTATGCGCGAGTAAGAGCACCGAGGCCAGTAATGAACAGCTCTGGGGCCAGAGAAGCTGTAGATGGTCCTAAATGATTGAAGGCGGCAATTTCCCTAACGGAGCCGCAGGCCCCTGGCAGTGATTAGTGCCTGAGCCGAAATGCATCACTTAGCCTGTATTATTTAAACATAAGATACTTGAGCAAACGCACAAAATTTTGTTTGCTATATATCCTTTCCCTCGTTGGAAGGAGCCGTTATTTACACACGCAAGTGCTTGCGGTGTGTGTGGGAGCTTCCTCGCCTGCTCCTGGACCCACGCAGAATATAAATGACCACGTTTCTCCTTGGTAGCAACGATTCCATCCGAGGGCTATCTTCCCTGCATGTTAACTGTTAATTATAGGATACATTTATATCATTAAGGTTTATCTGCGGTCCTTTCCTTCCCCCGTTAAATCGCTAATGCATCTCGCACAGATTAATTCCCTAGACTTCCCCTCCTTTTCTGCACAGGCAGCAGGCGGCCACGCGGGAGGGATGCCCGCTGCCGGCGAGAGCGGGGCCGTGCTGGGCTGGGATCTTGGAGGATGACCCAGCGTAGCTGAACGGCTGACGGGACGCAGTACTGATGCTCTTGGCTCATTGCCTGCCAAAAACACCGCACTGAAGTGATAAAAAGTGGGGATGTGGTGGTCCCCTGGGTGAGAAAAACGTGCTGCATGGCATGGGCGAGGGGCTTTGGTGTGAGCCCCACTGCGGCTCGGGAGGTGGAAAAGCTGTTGCTTTCCCTTCCCGTAATGAAGAGGTGTTTTGTGGGCCTGGGAATGTGCCTGACTCTGGCAGATTATTAAATAACCGATATGTTCACTGGGGAGGATGCCTCCAGGGATGAGTAGCTCAGCTGCCAGCGGGAAGGGCTCCCCTGTCCCCCCAGTTGCAATTAAGCTCTTGTCAGCCTGAAGCCGCTGGGGTGCGGGGGGAGATGGACGGCAGTCCCGGCGGTCCCCCGGCACCTCCGGCTGCTGGTTAAGCAATTTGTATTTCAGCTACCCATTAATTGGCATAAGCCCTGGCAGGGGCTGCTTCCCCATCCTCCTGGGATGGGGCTGGCCCACGGGAAGCTGCCGTGGAGGCTCATCCTCACTGCCCGAGGCTGAATCCTGCTTTTCTATGGAAATTGAAGGGCTTTTCATGCCTTTATTTTGGGGTGCCTGATTTCTGATGTATCATGGGAGGGCTGTGTTTCTGCAGAAATCTGAGGGCTAATGTGCTCCCCAATATTGGTGTGGGTTTGGGATGGCAGGAGCTGGCCCCGAGTGTGCCCTTGCAGCAGGGCAGGTCCCGAGGCTGTGAGAAGCCAGGGATTCATCGCTCGATTTTATATTTATATGGTGCCTGTTTATCTTGAATTACAAACAAGGTTTTCCTGGGTTTAGAGAACTTGTCTGTGTCTCTCTGTCTCCTTCTCCTTTTCTTTCCATAACTGCTGATGGCGGATTTCTGCCATGCCTGAAAACCTGTTCACATAAAAACATTAAAGGAAGCAAATTATTTAAGAGCTGGGAGCATGGGTGGGAGAGGAGGCAGAAGGCCAGATCTGCATTTTTTGGCCATTAAACTGCATATCATGCTTAATATAGCAGGTGATATCTTCAACCTCCCCACAAGTTCAGGGCAAGAGCCAAGAAACAGAGAAACTGGTTCTTGTCAAGACCGACTTACTTTTACTAGATACTGCCTTTAAGTGTATTCCTTTAAATACGTGGCCCGAGCTCTGGGGGCATTTGCTGAGGGAATCACTCCCGTTGCAGGAGATGTGTCCATGGGAGATGGCAGCCGCCATGCAGATGCTGCTTCTCCTTTCCTCCCTCTCTGTGCCATGGGAAGGTGGGACAAGATGCCTGGTCCCATGCCTGGCTGGGCAAAAGGAGCTCTTGGGCACCTTGGATGCTCTGCCCTCCTCCGTGGGCTGCAAGCACTGTCTGGGTCTTGGAAACACCAAGTCTGGGTTTTTCCCCAGCTCCAGGGTCTGTGTCACAGGGCTAAGCTTTGGAAAATGTCTTGTTGATCATTGAAGGTTTAAAAAAACAAAACAAACCTCCCCAAAAACCTGATCCCTTAGGTATCCCCTTAACTCCCCTGGGCTTTGGGTTTGGGCTGAGCCAGAGGGACCCAACAGGTTGGTGCCCCAGACAAGCCACTTCCAAAGAAGCTGAAGGCAAAAGTCCTTGGACTTTGGATATTTGCTGGTTTTTGAGCGAGTTTCAGGCATGTTTGTGAGAGCAGAGAGCCCACTGGGTGCCCTGGCTGGAAGGGAGTTGTGCCAGCCCTCCATGGTCCTCGGCGTGGGTACGGGTGGCGTGAAGCATCAGCGTGGGCATGGGTGGCATGAAGCAGTGGTGTACAGCGACAGCCAGACTGCACAGCCGCCTTGCAAGGCAGATGCTTAAATCCTGCATATCTTCAGGCCCCGTTTGCATTTTTGCTACTAAAATGATCATAAAAACTTCAGCACAAAAATGTTTATAAATAGAGACAGGCTTGTTACGTGGCCACTCTTCCAAACGCAGCCAGGTGCCCAGGGAACAGGCTGACCCAGGAGCACTGCCTGGCCGTTCCTGAGTGCCAGTCTGCCAGATCCCTGCCTGTCCTTTAGAGGATAACTCTTACGCTATGGAAAGCCCATTCCTACAGCCAGCTTATAACTCCTTTAAATGTTTTGGCATCGGGGTTTGCCGACCGCTCCACGTATCGTCATTTCCTCACATTTCCTCCATCCATAATTCCACGTACGAGTGCACCTGGGTGCCAAGGGTGCTTGAAATATTCCTGCTTAGCACATGTGCGCATTACAGCTTGAGATGTGAATGTTCCAGAGATGATGGCGATACGGCAGAAGGCACATGAAGCAGTGAGAGGAAACCTAACGCCTCTACCTCCAGACTTTCCGTCCGGAGCCGTGCTTGGGGCTTTTCCAGGCTTCGTTAATTGGAGGGAGGTGATGTTTCCTTAACCATCCCCAAGGCCTCAATCCAGCCCCTGCCCTCCTCCCTCATCCTCAGCTGATGCCTTCATGTGGGGAAAGCACGAAGTCAGAGGTATCCTAAATCCAGCGCGCCGGCTCTTCTCACCGCCTTTTTTTCTCCCTCATTTGGAAAAGGCAGAGGGGGAGGCTGGAGGGCTCATGCTTTGGTTTGCATCTTACTGCACCTTTGCTGTATCTGTGCCTGAAACACACAAGTTCTTTCCCCCATCATCAGCTTTTCCTTTATTCAGAGCAAGCTTTTCACCCTGGGGGCTGTACCTTGTGGTCCCCTGGGATGCTCTGGTGTAAATTTGGGACTATTTACACCCTGTCTGGTGGGGGATGCCAAGGCAGTTCTTTTTCTTAGGAATCCAGAGCAAAAACTCCCCCAAAGAGCCAGTTACCCCCTATTTACGCCACACTGCTAAAAGCTAGGCTGGGACCGCTTAAACTAGCTCCGACCATTTGAATGTGCTCCACAGGCTCTGCTTTGGCATCGCTGCGGGCTCCGTCCCGGAGCAGCGCCGGGCAGACCAGGGCTGGGAGGGCTGATGCACACGTTGTCCCTGCTCCCATCCTGCCGGTTGCCTTCTGCAGCCGCCTCACGGAAATCCCGGCACTCGCTGAATGCCTCGGTTACAATTTTTGGCCAGAGTACCCAAGGACTCGGAGGGCTTTCCTTGGGGCAAGAGCTCTGGTGGCTGTTCCTCCACTGCTCCACATCACTCAGTCCCATATTTGCAGCCTTTAAATAGGTTTATTTTCAGCATTAATAGATTTTTTTTTTTGTTTGCTTTTTTTTTTCCTGCTCTCAGGGATTCATGAAATTTGGTGATTGGAGCAGCTGAACGAGGAGCTGGGGGAGGCGAGAGTTAAAAATGATTAAAAGGTGGTGGTGGGAGCAACTCCAGCGCGGATGCAGGGATGAGGCAAAGCCCCTGAGAGACGGACAGGAATTTCCTCTGTGCAGCCGAGAGCAGGAGCTGGCCCCTCTGCTTTTTAAATCATTTTATTGTGGAAATGACCTAAAATTCACAATCCCACAAGGTACAGTGTGGGGGGAGGAAGAGAGGGAGGCTGCTGGTGCCGGTGCCAAGAGGCCACGGTGAGAGGCAGCCCTCCCTTGGGAGGATACAAGCCAAAAGGAAGGGGGGTGAGGAGCAGCACAGGCCCACAGCCGGGGTGCCCCCACGTCGGGCAGGATCCGGCCCGGCGCTGCTCTGCGCAGCGGTTCCGAGCGAGCATCTCCCATTTCCAGGCATTTTCAGGTTGCTTTTTTCCCTTTCCCCAGAACCTGCGCCTTCCCTTGCCATCGTCAATCATTTTGGCTGGGGATGGGAACTTTATCTTAATTTTTGTCCTTGAAGAAGATGTCATCACTCCAGCATTAACGCAGGAACATTGCCTTCTGCTTGCCAGCACTTGCTGTTCCCGCAGAGCCTCCTCGGTGGCAGTCACTGCTGCAATAGGCGCTTTTTTTTAATTCTTAATTTCCTGAGATTTTCTGAGGCTGAGCTAGGAATACGGGAGCTGCTTTGGGGCACGGGAAATCTTGTTCACTGAACAAAGCCTGTGTTTGGGGTAGTTCATGTGGCAGCTTTGAGGTCTGGTCATCTCTATCTCTGATGGGACACAGACCCCATGCGGGTGTGTGGCTGAGGGCGTTGAGCTGGTATTTGGTGACTGGTTCATGCCCCAGTTTTGTGTTGCCGCTTAACCCACATCTAAGAGAAATAACTGACTTCTCCCCAGAATGATGCTCCTAAATGTAGCTTTATCTCCCATCCATGCGTTGCTCCATGGGCACTGTGGGACCTACTGCCTGGGCTCTGGGCTGGCCGAACCCGTAGGCAGATGTTGAGCATCTCCACGAGCCATCCCACGGCTCCGGTGTCGCCTCTGGTTTTCAATCATTTTAATTCTTTAGGAATGCCATCCCTGCATATTAGCTTAACACGTCGCTAGTGTAATTTCTGTGATGCTGATTAAATTAAAGAAAGGTTTCTGCTAAAGCTGGGATTTGATTAAGTCTGTTAATCCCTTTCCCCCCCCCGCCCCGAGGAGATGTTACGGGGAACGTGGTGGGTGCTCTCCTGCTGCACGAGGCTTTACCCAACGCACGGCGTGAGCGACTGGGGAATTAAGGTAACGAGAGAAGATGCTGCACAGTTTGGTTAGCCAAGAAAAAGGAACGTTTCCTTCCCAGACAGGAAAATCCCACTTTATACTTGTCTCTAGTCTTCAACTTAACAAGATTTTGCTCATTTATCTCTTTAAAAGAATTTATCCTGTTGGAAATATTTGTTGTGCTGTCTCCCCTGCGGTACTGAGAGTACAGATGGAGCAAAATGGTAGTGGTTTTTACAATTTATTTATTATTTTTTGTATCTCAGGACAAGTTGGGGATGTCTTCATCTGTCCAGGGAAATGGTGGTCCGGGATGCCAACTTTAGGGCACGGCGCAAGCTCCCATGCTGCACTGATGAGGCTTTCGTGGCGTGGGGCTGGGTTTGGGCTGGATTGAGCAGGGTGAGAGCAAAACCAGAAAGCAGAGGTGCTGAGGCTTGCCTTGGTCCTCTCCCTGAAGGGGAATTTTCCTCCCTGCCCCATGCCTGGGAAGGAGCACTGAAGGTTTTTCAAGCACTTTGAGAGCTCCTGTTAAAAGGTGCTATCAAAATGAAAAATGTGATTTTTCTCTGAGTGGCCCCACCTGTGACTCATCCATCTCTATTAGGGCAGAGAGTCAGAGTGAGTTATGGGAAGTCCTTGTTAACCTCAGGAGAATTTTTTTTTCCTAATTTTGGGGGTGGTTTTTCTTGCTGGGGAGATCTAGCAGAGGATTCTAAGGGAAAAAATAGTTTAATGCCAATATAGCACAGCATTTATTAAAAGGAAATATTTTGCACTTCAAAGAATCTATCAAAGGCATGAATTTAGGAAAAAAAAAGACGACTTTATCTGACCATAAAGTCTTGTCAATGCGTTATCTGTTTGCAGTGGGTAACCAAATTTGAAACTGGGTTCTCACCAGGGTGGTTGTTTCCATCCCTGGTCAGAGAATGAGATAACTAGCTTTAAAAAACCCACCAAACTAACAAAAAGTCAACATTTAGTTTGGCCTAAAAAACGGAAACCGCTCTCTTCTGCGAGACCACTTGCTCCCCAAGACGCTGCTGACCTCAGGGAGATTATTTTTAGATGATATCATTTTTAGGCTTCTTCCCACCAGAGAGGGATGGGCCCAGAAAGCAGGATCTGTCCCCAAAGCATCGCCGGGCTGCTTGAGGAGCTTGTTGGTGTTGCTCAAACCCATCCTGAGCCATCTTTACAGGGGCAGGAGGAGAAGCAGATGCTGTGATGGTCACATTGGTGAGTCAAGAGGGCCGGTGCACAGGGCAGCATCTCTTTGGGGCTTTCTGCTCTGGCCTTTAAGTTATTTAGTTGATGGTTTGGCAGCGTTTTTCTTTAATTTATGAAGTTTGTGTGAAAGGGTATTGAGTTAAAGCAGGGTTTTGCCAAATCAGAGCACTTTCCTGAAAGCTCAAAATGTGTTCTTGCTTTTTTCTGCCTATTAGAAAGAAATATTATTATTTTCTTCAGAGAAGGGGAAAAAAAAATCTATAAATTCCTGGTTTTAATCTGAAACTAGAAAATAAAATATTTCTCCTTGCTGCCGGTTGTTGTGAAAAGTCTCATTTGGGGACAGGGAAGCGTTGCTGCCCTGTGCTGCTGGCGTGGGTTACCCTGGGGCAAAGCTCACGCCGTTTTCCATGTCGAGAGGATGGAAATCCTGGCTGAGCAGCTCTCCCTGTGTCCCCCCGAGACCCTGGCATGCCGTAATACCCTATATTTAACTTCAGAGCCCGCTTAGCCTAAATAAGAGCCCTTTTATAGGGAATCGGAAAAGTTAAACATATTGCTTGGGTTTACAAGTGGTCATTAAATATTTGTTGCTGGGCTGTGATGGGTTACCATTCTGTCTCTAGTTCACTGTCAAGTCTGTTTAAAGGGATATAAATAAGCCCGGAGGGGCTCTGCAGCCGCGGTGGCCGAGCTCTGCCGGGGACAAGCCCCAGCTTTGAATTTTTGGAGAGATTTTGGCTCCCCAGGTTTCTGCTCCCCTCCGCCGTACAGAACCGCCTGATAAAGCAATAACTCAGCTTTATTGATTATGTCAAAGGCAGTAATTCAAGAAAGCTATTTAAATTCACAAGAGGAAGCTATCGCAATTATAAGTGTCTGCAGCAGATTATTAATCATTTTTGTTATGGCTATCAAGCCACGAGACAGACATTTTCTGTAAGGCTTACGTGAGCGCCTGCTTTTCAGTAATGACTTGGGTTTTGCTCGCTTATTGGTTCATAATGTGGAATAAAAAATAAGCAAACTGTTCTTATCTGAATCAATATGCATAAAGCTTTATAGGATATTGCTACAGGAGCATATAAACTTCCAGTAGTTTAAATTCATATTCTGTTTAATCCAGCCAAATCCCAGCGCGAGCTCCGTGCTCCCCTTCCCTTTATTTCTCCAGCCTTAATCCTGCAATAATGCCACTATTTGGGGCAAAGCAAGTTGCTTTCTTGCAGTATTTGCCTGCACGTAAGCATTAGTAAAAGGCTGAATCCACACCCCTCGCAGCAGCCGGTGCTCTTGGAGGAGGCTTGCTGGGTCGCAGAGCTCCCCGGGGGCTCGCCAGCATGTTGTACGTGTGGTCCCTGGTGGGTTTTTGGGTCTGAGCCTGCATGTCCAGCACTTCACATGACTCGCTGCCGCCCAAATCCCTGTGCCATCGTCTTCCCCATCCGCTTTATTGATGCCTTACCCCCTGCCCAGACTCCCACGATGTGCCACAGGTCAAGGCAGTGGGGAAACCGCCCGTGAGTTATTCCTTCATACCAGGAATATTCAACAAATTAAAGGAAATTTAGGCAAGGGGAATAAAAACCAGTGAAGTGATGGAGAGCGTGACTGATGGGGAATGATAAATAAGAAATCAAGGACCCATGTGGGAAGGGGACGTTGTGCCACCGGAGAGCTGTGACGGTTTGCTGGATGGGGCTGGGGCACCGGGGAAGGGAAGGGGCAGAGCTGGGTCTCGTGTCTCCGCAGTGCATTGGGTGCTTTGGGTACTTTGGGTGCGGAACATCCCGGTCCAGGCGATGCCCTGCTCCTCCCCACAGCTGGAGCTGGCCTGGGGTCCTTCCTCCTCATCTCCTTGTCAGGGTCTGCTGCAGACGGATGTTTTTGGGGCTGGTTACTGACGTTCAGCTCTCCTGTGAATATCTGGCTCTTCCAGCCAGGGAAAATGGGCTTTTACACCACTCCTTTAAATTACTACTTACCTTTGGTTACCAGCGAGACCTCAGAGCTGATATTGCCGGCAGGTTAAAGCAGGGCAGCCTTGGCTGATGGCCAGTCCCCATTTATACCACGGACAGTTTTGGGTTGTTTTTTTTCAGAAAGGCAGTTAAGCAGAACATTTCTCTATAAAAAGCTGCAAAAGAGATCAGAGCAGCTCTCCCTCTCTTCATCTCCTTTGCTTAGTGACCTAGAACTAAATGTTTTATTATTAGAAGGGAAAAAAAAAAAATATTCAAGGCAGGTCTTTGATATAGGGTTTTGGGAGGGCTGTTTTCTGTAGCAGGATGAGGTGATGCTTGCATGGGTCACCTGCTGAAGAGGATAAGAGGCCTGAAGCGTCCTCTTCAGTGGATGAAGAAGTGTGGGGTCCCTGTAAGCACAGAGTCAGCTCCCCGCTTTCATCTGCTCCCTGCTGAACTGGGGCTTTGAAGCAGCAGCTTTGGTTTGGGAAGGCGAGGGGCTGGTGGGGCTCAGCAGCCCTGCGGAGCGAGGTTCTCTGTGGGACCAGCCCTTGTCCCCCCCATAAGGGACCGGCCCTGGTCCCCTATGGGCTCCTGATGAGAGTCCAGGGTTTGGTCGCTTGTCTCTTGTAAAATCAGGACAGTGGGGTGGGAGGCACAGGACAGTTGGGGAAATGCTGTCCCGATGGACAAACAAGCCTTGTCCTGGGTGGTCTGGGCCAGGGGACCTAATGTCCTCCAAACTGCAGCAACACACCATCTTGGCACAATTCCTTTTTCCCCCTCAAAGTTATGCTGGTTTTGATTAAAATCCTTATCAAATGTTTATTTTGCCTGAAAGGAAGCTTTTGTTCTTGTTCTGGGGCCTTCGGTTATAAAAACTTCAGCCAAAAACATTTAATTAAAAAAGTATTTTTCCTGCTCTGTCCATCAGGAGGTCATTTCAAGGCACGTCAGTACCATGGTGCGTAACGGGGTGTCTGTAGGGGTATCAAAGCCTGGACGTGCAAGCTGGGAGGGAGGCAGGGCTGTGGGCAGCAATGGCTCCTCTGGACCCCGAAAACAGCAGCATGAACTCTGACAGTATCCTAGAATATCTCCAGTTGGAAGGGACCCATAAGGATCATTGAGTCCAACTCGGCAGTGAGCAAGGCCGTGGGACAGGCAACAGCAGCCGCCTCTGGGAAGAACAGCACTATTTTCCTTTTGGGTCTAATTCACACTCAGAGGAAAAAAAGTAATTCATAAAGTGGTCACGTCGGCTCAGGTTGCCAATGGATGCGTGACCATGATGGAGCAGAAAACAAGGTTTAATTTAAATGAAAGGTCTCTTCCTAGAAGATGCTCTCTGCGGCTTCCCTGCAGCCAGGTACGGCTTTGGCTTTCTCTCCTCCATCAATATCAGTCACTCCGTGGCTGACAAACGGGCCCTTCCCCGGGCTCTGCCTCTGAATACTCGCGTACGTTCGGATAGCTAAAAATGGCAATGTAGAGGCGAGATGTTCCTTGCCTTGCTGAGTGCAGGGTTTTTTATTTTGGCTCTATCACATCAGCTATAAACGGCTATTAGAAATTCTCCTGCAAGAGTCAACGTACAAAATGCTTCCGTTTCTGTCCCAATTATAGAGCAGCAGAATGGAAAGAATTAATGCTGCAGTAGCAAATGTCAGGCAAAGAGGTTTTTCTAGGGAAATTGCCCTGAAAATGGATTTGATGGTTGCCTTGTATTCCTGGGTGCAGAGCGCACAGCCCCTGCAAGATGCTGATGATTTTCATGTTAAAGACGGCTACGTCCATGTTACGTACACCGCAGTGCGGGCGTGATTGCAGTGCTGGGTTGTCTCTCCGCTGGGCGTTGCGGTTCTTAATTGAAGAACAATACGCAATTAAAAACTTATCTCTCCAGGCAGCTCCTGGGTGTTGAATACGGCGCTGGCCAAGAGCAAAAGCATCCAGGATGGGTGCCCTGTTGGTGATGGTTGACAGTGGGGGTTCCTCTTGGTGCTGCCCCAGTCCAGGGCATGGGGAGAGGTGTCCCAAGGCCACGCTTCGGCCACCCCCCCTTAAATTCCCGGTACGATGCCCTCTTGATACAGCATCTCCATGAAGGAGCTGGTGCTGGCACATCCCGGCGGGTTTTGCCATGGTGAATTTGGAGCTGTGCTCCCCAGCACTGCTGCTCCCGTGCAGGCGCAGTTGTGAGGCACTGCTTTGCTGGCTTTTCCATTTTTCCTATCTTAATTTTCTAAGAAAACCTTTCTTTTAAGGTAAGCACTGTGCCATGGACCAACAGAGCTTAGCTGGAAGTTTCATGATAGGTGAAAAAGGGACGCAGTGTATTATTTACTGAGCTGTCGGTGCTGGGCTGCAACAGGCATGGAGAGAGGAGTGGCAGCTAAAAAACTGCTCTTTGTTTGCGGACGGATTTAGTTTTTTTTCCTTAAATGTAAATGTCTCTTAAATACATGGACTTGCTTTATTGTGGTCTATGTTTTGGTTGCCTGGTTCATCTTTCTTTGTCCTTTTACACCTTTTAGTGCAGAGAGGGACGGGTTGTACAGCACAGATGGGAGGAAAGCCAGGCTGAAAAAGCGCAGTAATTTCCCCTTTCCCTTTTGTAATGGTCACAAAACTAATAGCCAGAGCCTCCGCTTCATAAGCAAACATCTCAGAACTGATGGATGCTGCCATTTCACTGTGCATCACTTGGATCGTGCTTTTATTTGTGCTATACAACCTCTCCCTTCCATTAGCACCAATGTTTTTAGATCTCGTTTTCACATAAATTTTGCTGTGCCGGCTCCCAAAGGCAGTGATGCCTTCGGCTTCTGATCGCGGCTGCTGTTGGCATGTCTCGGAGGAGCAGGCATCCTGCTGGCATGTGCAGATGGATGGACGGCACTGCCAGCCCCGGCACCGAGGGCGAGACGGGAAGAGCCGAGGTGAGAGTTTGCAGGCGGTAAGAGGAGGATCTGGAAGTCAGGCAGGAGATGCTCTGAACGGACTGGGCACCAACTGCATTTTTCTTTCTTTCGTTTCATACAAGATGAGGACTAAACATCGCGTATGGTCTCTGCTGCGCCAGTTCTCAAAAATGTAAAAAAAAAAAAGAAAAAAAAAAAGACTGCAAACAACCCCCGAACAGTCTGTTCGAGGTGGAAATCTCACCGCTTACTTGATATGACCTTTTTGGCTGTGGGGAAGGAAAAGCGGGTTTGTATTTCTCACAAATAGCAATCTCGGATGACAGCAGGAGGTGCAGAGGGAAAGCGTCTCCCAGAGCAGCCCGCGGGTAATCCCGTTTCGCAGCTAGCCCTGCCGCTGATTTCTGCCGGTGGCATCCGCTGCCGATCGCCGTGCCCGGGCGATGCTCCCGCCTGGCGATGCTGGCACGTCCGCTGCAAGACCTTGTCTTCCCAGGCGTGAAATTCGGCAAGTGATGGCTGTTTGGGGGGTCGATGTGTCCCTTGAGGGGTGTCCGTTGGCAGAGCGCTTCAGCCAAAAAGGCTAGAGGGAAAAATACATGTCTGCGGGGATGCGGTGGCATCCCTTGGTGGTAGGAGACTTTCTGGTGAACGTGCGATGGGCACATTGGGGCAACAAGCCGATCTCTAGTGGGGACCTGTTATCGGGAGCTGAGAGTCACCCAGAAAGAAGCTGCGGGAGATGCGGTGCGAGGAGCTGCCTCTTCCCTGTTCCCTTCCTTTCTGCCTCTGAAAAAGGATGGGAAAGGTGTAAAAAGAGCAGATGACACTTTAAACTGAAAATGGTTAGAAATGTCTTGTGTTTTGCAGGATTTCATGAAAAAAGTATTTTCCTTCCCTGCCCTTTTTTGCTATCAGTTTGCTCTTTAAGTCTGCCTTCCCCGTAAGCCCGGGCTGTATGCTGCAGCCTGTCTTCAAGCCCACGGAAAGCAGGTTTCTCTGGTCTGTAGGCGAGCTAATTGCATCAGCACAGCAACCAAAACCACAGGGATTTACCCCAAGATGAATGACTGGGCTCCATGGCCCAACTGGGTATTTTTATTGCTCTCCTGGAGCTTCAGCAGCATCGTGGGGATGAGGAGGGAGCAGGACAGACCTTCCCAGGCACAGCCATGTGGCCAAAGAGGTTTCAAAAGAGACATGCGTCTGAAAAACCCCTGGGCTGGCAGCGAGGGTTTGCCTCCGGCCAGCAGCCGGGCACCGGCAGTGGCTCTGGGCACTATCGGTGGCTCCGGCCATCCCACGGCGCATCCCCAGGGCTGTCCCGTGGGTCTGGGTGCCTGCAGCTGTGGCGGCACAAGGCGCTTTCTCTTTGGCAAAGCGATGGGGTAATTAATTTCAGGGCCATTGTGCTGCGGTGGCAGGCTCTGATTTATAGCCCAGGGAACAGCTTCTGGTTCAAAGTGCACATCCGTTGTGTTAATGCTCCATGATCTTTACCCCCTTGAGGAAATGGCAGAGAATGAGGAGATTATCGCCACCAGACTGGGCTCCCGGTATTACCATGATAAAGCCGGCACAGATGAGGGGTGGGCTGTGCATACAGAGCAGCTTCTCCTCCCAGCAGTAACCAGCCCGGCGGTGTCTTCCCCAAGGACCGGGCTGATGAGGGAGTGTCGGTCACGCAGTTCCAGCTGCTGCTGCTTGGGGCCCTTCTTTTTTTTTATCCATCTATTTTTTTTCTATTAATTGTGCTGCTAAAAGGCACTTTAGGAAACGAGTGTGATGGGACAGTCTAGGGGGAAAAGCCTGGTGGCTGCCTGGCTTCTCTGGGGCTGGGGATTTCCAGATTCCTTCTTTTCCCCATGGAAAAGGCTCGGCGGCTTGGAAGGGCAGGTGAATGGTGAGCTGGTGTGCAGGGTATTGCCCGTCCCCAAACGCCTCCTTCCAGCCCCGCTCCTGCCAGCAGCCGCCCCGACCCTCACCTTCTCAGTTCAGCAGCTTTGGGAAGCTGCTTTTCCATGTGCAGAGTCTGTGAGCCCGTGTAAGTCATTCACCTGGCAGAAAACCATCTCTTTTTACTGTGTCTTTTTACGGGGTTAGTTTTCTGCTGGTTTCTGGGAGCGCTTTCAGCCCTGAGGTCCTGAGACCCGGCGAGGCAGGTGGGCAGTGCCGGGGTTTCCCGGGAGTGGCCGTCGGCCTGCGATGAGCCTGTCTCGCCTTTCCTGACACCAAGTGATGACTGATTTTGGGCCCACTGAAGCTTTTGAAGGTTTGGCTTTTCACCCCTGCTGAGGATGCTTTTGCTTTTTGAAAATAAAGGGCTGTGTTTCTAGTCTGCATCATGTCCAAATTAAGCCTGGCTGTGACCATGGCTTGCCAAAAGGACTTGGGGCAGGTCATGAGATTGCTGCGAGGAGCCGAGTGTCGCCTTTTTGGCTGAGCTGGGTGACTGAGATGAAACAAACCCTGCGTGGGAAACATGCCCTGAGCACCCCAACCCACCCTTGCTCAGCACGGCTCCCCACGCTCGCAAGGGTCCCTTGCAAAATGGTACCTTGGTGGGGAGAAATGCTGCATCCAGCTCTCAGGGACAAGGGCACGGACCTGTTGCAGGGATGTGTGTTGGGCAAAGGATGACGTTGCGTTTGTAGCCTTGCAGGGTAAATGCTAACAGGTGAAGTCTTTTTTGGAAACACTCATCAACCCCTGCTTGAGATTTCATTTAGGAAAGATTTGTGGCTGCACTTGGGTCGCTTGGGGTAATTTCATCGTTACCTGACTGTTCCTTGGAAAGCAGCTTCTTGGTGCGCCTGGTTTGGGGTCGCCCTGATCTGCAGCAGCAGCAGCGAGGGGTCCCCGGGAAGCTCCCGAGCACCTTCTCTGGCTCCAGCCATCCCTGCCAGGGGCCTTACCCAGACCCCGGGGAGATCGGTGCACTCGGCTCCTGGGTCACTTCGGCAGGATTTGGATCAAACCTGAAATATTCAATGCCTTGAACAGGAGGGCTCTGCATGCTGCTAGGGTTTCTAGGTGTTGTTCTAATACTAATAATTAATACAGTGATGTGTATAATCCCATGCACAGAGAGCTGAAGCGTTCCCCAAAGCTTCTTTGCATCATAAAACTCCTAATCAAATACAGAATAGATCCCTGCCCTCTCCATAGCTTTAATCCTACTTCTCTTCCAGAACTAAATGGCTTTAAATTCCTCAGCCCTGGTGTATTCAACTGCAGAGGCAAAAACTTTGCCATTTTTAAATCCTCCCCTAGTGCCAGACCAAAATCTCTGCAAACACAGACTCCATAATCCTCGCTAATTTATCAAAGGTGCTCCTGAATGCTAATTTTCCCATGCTGCACTCCTGGATCAGAATCACAATTGATTGACTATAAAATGATAATTATACACTGGGAGCTTTGCATTGTGTAAACACCTTAAATTGATTCTCCTGCCCTGCCAATTGTGAAATTCTTTCCGTCGCGTGCTGGCTCTATCTGAGATCGAAATGATTATGCCTTTTAAAAACTTTTCTACCATGTATGGATTTTCTTGTTTAAAGCAGGCAGCGAGCCTCTCTTCTGCGTGGGGCTGATGCTGGAGCTCCAGAAACTCTCCCTGAAAACAGCAAGTGGAAATGGAGGTTTTCCAAGGGCTGTGGCTGCAAAATAAGGTCCGCATGAGGGCCGCCAGCTCCGGGGGTGACAGATGACAGGGGGCAGCGGCTTGGGCACTTCCCCAGGTGTGCGGTGGGAGCTGTTGGAGACGCTGTGGCTGGAGCGAGCCTGTCCCATGCTTGCCCAGGCACAGCACAGGCATCTGGAGATGCTCCTGCTACTTCGGAGGTGGTCACTAGCACAAACATATCAGGATGGAATGGAATAGTTTGGTTGGAAGGGGCCTACGACGATCCTCTAGTCCATCTGCGATATTGCACGGTCCTTCGAAGGCTGTGCTTCACCCAGGGATGGCCTCCCCAGGAATCCCCTGGTTTTCCTCCAGCCTCCCGTTTCCTGCGTGCACGGGGTCTATCCCGCACTGAAATAGCGATTTCCTCTGCTGAAATAGGCTCTTAACTTTAGATGTTTTAGGAAAGGCTCATTTTACATCAGTATTCGGGCTATAAAAAGAATCCCACAACCGTAGCGGTGAAGGGGAAAAGCTGTGCTTCGATTTCTTGACACATCTGTATTTTTAGTCTCCTGCTTTCAATAGAAGAAAATATTCCTGCAATCTATCTTTGGACTTTAATGTTAGTTCACATTTCATATATTCCAGGGAGGGCTCTGTCTGTGAAAGGCATCAAGAAGCATCCCCAGACGGCCAAACCATCTGGAAAACCCAGAAACCTGGACTGAACTGACTTGAAAACAAACTTCCCTTTCAATCCTCCCGAGTGCTGGGGTTGGCCCTGCCAAGGGGGGCAACCGCGACGGCTGCTGGGCTGCTCCGCAGCTCCTCCGTCCCGGCTGGGGGGGAAGGAGAAGTTTTTCTCCCTCCTCTAATAGGATGCTAATGTAGCATTCAGAGGACCGTGTGGCTAAATCAATATTGCAGCAGCATAGTTTATTTAAATGCATGTGAACGGTGGTCTTTAACATCTGTTTGGCAGACGCATGTGGAACAGGAGGATGCTGCGGTGCGGGGGGGACCGGGGATGGCACCGGGGCGGCAGAGCCGGGACCGATGCGGAGTTAATGCACCAAATCCCCAGCGTGACCCTGCTGCTGGGCGAACAAAAGCGAGGGCAGGCTCCCTTCCCCTCGTCCCTCTCCTGTTTGCTCAGACCTCGCAGGCTGGTGGCCATCCGTCTCTGTCAGCCGGTGGGGAGCGGGGCGGATGGAGAATGAGCCTTGGGGGTGGGTGTCAATGTTTCAAAGCCCCCCCATGCGCTCAATGGACAGAGCATCCTATATATGGGGCCATAGGGGAGGAAACTGCTGCATCCCGCTGCCATAGAGGATGAGCAGTGGCTGTGGTCTGGAAACGGAGGACCAGAGGGAGAGAAAATTAAAAAAGGAAGATCGATAGGTAATTAAGTCTGGCTTATCCACAGTTCCCAGGGGCTCACATTTGCTGGGAGGCTGTGCCGTGGTCTGCCCCGCAGAAAGCATGCGGGGTTTTGTGGGGGTTTTCTTGGCCTGGAGGGCAGGACGGGGCGGTGAAGGACCTCGGGCTTTCTCCACAATGAAGAGTGCAAGAATTGGTTTTGCCTTTTTTTTTTTTTTTTTTTTTTTTAAAGCTGCTGTGTGTGTCCTGAGGTTGTTTCTGTGGTTTCTGTCGGTGGGTAACCACTGGGAATATTCAGAAATAAAGGCAACCTTACTGGGCATCGGAGGCTGTTGGGGCAGGCAGGGGTATCCCCGGGAGCACCAGCACAGGGCTGAAGCAGCGGCTCCTGGGAGCACACACACTGGCTTTCCCGTAAGAGCAACCCCTTATGCTTCTGAATTTTTGGATATCTCTTCTTCAGTTGTTCTCTTAAGTATTTGTTGGATGTCTTCCTTTTTTTTTTTTTTTTTTTTTTTCTTAAAGCTTCTTCATCCAAATTCTTCACTCTGTTATTCCCCTAAGGATCATGTTTGCATTTGGCAGGGAGGGAGTTGGCTTGGTAAACATAGACCTTGGTGAAGTCAAGGCAGAGGGACTGCAGAGAGCTCTCTGTACCTCTGTCTGCAGCTCGAAATCATCGTCCGTTCTGTCTTACCCACGTAAGAGACTCAGTACACACAAATCCTGGCATCCCGCTGGCTGGCAATGGCTCTGCTCCCCGGCGTTTTCCTTGCAGGAGGTGGGTGAGGGCTGGAGGACCGTGCTTCGTTGTTCATTGCCTTGCTGAGTGTGCAAACACAGCGTTGCATCGCACGCCTGCCTCAGCTATATGGCCTGAGAGGAGCAGATTGCTCCGATTTAGCAATTCTGTCAGCTGGAGGAAGGATATTATTTTTTTAGCAAGGGCAGGTTTGCCCATGTTGCTTTGGAGCCCCAAATTGGTCTCCGTCCCATCCTCTGCTTTTTCTGGGACTGGTACGAAAGCTCCTTCAGCAGCGCTAGGGAGGGCAGGGGAGAAAACGGCCCCCAGCTCCTCCGAGGTGCTGAGAGGAGCAGCGTGGGTAACCTGGAGATTAGGGGAGGAATGTGAACAATCTGGGACGAGCCGGCAGTACCGCGGCGCTGGCTGGCACAGCCAGGGCTCCCTTCTGCCAGCTGCAATCCCCAGGGCCCCGCGCTGGCAAAGCACCGAGCAGAGCACGGTGCACCGGGGGGCTCATCCCCTCTCCTCTCCTTTTGGATTGCTGGGGAGCCCCACGGTGCAAATGGTACTCCAAGAAATCCTGTAAAATCCCTCAGCCCCGTCACGGAGCTGGGCTAACAAGGGGAGCTGTGCTTTTTCTTCATTAAATGCATGGCCAGGCTTTTTTGCACCATCTCCCTTTTTCTTCCCTCCGGGGTGATGGCGAGCCCATCTAATCGCGCTGTAACTGGGCGGTAATCCAAATCCATGTCACGAAGTAAATTGACTTTAATCCCATGATCGCGGCTCCTGCCTTCCCTTTGGTGGGCAGATTTGGCTTGAGCAGCAGCTACCTGTAGGGCTGATGGGCTGTTTCTGTTTGGCTGGGTGTTCAGTGGGTGTCCCCAAGCCCAGGGACCTGGCTTTGTAGCAGCACCTGGGCTCCCGCGCACTGCACGGATGGGACCTGGGCACCCCAGCGCTGCACCGAGGGGTCTGTCCCATCCCCAAGCTACATTTCAATTCAACTTTGTTAAGATGAAGGCATTGCCCAAGTGTGTAGGTTGCGTTAACCTTCCAAATGCACACGGAGCTGCTCCGTATCCGTTTTAAAACAGCAGAGTCCATCCCGGCAGCACCACGCTGTGGCAAGCTGCCCACTCTGAGGCCGTGTGGGGTCCATGTTCCCCAGCATCCCATCTCAGCCCCATATTAAGCAAAGCCACTGGGTTTCGTGGCCTTTGGGGCACTGCCCTTGGCTAGGGAGCAGGATCATGTCTGGGCTCGGCATTTTCTCCACGAGTCGGCGTGTTCTCGGAAAAGCATTATCGCCGTAGTCAAAATAAACTGATTTACGTACACGGTCCTTTTACTGTTACAGCGAGTTTTAATATGTGGCTGGTCTGGTTTTCCTTTCACCTCCTTCAAATGACTCATCTTTGCATGCATCTGGTGTCCTTATTTCAGACTAATGATTCATAGTGACGGTAACGCACAGAGAGAGAACGAGAGGTGCGGGATCGGTGCCTCCATGGGAGACTCGCTGGGTGAGTCACGGCAAGCCGCCGGGCAGGACGCGGCACGCCGGGCGCTCCGGCTTCCCAGGGAAAAACCGGTGACTCGAAGGCGGCAGGAGGCTTAGCCTGCCCCAGCAGCGTTGGCATCACCTGGGGGCCAGGGAGCTCCAGCTCCAGCCTTCGCTCCTTCCCGAGCCAGTTATTCATTGGTGTAACAGCTGAAATCAAATCTCATGTGGTATCAGTGGGCATTTTAATGACCTTTTATGAATTATCTTGGTTTTCAATTCCTATGTGCAATCGGTTTCTTAATCCCACTGCGGGTGCGGTCAGCATGAGATGCCCGTTGCCCCCATGGCCATGGGAGCCCCTCTGCCCCTCGGGGGTTTGGGCACCCCTGGGACTTTCGGGGAAGCGGTTTCGGGGCCCTGGCCGTGCTGGTGCTGCCCGGGTCTCGCCGCAGCCCTGTGCCACCGGAGGGCAGGTGCTTGCTGGTTCTGGTGTGGGTGTTGAGAGGGTTTGCAGGGGCTGCTCGGGGATTATTCACTGCCCGAGCTATGTGGCAAATTGAGCACATAAATAGATTTTTCTGTTAATTTATTCTGGCTGAAACGTTGAAGAAAAGCCATAAGCTGCAGGTGGGGGTGTCCAGCGGGGCACCAAAGGTGCGGAGCTGGAGGGGCAGCTGCCAGGGAGGTGGGTGCATGGATGTGGTCAGCCTCAAACCAGGGACCAGGGACACCCGGCACCCCGAGAAGGAGGGAGAGCCTAGAGTGTGGCTATGAAACGCTTTGGTGCAATATGGCGTTTCTGAACCCAAATTGTCCTGCTCCCAGCCCAGGAGTGGGAGAGCTGGGGGGTCTCCATCTGCTCCGCACCTTGGGGAGGAGGGACAGACCCACATGAGAGCGGGAGGAACAACTGCAGAAACAAGATTCCCAGCTACCCATCATAAAATAACTTCCATGAGCAGATAACTCACATATTGCAGGAGTCAAATGTGACGAGCTCAGTGAAACTGTGGCGTAAGCCCTTCGGGTTCGGCATGGTTGTGGTGGGGATGAATTTGGCCTGGAGATTTTTGATCAGCTGCATTGAGTTACCGGCCATCTGGCTCCGCGCGCCGTAATCCGCAGCTTCTCCAAGCCCATATGGGGAAGCAATATTTTTTTCGCCGTGTATGTTATGTTTCCCAGAACGTATGGCCCATACATTTAAAATATTTGAGAACTGCCTCCTGTACTAGCAGATAATCTGGAGCCGTGGCACCAGAGATTTCTTTGGAGGAGAATTTATTTCCCTGTGTTTTAGGTGGCTTTAAAACACGACCGCGGGAAATGCGGAGCCGGGAGGGGAGCGGTTGGCTTTGGGCGTGTGGAGGGGCTGGGCAGCGGAGGGGCTGGCAGCACGGGCACCGCCTGCGCCCGCTCCCTAATGCTGATGCTCTAATAATAATAGTCTGTCTTTATCCTCTCCTCTCTCCATTTGCAACAGTCTGGGGACCTAAATCCCTGCCCGCTTGCAACCTGCCTGCCCCTGGGTTAAACAGGGAGGTAGCACCAAGCATGGGAATGTCTGTCTGAGCCCAGGCTCAGCCCAGGCTGGAGCAGGGGTCCGGGAGGACCCTCGGCAAAGGGGGGCTCCTTCTCCATCCAACAAACAAGCCATAGCTTTGCTGCACTCTGCAGCTCTGAATCTGCATGCCCTGGAGCCAAACTGGCCTCTGCCAGGGACCAGTGCTGCCTGGGCTTGGCGCCTGCCCCTTACGCTGGCGGGGAGGGTCGGGTGTTTTAGCCGGCTGTGGATGTGGCAGAGCATCGTGAGCATCATTCTCGGAAAGGCAATAGCTCCAGACAGGGCTCCGATAAAGATCAAGCGTTTAAAAATATGTTCATGGCGTAATTTTATACCCAAAGTACATGGTGGTGCACTATACAGCTTAAGTGTAAGTGAATGATTTCATATTACTTTGAATATATGGACAGCTTAGCTTATGAAATGTATAACTCATCCGGTGTATGGAAAACCAATCCGTCTTCCATATGGGCAACAAATCAGAGATGATTATCCTCAGGGAAAAAAAAATGGCCATGCTGTATTGAGTATTTTGACTTGGAGTAGATGCAAGTTTTCATTCCTGCTTCATGACTAAATTTCCTAAGCTGAACAGTCAAATAAAATGATCTCACTCCCTCTCTGTGCCATGGCACAGGTTTGCTGAGAGCTTCTTGCTCTGTGCGAGAGCTGGAGCAGGCTGGTTTCCAGCCGGGGAGGGCAGCGGGAGCGTTGCCATCAGCCCCCGGTCTGTGTTTGAAGGTGAAGGGTTGCTGGTGGCAACGCTGGGTTTGTGGCTCTGGCCCGACCGACCACGCTGGTGCTTGCCGGGGTGAGCCAGCCCTGAGAGCTGCCGTTTGGTGCTGGTGATGGGGAGAGGGTGCGAGGTGGGAGCTGAACTCCCACAAAACAGCCAAGCCCTTGGCTGAAGATGCCCGTCCCTGAACAGCAGGAAAAGCTGGCAGGGTGCAGGCAGCACCCTGCTCGCCTCCTCCGGTTTCGGCATCCGAGGGCCACGGCCACGCCAACGCGGTTCCTCTTCCTGGTACCGGCTTGTAAATATGTCGAGCTCAGAGATGATCTTGTTATGGGAAGATTATGCTAATGAAATGTTTCCTGAGATCAAACTCATTTTGTGTTCAAAAGCATTAAAATAAATGGCTTCTAATTGAATCTTATAAACGGTCCCCTCCTGATAATGAGCCGCTATTAATTATAATTGAAGGAAGGCAGAACATAAACACAGCGGCAGCGCGGGGGGAGGTGATGGCACGCCGGGGCGGCCGGGGCTCCGCGCTGCCCCTCTGTGAGGGGTTCAACCTTCCTCCCCCGTCCCTCCCGTGCTGCCGGGTCCGCGGTCCCTGGGGCGATGCACGGGGGCTTTGCCAGGGATGTCCCCAACTGCCTGGGGACATCCCAGGAGACCATCCTTGGGTCTTTGGAGAAGAGGGGAAGCAGACGTGTGCACTGAGCTCCTGCATACGCCGTCCTGCAGCCTTTAAAGTCTCAGTCCTTTATTACTACTATTATTGTTATTATCTTTTTTTTTTTCTTTCCGTAGGCCCAAATCCCTGCCAGGCACAGCGTGTGCTGTCCAGCCAGGGTGACCTCATCTGCTTCAAAGCAGAAAATGGGCATCTGAGCTCAACCAAAGAAAATTTACAGGAATTCATCTGTCAACAGCGACGTTTCCATTTAATAAGTGCTCAGTTTGAGATCACATTAGCCCTTCAATTATTTATAAGCTGAAATTGTTCAACTTCTCTGTTCGGGTCTAAAAAAAGAAGCAAATGTCTTTTGTTTTCCCTCCACCTGAGGCTGTCAGCTGAAACTCAGCGGGGCCACGTCAGGTGTCCCCAAGGGGTGATGGGGGTGACAGCCTCGTGGGACTGTTCCCAGTGCAGAACCGGAGGCGTTTCGGGTGCTGTGAATATGGGTTCAGCAGAAAAACCCACCGAGGATGCTCGGTCCTTGGCTGCTTTTTGCAATGGGTGCCCATGGCCACGGGCTGGGGTGCCCCAGGCGGGGTGGAAACAGGCTCTGGGGCACCCTTGGCACCTTTCTCCTTGTTTTTTCCCCCTTTGACATCTCTATTTAAAGCGCTGCTCCCTCCGGCATGCCTCTTCCCACGTGGTTGTCCAGCGCCGAGATGGTAGTGGGCGGCATGATCCGGGCTGGGATTTGCTCTGCCTGCCAGGCTAATGCCCCTGCACATGGCTCTGGAGTCACTAATGGCCTTTGCTTTTATGTCTCATCTGCTCAAAGGGATTAAAAGGGAATAATTAAATAGCCAGCAATACAGCCATCGATAAAATTGCACTGGTAATGATGGAATAAAAGTACTGCCAAAAGAATATAAAGCTCTACTGACTTGTGCGCAGCGAGGGAGTGCTCCACAGCCACGGTGTGTTGGCAGAAATCATTAAGCCGGGGCAGGCTGTGCCCGAGGAGCTGCGTGTCCCCGGGACACGCCTGGTATCCGTGCATTTAGCTGCTGTGAAATCAATGAGAACGACTCAGATTACCAAGCTGGAGTGAGCTGACTATTAGACAGCACTAATGCTATATTTAAAAATGTGCTCATCTTGTGCAGTCAAGGGGAGAGAGAGGAAAATTCCTTGCGAAGAGGGATCGCTGCCTTCCCCGCCTCCATGTGCCTGTTGCCGGCAGTATCGTGTCCCCGGGGTCCCGCACCTCGGATGCGGGGGGGAAAGGGGGACCTGCAGCCTGTGCATGGCCCAAACCTCCCCGATTTCAGCAGCAAGGCCTGCAGAAAGTAAATCTGCCGGTGCTGCAGAGGGGAGGATGTTAATTCAGCACAGGGGATGCTTACCCGGTTATAACGCCGGGTGAGGAGGACCTGATGGAGGTCCCGGGGGAACGTGGAGTGGTGGATGCGATTTTGGAGGTCGGCTCGATGTTGCTGTGGGTGTTTGCAACACCTAGAGGAGGCCCTTTGGGCTGCCCCATTGCTCGATGGTTTCATGGCACTTTGTGGGGATTAGGGGCTGGGAAAGAGAGGGCCCGGGGCAGCTATGCAGGGGCACGTGCCGCTCCTCCATCGGGATGCTCAAAAGCCTCTTTGTGCAAAGACCCTTGTGATTAGGAGTAAAAAATTTGCATCCCCTTGGGCTGAATTTTGCTCTGTCCCAGCAATGATTCAAACCCATTGTGGACTTTTGCATGAGGTTTGTGCACAAAATAAAATGAGCTCTGCTTACCCCACGGTGCTTTCTGGGTACTTTCCCATTCGACACAACAGCCCGTGTTTATTTTCCCGGCAGTGGGAGGTCGAGGCACCAGCGCCTTTGTCCGCTTGTGCTCTGGTCTGGGGCGAAACCCGGTTTTCCGAGGCCCAGGGCCAGGGGGAAGCCACCGACGCGACGCGCGCCTTTGTCTCTGGTGGTTTGTAGGGATTCCCCCCGCTGTTTTACGGCTGGGAAAGCCAGCACTAACGTGCTAATTAGATTTAACACCCGAGCTAGGAAAGTGGCAAATTAGTCAAAGCGTCGCAGTGTTAACCCCGCGACGGGGCTGGGCTTCTGCATCCCTCCCCGCAGCAACCCGAGAGGCGCGGGCTCGGCGTGGATCACCAGCACAGCCGGCCGCTGGGAAAATCTCGAAGCGTTGTGGTGTGTGTTAAGCCTATTGCTCCACTTTTGATGCCTCCTAGTACAAATCCATCTGTCGGGATGAAACTGTCCGTCCTGCATCCCTTTCCGTCTCTCTTGGTGAATGAATGCACGTGGGTAGCGGGGTGGGGAGAGGAGGGCAGGATCCCCGTCACGGTTATCCCACAGGGATAATCAGCTGCTGAGGTTCCACCCAGCTCTCGGAGCTGCCCCAGCTCCCGGGTAGAGAGCACAGAGACCCCCTCTCCGACAGCACCCCCCACCCCGGCAGCACAAACAAGAGACATGGGGGTTTTTTTTAAGCAGCACATAAAATCCTGTCGTGCACTGAATCAGCTGCTCGTTTCAACAAGATGTGGCAGGGACGGTAATTGTATGTTGAGTGCTCTCTGGTTGATTAAGAACATATTTATTGAAGTTTATCTACTGTAATATGTATGAGTCTCTTATTAGATAATTGCTAAACCTCAAACACCTGTTTAACAGATCATATATATAACCCATTACATAGTTGTTAAACCACACTGGTTTTAATTCATCAAATGCGAATGTGAAATCCGTTCTAAATTAAATTCATTTTGAGGCACTTTAAAGGAGGCATTCCCTCCACTTCCCTTGTGCAAAGGGGATATGAGCACCGTATTTCCCAACGGTGACGATGTCTCAGGTCAGCTCTACCCTCTGAGTGCAAATATTGTCCCTTTTTGTTGGGCAACCAACTCACCAGAGATGTGCAAAAAAAAGCACTCAAGTGTTTTCATAAAGAAACAGAATTTAAAAAGCTTGGTGTTAAACCCAGGGATGCTGCCGCTGCCTGATCCTGTCTGCAGATATCTGCGGGAGAAAAAGTGCAGGGAAGGGGAAGGGTGGATGGGCTGCGGGCAGGCTGTGCAAGGATGAGGGTCCCTAAACCCAACACAAAACTGAGACGGTTTGCATGGCTCTGTTGCTTTTTGCTCTAAATCAGCAAATTCCCCTTTCAGCCCCAAAGCATCGCTGATCGATGCCCTCTGCGAACACAGCGGTGCCGGGCAGCCCCGTGCTGCTGCTGGAGCCCCCGTCCGTCCCGCCTGGAGGATCAGCCCTGAGCTTTTTTTTGTGGGTTTAAAGCCCTTAATCCCCCCGGCCGGCTCTGCTGCCCTCGCAGCCGGGCAGGGCAGGGCAGCGCTGGCCTGCCATGCCCCGTGCAGACGCGGTACATCCCGCTCCCCCCCGGCCCCGCGGTGCCGCACGCGATGAGAGGACTTTGCTCGTGCAGAGTTGATCCTTTGTTTTCTTCTCTCTCTGTTTAATTGTTCCATGGGGGTATTGCTGAGCGCCCTTTATTTTGCAATGCAGAACTGGTGTTGACATGCTTATTTATTAAATGAGTAGGGGTAAGGTCCTTGGAAACACTATTTAAGTAAGTGACAAATCTTGCTGCTGGGATAGGAATGAATAAATACACATCGGGCTCTGGTAACCCGTTTAGTTCCATCCTGGTCCTGTGAAAAATTTTGCCAACACGGTTATTTGTGCAACTCTGCAGCAAACTGGGCTGTGAAGTTACAAAGCCTCCATCCTGCCATAGACACATCCCCGCAGAGAGGCATCCCTCCATCCCGCCGTAGACACGTGGTCTCCATCTCCATCTTTGGGGGATTTTATAGCAAGACGTTGAACAGCCGAGCGATATTTATTACCAACATCAAGCTGCAGTCTTGCATCCCCGGCATGTGGTGCTTTATCCGCCTTTCCTTTTCGGAGCAGGCGGTTCGCTACATCCTTCCCAAGGGCAGGGATGGGTGGGTTGGCTCAGGGGCACGGGCAGAGGTGGATGTGGGTGCGGGAAGGGACCCCGAGGTTGGGAGACCCCAACCCAATGTCACCGTTGCTGCGTTTCTGCCCAGTGTCTGCACAAAAGCAGCACAGCCGCGGTGTTTCTGCCCTCATTCCCTTCCTCCCCTGGCGGCTCCGCGGGCAGTGAGAGGGCAGACTGGTACCCAGCTTTGCTGCAGCCCCTGCTCATAGTCATCCAAGGCTTTGGATGCTTT
Source organism: Platalea leucorodia (assembly GCF_965183815.1). Classification (NCBI taxonomy): domain Eukaryota; kingdom Metazoa; phylum Chordata; class Aves; order Pelecaniformes; family Threskiornithidae; genus Platalea; species Platalea leucorodia. Next base: position 5,987,096 of record NC_138834.1, read on the forward strand.
ATCAAGGGTTTCGGCTGTAAAGTCGACATAAATCACACAGTTGGCAGGCTCTCCCTTTCTGTCTCTCTCCCGTTATTTTCTGTTCATGATAAAACAATGTGGAAAGGAAGCATGCAAGCCAAGGGGAGGGTGAGAAGAAACAAGATCCCTTATCTAATGCATGCCTGAGCTGCTCAAATGTTTCTGTATCAGCAATTATTTTGCCTGGCTTTGGGTTTTCACAAAGCTCTTGAGTCTTGCAAATGCGGTCTGAGATCACGCTGGCAAAGCACAGACCCAAATTCTTCCCTTCTTTCTGAATCTTTCAGTAGCTTTTGGATGAGACTCGTGAAACATCTCACGTGCGCACCAACGCTGGGGAAACGAGCTGGAAGAAAGAATTTGCTGGGCTCTGGGGAGATGCTGAGCATCTCCAGCTCTGCCCCGGAGCCCCCAGCGCTGGCTGTCCCCAGCCTCCACTGCTGGATGCTTCAAAAACTGGGCAGGATCAGGCAGCTTGAGGTTCCTGGCTGCTGTGAGTGAAGATGAATATATTTCATGCAGACGACTGCAAAGGCACTATATGTCAAGGCACTGCACTCTGTGTAGGCTTGCACGGTGAATATGCGTTATAGGGATGATTTCTGTACACATATCCATGTCTGATGGCCCCATCGTTTAGAGCGTGAGCTCTAAACCTCTTGCTAAGTAGAAAGAAAAGAGAAAAAAATGCCTTACTATTAAAAGGAAAGGAATAATATCTCTTCATCTATGTCTGAAACCACCTTTAAAGTTGTACGTATATGCTACATTTCAACTAAAGCAATATACAGTGCTCAGAAAAGCAATATCCCTAAGCTCTGCTCTAGCTCTCATGTTGATTTTGATATTTTTAATATCGCATCCAGACAACAGAGCCTGTCAACCACTATGCGAAGTGTTCATTTAACTAAGCCAATTTAAAATGTGTAACAATTATAAAGAGATGGGCTCAGATGAGTCAATTTGTCTCGAGTGTTTTCTTGCTGAACGTAATAATATTGGAGATGTGAGAGAAATTGGAAAAAAATTCACCCTCTGCGTTCAATTCTTTTGAGAAGTCGAAATACCTAATTCACTCTGGCAAATGATAAATGTTCCTCCCCTCTTCTAATTACATCTTGCCTTAGTCACAGCGGTGTCTAGTAAATCTCCTTTTGAGCCTATATGCACCATGTACCGGCCTTGTTTTAAAAAAAAGGGAAGAAAGGAAAAGTTCTTGATTAGATTTTTTTTAAGAGCAATTCATTCTGCTCACGCAGGATCTGGAATTGGCTTTTTGTGCTGCTAACCCCCTTCGTCGTCGCTACTCTTTCATGCGTCACGTCCTAAAGAAACCCTCAAGTTTTACTAAAAAAAAAAAGAGAAGCGGTGGGCGATGGAAGTCGTTGGGTGGGTGTCCCTACGGGGGGGTTTATGAGCACAGACGGGAGGGAGAGCATCTGTGCACACATTGATTTTAGTGCTGATGGTGATTTAATGGCTGGGACAAACGAGGGGTTTGCATTTCCACACCTAGAAGATGTCCTTTGCTCGCGGGCCGTGCCTGTGGTTCAGCGTAGGTGAGGTTGTTCCCCCTTATTTGAAATTGTTGCTGTTTCAAGGCACACTACATTTTAACCAAATTATTCCAGTTAACAGGCAATTCAAATTATTCAACCCATAAGGATTCCACCGTAAGAGTCATTTTTGGCTCACTGGCTGGCCTGCCAGAGGGGAAACTGTTCAAACCCCTCCAGCACCCCGGGAGCGATGGCCAATGTTCCCCTGACACCTCGGTGGCCAAGCCCTGCCTGCGGGCAGCCCCATCACCTGCAGATCTGCCTCCAAAAAAATCTCCCATTTGCATTTTAAATAGACCTGCATTGGGCAAAAATGCCCTTTGCAGATGTCATTTATCTTCCTAATCTCTTACCTGCCCAGAGGTAGTTTCCATTATATTGTGATTACAAAATTTATCAGCTAACGTGATATTTTTAAAACATTTGAGTGGTTTCATTGCCATGAGTGGGTGGGAGGTGGGTTTGCCACAAGAGCTGGCTTCCCCAGCCCCGCGTGGCGATGAACCGGCAGGAAAAAAGAGATGGATTTATTTAATTTTCCCCCCAAAAGATAGACTTGAGGCTTGCTGGTGGGTTTTGACACCAGCTGTGGGCTGAAAGCACCCGAGGAGAGCCCAGGGAGGAGGGGTGGGATCCCCTCCTTGGGGCTTCCAGCCATATGCTTTTGGTCTGACCTTTTTTGCTGAGCGTGGCCACAAATATGAGCAACATTTCATCTTGAGGGTGTCGCCTGGAGCGGCAGAAATGAGCTGGAAGCTGGGATTTATGGCTGGATTTAACAGCAGGTTATGGGGGAATGGCTCCGGCTGGTGCCCATAAAGCCCACTGGTGATGGAGGCAGAGGGGAGGGAGGGAGGAAGAGGAAAGCTCCGCTGGCTCGGCTGCAGGGGAGGTCAGTTCAGATGCCAAAGTGGGTTTTTCTGGCCTGAAAAGTGGCTCCAGCACCCCACGTGCACCCTGCCCTCACCGCAGGCTCTGAGCTGCGGCAGGGCTTCTGCTTGTACCTGAGGGCAGCAGTTTGGGCTCATCAGAGGGGATGCCAGCACCGAGCCAGCTCGTTTTGTTTTCTGGGTAGTCTGGCAAAAGAACAGCTTCGAGGAAACAGGGACATAATGAGTCCAAAGGCTTGTCTTGGCGAGAGGTTGTGAACAGCTTTAAACTGCCTCACGGGGTCTGGGAAGGAGATGCTGATGCTCCTTCTGGGTCTGTTGGGTCAGAGGCAGGTGCCGGGTCCCAGTGGCCCCTCAGGGAGGGCTGGGGCCCCCCGCGCTGGACGTCATCCCCCCTCCTTGCTTTCCTTGGGGCTGAGTGGCTCCAGGCACTGTGCAGGGGCATCCATGCCCCCCCTACGCTGTGCACTGAGTTCACTGATGCCCTGGTGCAGGGTGATGCTCACGATACGCTGCACCTCCTCGGCATTGCAGCTCCCCGCTGGTCATCTTCATTCATGCTAAATACAGCTGGCCTTGCTAAATACATATGGCCTTGCTAAATGTATATGGCCTTATGGTTATGTATTGAGAGGACCCGTTGCATTGCAGCAGGGCACTGCTGTTTGCAGGTGTTCACATTTGTGGCTCGGCTGCTGAACCATGTGCCCATCATCTTCCCGCCCTCTTCTTTCAGGCCCTGGCACTAGGAATAACTGGCATTCCTCCAGGAGGCAGAAAAAAAGGGATGAGAGCCTTTTGCCATTGCAGCAGAGGCTCAGAGTGCCTGTCCCCGTCTACTGCCACCCCATGCCGTAGCAGGGCGAGCCGCAGCCGCGTGTGAAAGGGGCCCTGTGCCACCCCGACCGTCTCCGACGTTGCGACCTTCGCTCTGCAGCTGGAGACAGAAAAGAGGTTTAGAAATCTGCTTAGAAGTCTGGCTCATTAATACCCTGCCCAAAGCTTTTATCAAATAATTAGCTTTTGTATTGCACTTCCCAGTCAGCAATAAATAAATAAAGAGGCAGATAAAATGAGCGTTATGCTTAAGCCGTGCTTTTGGGAACAGCTCCTCTGACCCTGCCTGAGGCCACTTCCCTGGGCCCCGGGGCTCGGCCGCTGGCTCCTTGTCACAGAGCTGGTACAAGGCACAGGGATCTGAGCAGCTCCTCCTGAACTTGGGAGATGGGGCCAGTCCTGCCCGCCTTGATGTGATGGGAGCTTTGGTCTGGTTTGCATGCCGGGGTGTGCTGTCCCTGCGGACCTGTGGTGCTTCGGCAGGAGGGATGTGCAGCATGGTGGTGGCAGTGGCTGCATCCTCCCTGCATCCCCGCCGTGGCTTGGGTTCGGTCCCTGCGGTGAGTGGGGAAGTGCTGGACCATGGGGTAGCTCTGCTTGATGTGAGGGACAAGAACAGTCCCGGTGCCATGCGATACCTCCACGCTGGGCTCAGCACAAGCTCGAATGGGCACCGCGGAGTCAGTTGGCGATGCCGTCGGGATGTCCCTTCTCCCACTGCTCCCCACCACCATCCTGCAGCCACGTGGTGGATTGAGCTGGGACTGTAAATGTGCCGAAGCTGCAGTTGCTATTTGGACTGTTTATCTTGTTTGGTCTAATTACGCCAAGAAAGTCATTATAATTTTATGCTCTCTGGATTAACGTTCTTGCCCAGGGCACCATAATTAGTGTATGGTTTGTAGCTTAATGATTCTGAGCACAGTCAATGAAAACTTTCTCACTGTAAATCAGGGGACTCAGGATGTGGGGACTGACATGATAGCGGCTCTTCTTGAGAAATAAGCATTTATCTCCCTGTTTATAAGCTGGGCATTCAGCTTCACAGCACCCTTGAGCTGTTGCTCCATCCTAACACAACCAAGATGCTGCTGAGGAATTGCAATGAGCCGCAACCCTCTTCTGAGTCCGAAAAGCCTCTCCCAGGGTGTCTCCTGCTTTGCAGGGATCCCATGGGGTGTTGCTCTGTGGGGGTCCTCAGCCCTTCACCCCCTCACCCTGGTGCCGCCACGGAGCCGTCCTGCTCGGGGGAGCACACAGCATCCCCCAGCTGCCCAGGGAAACGGGATCCACCGCATCCCTGGAAGTTTGCCCGGCTCTCTCCAAGGAGCAGGCAATTTGGATAATGATAATCTCTCCTTTAACCCCAGCTTTTAGTCGCTTTAAGCATCTTTTCTTTCTTTATATTATTGTCAACGGTGGCCAGGGATGTCCGTGCTAAATTGGAGCGAGTGGCTCATAGCATGGGGCCGGGTTTGGAGGTGCTGCAGTCCAGATTTTGAAGGACTGTGGCACCTCCACCCTTACCATGGTGTTTATTGATATTTTAAAGAATATTGATATTCTTGATATTTTAAAGAAACCCATCATCCAACACACTGAGCTCCTGCAAACCTGCATCTCCACCTCCCCCGGGTCTTCTTGCCGAGGGCTATCGATGGAGCCAGAGACCCCCGACTCATCTCTGGCGTCTGCCGTCATCCTCCTGGTTTCTTATTTATTGCTCGTTAGGCTGGCGATGAGCTCAGAGCCTGCATGAGACGCCGAGCGGCCAGACTGCAGTCGGCTTGACTTGACAGATTGTTTGGGTCGAATCAGAAGCTCCCAGGAGAGTTTCACAATTTCTTTTCCACTGGAAAACGTCAGTGGGCTTTCCTTGAGCACACGCACCTCATGGCTTTCCTTGAGCACAAGTCCAGGGGAAGGTTAAAGAGCCGAAGCCCATCCCCTGCAGCACTGGGTGTCTCACCACGCACGTTCGGTTCCTGCGGAGAAGTTTTTCCTTGCAGTCGATGGCAGGCTGGGAGCGATCCGTGGGGCATTGCAGGGACTCCTGCTTGGGAAATGCCACCATCCCAGGGTGGTCCGGGCCCACAAAGATGCTACGCATTCTCCCAGACCCGCACTGTGCTCACAGCAATATTCACAGAGGCGTAAAAAGCTCTTTGCACCTAAAGCCCCTCCACCCCATGTGGCACTGGAGGCGCTCGGTCACCTTTTCTCCGCAGCGCATCCCAGTGCCGCAGCCCCGGGAATTGCCGGGGGAACGGCTGGGGTGGTGCGGGCGCTGCTTTTCCCTGGGGACAAATGAACTGTCGTAGGTGGGTGGTGAGTCTGAAGCCTTTAGCAGAAGAATAATCACGGTAAAGTGCATGTGAAGAGCAGCTGTTAGATTTTGTGCTGGGGCGATTAAATTTTCATGCCATTTTTGCAAGGCTGTCTTAAAAACAAAGCATTACCATAACCCAGGGAAGGGATGCAGGGAAAGGAGAGGTATCTCACTTCGCTGCCAAGTCTTAACCTCAGGGTTTCCTCTTTCATCTGCCGGGGAAGATGGACTTCCCAATGCCTGGAGCTGGGTGCTGGGCTGGGGTTAACTTGTGCTGGTGGCACCGCGGCTCTGCCAGCTCCTGGCACTGGGGCCATGGCACAGCGGTTTGGAAGTTGGATGGAGAATGACCTCACCTGATGGAAAGGAGCCAGCCTGCACAAGTGGTGGGGAAGCATTTTACGCCATTAAACAAGCCATGCCTTTTTGTATTTTTTTTTTTTCCCCCAGTGCTGGTCTGCAGCTGGGAGCTGGCAGGGCCCTGGGGACACCGTGTCTGGCCAGCAAGGGACTCCCGACTTCTTCTGACACTCGCAGTCCCATGGCATGGCATCTCAGTAAGGCATCGTGATTTCTCCCTCTGGAGTTCACGGTGGCTGGAGCATTTTTCTCCTCTGCATTTCGCTGAGGGTTAGCACTGTGCTGAGCTCTGCTGTCTCTCATTCCAGTGGTGGCTGCATTTCAGGAAACTAATGAAGTGCTGATTTTCCTGAATTGGCCTCTCAAATTTGCTGATCACTCTTAAGGATCTCAGGTTAAAAAGAAAGCCGGTGCCCATTATTATTGGTGCTGTGTTTCATGGCCAGTGCAGGCATAGAGGAAGGTTTCGGTGCATGAGCTGGGTTTTCTGAGCTCACTCATGATTTACTGTCCCTGGGTGCTCACCGGGACGGCGTGGAGTCCTTTAGCCGGCGAGACAGACGTACAGGAGTCAGACTGATTTTTGGAGGTGCCTTGGTTGTTAAGTAGGGTTTTCTGCGGTGCTGCCTCCATCGGGCAGTGCCGGCACAGAGCCGGGTGTCACTGCGGTCCCCAGCCCCAATAAACCCACAGGAGTGGCTGGGAGGTGGAAACCCAACCCCGGGACACGGGGCCGGTGCTGGGCTGCCGGATGGGGAAGCTGTGGCTGCGGTGAACCGGAGCGGGGACGTCAGGGCACAGATGCACTGGGAAGCTCAGAAGGGATGGATCACGCTTGAAAATACACTGGATAAAAACACTTCACGTCAGTGATGAGCTGTCTCTGTTTGCACTCGCCTTCCCGACGCAGCTGGAGAGATGTCCTGACGTGGAGCCCCGGGGGAGAACGGCGCTTGTGTTTTAAGGATGACATTGGGTGTATGGACGCGGCGAGCTCCCGACCAATGGAGCCGTATGAACAGTTGCTTCAAGTTAATGAGAGGTGACGGGAAAAGGGCGCTGCGGCACGCTCCCTGCCATGCGCCGGTTGCACGGCAGCTCCTGATGCGGGACGTGCTCGGCCATGGCACCGCAGCTGGGGGACGTGTGCTGCCACCAACCCGCCTGGAGCCCAGCAGCAGGAGAAAGAAACCTTCCCCAGGCTGGAGAGCTGGCGAGTGTGCATCGCTCCGGGAGGCTGTGGCAGGGCAGCAGCCCTTCAACGCTGAGCCAAGTAATTTGATAAGGGCAGTTAGCGTCTCAGGGACAGTGGCAATCGTCACTGCGGTGTTAGAGGGAGGAGAGAGGGGCTTGTCTCATGGGGGTGACCCTGCCCTGCAGCCTCCAAGTGCTGTCCCTCATCTGTCACCCTGCCCCAGGCTGTGTCAGCGTAGCTCCCACTCATCTCTGGGGCACATGGAGTCTTGCAGTGGGGGGGCTGATTTTGGGTAGGACATTGGTGCGTTATTGCAATAGGAATAATTATTTTGCAGGAGGGGCGAGGTTGAATCCATAGCCAACATCTTGGCACAGGCTTTGCAAGGCGTCTGTCTGCCTGGCGGTGCAGGGCTGGGTGGGGAAAAACACGCTTAACCAGCGCAGAGGGGGGAATCTGTTCCTCTCCAGAGTTTGCATCTTCCCTGGCTCATTTGGGTAACAGCATCTTCGGGGAAGGGCAGTGGCCGGCAGCGTTCCCTTCCAGTTGTGAGCTCAATAAAAAAACATGTTCATGCCACCGCCGCGGGGCGGCCCAAGTGGCCGAGAAAAGAAATCCAAGTCCCAGATTTCATTCACAGTAAGTGCCCATCCTGGGAAGCAAGTTTTGGGAGGAATCCGGTGCTCGTGTGAGTGCGGAGGAGCCCTGCCGGCGGCCGAGCAGCTGGAGCCCAGCCCAAGGCACAGCTGCGGGGAGTTAAGTTACTCGGTTTCCAAAATTACATTTTTCTGTGGTTCCCTCATTTGAATGTGGAATAATGTAGATATTGTGAGCAGAGCCTGCCTGGGAGGCGCTTGTAAAACCAGACCTACGGTGGGTGCACTTGTGCTGCTGGTGGCACTTTGCTGGGTGGCGGTGGCATGGTGGGGACAGTGGGCGGGAGCGCGTCCCGGCTGCCCGCGAGGCTCTGGGTGGAGGCAGGAATTCAGCCAGTCACTTTGCAGGGAACGGAGTCTGGGATCAGAAAGCTGGATGCCAACTTTACACACAGGACCAAACCCAGAGCACTCCCCAGAACATCCTCTGTGGGTGTCTGAGATGGTTTGGGAAGAAGGGGAACACAAAGCCTTGCGTTGCCAGGGATGATGCCCCGAGCTGCGGCAGAAAACAGCCCGCACACAGCAAAGGGACATGTGAGCCACGATGTCCCTTGCCCAACATAGGCAGATGAGCAACAACAACCCCTCCAGCCTCCTGCTCTCTCTGCTCATTGAATAAAGTCCTGGTCCACCTCGGCAGTGACCATTTCAGTGTGGGACACCAAAGGGTGCCAAATAAGCCCCTTGGGCGTGTGTTTGAGCTCATGTACCAGCAGGGATGTGCACTTACTGTCCCCACATCCCAGAGCATCCCTCTAGCGATCCCATCCCGCACAAGGTCTTTGCTGGAGGAGCAGCTTGGTGACAGAGGGGCCTCTGTCCATGTATCATTCCCACGTGTGAAGGGGAGATGCTTTCACAGTGCCCGGGAGGGAATTGGTGACGACAGGGCTGTTGGCTCAGAACAAAATGATTTTGAAGGCAGTTTTATACAGCTTAATCTCTGAACTCTTGTGTTATACATGCAATAGCCCAGCTTTACATCTGTCAGGCTGCCAGCCACCCCCCCATCCCGGGGCCAGATCCTGGACAGGTTCCTCCGCACAAACAAGCTGGGCTGTGCTGACGGATGCAAAACCCCGTTAACAGGACATTCAGCATTTCTGTCATTCCAGGGATGCCTGCAAGGTTTCAGTGCAGACCAAAAGGCAGCCATGTCAGGGAAACCAGCACACACGAATACTTCTCATTCCAGGCCATAACCAAGGCTCACTTTAACCACTCAGTGCCCATTTTTATCCTCCTGCCAGCGCAGAGCCTTGCGGGAGGGTCCTGGGTTGCACTTGGTGGTGTTGAGCTGGTGTGATGTCCCTGTCCCATTGCTGCTGGTCACCTTCACAGATTGCTTCTGCCCTTGAATGGGGAGAAGATGCACATGGGGACATGAGCGGGTGCCTTCCCTGTCGCTTTGGGGAGTGCCTGGAGGCCGCAGGAGCCAGGGAGGTGTCTGCACCCCATCACACTGGGTTCACAGCTCAGGGTGTCGGGGCAAAAGCTCTCCACCCAGTGCTGGCCATTATCTGGAGCTGGACACGGGGCGAGGCTGGGTTTCCAAACACAGCATTTCCTTCTGCCACCTCCTGAATTCCCAATTCTTGTTTCACAGCATGTTGGCTGTGCTGCCCGGGGAGCCCGCCGCTCCCCTGGGTGTACCATGTGTATCCGTATGACGTTCCCAAATTCTTGATCCTACTGAGTGCGTTTCCCAAATATTTGTGCTTTGCCCCATGCTGCAGCCCATAACAGTCCTTGGTGGTAAGGGATCACAAGATGATGGATGGACTCGAGCTCAGCCTTGCCTGAACTGACCCGCTGGCTGTGCCCAGGCTGGCATCAAGAGGGCAAGGCAGGGCAAGGCAGGGCCACCAAGACTGTGCAAGTGGGTGAAGCCGCTCCAGAGGACCATGGCTTTTGAAAACAAACACAGCATCTTGAATGTCCACCACGGGCACAGAGCTGTGAGGTGGGGAGGAGGCTCCGGTCCCCATGCAGAGCGAGTGCTACCACTTCAGAATTAAATGCAGTTGCCATAGAAATATTAATTGGGAACAAAATCTGAAGATGACACTTAAGCAGAAGATGGAGCGTTATGGAGAGATGAGGACAGCGATGAAAATAGAACAGTTAAAAGGAAAATTCTTCAAAGGAAGGATCATGTAGGTGAATATTTAATGCACAATCAGCAGGTCGCCACGTCAGCATTGCTTTTAATATCGTAGGGCAAAGGATGAGAAGGGCTTGCTGGAGGACGGCGCACCCTCCTCTCCAGCCAAGGTCACCGGGCACTGGGGGGTGAGTCTGAGGATGGGTCCTGCAATGACAGCAAGTTTCTGCTCTCGCTTGCAGTGGGGCTGGGGTGCAGGAGCCAGCCAGGTGCTGCCTCTGCTAACGGTCATCTGCCACTGAGCCACGCGTTGTGCTCACTTGCTGGTTTGCAACCAACACACAACCCAAAAGTCAGATGAAGAACATGATGGACATCCTCCTCGCAGTCTGGATTCTCTGCCTCTGGGCAGAGACTGGCAGGAGGTTCCCAGCACACAGCCGGGTCTGGGCCTCCTCCTCCTGGGAACATTTGCATGGAGGGCAGGGAAAAGCTCCCAGCCCTGCCAGACAACGTGGGGGAACCGGCTCTTTCAGGTCCCTCTTGCCCCCAAACTGTTGCTTGGCTTGGGTTTTTTGGGAACATGGTTGAAATGCCCATAAGCAGAAAGGGGTTTTTTTAGGTGAAGGAAGGCTGATGCAAGGCAAAGCAGTGTCAAAGTGTTCCACTGAGCAAAAGTCCTGCTGGGACCCTGCTACAAGGGGTACCCAGAGCTCTCCAGGGAAGGCTGTGCTACTGGGCCACCTCTTCTCATGGTGGTACTGTCATCAGTGGGAAAGAAGAAAAGGACATTTCGTCACAATTTAATTTTTTGCAAAAAAATAATTAGATGATAATAACAACCAGCCCTCATTTAGGCAGTGTTCAGCCCAGCGAGAGGAAGGGCAGCTCCGTCCTGCCACCCCACCGGGCGCTCACTCGGCCCCAACCCGATAAGCGCCAGCTCCTATTTTTCGCAGAGAAGATGGTTGCTCTTCCAGGCCGTTATCAGCCTCTCATCCCTTTCCTTCCTCTGCTTTGGGAAGCTGTCTCCTGGGGGCTGCGGTGTGGGATCTGCATTCAAATGGGGATGAGGATGGGGATGGGGACAGGGATGGGGATGGGGACAGGGATGGGGACACGGATGGAGCCTCTCACGCAGGACCACAGTGTCCCACGGTGCAGGTGGTGACCACAGGCAAGCAGAGAAAGCCCAGTCGCCGTCCTAGCACCCTGCCAGGGCAGCAACGCAGGGACGCAGCGTGGGGCTGACAGCTCTGGCTGCCCGCGCCTCTCCCCGGTGGCAGGCAGCCCGGAGGGAGCGGGCGGCTGCGACCTGGCAGGGAGCAGCGGCTGCCTGGGTGCATCTATCTCTGCCGATCTTTCCACTTAAAAGGAGGGAGGATTACAATGAAGTTGTACTTTTCCCATGAACCACCTCCCACTGTGTTATGCTCTGAAGTTAATTGCAAATGAGGAGATGGAAATAGCTTATTTTGACTTTCCTTAAACAGTGCTTCATTGATTTTTTTTTCCTTTTTTTTTTTTTCTGTCTCGAGAGGCAGGCCTGTATCTATTGGAAAATAGCAATTATTTCTGTAATTCCCTAGAATTAGTGGAATTAGTTGAATGGGTAAAATCTGAAGTGAAATGCTGATTAGAAATATACTTGAATTGGAAGAACCATGCGTGTTGTGGTGGAGCATCGGGCGCTCCTCCTCCATCCCAGGGTATGACAAAGCTCAACACAGGTTTCTTGGAGAACAGTCAAAGATATTTCAGTTATGGTGGCAGCCTGTACCACCAGATCTGCTTGTCCAAAGGCAGAGTGGAGATGCACCATCGCCTTCAGCAAGCTGCCATCAGGCTGCAGACGTGCCTGTGGATGTGCCGAGCGGATCTGCAGCTCCGGCAGAGGCTGCAATAACGCAGCTGAGGATGGGCCCATCCTCTTGCTTCAGAAAAAGGAGGAAAAAACCCACCCCAGCCACTTTTCTTAAATAAAACGAGGTTGGAGTGGTCCATCCTGGGCGCCTCCTGCAGAGTGCAGGGCACGACCCAGGTCCTGGGATCCTTGGTTCTTCCAAAGACTTGGGGCTCATGGTACTTCATTAAAAAAAATAAAAATGATCCTGTGGTATTTTTAATAACCTACTGGTTTAACTCAATTATGAGAGCATAATTAACTTGCTGAGATGAAACAGGAGATAAACCTTTGAATTTTTTTTTTTTTCTTGAAGGATGCTGCAGATAGATTTTGAACTTTGTATTCAATTACTTAAAGGAGAAAAAAATTAACAGGTTTCTGATGAGAAAAGCATACTACCTCCTTCATAAAGAGAGATTTATTAAGGATAGCGAATGAGTGTACCTCAGGGCTCAATCATCTACTGTTTTTTTTTCAAGGGGTGATTCAATTACTTTAAGATGTGTTGCCTAAAAGAACAAACTGGGCTCTGTTACTTGGCAAATTAATCAAGTTCCTTTAGTGGTTTCTCTGGGTTAATAATTTCATTTAGGCGGCCTTCTGTTTCGTGGTTTCATCCCTACCAAGAAAACTCTCAAACGAGAGGGAGGAAAAAAAAAAGCGCTATTCGTTTTCTGTACGAGGCAGCAAACACAACCGTGACGGGAGAAGTTTTTCCGAAATCGGCTCGCTCAGAGGTGCCTGTGAAAGCAGCAACTGGTTGGAAGATATTTAAAAAAAAAAAAAGAAAGTGTTAAGGCTAATGTTTTCACTGTGTAAAAAGGCCATTTGGATTTGTTGTCATCTGTGAAGGGCTGTGGATTTTATTTGTAATTACTGCGAATGACGTTCTCTGGCTAGTGCGAGCCAATCCTGAAAATGTCACCAATTTTTAACACATTTTTCTCTTGAATATTCATAGCTCTGCTATTCAACACAGATGGAGAGAGCTCAACAAGGAAAAAAGGAGTTTTCAAAACCGGGCAGTCCATGCCCTCGGAATAACAGCGTTTTCCCACAGCCCTGCCCTGGGCACGGGGAGGCTGCGGCCGGACCCCGTGCCGGGACGGGTGCAGCCTCTGCCCGCAGGGTAGCTGCAGCGTGGGCACAGCATCCTCGTACTGGCAGCCTCCGGTCCTGCCAAAAACCACCGTTAGATGGTATTTTGGGAGTTATCCCTACCGCCATTTCTTGGTAGCAAAGTCTTCTCAGTGGAAAGCTAACTGCTCCCACCTCCTTCGCCCAGAGGGCAGAGGATGGGGATGCTCAGCAGATATGGGTACCCTGGCACAGCTGGACGGTCCCTGGCTGGCTGTTCCTGAACCCCATCAGGGAGACTTTTGGGAAAAGCTTTAGGGTTATTTTCATACATCATAAAACATCTCTAAAAAGGCCTTGTGCAATCTGGTTTTATTCTCCAATCGGTTGGTTATAAACGCAAAAAAACTTGAACTGTGTCCCGGGCTGCATCCACTTCGCATGAAACAGTGGTGTTGAAATGCCAGATTCTGCAGCCTGCAACATTTTGGTGGAGGGGAGAGATGCTCGGCGTGACCTTTCTGCATAAAAACATGACTCCTGCGGGCACCCGGGGCTACGCTGGGGGCTTAAACATCAGCCTACGCTGGCAGAGAACAAATATTGACCATGCAAAAATACCCTGGGGAAAGCAGGCAGCCCGGGCAGGCGGACGCGTGAGCCCCAGCCCCATTAGCCCTAACGAGGCGCTTCGTTGGGAAGTGCCTCCCTCCCTCCTGCCTGCGGCTGGGACACGGATGCTCGTGCCATGGCTTATTGCTTTTCATTTGGGCAGGGTTCAGGCGGTGATCAAGTTAAAAGGAGGGACTGTAGCTGTTCCCAGAACAAGAGGTCATCTGTTTTCTTTCAGGGGATTTGGCTCCGATTTCATCATTTTGAAGAACAGTGAGGCCCTTTTATCTGCCAGGGAAGGGCTTTCAGGGAGGGGGGCATGGTAGGCTTGTCTCTCCCTTGTGTGATAACTCATTTTAGACCCTCACATAAAACCTGAGGTCTGCTTTATGCCTTGGGAAAGTGCCCTAGTGAGGCAGAGCGGAGGCTGAGGATGCTGCGGAGCTGTTGCAGCCCCGACCCATAGTACCAGGCGGGTGTGTGAGCACCGGCCACACTCCGCACCGAGCACCCTGCTGCTTGTGTGACGCTGTGGAGGTGGCCAAATTGTCCTTTTTTCCCTTTATTGTCCCTGCAGTGCCTGTAACAGCTCTTTTCAAGGCTGCAGCACCTGGCGCTAGTCTTAGCCTCCGCCTCCCAAATACATTTTTGGATAAAAACGGGAGTGCCAGCGTGCTGAGGTGGGGTGGATATTTTTAAAGCAGCTGGCAGACTCTGCAGAGCAATTACGCTCCAGGTTCCCAAATAGCCCCGAGCTCAGTCACCGGCTGAAAACACCACGTGGTCCGTTTGTCCGGGGCTGGCGTGGGTCGGGGAGCTTCGCAGGCAACCCTAAATGTTGGGATTAGGCACAGCTGGAGCTCGAGCGAGGCCAGAGGGGCCCCTCGCTCAGCTGCCCGAGCCCGCATGAAAGGGAATGGCTCCCAGATGTTGCACAAAGCCCACCTTTGGAAAAAAAATGTATCTCAGATCTCATCCTCGGGACTCCAGGCATTAACTTTGCCTTCTTCCCACCCTCCATGCCAACAGCAGGGTCTTGGTGCTGCTAGTGAAGTATCTTTGGATGGAGAACTTCTTTCGTGCCTGGGTAATCGTGGCTTTTTGTGCAAACAATTCCCAGTTTTTTTAATGCTTTCCACTTCATTTGAATGTGCTCAGCCCATTGTCCCAGCAGCTGCTTTTATGTTGAGAAAAATCCGCGAATTTTGAAGGAGGTGGATACTTCTTTGCTGGGGATGCTCTGAGGTGCTTGAACACACGCTCGCGGGTGCTGGAGCAACTGCTGGTTTTTAGGACAGTAATTCCTCCTCAGTGTCCCCAGGACTGAGGTCTGGGGGAGCCGTCACGCTTGGGGAGTGGGTCTTTCCAAGGAAGTTTTGTGCTCCCTTTTCGGCAGCTCTCTAGAAGAGTCGTTGCAACCTGGGACCTGTGATGCCCGACAGACAGCCCAGATCCTGGCAGTGCCCAGGAGGGTTTTTCATCCTGCGTAAGAAGATATTTTGGGAACAAGGTGTTTGCAGGGGGCTGGGGCCAGGCAGGGTCACAGTGAATCCCACATTCATCCCTGGCTCCATCTTTTCTCCCTCCAGTTTGCTACAAGAGTTGTTTTTCCCACGTGAGCAAGGGAAGCGGTGGTCTTGCTTTAATTATCACTGTCCTTCTCCTCCAAGCAGAGGATTATTGAACTAGGGATGGGACCGCACCGACACTCAGCTCCGCCTATTCCCCTCTTTAATCCCTTTTTGCACCACTGGCTGCTCCTGGCCCCAGGTTTCTCCAGCTGCCCATCACCGCCCTCTCCCCCGCCAGCTGTTGCAGGCAGGCTGTTGCAGGCAGGCAGTTGCAGGCAGGAACATAACGTGGCACAGCCCTTAGAGCTCTTTTGCTCTAAGGCTTTTAAGACACCCAGGAGGGCTGGGTGTCCTGCCACCACCCCGTCCCCCTTGGCTCCGCTCTGCCTGCCAGGCTGTGGCTCCTGCGCTCTGCAGGAGGATTTATCGCTGGGGAAATGCAGTGCTCCGACTTATAAAAGTAGGGCATTCGCTTGGCAGCTCAAGAAATAATGGGAGATAGGTTTAATTATTCCACAGAAATGCTCAGATTGTGCAGATGCCTAACTTAGGTTTAATATAATTAAGATAACTCATGTCTATAAACATGTCTGGGACTGAACCTGATGTTCGAGCTGTGGATCCAAGCCTGCGGTTTCACTCCCTGATTTCAACTGGTGCTTCAAGTGTCCAACGAGAGCAGGATGGGCCCAGGCTCAGCCCCGCGCCCGACCCCGCTGGGCACTGCTGGGCCCTTCGGTTCGGGTCTGTGACGCTGAGGAAGATGCTTTTTTCCCCAGTTCCCAGCTGGTTTTTCACACGGATGCTGGGGAGCAGCTGGGCAGCCGGGTCCCGCGCTGGGGCACGCTGCCAGCCTCGGTGCTGGCATCCGTTGTGCTTAATGCAACAGAACAGAAAAGAAAAAAAACACCTATTGCTGGCAATATCAATGCTCTAAGGTTAAATTAAGCCTCTTTCTTCTTCTTTCATAGAAAATGGCCCTTTCCTGCCCGGCATGCATTTGGGACCAGGTGGGCTGCCCTGCCCGGGGGAGTTTTGCAGCCTGACTGAGCCCAAAGGCTTCTCCTGGGGCAGATGCTCGGGATCTGCTTTGCAAGGTGAGCATCTCCTTGGTGTGGCAAATCCAGGAACTTGTTAGGCACTAAACAGCTGAAATATTGCCTTGTTTTGCTCCGCTTCCACTTCCCTCTGGGCTCTTTCCCCCCCCAGCCTGGCTGGTCCCTCTCTCCCCTGGTGTTTGCCACTCTTCACACCTTGAAATGCCTCCTAACACCCCTGTAGCGGCTTGTCAGCCCAAAATATCGAAGCCGGGATGTTACTTGCTAACGGGCACCTTGGCTGGGGTGTCCGGGGAGCCGGCGCTGAGAAACACCAGGCAAAACCCAGCCCCTCGCCCTGCCAGGGGTGCAGCACCCCTCTGTCACCGGCCGGTCCCAATCCCCATCGATCCAGGCTGCGATTAATCCTCTCATTTTTAACTTTGACTTTAAAATCCCATGCAGCACCGAGGTAAATGTGCGAATGACACACATCACTGCGGAGTAATTAGACCAAACGCACACACACACACAGAGGCGCAGCAGTACTGATTTCTGCATTAGCATGATAATGAATGTTCTCACTAGAAGCTTGTAATTATGTTTCCTCTTTTTTTCCCCTCCCCCTGAAAGTATAATTAATTATGAATAGAGCCAGAGTTTGACGCTAAAGCTTTTTTTTTTTTTTTAAATCCCTTTTGGTTCTATTTCTGCCCTATTAAAAATTTATGAAGGAACCAGAGGTAAAGTCATTTTCCCAGACAGTTGCTCCTATAAATTCAATGGGAATAATATTAAAAATAATAATAACAGAAGAAGGCAGGACGTGACTTTGCAGAGGGTTTTCTCCCCTCTTCTTTAGGCTGTTGCCCAAGTAAGATGCTGCATTTGCCAGTCGAAAGCCATGGTCCATCCCTGTCGTGGCAGCCCGGGGGGCTGCTGTGGCTGTGCCTGTGGCTATCACGAGGTGACCAGCAGCCCCCGGAGGTGCCACCCCTGCAGGTCCCCTCCCCGAAGCCGCTGCAGCCACGCAGGTGAAGGTCAGGACGCAGTGGTGACGTACTCTGGGAGGAAAAACAATTTATTTGTTTAAAATAGAAAAAAAATAACCCACAAGCACTTTCAATACCTTGGGAAAGTTATTTAGGAATATGAGATGCAAAATCAAAAACTTTTAAGCAAGCGCTTTTCTTTTTCAGTCAGGTCACAAAGTGGAAGATAAAGGCCGCGCTTCTCGCTGGTAGGGCGTTAGTGTCTGCGGCTGCAGCGCACCAGGACCCTCCCGGGATGCCCATCCCCGTGGTGCCCCGGTTGCACGGATGCAGAACAAACCTCAGGGTTTGGTCCCAAAGGCTGTGATGGTGCGACTGCTCGCATCGGGGGAAGATGCTTCCTCGCTGCCTCCGGTGTGCCTCATCTGTTCCATAGGAAACCTGGGTTTGATCGCACCATCCTTTGGGGACAGAAAGTGGGGAAATGGTTGAAACCGGCTCAGCAGTTTGGGGTGGCTGGTGTAAAGGTGTAACGTGTGGGAACAGGGACCGAGGATGAACTGTTTGCAGGATCTCCATCCTTCCAGCCACCCCAGAAAAGGCCCTTCCAGTTCCGCAGGCTTCGCCCCCCTGCCGATGAAGCCCATTTTGTTTCGCCCTGCTCCTCTGCTGGTTGCCA
Source organism: Platalea leucorodia (assembly GCF_965183815.1). Lineage (NCBI taxonomy): Eukaryota > Metazoa > Chordata > Aves > Pelecaniformes > Threskiornithidae > Platalea > Platalea leucorodia. Next base: position 6,004,924 of record NC_138834.1, read on the forward strand.
TTCATGCTACCAGCCTTCCCTTGCCGTAGGTGTGAACTGTTTTTCTTTTTAAATTGCATTTATTCTAACAAATGTCTCATGCAAACACAATTGCAGGTTTGCTAGAGGGAGATGCTATTTGCAGGCAGCCTTGCACAAAGGCAGATTTATTCTCCTTCCATTCATTTGAAGCTAAAGTAATAGCTCTAACTACATCTGACTTATAATAAGCGCGTTACTGGGAACAAACCTGTATTCTGCATGTATTTCCCTCTTTGTCAGCTCCATCTAGGCACTTTTTCTCCTTCTCTCTTTTTTTTTTACAATAACAAAATCAGAGCCTTGTCAGTTGAAAGTTTATATGCCCTATTTATAGCACTCCACTGTCTCCCGGCTTTTATGTTCCAGCATAAGTAGCTCTTTACCCTCTGCTCGCAAGGAGCCTAGCGTGAGCCTGAACAGAGCCTGCACCTCCATAATAGCTCTTTTATCCTTCCCCATGGAGGGAAGCATGCCTGGCTTTCCATGGACTTGTCTGCTTCGGCTCCAGCCTTGTTGGAGTCAAGCACCCGTCCCCGTGGGCCCTGGGAGTTTTGGTATCTCTTTTGGTCAGCGGGTCCTTGAACTTGTGGGGTTGATTTAGGGAATGGGGGTGTTTTGCTGGGCAGAGCACCAGCATGGTTTGCTGCTTGCGGCTATTGAGCAGCTTGCTGGTAATCATCGGTCTCGTCTTTTGGCGCGCGATGGCTGGGAAGGCATTGCCAAAGTTTGACACATAAATTCGCCATCCAATTGATGACTTTAATTAATAAGAAAAATATAAGTGTTCCTCCAGGGAGCTTCAGTGGTTGCTTTGATGATTTTTGTAGTGAAGCTGGTACCTCAATACAGTTTATGTATTTAGGAGGTCTTCATAGACAGGCAAGCCTGGATTCAGCATCACCCACAGCTCCTCTGTGGGCTGAGGCTGGTTCCTGAACTTCTCTGTTCCTTGTCTCCGGGTGTTATTTGGGATGAGGACTCAGGACGGGGTCTGGCAGAGATACTGAGGGAGGCAGCACCACCCGGCACGGCGGTGCCTGGGATGGAAAGCAGAGACGGTGTTTTGAGAACAAGTCAGAGTCACCATAACCCCGCAGCAGCCTTGCAACACTCCCTCCCCGGCATGCCAGCTCTCCTGGGTGCTTCCCAAACCTCCAGGTCCCTCATCTTTATCCTGGCCAGCAGGCTGAGGGAGCAGAACTGGTGGGAGCCGAGTGCCGGTGCTCCGATCCCAGTCGGTGCTCCCGTGCCGGCGCACACACACATGCTCTTTTCCCGTCTCTCAGCAGAAGGCACAGTGTCTCCTCTGTTACCGTGTCCTTCGTGGCACGTCATCAGGGCTCAGACAGGACTCTCCCATCTGTTCCAGGCGGAAAGATTAGGATAAAAGGGGCCATTGTGCTCTTCTCCCTTCAACTAACTTTAATCCCGGTGAAAGGACAACTCTAAATGCTAAAAAAACCTGGATGAGAGGGTCCTGCTCAGATGAGATGTTTACAGGATAAACAACCATTACAAAACAAATTACAAAATAAAAAAAAACAATTACAAAATAAAAAATTATTGCAAAATAAACAGTGTTTCAGGCAGTAACACAACCGGCTCTCGCCTGGTCCAGCGCTGGAGAGCCGGGGCTGGGGGAGCGCAGCTCTGCCGCAGCCTGGCTCCTCCGCGGGGTTTTGCTTGCCGAGGAATCGGCCCGTCTGTTAAATATAGCTGATGAGCTGTTCTTGAATTGCACCTAATTACGTCTTCTCTCCAGCGCGCCAGCGCTTCCCCGCTCTTTGGAGCTGCAAGGAGCTGGATGATTGCGGCTTGAACTCTTCAGGTGGAGCGAGACGCTCATTTGTTATCCCCCTGTTTGGCTGTCTCGTACTTGGGAGGAGAGAGATGAAAAGTTGAATTCTCTGAGAAGGGAGGAAAAAAAGAAAAAAAAAATATCCTGGTGAGATTCCTTTTCAACTCTTTGCTCATTAAGATGTCAAAAAGGTTGGGTGCCCCGGCAACTGCTTCTCCTGTCTAAGCAGGGCTTGAAATCGCTGCAGTCATTATGCAGGGAATTCGCAGGCGTTTGCCCAGCTCTGTGTCCATGGGAAGACGCCTGTAGCCCGGTGCCTGACAGCTACAGGATCCCTCCAGAAAAGCTTCTCTGATTTAAGCAAATACAGCTCTCCGAGCCAGGAGTGACGGCCCCTCAGGGACCTGGGTGCCAGGTCCCCGTCCTGCGTCAGCTCACCCACCGCTCCATGTGCCTCTTCTGTGCCTTTCCAGCCACACCAAAAATATCAATTCAGGGCCATGTGGGTCATTCCTGTGGACTTCATCCAGAAAGAGTGATTGCCTGAAAGATATTTGGATTTTTTTTTAGAGACTGACTCCCAAGCATTGGTTTGCTTTTGCTGAGTTTATTTACTTTTTCAAGACTTTTGCCAAATTTCAGCCAGCCGCTTGCCAGCTGCTCTGTCCATCTCCCGTCTGCAGGGCTTGCAAAATTTCTGCCCCATATTTTCTGGCTCCTCCTTGGGATGCACATCTTCTGTCTTTTGTTAAAAGATGTTTCTCCATCCCAAAGCAGGGCTCTCACTGGAGTTTAAATGGGTACAGAAGAGGGAAATATGTTTTTCCCAGTCTCAAAAAATACCAAATGTCTTAAAATGAAAAACCTCCATCAACAAAATTTCCCAATTCCTGCACAGAGCAGCACATCCAAACTGGGGAAGCCCTTGTTTTGCAAGGACAGCGCTGGAGGGGTGAGAAAAGGCTCCGGATCCACTCTGACTTCAGCTCAGCTTTTTGGTGAGGAAAACCAAATCCAGCTATCCCTGCAGGGCTGGAAGCACGGGGAGGCTTCGGCACCCTGTGCCAGTGGGTGATCCCCTCCTGCCGGAGTTATCGCTCCAGGGCCACCTCAGGTCCCCAAAGGCCACCGTGGGAAAGGAGGGAAAAGGCGCAGAATGAGGCCATGGGCTGAAATGCCGGTGAAGGGGTACCAAGCCCCCCAGGAAAGGGGCCGCCCCGCGCGGATGCATGCTGGGGCATCGCCAGCAAAACACCGCAGGATGGGTGAGGCCGGGTCCCCTCCTCGCTGCCATCAAGGAAGGCCCCCGCGCCACTGGCTGAGCTCAGCCGAGGGAGAGACAGCGGCGACGTTACAAATACACTTCAGATCTCTTCCATGGAGGAGGAAAAGTGCCAACACGACCAAAAATATGCAAAAGATCAACTCTCCAGTTAGAAGTGGCCTGGCTACCAGTTTCAGTCTCAGGCGTTTGGCTTTGCTGTGGGAAGCCCTCATAATTTTCTACTGTTTTACTCATAGCCAAAAATATGATGAAACCAGAACTGAATGTGTTTTTTTCTGTCTTATTACAGTAAGCATCATAAATTATTCACTCATGAGACTCAACCGCATTTCTTACTCAAAAGGAGCTTCCTTTTGTCTTCAGGGGCTCGGACCTCGGAGCCTCCTTGGGCTGGTGGTGGACCTCAGGGCTTTCCACCCGCCATGGCCCGAACGTATGGGGAGATGACTGCCAGCTTTTACCCGGCGTCCCCACACCTCCCTGGACCCAGCTGTCCCCGTGGTGGGAGCAAACCTCATTAGGTGGCGTGGGTGCGGGTGGTGGGGCAGCGATGGGGCAGAAGCAGGTTTTGGGGCAGTTCCCGGCAGGCGGTGGGGACCCCCATCACAGCACCCATGCACCCTGAGCCCTAGCGCCAGATCCTTCTAGAAATGCATGTCCTAGGACAATGTCAGCCTAATCAGCGCCCTCTTCGTTAGCAGGGACCTATAATTAGAAGCAGCAGCCAGCCATCTGCTTTTATCTCGTCACATCACACGGTGCCTCTCCGCTGTCCTTTATTACCGGTCATCATTTTAGATCAACGTTTCCCTCCACCCCCAACTGCGTCTTATCTCACTTTCATTATTGCTAATGACCAGCACTGGCACTGCTCCGTGGCGGAGGAGCGAGAGCGGGCAGTGCTGGGAGCCCTGCAGAAAGCAAGCCCGTGTTTGCTGCCTGCCTGCCCATTATTCCCTCCCATGTGGTATTTTTGGGGTTCACAACCTTGCCTGTGGACCTTCCCAAAATACCCTCTGCCTTGTGCCAGGCACCGGGGCTGAGAATAAGGAAGCATTGGGGAAAATATACCTGTTCTCAAATATTCTGATTTTTTTCAGCTTGTGAAATGCTTTCCCAAGTTTCCTGTTGCGTCCTGCTCCCAGCGAGGATGGCATCTGCCGGGACATCGAGAGGACACCCTTGTCCACACCAAGCAGCCAGGGGCTGCTGGATAGCAAGACCTTGGAGAAAGAGAAAGAGAAAACCCCTTTTTACGTGTCTTTAAATTTGGTGCCTAGACAAAAGACATATAAATGGATTAACAGCTATGGTTTATTAGTGCTCCTTAATTCACTTCACAGGGCTGAGGGAAAAGTTATTAGCAGATGTATGGCCAGTAATAAGCTAATTATAACCCTGTCAGATCAGAGATTTGAAGAGGTGGGTAGTTTCGTGTGTGAGATAACTATAATTGTCTGTTAAAGATTATGAATTAATATTGATTTAATAAAGCTGTGGCCATTTATTTCTGTGGTAAAGATTAGGTATTTATTCTGTGAGCTGCCCCAGCGCCATGGGAGGCAGCAACCCGTTTGCTGGAGGTGCGTATTTGGGAGGCCAAAATGCACATGGGACCAGTCGCCGAGCCTGTGTCCTGCCTGTCGGCGTCCCCATCGCTGCCTTTGACAGGGACGGCTTCAAGTGCCTGGCTCCAAATTCACACCCCATGCCCCACTGTACCGCGGCGGCTTAGCCCTGGGGTCACGATGCACTTTGCAGGTGGGGAGAGCATCCCCTGCACACCTCTGGTCCCCGGGGACAGCACCGGAGAGGGTCGGGCCGGTGTGCCATGCGAAGGCACGGTGAGCCAGCCTGCGCGAGGAGCCGTGGGGCCGCAGCGCTTTTGTTGTGGGTAGGAAGCAGAGAACGCGCCACGCTTCTACTGAAGCGCATTAATCACTGCTCTGATCTTCTGCTCATTTTAACCATTTCTCTGTCTGATGCCCATAAAAGGTGTCTTTATTCGGCACCAAAGGAAAGCACACCGCTGCCTGGCGAGGGACGTTTGCTTTTTCTGTCTCATTGGGGGAGACTTTGCCGCCGCCGCACGCCGTTACACACGTGCCCGCCGTAGGATGCCGTGCCGGATGAGGGTACCCGAGCACGGCCGGTTGCCCTCTGCGTGGTGCGGGATGTGCTCCTGTGCCCGATGCCCTCACTGCCAGGACGCTGGCACGGGACAGTGCACAAGCGCTTCTGCTTCGAGGCTCTTCCCCGGTGGGACCCATTGGGTGGCTCTGAGGTATTCATTTGTTTTTTAAAGTGATTTGCGTCTCCAGACTGATTTGGAGTCGAATACATTCACTCCATCCTCTCTATTATTATTTCTGTGTTGTTTACTGAAATAATGTGGTAGCCCTCTCTAGTTGCTACCACTGCATTTGACATTAGCCGGCAGCGCTGAGGAGCCGCAGGTCCTTTGGGAAGAGGCACCACTGCCCGGGAGCGGCGTGCTGCGGGCAGGAGGCAGCCGCTCGGCCCTGCCTGCTCCCCGTGCCAGGCCAGCAGGCACGAGGGGAGGCAGCACGTGGCCGTCCAGCCCCGCGGTTTGCAAGCAGCCCCTCTGCCCATCCCCATCGCGGGGCAGAAAATAACATTTGCGCTTGCACCGTGAATGCATTTGCTGCTTTTAGCTGAATTTAAAAGCAACCTGTATTTATCTGAATTTAAAAGCTGATCCCTTCAGGAGAGACTTGACCCTTTTGGGGTCCTGTCTGCTCCCCAATGCCTTAAAACCTGCAGGCAGCCTGAGCACAACTTGCAAGGAGCTGATGCGAGCGTGCAGGTCTGCTGGTGACGGGTGTTTTGGGGCAGCCAGATGGAGCATTATGCACTGCTGGGCCCTGGCATGGGGCTTGCAAACCCAACCCAAACCCGCTGCGGGGGGGAAACGGGGCAGCTGCTCAGGCCTGCTTGGCCCAGCCATTTGGGAGAGGGAGCCAAGGAAACGGCCAGAGAAAGAGGAGAGGCCAAACCTCGTGGCCACGGTCAGGTCTGTCCAGAAAAGCACAACCCCTTTGCAACTGCAGCATGCTGGGCTGCTGATGGGGGTCCCTTCCCCACGGTGGGGCTGATGCACGGGGGTGGGATCACCCTCACGCCTTGGGGACGAAGGCAGCCCTGGTGCTGATCATTTCCCAATTTACAGCCATCATCCAGGATCACTTCAGTTTTTCCCCTCTCAGCACATAGCTGTGTGCCACCTACTTTGGGATATTCACATCACATCATTTGTTTCCGTAAACCATTGCCAGCTTGAAGGCAAGCACGGAAAAAGGCAGGAGAAGTCATCTGCAGACGGAGTGTGGCCATGGGGAGGGCGCAAGCTCCCCATGCCACCAGCCAGCTCCCCAGGCTCTTTCTTTCTTCCTCCTCCAGGCTGGCAGGCAGAGATCTTTAGTTTGGGGTTTTTTTTCTGAGATGGATCTGCTTCCCCAAGGTGAACTCCAGCCTTTCATACCACCTGAGTCCCACCAAATTCCTCTCATGCCCGGAGCAAGTAAAGGCAGGTCACTGGGGTGGTGGGAAGGCGCTTTGGAGGGGAGCAGTGTTGCATCGTGCAGGGCAGGGGTGCAAACCTCCTCGCCGTACATCCCTCCCGGTCCCTCCGCAGTGCTGGGGGGTCCCAGCCCCCTCGTCCCCATGCCATGGGTCACGCGTGGTCATGGAGGGTAAACTCCCGCCATGGTTTTCACACACATTGGTCCTAGTGGGCTGATGTGCCGATAAAGTCAATTACAGGATGACTTAGTTTAAAGGCTGCAGCTTGCTTTAAATGTAATTACTTTCCCCTGAAGCTTTCCATGGGAGGGTGGTTTCAAAGTGAGGGTGGCTCCTGTTTTGCATCTTGCTTCTTTTCCTGGAGGAGTTTAGGTGAACCAAGCAAGAAAATACCCACGTTTCTTACATTTGTGCCGGGCATGGGGCAAGTTTGATGTAAAACATGTCAAGAATCTGAGGCAGGACTCCAGTTTTCCGCTGAGATCTGAAATCCCCGTCTTTGCTGCTGCAACGTTTCAGAGGCACGTTGCATTACCATTTTATCTGATGGAATAGCTATCAACTATCAACGGCAGCTTCGAAGTGAAGCGCTACGGAAAATCTGCGTAAGCTATCTGCAGCCTGGCAGCGCAGATACACTTTGATTACAGCGACAGCCCGGCTCTGTCTCCTGTGTTTAATGTGTGTGTACGTGTCCGGCTGCGGCATGGTGACCCGCGCCAGCTCTCCCTCTGCTCTGTGATGCTCAAGGCAGGCTCGTCGTAGCCTCTGCTTTCGTGAAGCTGCAGCTCCCAGAGCCTTGGGATGCTGCCACAATCTCATCTGTGATTTAACCAGAACAAGAAGCTTCCAGCTTCCACAATCGCAGGGAAAAAGCTTGAAAACACGAAGCCTCAAGGCTCTGAAAGCCAGAACCCTGTGGCACAGAGCACACCGTTGCTGTCTGGTGTTTGCAATGCCATTATTTTAAAGCCAAGCTCATTATTCTTGCTTTGAGACGAGGAAGGGGTTTGCTTTCCCAGGCTCAGCAATACCGTACAAACACATCCAGGCTCTTGCGTTAAGGAGAGGCACACGCTCCTCATTAGGAGGTTGTTAAGATGAGGGTGATGAAGACGGGATCTGGGCCAGGGAGGTTCACCACTTGCTCTTGAACCACACTGGAAGTCACTTAGCCCCACAACATTGGGGCAACCATTATTTTTGGGTATTATTGGGTAATTTAGGTATTATTTTGGGTATTTTGGGATTACTGGGTGCAGTGGTTTTGCATAATGGTTTTATAAACACCATTGGGATCTGGTAGCTGCTAGTTACAGCCAGCCAGGCTGCCAGAAGACGTAGAAATGCAAAAGGAAATCATCCCCTCTATTACAAGAGCAATGCCACCGTGAAAAGCCCATATTCACGCTGTGATACCAGCCCAGCGATTCCCTTTGGGACCATGGCCTTCTGGACCGTAGGAACATGGGCAAAAAATCCATCTGTGCTCTGGCAGGATATTTAGCATTGCTGGAAAGTGTGTTCAACCCTAAGGGTTTTTTTTTAAATACATTTGATTATAATGTTGTTCTAAGGTCACTGGAATCTGAAAGCCTGGCTCCTGGCTCCTGTAAAATTAATGTCTTGAGTCTCTTTGCCGTGGTACGGGACTTGCCTTCCATTCATTAAGTGAAACGTCACAGATACAAAAAAAAAAGAAGCTCCAGCTCAAGAAATGCTAAATGGCTGGAGCAGAGACACCCCGCAATGCAACACGGATAAATTCGGTCCTTTATCTTCCAAGATAACTGCATCTTCGAGAGGAAGATTTGATCTGCTGCTTTGCTTCACAAGATGCTCAGCCTGCGAGACGAGCACTGACAAACAAGGACTTGAACCTCATGGAAGATGCTGCCCGAAATTGCTGGACCTGTGGGCATGGGACAGCAACTTTTCCTGCTTTTCCCAGCACATCAGGCTCTTTTGAGGCACTCGTGCCCCTGGTGTTTATGCTCACGTTTACGCTCGCACCGTCTGTGCTTACGTATCGAGTCGGGTGACTTAAGGAGACTGGGTCTGGGCCTGGGAAAGTCCCTCTGCCCCGCAGCGGCACAGCCGTATTGGGGCAAGGAATGCCGTGAGCTGCCTGCCCCGCTATCCTGCTCCCTGGGAAAGTGCCACTCGTGGAGACGGGGCAAAAGAGAAATAAAGTGCAGGGAGGCAGAGCGGCAGGGAAGCCGTGCGTGCCCACCTCTGCCCGCGTTGCCTGCTGCCGGCTGGAGCAGGGAGGGAGAAGTGGAGGTTTCCAAGATGCTTTTCCCAGCTTTTGGGGTCATGCATGACCCAGTGGCGGAGCAGAAACGGTGGTGGCTGAGGGGGCATGACCTTCCTCATGCCCCCCAGGAGGATGGAGGGGAAGAGAAATTATGAAAAAGCGGGACAACAGTAAAAAGCCAAAGCTGGGCTGTGAAACTGGAAGATGGGAACGGCATGGGAGCGACCTGGGCTGCCTCAGCGCCTGGTTCCTGGTGGCATTTGCTTGTTGGACTGTTCAGATTTCCCTGCAAAACTCAGCCCCCGGGGAAGGTTTTCGATGCGGCCGGGGTCGCGGTGCGGACCCCAAGCCGGGGCAGCGTCTTCTGCTGAAGACCCCCGCTTTGCTTTTTTCGGGGGAAACGCGAGGTTTCCTGGCTCTGCGGGACAGCCCCGGGCCGGCACCGGCTTCCCCGGGGCTCAGCCTTTGCCGGTGGCAGCTGTCAGGAAACCCAGCGGCGATCGGCCCCTCCGCCACGGAGCGCTGGCGTCTGGAAAAGCACCGGGGGCAGCTTGTGCTGGGCCAGCGCGTGGCGTGGGCGAGAATCCCCGATTTTCACCAAAACAAACAAACAAAAAAAAAAAGAATTACGAATGCCACTCAGCGGGGGATATTTAGGACCCGCCGGGCTCCGCCCGCCCCCTCCTCGCTGCTCGGCGCTGCAGGCGGGAGGGCGCGGCCCCTTTAAGGCGCGCGGGCGGCGCGGCCCCGCCCCGCCCCGCCCCGCCCGGCCGCCGGGGCGGCTGTGGGGCGGCCTGAGGGACCGCCGCCGCCTCCCGCCGAGGCAGGGCAGGGCAGGGCGCTGCGGGGCCAGCGCTGCGGCGGAGGGGCGGCGGACCCACCGGCAAACCGACCGACCGACCGACTGACAGACGGACGGCGAGGCTTGCGGGGGAGCAGCCCCATGGCTCTGGATTTATAAACACGGCGCAGATGGCGGGGCCCGGCCCCCGCGCCCAGCGCTGCCCCGCCGGCCGCTGAGGCGGGAGGCGAGGAGGGAGCAGCGGCAGCGGTGGCGGCGGCGATGGGGGGCGGCAGCTGCCGGCGGGATTAGGTAAGGAGGCCGGGGGGGGCTGCCCCGGGCGTGGCGCTGCCCGCAGCGGGCCCGGGGCCGCGGGGGCCCCGCGGTGTCAGGCGGCGAGCGGCCCGCTCGGGGCGGGGGCCGGGCCGGGCCCGGGGCCGCTCCCGCCAGGTAGGGGTGCAGCCGGCCGCCGTTACGTAAAAATGAAAATGTGCCGCGGGAGCTGCTCGCTGCGGGAGAAACTTACTTTTTTAAAAATTATTATTATTTTTCCCTTGGTTTTTCTTTTTTTACCCACAAGGGAAAGCGCTGCCCAGGGAGCTGCGGGGCTTGGGGGTGCCGGGGGGAGCCCCGCACTTTGCAAACTAGCGGGGATGCCCCGTCCGTGGGGTGGGGGCGCCCCAGGGGCCTTCTTTTACCCCCCTCCTTTTCTTTCTTCTCCTTTCAGTTCTGCTTTATTTTTTATTCTGCTTTATTTTTCGGCTCTTGCCCCACATACGTATTTGAAGCCGGTGGTTTCACGCTGACACGAGAGCCCGGAGAAATTAATCCGCATCCAAGGCGTTGCTCAGCGCCGAATGGGAAATCCAGCCCTGGTGCCCCAGAAATGTGTCAGTTGTGTGTTGGGGAGAGGGCCGGGGTCCGGGGCACGGCCAGCGGCGATAAGAACTGCAGGGCTCACTTATCGGGCGATGTGGCGTTTAGTGGCTGGTGTGTAAATATTTACAGTGGGTAAACAGGGCCGGTGTCTGCAGGCAACAAGTGTACGTTTCTCTAAACCCCAGCTGCAGTCTCTGGAGCGATTGCTTTTTTCTGCCGATTCTTCTAATTTCCTGTTCCCTCTTCTCCCTCGGCCCTTCCTCCTGCTCCCTTGCCCTGACAATGCACAAAGAGCAGGCTGCAGTGGGTGCAGGCAGCTGCCTGCCATGTGGGCTGCTGCCAAAGCCACTGAAGCAGCAAAACCTACACAGCTCTGGGCCTCCTGGGGCTCAGGCTGCCTGGGGCGAGGGGCTGTGTTGACCCAATAAACCCATCCCTCTTTCCACCGCTTTGAACCCTGTGGATGTCCCTGCCCGGCATGCCTGCAGGCGCTTCTGCCTGCGCCGGAGGGGAGGCTGGCTGTGCTCCGTGAACTTTGTGTTTTGGGTCAGCTCAAGAATTCGCCCAAGAGGACAGTGCTGCTGGAGGTGATCTGTGCAGTGGGTATTTCCTAACGCCACCTTTTCGGTTCACAGGCGTTTATGGTTTGAACACTTTCTGCAGCCTCTCCCCCAGTGTTCGCACGAAGCAAAGGTTGGCGTTCTGAATGCCTGAAAACGGCAGGGTTTTGCTGAATCTGGTATTTTTAATCTGACTTTGGTGGATGTGATGTTTTTCTGCTGGTATTCCTTGGCTGCGTGGGGTGAGAGTTTTTCCATTTAGCGTAGGGTTTTTATCAGCAAGGTTAAGTTTTAGTTTGCTGTGTGCTTTACAGATAAAGGTTTGGTAGTACTACTAATTTATAAAGGGAAGAAACGTGAGTTGGGACGACTGGGTGAGTATTTCCATCACTTCTGAAAGCGGTGACAAAACTCCTGGAGGGCTTTAGTGAAGTTGTACTTAATTCTCTAAATTTCACTGCTGACTTGTTGGGTGACTTTGGGACTTTGCTGAGCCTCCCGTGTGCCTGTGCCTGCCTGGCTCTGCGCAGAAGCCATGCCTTGGGTGGGGAATACGGTAAGCAAGGCTTGCAAAGTGTTTGGAGGCTCAGTCCCAAGATGCCATGGTAGGGAAGGGAAGTTCTGTGTGTGACAATATTTTATAACTTCAGTTGAGTAAGTTTCAGTATGAGATAGATGACTCTTGCAAAATGCGTTTAGTTTATTGAAAGCAAATGCACTCAAACCCTAGTTTGTTGTTGCCAGAAGGGAAAAAGTAGAAGCTATTTTTGGTGCGAGAGAGGAGATGGGGCACGCACGTGTCTGGGGCAGGAAAACACTGGTACTTTGTTCTTCTGGCTTCATGTGGGTGGTGGTTTCTGTTATTTGGCTGTGTGTTTCTGCCAAGTTGCAAAACGTACCTGGTTCTGAAAACCCTGCGGAGGTCAGGGCTGGCTCTGCAGAGCTGGTACCGGGCCCGTACGAGAATGCCTCCCACGCCGGCATCTCCAGCGCTGGAGAAGTGGGTGGATGCTTCTGGCTTCACACCTTTGAGCGCCAGGGAGGTGACTGGCATTTTTTCACGACGGGATCTGGACTGAAACCATAAACTTGTTTCATGCAAGCCACCGAACAGCTGCTGCTTGGCAATACCTTTCACTTGCTAATGGCTGTGGTTGGATTTGAACCAAGTTGCCTCGAGTGGAGGTTGTACCAGTCCCTGGAGCAATCCTGCGTGAAATCCAAAGAGGGTTTGGTTCAGGCTGTGTTCACATCTTGTAATTAGGAGATCCAGTCTGGTAAAGGCAGTTCTGTTATGATTGGCAAAGAAGGCATGCATGCAGCTATGCTGATAGCTACACGGGTTGAGAGCTACCTGTCTCATCTCCACGGCAGCTCTGGACTGCGCTGGCTGGAATTGGGTCATAGGAGATGTCTTCATCTTTCCTGACATGGCTGTAAATTATTTGTCCCCTTGATGGCTCCTGGTTTCTTCCTGCTGCTGGTTCTGGTTGTTAGTGGCCTCTGCTGAAATACAGTCCTGTTTGTGGTCAAGTCACCGTGGGAGAAACCTGCTTGAAATCAACTGTAATTTACGTGTTTGAGATATTGTCATCTGCACAGCTCTTTGGGGAAGAGGAAAGTTACGATCTCCCCAGTTTTTAGATGAGTAAGTAGGAAAGGAGGATTAAATCAGTAAATTTTCAGAAGTGGGTTTTGGGCGGCTGATTTGAGCGGTTGCGAAGGGGTGTGGGTTTGAGAGGGCCTGTGTTTGGGGTGCAGTACTACCCATCCCTGACCTGATGTCTCATTCTGACCAGATCACTAGACATAGCTGAAACCCAGGGAGGTTACGTGAAGTTCAATCCGTCAGAGCAAGTTTGCTGGAGAGCTGGTGAAGAGGAGTCTCTTTCCCCATGAGTGCTTTTGCTCGTTCAGTGTGAGGGCTCGTTGCTCCCAATGGCAAAGCGCTGGTTCCCTCCTGGGTTTTGTGCCTGCGAGCAGCGATCCCCCAAATGCAGAGCAGGGGCTGGATGCAGGGGTACTCGAGGATAGAAATCCAGGGCAATGTGTTCTTAAAAGGCTGGTATCTTTGTGCAGCTGCCTTTGTGCGAACTGTGGCTTGCTTTCGTCTTCAATGAGAGATTTCAGCGGAGAGCCGGGCCAGCTCTAATGGAGCTAGAAATGAGGTATAGCAGCACCCAGTCGCCTCAGTGATTAGTGACTGAGGTTTTTGCAGCTGCTTAAGGATTTGGGCATCGTGAGGTCACGGATTCTCATCTAGGATGCTGTGGCATAGGCTCTTGCATGGTTTTGAAGGGCCCTTGCTGCGTATTGACATAGGAAGGTAGCGGAGAATTGCTATTTATGTCTGTACTTGTGCGGACACACAGGTGTCAGGGTCTCCGATTTGCCTTGTAATGTCAAAGGGATAGATCTTTGCATCCCAGCAGAAAATGGAAATGCGTATCACTTAATGAGCATGGCTGGAGCAGAGATGCTTCCTGAAAAAGGATTGAAGAGGGGAGCTGGGGCTCCGAAACAGAGGGCATGAAAATGCCCGCAAGGGCTTGGTCAGAGTGAGGGAGGGATCTGGTAGGAAGGGGAGGAGGAGAGAAGAGCAGAAGGAAATGAGTGATTTGGCAGTTTTGGGAAGTGAACCCTGACCTGCACATGAGGCAGCAGGAGGACTGTACTCAGAATTGAGAAATCTGGGTTGCACCCCCAGTCCTGCTGCCCACCCCACTTGTCACTTCCCTTCTCGGGGCCACCAGTTCTCCCTTCCTGCCAACCTGCCTCTGGCAACTGGAGGCTCTCTGGGGTGTGGGCCGCCTCTTATAAAATTCGAGGAGAGTGCCCGAAGAGGGGGTGTTTCTGGTGAGCAAGTGGTACTCATGTGGTGCTGCTACCCTGCCATCTCATGGTGGGAAGCTCAGAGGTGGGGCATGGTTGTGGTTGGGCAGGTGAGAAGAGGCGCTGATTGCTGCAGACCCCACCACTAACAGCATGTGCTTGGTCGCTGCTCCGAATTTGGCTTGGAGATGTCCAGATTTTCCACCTGTTCTGGTGGAAAAGCGGTAAAGACGGAGCTAGGTGGCCGTGGCTGTGATTGCTACCACAGTGCCAGGGCTGGAGGAGAGCTGGGGCACGGGGGGGACATGGGGAGGGCAAAGCAATCGGCATGGTTATGTGCCTGCTGGGTGGCACGGAGGATGCTGATAATGGTTAGTGCTCTCAACCACTTTATAGCTGCGGAGCACTGAACAAACATTAATGAATGTAAAGGATAGCAGCTTTGTCTAGTTACAGAGAAGGGAAGTTAACTCCAAATTAACTTTATGATCCGTGAAACTGAAGGTTATTTAAAAAAATAATAACATAAATGGAAATGCTGAAGTTTTCCAGAGTCACTGAGTACGCTGCTTGTTGTTTAATGCCTTCCATTTTTTCACTCCCAGTCTGTGTTTTTGGCTCAGGAACAAATTACAAGCAATATCAGCTTACGCTTGGATTTGAACCCACATTACTCTTAGTCAGCTGAAATATTTCCCCTTATCGCCGCTCCCATAATGTTTATTTTAGACCGGATAGCATCATGGCTTTTCTGCTAGCTGTAGGGAAGAAGCCAGTCTTTGAAACAGCCCAGCACCTTGGAAAGAAATGGTCTCAAAGCCAGTTTGGTTTCTGAATGAGGTACAGCTTAATTTTTCACCAAGAGCTTTATGCCAGGCTGTATCCCCGAACGGTTCACAGCGTTAAAAACCCAGGAGGCGGCAGATGGATGAATTGCTGACAGATTTAAAATCGTATGACAAAAAAAAGCATTCAGAGGTGAGGCCAAGGCAGGAGGAAGGTTGCAGGGGGAGGTGGAGGCAGAAAGGTCGAGTAAGTTTTTCTGGGTGGGAGGAGATGTGCAGGAGAAGGCAGACTCCAGCGGGCTCAGCCTAGGAGGGGAAGGGAAGGTCTTCAAGAGGAGGGATGTGGTGAGGAGTGTGTTCCCATCACAGGGCAGGGAGCGCTCTGTGTCCTGGACCCGTGGTGGGAGGAGGAGGAGGAAGGGGGCCGAGTCCAGCCTCAGCTGAGGCCAGGAGGAGCGGGGCTGCCCTGGGAGGAGACAATGTGGCGTGGCCCAAATGGTTTCCTCCTGTGGGAAGTGGTCCGAGGGAGAGTGCCAGCGCCCGGGGAGGCAGGGGACGGTGCGGGCATTGTCTCTGGTAGCCGCAGCCCGGGCTGCGGCTCTCCCGGTGGTGCATGTGTCGAGGGAGGGAGAGCCGGCAGGATTTCCTCTCTGCGGCGCTGGCTCCTGGGTTAATAACTAACCAAGCAGTCTAGGTTTATCCTTTCATTGTGGAAGAGAATTATTTACATAATACCACTCGGCGTAATCTTTATTTAGCATTGTTTCCCTGACGTAACACTGGACAGCGTGGCGGTGCCCAGAAATGCAGTTTTGGCCCAAATACGTGGGAAGTTAACCCTTGCCGTCTGGGTATGCTTCTCCCTGCCCGTGGAGGGAACTGGCTGTAAATTGAAGAAATAGTCCAGTGGCATGGCCATCTGTCATGTAGTTTTTGGGACCTTTGTATCTTCTAAGCCTTGTTTTCTGCAGGCTCTGGGCTGATGCTCTGTGCCGGTTCCTGAATGCTTCTCATCAGCTTCCTAAGCCACACAGTTAAGGTTTGTCCTGTGCATGTTAGGGCAAGAGAGTGGTTTGTGTTGCGCTCTTCTGTGTCTCTATGTTAAAGAAGGCAGAAGGAAAGAAATATGTCAGCCCGTGGGTGGAGGATGACAGGATTTGGGGAGGCTCCTGGTGCAGATCATCCCATCGTCTGTGATCAGTCCCTGAGGACTCGCTGTCTCCCAGGTGGACAGGTTTCGTCCTCCTCGAGGAGTATGTAATTTAAAGGTCTGGAGGCTTAGGTGGTTGTGTAAAGAGCTGGGGCCTGATTATTGTGGCACATTATGGTGAAGGACTGAATCCTGGGCTTGGGTTTCAGTGGGTTGCAGTGGGAGAGTGAATAGGTGAGGAGGACGGCAAGCCAAGCCCAGCCTTCTGAAATCTGCCTGTCCCTCCAGCTGTGCAGCGCTGGCTGGAGAGGGTGGAGGGTGTCTTTCCTCTATGCTGCAGGATGCGTGGGCTTCTAACAAGCTGTGGCAAACAATGGAAAGTTGGCTTTCTTCTGAAAATATTTTAAAACCTTGTAAAATGACTTCAACAGCTACGCTTTTATAGGACCAGGTCTCAGCTGTGTGGTACTTGATCACTTCATAAATAGCTTAGTCTTTGGCCTCTGCAAACTTCTTGAACATGTACCTCCCAGTGCTGCAGAAACCCAGTTAGCACATGGTTTATCGGTGGCAGCACCTGGCTCATATAGCAGAAGCACTTTGCAGCTCTGCATAAGTGTTTACTGCCGAGCCCGTGTGATCTCTTTGGCTTGGTGTTGCAAGAAGCTGGTTTTGCAAAGGCTGTGAGTCCCCAATGATTTATACTGGGTTACTCGGTGATACACGCACAGTTCAGGGTGGACGTTGGCATCTGATGGCCTCTCCTGTCAACCTTGCTGGAGGGCTGTGCAGAGCCAGTGTCAGTTTTATGCTGGTGATGTGGATGTTACCCGATCATGCCTGGAACTTGCTGGAACAAAGGTAACTTGTTAACACCCTCCTTGAACCAATTACACCTGGCAGGGTGAGTTTGTGTTGGATCAGCGCTGAGACATGCGACTGCAGCATTCCTGATGCACTGCTTGAAGCCCTAAAGCTTCGTCTACTGACTCGTCAAGCCCTTGCCGTTACCGTCATGCGATTCATGATATCATGTGGTATGTAAATCTTGGATGTGTAGCAGAGCGGTGGTGTTTGGTATCAGAGCTGTGCACTCGGCAAGCTTCTCCAGTCCTTTGCCCGGGGCTGTTTTTCCTGCATTGAGACCTTGAATAACTGTGTCCCTCTTCTCTGGCACAACAGGCTCTTCTGTTTGGCAAAGGCGATGACTCTCTCCTGTTGGAAAGACTTCCTTGATCAAGCTCTTGTTTTTCTGCAGGTACCACGTCATATAATTCCATTAATAAACTTTTCAAGCTCCATCTTGAAAGCGGTTGCAGCTTTTTTTTTTTTTTGCCTTTGCTGCGGAGTTTCAAGCTCATGCCAAAGTCTCAGCTTCATTTCTAGGTCACTGGTCTGCCCTTTCATTTCCCCCCTCACGCTGAAGTTGGCCGGCTTGTTTTGATTTGGTAATATGTGAGGTGGTGTCCACAGACAAAACCAGGCAGGCCAGTGAAATTCATGTTTCCCTGCAGCCTTGTTCCTGTTGTGTGTGTGTGAATAATAATTTCCAAATGCTAGACCAGAGGTGATTAAAAACTGTCAAAGAAAGAAAATACAGCAAAATCTGCGTTATGGGAATCTGTGTATCCAGTGATTTGGGAAAACTCTCTGAACTGGTGGTGGAAAAAGCCTTCAGTATTCTTATTTAAGGCTTTCTAGTCTTAAATACATGTGACTTACATGGGAGGTGCTGTTGAGGCAGCCTGGGTGTATCCAGGCTAGGCAGGAGGCTGGTTGCTGCTGGCTGTGTGCAGGGGCCTGGGGCCGGTAGCGCTGCCTTTCTGCGTTTTCTCTGCAGAGTTGTTTGGGGTCCCGAGCCGCTGTGGAGGTGTTTTTGCATGATGTGGCACAGGCACCTGGGCAGCTGGCTCGGCTGCGGGCTTGTGGCTGGAGCTGCTGAGCGTGACTGGCAAAGGGTAGAGGGGTGAAAGGCTTCTCTGCAGCCCGAGTGGATGCTTGAGTGGATGTGAAGAGCTGAAAATCCTACTGGGGAGCACCACGCAGCATCTGTTGCTTGCTCTGAGCAAGTACAAGTGGTTGTTTTTTACTGAGCTGCAAGGCAATGGATGTTCAGAGGCTTTTATGCACCTCCGGTGTTGGGACCGTGAAGCAGTAGTCATGTCATCAGTTAGATGCGTTGAGCATCTTTATTTTTGGAGCAAATGATCCTGCTGACAGCATGTATAGGAGGTGTCAGCCAGCGCTTTTTTCTTCTTCCTCTCTATTTTTTTATTCATTTGTAGGTTTTAGTCTTGGCTTGGCTTTGCTTTCTTGACAGGGTAGCTGCTAAAAAATTTTGTTGTGTTTTTTGATTTTTGATGTCTACATGTCTTAAGATGCCATGATTAGAGATGCACGTAAGGAGCTGCTGTGGTTTTGGTCCAGAACCCAGCCAGCTGCCAGCAGCGTTCCTGAGGGCTGTGTGGTGATGGTCTGAGAAACACTGCAGGATTTTGGGTTTTCTCCAGCATTACGAAACAAAAGTAGAGAGAGATGTCTGTGCATACCTTAAGGGTTGTGTTTTTGTTCTAACTCTCTCACTGTGGAAAGCGAAGGTTTGCATCCTCTCCACGGAGATTGGTGGTCATGAAATCTAGAGCTGAATGTCCTTAAACTGCCAACTGCAGGTGAAAGCTGAGAAATGGGGAGTTTGGTTTGCCCAGAGGTGGAGGAGTTGTGCTGCAGGGGCAGATGCAAGCTACCTGGTTGCTGCTGCTTCCCCCGCCAAAGATGGCGTGAGTTTTGCTGTGCGTTTCAATGGGACAAGAACTTTAAGCTCCATCTGTGGCTTACCTTTTTTTTTTGCATTTTGTTCAGTTGTGCTTTTTAAATGTCTGTGGATTTCTTCTCGGCAGGAGGTTTAATTCCCCACACAATGTATTATTGTGTTTGTCTTGCTCTAGTTCCTTGTTTTATGCGGAAACACCTTGAACCTTTGGCTGAGTTGGAAGATGGGTGCGGAGTCGGACCCCTGGCTGCAGGCGTGGGGCTGTTCCAGGAAGGACGTGTCTGTGCACGACTCTTCAGCCTTCAGTTACCCGGTTGCCGCTTGAGGCTTTAGACGTGTTTGGCTAACACAGGCACTCCCCTGCGTTTGATCAGGCAGTCTACACACGCTTTTTTTTTTTTTGTTTTATGAAGGCTGATCCCTAGGGTAAAGAAGGCTGTAGCCAGAAATGAGTGTTCACGCTTACCTTTATGAACTTCTTGAGTATATTGCCAATTAATTCTTAGGTAACTGAGGCTAAACTACTTACTGTAAAGGACATGGTCAGGAATGCTGCTAACCTGGGGCCTGATCCTTTCTTTGCTTGTTCCAGTTTTGCATAACCTTGCTAAAAGTGCCTGTGCTGTCTTGGTCATTTGCAGCCTGTGTTATGAAGCCTCTCAACCAGCAGAAGAAATGTCTAAATAAATACAGCAGCTTCGCCTTGCAGTCTTGCCAAGTCAATTTAGTGTGTACGTTGAGGAGGCAGAACAATTAGTTACGGAGACAAATGGGTCTGCTCTGTGTTCTGCGCTCTCGTCACACAGCCAGCTCCCAGTGTTGCGATAAGAATAACAGTGAAATCTGTATTAAGCAACCAATTAAGGCATCTGCAGAAGGGGGGGGGGGGAAAAGTAGCACCTTAACATTAACCTGCTAAGAAGGGTGGAGCTGAATTATATCTCTTAATGGCTTTGGGGCTGTCTGTCAAACGATGGTGATTTCTTCTGCCTTTTTCACAGCATCTAGCTGCCTTCTTTTAGGCTGGGTTTTTTTGGAAGTGGGGGCTTTGGATGTAGTGCTGGCTAAAGGAGTCTCCACATTACTGTCCCTCTCTGTGTTCCTATCCCAGTGCTTCTCCCTCCTGTTATATTTGACCTGAGTAGTTGAATGAATGTCTTCACCATGCGGTCACGCTTTTGGTTGAGTTGGCACCGCTTTGGGGGTAGTACGGGTGCTGCAGGGAGGGATGGGGAGCCAAGGGACAGCCGGCCTGCAGTCAGGGGACAGTGGCTGTAACTTACACAGCCTGGTGACGTTTCAAGCCTCTGTCTTTTGCGGGAGTAAAACCACAGTCCTGAAATTCTCCTCTAACTGGGAGATTTTTCTCTCAGACTTCTTCTGTGCTTCTCTCTGATGTGTCTCCCTTTAGCAGGGAATAAACCAATTTTGCAACAGGTGATATAGACCCTCACATGGGGTTTTATTTGAATTCCCGCAGCAGCAGGGATTGCAGCCTGGAGTCGTGCTCAGGCAGTACTGGTAGAAGTTAGGTCCGTTCCTGCCATGGTCTGGGCTGCTGGGAAGGTCTGTGGCGTTTGCTCCTTTTCTGTCGGCTGGAGAAACACGGCTGGGAGTGCTCCTCCGTGGCAGGGTTTGGGCTTTTCACGTCGCCTTCTGTGTGCCCGTTCTGCTTTGTGTTAGCTGCCGGCTGCATTACCTTTGTTCCTTGCATCTTGCTTGTGCTCCCTGGGAGACTCAAGTAGTCTGTGTTTTTTGTGCCTTCAGCCCCGCATATCCAGGGGAGAGCTGATAAACAGGAAAGGTGGGCAGATGCTGTCCTCTGTGCCCTGTGACAGCTCCTGCAAGCATCAGTTATGGCTCCGTGAGGCACCTGATGAACAGAAAATGAGAGGGAGGGGAGGGCAGGGTCCTTTTCCCAAGAGAGTTTAAAACTGCTCTTCTACAGGAGCTTTGCCGAATTGCAAATTGCTGTTTCTCTCCCACTTCTTTTCTAAATCTGTAGCTCTTCTCTTCTAGAAGTGGCAGTAGTTTTTACTCGTGTGCTCTAGTACATCGATGAATGTGTCTTGCAGCCTGGAGTTACTTGTAAGTAACTGACATGATGTTGATCGTAACTGGGCAAAGTGTAGCTAATGACACTTAAAATATTTGCTTGTTTGGGGAAATGCTGTAACTGGAAGTGGTCTTTTCCCAGGCACTGGAACAGATAAACAAGGTTCAGCTGTATTTGGCTTGGTGTTTGGTGAGATGGACAGCTTTCTGTTGCTTCTTTGATAGGCAGGTTTTGAATTTTTAAGAGAAAACAGAGCATCTTTTTGTTTCTTTCCCCACTCAAAAACAAATAAACAAAAGCCAGGTGGGGGGCAGATCTGTGTGCATTCTGTTTATTTCTGCGTACAAATGTATCTTCTTGATGTGTCATTAACCTGCTTGCTCTTTGGTACTATTTTTAGCAGCCTTATGATCTACGGACAAGGAGCCCTTCCAGTAAGCATTCGTAAGCAGCCCAGCCAGGGCTGGGGGTGTTTGCGCAGAGCCCGGGGTGTCCCTGGGCGGTGGGGTCCTCCCTACCCTGCTGGGGGCCCTGGAGGAGCTGGACACAGCTCCCCCATCCCCAGTCCCACATGGGGAAATCTGTGTAAAGCATTACTCTTCAGCTCCTGTGACCATGGTAACCGACTTGGATACATCAAACTTGACTAATTAACCTAATGGAGAGTCGTTTCCAGGCTGAGTCTCTCCCCTTGGATTTCAGAGCAGAACTTGTGTTGTCTGATCCACCACCAGCCTCCCCAGCCAGCGCTGACTTTCTCAGGGTGGTTTCTCTAGCAGGTTTCTTCCCCGGGTCCGTCTGAGCTGGGGAGGATGGCTCTGAACCGGACTGATGTCTCGGGTGCTTCGCTTGCTCTGCATTACTCTCTCATTTTATAATACCTGAGATTCCCAGGAATTAGGGGAGGAAGGTCCCAAACTCAGATGGGAGAAACTTGTTCCGAGTTCCTCCTTAGGCCGAGCGAGGTGAAAGTGAACACTTCTCTGCATCTCTTCTATTTCTGTACTGCAGTGCAGGATCTCTGCCACCCCGACTTTTGCTGTTTAAAATCTGGTCAAATCCTCAGGCTTGGAACAAACCAGCACATCCTGGGGATGTCTGTGCATGTCTTTGGGTTTCCTCATCTTAATGTACTAGTTAAAGGCATTGCTACCTTGCACTGTTTCTCCTGGGTTTAATTATTTCAGTGATTGGAGCTGCGGACTGCGGCAGGGACTTAAGAGTTCAGCCTCAATTAAAAACCATCCTGTGCCAGGCAGATAGCGGCAGGCAGCACTGCTATTCTCAAGTGTCTCCAGCAGTCCATCTAAGCACCATGTGATCGGTGCAGTTGAGAAATCTGAGTAGGCAGAAAGCAGTTTCTGGGATAAACCTTGTGAGTGCTTCTCAAAATAGCCTGAAAGCAAGGTTTTGCTTTCCACAGCCGCTCTTGGTCCTTGAGGCTGGTCAGAATTTTAGGTGGATTATTAAATGTTGCTAACCTCTGATCTTCAAAAATCACAAGATACTTTTTTTTTTTTCTCTCGTTTTGATGCTGCCTCTGGTGTGTTTGAACTTCAAAGATTTGCATTTTCATGTCTTTTTAGCCGTAATTGTAAGTACTGGGAACTTCCTTGCTTGCGGTTCCAGGTTTCTATATTTTTCAGCGAAGCTGAAATCACCGTGCAGTTGATGACCTCGTGTTTGACCCTTCGAAACCTCTTGGGCAGCCCAGCAAACAAATGTGCTGAGAGAGGAGCACATGAGAGTAGTCTGAGCCATTACGCTGGTCAGTCATTGACTAGGACTCTTGTTTTTCTTCCTTTGAAGATCTGCTTAATCATTGGCATTGCAACCCCCACTGCGCTGGGCACCTGGAGGGGTTCGCTGGCTGCTCCCCGTGACGTCCCGGGTGACGTGGGAGATGGCAGGGGGGCTTTAGAGAGTCCAGTGCTGTAATCAGGTTTTACTGGGGAAGAGATTGTCATTGATATCCCTGGGATTTGGCATCTATATAAATACATGAGCCAAGCTCTATTTAAGTGTGTAGGTTCACATCAGTTCATTTGTCTGGGAATAGGGTAGGGAGCATCCCACGACCGTAGTCCTTCTGTATAATTTCTATTCCCAATACAAAACATACATGCTGATGAGGTGGGGCTTGCTGAGGGTAAATCCCTGTAAATGCTGGTGCAGCTGGATGGAAGCGGCTGCTTCGGACATGGCTGATTTCAGGCCTGATTGGGAGATGGTGATAAAAACTGCATGGCTAAAACTGGTACTGTCACGCTGATGCAAACCACTGCCCACGGGTCTGGGTGCTGTGTGGGTGACTGAAAGTTTGTGAAGCAGCTCTGAGATCTCACGGTTGTGAGTTGGTTTTCCACCCTTATTTACCGTAATACCTCTGGGTGACACTGAGTGTTCACAACTGAATTCTGCAGCTGAACTCACAGGTGAGAAATGAGAATTACTTCTTTTTGTTAGGGAAAAAAAATCAGCTTGTATCAAATGCTCGTGATCGTTCCAGTTTGTGGCTTGGAAAATGGGAAAAAATTGACAGTGAGGGCTGACGGGCATGTGGAGAGAGGTAAGGTCCTGGATTTCTGTGGACCTTACTTCATGAACTTTCCTGTCTTTCATGTGCTTGATGTGTTGGTGGAACTGAATTTTATTGGCAAAAATGTGGTTTGAACGGATATCTTAAATGCACTCTCAACTGCTTGCCTAAGGGCGATTTTAAGCTAGGTTTCCAGGAGCATCCCTGCTCTTGCTGTCTCTTCGGCTGGTCTGCTCTCCCCTCCTGGACCGGCTGTCTGCGTGAGGGGCATCTCTGCAGAGAGCAGCGTGCTTCACACTCGCCGTGTACTGAGCAAAAGCCATGAAAAATGTCGTTCAGATGACAGTGATTTGGGGTATCTCTAGGAAATAATTTTCTGCTGGTGGATAGTTCCAAACTATTTCCCTCCACCCCCCGCCCCTTCCCCAAAACAAAAGAAGAGATGAAAGGATTCATTAGGAATTATTCACTCAGCTCTGCCGCCTGTCTGAGATCTGGCTGTCTGCGTTCATCCCCCAGCTCAGGGAAGGTCAGAGGCCATCTCCCTGGGGAGGATTTGCTGTTGACTGAATTGCACTCTGTCATTATCCTGCTGGATAACGAATGCAGTGGCCTCATTGGCACTGGCTTCAGAAAAAGCACGGTCATCTGCATGCGGCCTTGAGGCCAGAGGCGAAAACTTAAGGAGAGCGGCGTGGAAAACCTCCTCTTGTGGGAAAGATATGGGAAGGACCCAGGGGGTTTGGCACAGCGGTTTGCTTGCTGCGTGATGCTGAACAGGTCTGTAGCCGCTCTGGACCTCTGTGCTATCTTGCTCTTCCTCGGGAGGTGGGGGGACACAGCAAGAGGGTTTAAAGGACAAAACCCCTTCTGATGGGGTGAAACTAGTCAGATTTGCTCCTGTTTTCCTCAGTGGAAAATGTGGCATGCTTGTGACACAGTTTGAGATCTTCTAATGGGATTTAAACCATTTTTTTCCCCTGTTTGTTTTGTTTTGTTTTCAAATAGGTTTCCTGAAAGAAAAACATACAAATCCCCCTGAGCTAATTGGTGTGTGATTTGAATTCAGCTGCTACCTTGGAAGAGCTTTTCCAGCAGCTGATCTGAAAACAACCTTTCCCACAACATTGTGGGTTGTCAGTCAGTGCTAAAGGAGCTTGGAAGTTGCTGGTGGGGAGGAGAGAGTTGCGTTTTGTTTGATATGCTGCGTCTTTTAGTTCGAGTGTCATAAAATGCCCAGAGACGTGTGAAAAAGACCCTAATGGAGAGAGGCTATTGGAGGGATGAAAGTCTTGCTAGCTAGAAGTGACTGTGAAACAGTTGTGGGTGCTGGAGCCTGTTGGGCTGGCTGAGGAGGTAGATAGATCTGAAGAAAGTTTACATTTTAAGCACCAATTTCAGATGTTACCCACCGCCTTGTGCCTTGATCTTCTGGCAGCTGCAGGCTAAGAAGGGCTTGAGGCTGTGCCCTTCCAGTGTGCGGGGGTGGCCAGATGCAGCCCTGTGAAGTAAAGTATTAAGCTTCAAACGTTGGCCTTCATAGCCTTTAGGCTAAGTCAGTTCCCTGGAAGATGCTGTGATAAAATCGCTGGCCCAGGTAATTTGCGTCCTGATGACGAGCAGCAGAGAGGAAGGCAAGAGTTTGTGTCTCTGCTTATTGCTGTCGTCCGTCTTGCAATCAGAAATTTATGAAATGGCCTTTTGTGTTACACTGCAGTGTGTGCAAGTGCATATTTAAGTGGTTAGCAAATACATCCAGTTGCTAGATTGGATCAGATAACTGTCTAACAAATATAGACAGTGATGGTTCACATCTGGGTGTCCTGACAGTACAGTAAAGGAGGTGGTCGTCTTAGTGAGTTTTAAATCTTATACCCGAAGCAGGGTAGTAGTTGCTTGAAATCACTGTAATTCTGCCACCGGCATTAAAGGATATAAAATTATCCTGTGCTGTAATAAAACAACCAAAAAAATACAGCTGCCTGTAAAATTCTTGTTGCTGTAATCCAGCACAAAGTGTGTGGGACTGGTCGTGAATCAGTTTAATTGCTTTTGGGGGTCTGATCCTCCAGATCCTTATCGCTGCAAGAAATCCTCCTCAGAAGGGCGATCATCTTTGGGCTGGTGTTCAGCTCTGCGATGCATGACCAAGTAGTAGCTTGTAGCATTTATGAACTAGGGCAGAAGTAGATCCCTTTATTCAGGCAGACCCATATAAGCCTTCAGTACTCTATACGAGGCCCCAAATTTGCTTACGTTATAAATAAGTATGTGGCTGCGTGCTTGTGTGTGTTTCTTTTTTTAAGCTGAAGGCAACCCCTTAAGCTCTTTTCTGCAGGTCTGTTCAAGCTGGGGCATGGGGAATTCCTAAGAGGATTATCATGGTTTACTTGATACAGAACTTGAACTTGAGCAATGGCTTATCTTATCAGTGATAAAAGACATGGAAATGAAGTAACTGAGGAGGCCTTGAACATAGCTTTTTCCCCCCCCCCCGCTGGAACTACAGATCTCCCAAATTCTTCCCTGTTCACAGTTGCAGTGTTTTCTGTTATCATCTGGTGTGCACTGCCCTGGTACCACCAGTGATAATTTATTTCCAGCTCTGTGTTTGGAGCAGTTCTCCAAGAAAACAAAAAGAAAGGGGTTGAGGGAGAGAGCTGCAGAGGCTTAGCAAGAGAAGCTGGGCATAGCTGCTTTTGCTGGAAAGCTTTGTGCCCGGGCTGGAGAGACTGGTGCGGATCACAGCTTGGTTGCAAGCTTCTGCGTTATACTGAGCTCGGCAGGTCATCTGAAGAACAGCAGAGAGCAGACCCACTTCACCAGTGGGCTGTGAGCATGGGACTGGGAAATCTCTAAAAGTCGTGAGTAAACTCGAGCCTGAGAACCAGGAAAGGCCCAGGAATAGGGGAAGATGCCTGGTCTGTTCCCAGTGAATTGGAAAAAGCAAACCAGTGGTGAGGGCCGGGATAATCTCTTTGGTGGCAGCTAGTAAATAAATGCAGACAAATGTCTGCTGCTGTACTCCCACTCTGCTGACCGCTTGCTCTGATACGGGGTGGGACAAAACATTTGTGCCTCCGCACAGGGAGGCGGGCGGTGAAACACCCCGACTGCCGCTGCCGGAGGAGCCTGGGCTGCGCATCGCGGCACAGCCGCGGTCTCGCCCGCCGCCCGACCCCCGTGCCGGATACGCCTGCGTGGCAGACGGGCCGAGCAGCTGTGTGCACACCAGGGCTGCGGAGCGGGACAGGCTGCGGCCGCCTGCTTGCCTCCCCCGCTGCACAGGGGCTGGCTCTCGCTGCCCCTGTCCTGTGCTTCTCAGGGGGAGATACGCAATGCTCAGCAAGCAGCTATGCAGCCGGGCGTTAGGAAGAAGAGAGGAGCCCTTCCACTCTGCTGGATTGCGGTGGGTTTGCTTGCCCTGGTGTCCTACACCTGCCTCGTCTGTGCTGCGTGGGAGGAATTTTATTTTTTAAGCTCTCGCTGTCACAGATTGTGACAATGCCACAGAGGTCCAGGCAGCGCCGTGCTTCACGCAGAAGGACTCAGCAGACAGTCGAAGGCTGGCAGGCTGACAGCACTTATTAGAGGTAACCTTCAGGAAATGCCACACACAGCCCTCGCTGAGCTTTCTGGCTCCGGGTGCATACAGTATTTACACCACGCTTCTTGAGTTTCCCTTAAGGCTCTCAGCCTGCAGCTGCCTTTCTGTGCTCTGCCACCTGCCCCGTGTCCTCATGCTTCAGCGTCTGGGGTTGGTTCTGGCTGCTGGGTTCCTCTGGCAGCGACCCACCACGCTGGAGGGGGCTGTCGACACCAGCTCTTGCTCTGTGCAGGATATAAAGGTCATCTCCTTTGGCCTCCTAAAAGAGGTGCTTGTGGTAAATGTGCTTTTGGAGCCTTGGGTAAAGCCAGCACAAAGTTTTCACGCTTGCATGTGCAGGGAATGAGGCATTAAGAAGTGCAGCACCTGCACAGCAGCTCCTTCTTGAAATGCAAAGGAATTACATGGGATCAGCTCTTCTGTCTAAAGAGGTGACTTGCTCGGGTGGCTGTGTATGGAGTTAAAAGCCAAAACCTAAGCACTGAGAGTTGAAAACTTTCCTCAGGTTGTCTTGATGGTGTTTCTTCATCCCAGGTGGGGTGGGGGAAAGGAAACGTGATAATATCTTGTTCTGGTAAATGACAATGCTAAACAGCAGCACCTGAAATGCTTTGTGGTGATAAAACCTGGACTGCGTAGGTGTGGGGAGGCTGTGCTATGCACCTCATCGGGACGTTTGCCCCAAAGGAAGGTCAGGTATTTTCTCTGCTTCCTGGGAGAGGGATTGGGGAATGTGTATCTGAAGGGTGGGATTACGGGATGTGCACAGGTCTGGCCTTGCTCTGCTGCTCTCAGGGTTGGTGGCTCATGTGTCTTCTACAGACCGAGGAGTGACTTTCCCGGCAGCAGCTGGCTGGAGGCTGAGCTCAGGTTCAGCTGCTTGAGCCACCCACTCTCATGCTGCCGCTTGTAGTGCGCAGAAGTTGTGTGTTTGATGCTATGCTCCCTTCAGCAAAGGATCGGCTGTGATGGCAGAAAACTGCCATCCTCCTGGGTGCGACCCTTTTTGGGGACGGTGGGAGCTCACCGGTGCTCGGGGCCAGTGGGTTACGCTCCAGGATGCTCCAAAGCCTGTTGCGGCACATGCATTTGCACAGTGGGAAGCTTTCCCTCTCTGCTACCTTGTGAGAATTTACTGTGTTGGAGGGGAACCCACGGAGGGGCATTAAAACCCCACTTTATTATTGTTAATTTCCAATAATACTGATTCTGTGAGAGGCTCGGGGCAACTCGTTGCTTGGACTTGCTCAGTGGGGAAGAGCGCGACAGACTGCCTCAAGCTGAGGTCCCTTGGCCATGGCAGCTCTGAATCCCCTGCTCCTCTAGTGTGGATTTAATTTCCACGGTGCTGCAAATGCTTCCCCAGTGCCCGGCTATCAATTGAAAAGCAGTGGGGGGGTCTGCGGGGGGGTGACGATGGTGGGGAATGACTTGTGGTCTCCATGGCAACCTACAGACGATAAATGGATCAATGTGCTGTTCTGCACCATCTGAAACTCCAGCAGCGCTGGCTAAATCTGGGGGCTGCCTTTGCCTGCCAGATCCTGCTGTGGGGCCATTAGTGTGAGACGGCTCAGCACGAAAGCCTTTTCCCCAGCGTGCCTCTAATAAGGGGCACTTGCCGTGTTCGCTGCGGAGTATGCGGGGTTTGTGCTGGAAACCCACGCTTGGCTCCGCAGAGACCTGTGGGGTTTTGGGTGTCTTTAGTGCTGCGACGCTGTTTTGGGGTTAGGTGCTGTCATGGGGAACTGCTCGGGCATCCAAGTCCCTGGGATTTGGGGACGGTAAAGAGAAATGGCTAGTTTCACCTCCACCACTTCTTAAAACCTCCAGCTCTTTCTGCACAAGCACAGGGAAATTTATGCTTCCCTTTCTGTGAGTTCAAGGCTCAGGATCCTGGACGAGGTTTGCGTTGGGGTGGTGGGTAAGGGCAGCTGCCTTTGTTCTCGCTTCTGCTTCTGGTGGTGTAGATAAACAGAAAATCTGTCTTCTAAGCTGCTGCTCTGGTGTTTTCACAGTGGCCAGATTTACTTAACAAAAGAAAATATTGATCTTCCTCCACTAGAATTTGTAAAAACTTATCTTGGTATGAAGTTTCCAATCTGCTGCTTTTTAAACAAGAGTCTTTCCAGTGCCGAGGTCTCGTACGTGCTCTGGAGTCGCACCTGGCTGAGGTTCAACCAGAGGCTCCCCAGTTCTCGGCCAGGACCAGGAGCTGGTGTTACTGGAGCCAGCAGAAGGCAGTGGCCAGCCCAGCCCAGCCGGGCATGCTCAGCAGCACTTCTTTGGTCTGTGCTTTTCTGGCTGTGTGGTGGGATAATCCCAGGTGTCCCCCAGTGCTTTGAGTGCTGCAGATCTAAGGGGCCGCTTTCTGTCGGCGTCGGAGGCTGGCTGCGGTGCTGAGGATCTGTGCAGGCGCGCTCATGATCTGAGGCGCTGCCTGGCCTCTGCTGCTCTTGCATCTGGGGGCATCAATGCCTTTCCCTCGGAAGGGGAGGAGAACTGTCGCTTCCCATTTTACAAAGGGGCCTGGAGAGATGAGTTGCCAGAGGCTGCACCTGAGGCTTGTGATGAAGCTGGGAGTACCTTGCAGAGCTCTTAAGTTCGAGTTTTCTGCCCAGACTTATATCCGAGATGAAAACTGGTATCTGTAGGGCTCTTCTCACCTTGATTTCCAAATGCCTTTCAGGATGATTGGAGGGACTTGGATTCCTCAGCCAAGTCTGTTTGGGCAGGGATGCGGGTGCATTTCATTTCTCATTCGTGGTGTTATGTTTGTAATTTTGTTAATGCAGATAGGGAGACCTGCTGTCTGCAGTGGGGTGGAAAATCCCTGAAGTATGCTATGAAACCATTTGTCTGATGTGCTTCTGTCTGTCCGGCTCTGCCTGTAACCCCTGGCATGCCCTGCAAAGCTGTTAACGGGGTGATGGCCTGTAATGCGTTCAGGCACTCGTTTCAGAGATCACTATTGCTGCTTATAAAGGCTCGATTGTGGGGCAGTCTGGACGGATATCTGAGCTCGTAATTCTGTGTGGTGCGTTGCTGAAATGTCCAAGAAATCTGCCATCTCTGTTGCCTTGCGAATAATTTATGGGTCTCTTGACTCCCAAGCTCATAAAAATCGATAACTCTTCTTGGTTCTTTTTTCAGCAGTAGCTTGGTTAAACTCTCCTGTTCTTTTGAGCTGCTGATGTTGAAAGGCCATGGCTTGTTCGCTTACCTAAGCCATGTTTTCTTTTTGCAGCAGAATTGATCCAGGCTTTTGCACAGCGCTGTCTGTCGCTGTTGTTCACCAGGATGTCGGGCTCAGGTTACCGCAGGAGAGAATCGTCCTCCCTTACACCTTTTCCATGGGCCGTTGCAAGTCTTTCCTGTTAAAACTCCTGCTCCAGGGCAAAGCTGTAGAGCTTGGAGAGGTCAAAGCAGTTTGATTTTTCTGCTGGAGCGCTGTGGTACCAGCTAACAAGGCTAAAGCAGCTGCTGGGAGCGACTGGCAGCAGCACGAGGCCAGTTCCTGCCAGCAGAACTGCAGCCCCCTTAGCCCAATAATTTGGATATGGATATGTTAATTTATTCCTGCAATTTCTAGGCCTGTCTCTGAACGCTGAAGCGTTCTGATGATCTTTGCTCCCTGTCAGGCTCGGAAACGAAGCCTGGAGTGTACCAGTAACAGCTGTGCCCTCCGTGTTGGGTTATTATCCTTTCAGAATTTAATAACGTGACACCCCTTTTTACTGCATAGCTTGTCCTTCCCTCTAGGAACAGATCGATAACAGACCTTGTATCTGCTATTTGGATGTAATTGCTAGTGTCAGCTGATGTCTGGTGCTGTTTCTCCAAACAGCCCTGGGAAGCGCAGTGGGCTGCGGGGAGCGAGGATTTCTTTTCCAGGCTGGTGCCGCACCACATCTGAGAGCCTGAAATGAAGAGAGGGTTTCGGAGAGAAGTTTCACTGCTCCCTTCTCCTCCTGCTTGCGTTTTGTGATACGTGGGCTGTGTGTTGGGGAGGGGGAGAGAAGAAATGAAGCCTCCAAAGGCAGTGGTGGATAACTGCGGATGAGCCGCGATGCTGCATTTGGAGGACTCCAAGGAAATGAAAGCTGACTGCTTGGTGATGGTCGTGGTCTGCAAAGCATACAGATTTCTGTAGGTTATCTGTAGATGGAGGAAGGGTTTGGCTTTGCGTGGCGAGCAGGCAAGAGGGCTCTCCATTGCAAACAATTTATTCTTCCTGAGTCTTTAGGGTAATTGAAGAGGGTAATTGCTGTACTTTCGTGCATCTAATCCACGGGCTGCCTGGGGAGGAAGGAGGAAATGATTCAAGTGCAGTGCAGGGGGTGCAGTTAGAAGGGGAGGTTTATTCCAGGGCTGCTCGTCCCCTGCCCGGTCCTCCCTCTTTGCTCAGGTTTCCTTCTCCCTGGTTGTGGGGAGCCGTTGCTGGGATAACTGGTGGGACGCATAGCTGTTGGGAAGGGGAGAGGATGAGTCGTGGGTAATCTGAGGACTATTTTTCAAGGGAGCAGTACTTTTTTTAATGAGTGGCTTTGAGGCGAGGATTATGTGCATGGAAATATAGTACTCGGAAAATACAGGAATATAGTAACTATAAAAAGTCTGCAGTATCTAGAACTAAAAAAAATACTTTATAAATACTTGCTAGCAGTGGGGTTGGCCTGTGGAATCCTACAGGGAAAGAGAAGCAGAGTGATTGATGGTTGGCTCCATCCTGCTTTATCCCTAGACACAGAGTGCCGTATTAAATATGGTTGCCTCTTGGTATTGCACCCTTAACGGGAGGCATAATATTAAGTTACGGTCTGTGTAGCTGGCTGGGGGAGGTCCATGGGATGGCATTCCTGCCTCATTTCAGTCTGTGACAAAACTCCCATAGATGGAGTCAAGGCCGGGCTCTTGCTCTGTGTATTTGTGTAATTGCCCTGTCTCCAGAGAACGCAGAACTGCCGGGAAATGCAAAACCATTTCATTAGGAATACGTGATGCCCATTTTCCTAGCTGAAAGCTGCGTGCCATCATGGGCATATTTTTGTTTATTTATAACACCTGCATTTACAGTGCTGCGCAAATCATCTGGAGAATGGGATGAGTACCTAAAACCCGGAGGGCGGGGGAGTATTTGGAAATACAAAACCTGCCCTGTGCAGCTGCGTGTGCTTCCACCAACCAGAGCTGTGACCCGCAGTTGGCCTGTGCTATGTACTGCACTTCCCCCTCTCTTTTATTTTTTTTTATTTTCATTATTATCTCTATTTTTGTACCCGATTAAACTGGGAGGTGGAGGGGTGGGGGAGCGGAACAAGACAGACGGATATAATGGGGCTAAATCCTGCCCAGCTGTTTTCTCAGCAGCCATCTCCCTTACAATCCCGAGGAAATAAATGCTCCTCTTGAGGGTCCTGATGGTTAATGATGATTTGAAGAGCGCACACAAACATCTCTGCAGATGCAGTCCGCCTGCGAGATTCCGGTCGTGCAGCGAGCCCTGGGACCCCGCTCCTCTTGCATTCAGTGCGATGATAAATCATTCATAGCCTCAGCAAATGCAATTCTCTTCCTCACTCTGCACATAAACAGTCCAGGACCCTGAAGAAAGCCTGCGTTTGTAGTCCTCGGAGGATGAGGCAAGCGCTGTGACAGCTGGGAGGATCTGAAATTAAAGTTACGGGAAGGGCTCGGAGTGCATGGGTGTTAAAGCAATTCTGTATGGGTGGCTTTTTGTTTTGTAGCTGTCCCAGGGTGATGAAGGGAGAATAGGGATGTATGTGCTCCTCTCATGTCCTGACAAATCAAAATTACTGCTGTGTTTAGCCCTTGTTTTGTAGGGATCTGGTTGCAAACATTGATCGTGATGCCTTGTACGTGGCTCTCGTATTCAGGTGATAAAGGGAGAGGTACCAAGGTGAAGAAATGGAGGGACCTGGAGTCCTGATTGTAGTTGTGCAAAACACAGGTTCATGAAGGTCTCCTGCTTTTTTTGGTTTGTTCCAGCCTGAAACATGCAGCAGGCTGGCTGGGTGGAGGGTGAGCCTGGAGCCAGTTACAGCTTGGAGAAGCAGCCTTGCCCAACGTTGTCCCCAAAGCAGGGATGAGTGGCAGCCCTGTCCACATGAGCTCCTTACGCTGAAGCCAGTGTGGCAACGGAGGGTGTGAGGAGGAAGGGGACCCTGTGTGGACACCAAAATCTCAACGCGTGTTGCTTCAGACCTGGTTTGACTACCCCGCTCTCCCGGCGAGCTGAGCTCCCAGCCAGCATGGTGCTGGCCCCGTTAACATCCAGGCTTGCTTCCCCCGCCCCGTGCAGTGTTGGCTGGTCGGTATTCCAGCCCTAATCCCCTGGAAACCCCGGGCGGGAGGAATGCCCTTGGCCATTAAGAGCTGCCAGCTCCGGCCAGCGCGCTGAGAGGAGGGTCACTGGGCTGGAATAACTCCATCTCTTTCTGTTTCAAACAGACATCCAGCCCTTAGACTTCACTCCTGTCTGTGAACTAATTTGGGTTTCTGGTTATGAGCATCACACAGCGAGCTGCTACAGGGAAAGGGAAAAACACACATGTACCTACACACGCTCTAGAAATCTGTCAGAGTTGGGCTTGCTGAGAAACTCAAGCATGACCTACTTTGAGACTGTTATAATCTGCAGGGGAATGCCCTCTGGATTAGATCAGCATGCTCCTATCAATTTGTGCTTTGGGCTGGAGGAAGCACTGACTGAGTTGCTTGTTTTCCCCTTTTGCACATGAAATGAAGGAAGATTCCCCGCCCCCCCCCCCCCCAGCACTCAGACTTGAGACCAGAGGAGGTGTGTTTGGCAAGTACAGCAGCCTGGGCTCTGCTTTTCCAATATCTGTCTGTGCTGAGCACCTTCTTGCTGGGAGGCATCTGTACCGTGGAAGTCCGCCCTTGTTTGTGTCTGCTCGATGAAGTTGGTTGGCAGAGGTTCTGGTGCTGGGCATGGAAAGATGCCTCAACCGATCTCCCCAGTACCCTTTTGATATTCAGCTGTTTCAGTCTGTTTGTTTGGGTTTGTTCTTTTTGTCTGATCTGCTGCACCGAGAGACACTTCAGTAAAATGTGAGAAATTATCTAACCCTTGTCTTTCCCCTCTTGTCACCAGCCATTGTTTATGTAGGAGCTAGAAATCTTTATTTTTCCCAACTAACAAATTGCTTCCAGAGCTCAGCAAGGATGTGCATATGCACAGCAAGAAGGAAATAAACAGGGAGGCTGCATTTAATTTCAGCGTCTGCCAGAAAGGGGGAACCCAGCACTTGCCAAGGAAAGATTTTTGGAATAGAGGTGCACCACACTTAATTTTCCAGGAGACTTTCTGAAAATAAAGAAGCTGGAATGGAAATAAAGCTTGCTGTGATGAAGAGAAATCGCTACCCGTTGGCTGGGAGTTTAGCCTTTGATTGCAGAGGTAGCTTTGCCTCGGGTGACTCTGGGGGGCTTTCAAAGAGGCTTTTCTCCCATCTGTAGTACCTGGCACAGCAAGAGGAATGAGGAGCAAGGGGTGTTTGGTCCACTGGTGTGAATTGTTCTGCCAGACTTCAAAGAGACGTGGAAATACCTAATCTGTCGCTTTCAAAGGGAAGAATAAAATATTCTGATAGATTCTAAATGGAATCGCATCAACGGTGCCTCTTCCACCGCTGCCTTTGAGCTGCTCACTGATCTTTCTGATTGGGGTAATGCAGTGAGGAAGATACAGTATTCCCTCGAGGGGAGCAGCTTGTGAACATTACTGTTCAGTCAGCCTGAAAAGCTCTATTACAGACAGATTTAGACCCGTCTTTGTGTGCTGAGAGGCACAGCCTGGCTTCTGGGAGCAGGCTTTGTCTGGAGGACAGGTGCATGGTGGGCTGAATTATATTTACCCTTTTTATCTCTTGCGTGTACCGCTTTCACCTGCTGTCTCGGGGAGGGGGTTGGTGAAAGGGTTAGGGCAGGCTGCGGCGGGGCCGGTTATCCGGTTTGTGGGTCCCAGCAGTGAGGCATCTCTCCAGCAGGACTGCAGCATCGCTTGCTGAAGCCCATCTGGTTTTGGCAGCTCTCCAGGCACCTAATGAGCTGTCCTCGGCGAGACAGGGAAGGTGAGGGGGGAAATAGATTTGCAAACAACCCAACTACTAGTATTGATTTTCTTCATTTCTCGTGTGCCCCGCCAGGTTTCTGTGCCCTAGCCCAGCAGCTGTGGGTTGTGCTAGCTAGTCTCGTTGCTAGCGAGACTGGGGCAAGCTCGCAGTGTGTCTGTGGGGCGAGCTGTGGTCTGCTCTGCCGTGGCCATGGGGTTTCCACGTGTATGTGGTCAGGCTCAGTGGACTGTCATTGCACAACTCCTTCAGATGCCGCTGTCACGTACAGAAATGAGGGGCTGTGCCTGATCTTGGCTGCTTCTTTTGCTGTATTCTGTATTTCCATGCGCTAGAACTTGAGTTTCAGTCCTGAGAGCTTGGCCTTGCAGTGAAAGACACTGGGTACTGCATGTGGAAAAAGTCCCAGGAGGTCTTTATGTGGTATTGGGAGCTGCTGAAGACAAGTGAGGGAGATTAAAGTCAGGTGGATAAACCGTCAGCCTTGTTTAATGTGCTGCTTGAGTGTCGTCAAGGTTTTGTCTGCGTTTCCCGAGTGCTGTAATAGCTTGCGCTGATCTAGAGGGAATGTCATGTAGGAGTTTTTGGAGCAGTATGAATATGGAAAAGGGAGAGGATTTCCTGAAAGCACAGTACAGATTGTTCTCCGTGTCTCAGCTACACCAGCGCGTTTGAGAATGTATCTTTTATCTCCATCATTGTGCTCTTCATGTCCATCCCTTGAGGAATTTCAGCAGGGCAGTTGGGATTATTCAGCCTTTGCATAGATCCAGCTCTTCCGTGCTTCCCTGTAGCAGTTGTGTCTCGGCTGCTGTTTGAGTATCCTGCCTCCCAAGAGTCCTGGGAAGACCACAGGCTCCCCTGTCTTGCTCTGCAAAAGCAGCACAGCTGGAAACAGCAGTACAGGCCACAGAGTAAGTGCTGGCTGCTCTCTGACATACTGCAGGATTGGACTGCATCAGGGCGTTTTAAGAGAACCAGTCTGTAAATCTCTCGTACCCCAACAGGAGGGGGAGGCGTTCCTTAGAGATAATCGTGGAAATCCATCGCAGGGTGTTTTTGGTGCCCTGGCCACTGTAGGAGAAGCAGGACTGATTCCCTTCATGCCTTGAAGCTGTCCTTGTCAGCACGAGGGAGCTGTCATGGTGGTGTTGCTGGGGCCACAGCCTCTCCCGTGGGGGCTCGAGCTGCTGCTTACGGAGGGCAGGGACAGTATTTTATGGTCATGCTTCTGGATCAGGTCCATGGGGGTGGGAGGGTGCCTTTGAGGCAGCTTCACAGCTGCAGCAGAGGAGCCCTGGTCACACCAGCAAAAGCAGCTTGTGGAGATGTCCTGGCTCTGGCAAGTTGCTGTCCCAAAGCACGACATGGTCAGTGCCGCAGAGCGGTCTGCCAGATCCGGCTTAGCGTGGTCATAGCTGTTGGTTTGGCTGGCAGCGGAGACGATGCAGAAGGGGAGGGAGGAAGGAAAAGTTGCCTTTGAAAAATAGCAGCGACAGCAGGAGAGCAGCGAGGCCTATTGATTACACGCTTATCTCTTTTTCTTTTGTGCCTCTGGAGGCACACTGTGTGGGCAGAGAAACCCTATGCACTGGTCTGAGGAGGATGGTGGTGGAGCAGGGTTTGGTTCAGCCTCTGGGAACCGAAGCTGCGAAGACTGGTCTCTTTGGGCTTGACCAAACGTTATCAGAAATCCTGGCTTCTTGGAGACAGCAGAATGTCCCTGGCGAGACAAGCTTCCTGGAAGAAAGAGTTTTGCTCTTAGTATGGGGTCTGAACTATCTAGTGAAGGCAGCTAGCGTGTGGGCTTACTAAGCAGCTCTGAAATTTTGAGGATGTCTTTGTGCGTCGCTCTAGGCATCCATAAAAGTCCTATTCATGCAGTTGGCATTAAAAAATTTAAAGGACCATTTATGTAGGGAACTAGTCTTGCCCCTAGAAAGAGATAGCTGGCTCAGCAGCTGCACGCAGCTCGGTTGTGTCGCCACATGGTCTAGGATTTATCCTGCTTGTAAAATGCTGCATTTAAAGAATCTCTCAAGCCCTGAAATGCTTCCCTCAAAGCCACTTGTGCCACATTCTTATTGTCTGAGTATATTCCCTTATCTTTCAGCTCTCTGCTTTCCAAGTACAATGCAGATTAGCTGTGGAGAATTTCCAGTCCTTTTGGAGGTGGGCAGCGGTGACTGTGAGCCATCTTCTGAATTGGGAAGCTGAGAAGAAGCGTGAAGGTGGCTTACCTGCCTGGAAGCTGGGAGACCTGTGGTGTTCTCCTAATTCAGGCTGACTTGCCTGGCTATCTTTGTCAGTGTGTTGGGTGCCTGTTCCTGCATCAAAGGTTGTTGGCAATAGGCCCTTCAGTGTAAGGGTAGTTTTGCTCCTCTGCACAAGTACAGTGACGCCTTCCCTAAGTCTGGCTGGGAGTGATGTATGCTCTTGTAATTGAGCCAGAAGTTGGGATCTGCAGGGCTTGGCATTTGCAGGGCATTTCTGTCATCTTAGAGCCGTGCAGAAGATGGATCTCTTGCAGCAGTCCCCTCCTCGTGTTATTCTGTGGCTGTTCATGTGTATGTGAGAGCTGGAGGCAGCCTGCTCCTGGGAAATGCCCCCTTTTCCCTTTTAGGAAGGAATGAAGAGCCAGCATGAACTGGAGACACAAGCTGGTGTCACAGGGCAGTTTGGCAGCCATTCATACATAGGCTCTCTGGCCAGAAAACCTGGGTGTCCCTGGGCACGGGCCATGCCGGAGAGGGACAGTTCTGGGTGGATGTAATCAGTGTGACCAACTGGTGGAAGCAGATTGCCTTTTGCTCTGTGCACCTCTTGCTAAAAATACGAGGATGTCTTGGGGAGGGTATGATGTAGTTTGGAAAGCCTGTGTGTGGGCAGAGAGGTATGGGAGCAGCCTGTTCCTCAGGGAAATGCCGAGGAAACTCGGCACCGTTGGAGCGAGGACCCAGCACGCGGTGAGCCGGGTGCTGCAGCCTTGCACGAGGTGCATGCTCTCCTCTGGGAGGATGGATGTTCCTCATGGCATTTGGGAGCGTGAAACGTGGTGGGTGATGCAGCTCCTTTCCCAGGTTTCTTACAAAGCTGGTTGTCCCCTCTGCGTGTCGCTGACCGAGTAACACGCTTGTTTTGTTGCTTTGGAGTGGGAAAACAGAGGTGGAGTGGGAGTGCACATGGCAGATGCCTGTTTTCTTTCAGAAAGCCTGGGGGTAGTAAAGACCTAATTAGCATTCTTGTGAAGGCAAGTCATAGGGAGACTCCAGGATTTAGGTTTGCAAGGAGAGAGTTGGCATCGGTGAAAACAACAGATTGCTGGAAATGTGCAAGCAAAGTACTTGATGCTCTGGTGGAGGAGAGAAGGCGGCATGGCAGGGGTGGTGGGAGCAGTCAGGTACACAGGACAAGGGCATGGGTTTCCTTCAACTTTGGTTGAACGGTGGCTAGAGTCAGTGTCCCATGCTAGTGCCTCGTACTCTCCATCGTGAGCCCCACTGATGGTGCTGAGGCAGGAAGAACTGTCTCAGGGTTTCCGCTTGATGCGGAAAGCTGAGCTCTGCAATGCCTGGGGGTCACCAGCCTGCCCAGGTGCCAGACTCTTGGTCATCAGGACAGGAGTTAAGCAGCAGGTTGCTTCATCTCTGCAGTTCCACTTCATTTGCTGTTTTGGAAGGCTTTCTTTGGAGGTGATCCAGGGATAAAATCCTTGTGTGAGGCCAGTGATTTCCAAAAGTTCGTGATTGTTTTTCCCTGTACCCTTTTGTCTCTGAAGGAGACTATAAATGTGCTTTTGTTGGCTGGGAGAAATGCTCTTGGAGAAAACCAATTAATGTTTAAGACGTTGAACCTCCGGTGTACATCTAATCACTGTATTTCTGCATTTGCAGTATGTTCAGTGGGTTTCATTTATCATGATGAAGTTTAGTTGAGCACAGCTCTCTTGCTGGTCTTCCAGTCCTTTGCCTGAGGCACATATGCTTCCATTAATTTTCTGCTATTATCCACTCAGGTGTCCTGTGTGATCCAACATGCTTAATTTCATTCTACTGAGCACCAGCTCTTCCGATCTGAAGTTAGCAGAGTGATTTGCAAGCATCATAAGGAAATGAATCTTTCTTTTCTGGAGATAACTGCTTCCTGAATTTCTGTTCTATTTGTAATGCGCTAATAACCTCCATCCACCAAATCCTGCTCAACTGTTTGTGTCCCTTGGGTTTCTGTTGAACTGGAGCGTTCCTTGTTGTGTTATCGTTGCATCCAGAGCCTGCTGAGGACCGGTTGTGCTTGGTGCTGCTCCAAGTGAAAGCTGGTCAGTATGTTAGACACGTTACAGGCTCTTTGAGGATCGGTGTGGTGCAGAGCTTCAGCAAAGCGTTGGAAGACATGGGTGTCGGAGGCCTTGGGAAAAGGGAAAATGACTACGTTTACACAGGCTGAGCACGTAAATCCAGGGAACGTGGCGATGGGTATGGTGTAAAGCTCTCGTGTAGAATAAAGATGAATACATAAAAGGTGGCTTTAAATGGGCCGAGTTTGAGCTGGCCTGCCTACAAAGCATGACCAGGGGCAGAGTCTCTTTGGTGGTGGGCAGGCAGACGGGAGAACTTTGAGAAGGCTGTACCGTGGCTTTGCAGCTGTGTGATGCTTTTAAAGCGTGGCTTCAGAGGTGCAGTGCTTTGGGCGTCTTTGTTCCTGGGCGAAGAGGCCGGGGTCCCCCTTGGCTCTGACACCCCAGAGTCCTCTGCAGCATCCCCGGCATCCGCTCCGATGCTCAGATAACTGTGTGCAGAAGCGTGTCTGCTTCTGATGTCCGGTGATGCATCACTTCTCCTGGGCTGAAGGCGTTTTTCATAGCCTGGGTCTCTGAGCTGGAAATGCCCAACTATGAGGCCCTAGAGCTGGACAGAAATGCAGGAAACTTGTGGACTGAGCAAATACCTCTCATAGCAGACTGTTTACACAGGGAAGCGAAGTTTAGAAGCAAAAGCAAACATGCACTGGCTAACGGAGAGGGCGAGGCAGGGGAAAAACGCTGAGACACGTTTGTCTGCAGGTCCATTTCTTACTTGGCTGCTCCCAGGATTTAACGCCGATGATCCAGAACTTGACAGAGCAGCGTTTTGGTATGTACTTGTTAAACCCCTCAGCCAGTGCAAGGCCATTAAAACCAAACAATTTATGATACCTTCTGCCTGCACAGACACTTAATGGACTAGTGCGACCCGGGGGTCTCTGCTTCCCTTGGGGGTCAGACGCTGCATCCTCGGGAGCAGGAAAGAAGTGTGGCTGAGCTCTTGCCCTTTGGGCTCAGACAGTTGTGCTGCTCGGGTTTGTGTATAAAAGGAATCTAATGAGGCTGCTAACACGGTCGAGTTTCCTTTTGAATGTTCCTTTACCTAAGGATAGCTCTGTTTCCCAGAACCGAGGGTGAGTGGGCATGGCTGGCCTTAGAGGAAGGAAAAGCGGCGAGGTTTTTCTTTTGCAATTCCCTTTGTAGTCCCCATGTCTTGCCTTTGAAATGCTTGTGTGGATTCATAGACAGTGGGGGTCTGCAAGGCAGCAGCAGGAGGAGGGTTGTGTAACGACGGACCTGAAATTTCATTAGCTAATGATGTTCTATAATTTAATTAAAAGTATCTTGGAATATCTAGGCAGCAGGAGGAATATGTCTTTGCCTCCCCTCAAGCCTACTGCTGATAAGTGCATTAATCCGTTTGCATTTGTTCTGTAAAGGCATGTTTCTATCAGGTTTTCAGGAAAGTCTGTTTCCTTTTAAATGGAATAAAGATAAGGCAAGACACTTGAGCGCTTTGTGGGTAGAGCCTGTAATCCTCCACATGAGGGAAGTTCTGTTTGAGGCTTTGTCTAGCGTTTCGGTGGTACAGTATGTTGCTGACTATTCTTAGCCTGCTTTGCATAGGTAATTAATTTGTCCCCTACAGTAATTTCTCTGTAGCGATGATGCAGTAAATGCCAAACTTATGTGGTTATGTGTGAGTAAATGTAGAAGAACTAGTCATGGTATAAATGACTGAGACGATGAGATGGGTGTGTAGAAAATATTGTGCATTGAGCGCTAACAACAGGCTGTACTGTTTTCAACATATAATGCAAATAGTTCACGCTCTGAACAATTCATAGTCCAATGGCATAGACCCTGACAACAGTGAGTACAAAGCTCAGGTCACACTGGGAAAATCTGTTTTACAGGTGTTTTCCATTTAGCCCTTGCAGTGGCAAAGTTTTTTGTTAACTTTTTTTTTTACAGATGGAGAAATTGAGGTTTGGAGACCTTAAGTGACATGTTCCAGGAAGGTGTTATCAGAGCCAAGATTAGCCATCGGGTGTTTTGTGGCTTTCCATCTTGTGCTCGTGCTGCTGAACATCCTTGCAGAGAGAGCGTAGGTTGGACGCCCTGAGACATCCCAGCCCCGTGTGTTCCTTTGGGCTGGATGGCAGAATGCACAAATGCCAGCTTTGCCTTTTTCTTTCAAGGGGCAGAAGAGGCTGGTTGCCAGCGAAGAGAGCAGAGCTGAAGATGAGTTTGCTTGCAGTAAAGAGGAGGCCCTTTCTGGAAAGGGCACTGTATATAATTGGGCTGAGCTGTGTCAGCTGTTTCCTGCTTGCATGGCATTTGATCCGCAGCAGAGATCAAGTCCCGATGACATCGCCCATTGAGGCTTTTGCTGCTGTTGTTTCAAGGGAAGCCTGTATTACTTATTCATGCGGTTTTCAGAAGTTGTCCCACAAGAATATGTTTGAGGGTCGTCTTGGTTTTGTTTTTCCTTCTCCAAATGCTTTCCATCTATTAGGCATCCTCTTTGTCGTTTCTTCAGAAGCAAAAATTTCTGGCATTCTTGGTAGTTTATATTTAAAGGAAAAAAAGTTGAAAATCAACAAAAAGGCTTCTGTTGTGCATGCGTTTATTTCTTTGTGTGCAGGGTCTTTCACTGCTCTATTCTAAACGGTTGAATTATTAAACTTGAAAAGCATCTGCTCTTTAGAAAGCATTCACATGTACTGTAAACATGATGGATAACAAGGCAGAGCCTAATCTAATTGACACAGCTCTGTTGATGTTTGTAATATGGGCTTGTGTGAACTCTTATTTTAAAGTTGTGGGTTTTATGATTTACTGCTGGGGTAGCTGGTGCCTGGTCTTCTGGAGTCAGCTCCCTTCTGCAGGACGGAGCATGCTGCGTGGAGCTGGGCTGTCCTGGGCCAGCAGGGAGGCAGCCCAGGGATGGCCCATGGGTAGAGGTGAAAGGCTGGTCCAGGCTCACCTTGGAGAGGCCAAAGCTCCCCAGCCCAGGGATGTTTGCACAGGTGCTGTGTTGGATGTCTTGCTGTTCCCCAAGAACTGCAGCCACCCATGAAGGCACGTGTGACCTGCAGGGGGGTTTTGGGCACAGTTCACCGGGGCTGCAAGTGAACCAATGCTAACCTGTGCCTGTCTGCTGGCCACCTCTCGAAGGCTTTTCTTTGGCAAGGCAGTCAGCAGTCAGGGCTGTGGTTTATCCTAACTGTCTCTTCAGAGCTGTGCTGCACGGCACCCGTGACAGAGGGGAGGTGTGCGATGCCCATGGCAAGTTGGTGCGGACCAGGGGCTCGGTGGTTATCCTGCCTGCTGCCGGGAAGGCTCTGCCTGCCTGCGGCATGCCTGCGCCTGCCCTGCAGCATCCCTCCTGTGACCTGGGACAGATCTGCACCAGCTTCTGGTGTGGCTCTGCCCCAGGAGGAGCTGGAGGCTGCGGGGCTGCGACGTCCCTGTTGTGTGCTGGCGGGGAGGAAGGATTGCGCCTGCTGATCTGCTTGCTGTGTTTCTGGGTCTGTAATACTTGGGTGCATTAGGTTTGGCCATATTGTCTTCATCTCTGTGCCGACTTCTAGACCCGTTTCTGGTAAGGAGGCACAGAGGGACTGATTGATTTGCTCTGAGGTGTTCCTGAATCCAGGGCTGGCTTTCCCGCATGCTTCCTTCCCAGTGCCTCTGAGCCTCATTTTTTAAGCTTATGGATGTGCAGAATAAGCAGCTCTGTCAGCAGCTGCCTGGGCAGAACAGGAGGCCTGTGGAGTCCTACCTACAGCATCTGAACCTCTGCTCCGAGTGGCTTCCCACCCCACTGTGAATAACTAACCAGTACAGAACCGATGGTGGTTGGGAGGCCAAACTGGGGCTGAAAACTTTCCCACATGAAAGGCGCTGGCAGTGCCAGCAGAGATGAGGGTGAGAGGAGACGGCTCTGCTGTGCCAAAGCACTCTTTCATCTCTTTTCAGCCCTCCCCGGGAGGGGTCCTGGCTCACAGCACATAGATGCCTTGTGCAGATGTCTTGGCTGGGAAAGAAGTGGCCCCTTTTCCCTCCCAAGCAGAGCAGAGAGATATAAGAAAGCTATTGATTTGCTTGTAGCCAAAGTGAGCTGAGCCAGGCTCTGCAGTGCTTTATTGAGCCTGGATTAAGGCTTTGTTACTCACTGAAATAAATAAAAAAAAGATGTAAAGAGAAAAAGTTGAAAGTAGAGGTGTTTTTCCGTGTTGGTAAGCAAATTGCTAGCTGGGTGTTGTTTACCTGCTGGTTATTTCCCAAGCAAATGAGAGGCAGGGACAGACGCTGAATAAAGGCCATGCTTTCTCACCCTGTTGCAGAGGGGAGCGGTGCAGCCCTGGGAGCTGCCAGGCTCAGGTCCGGGCTGCCGAGCCCTGGGCGGGCTGGCGGCGGGCAGCCAGGGCTCTCTCATCGCACGGGGTGGCACAAGTGCAGCGAGTCGGTGGCAGGAGTCCAGTTGTTAATGGGCAGGTGCCTCTCCTGCTGCTGGGAATCGCGGTGGGCTTGTTAGCGGTGGTGAGAAAGATGCCAAGGAGTGGCTGGGTGGGAAGCTGAACTTTATTGCAGCCCTTCCTGATGGTTGCTTGCCCCTCAGTGGCACACAGGAGATCTGCCTGGCCGATCTTCGCTGCTCCATTTCACTTCTGCTGGAGGAGAAACAGCAAGCGGTCTCCGGAGCTCTTAATCTGGTCGTTTTACTG
Organism: Platalea leucorodia; assembly: GCF_965183815.1. NCBI lineage: Eukaryota > Metazoa > Chordata > Aves > Pelecaniformes > Threskiornithidae > Platalea > Platalea leucorodia. Next base: position 6,048,934 of record NC_138834.1, read on the forward strand.
AGCACTAAATGCAGCCTTGAAGGTTTTTTTTCTTGTGGCAAGAAGGTATTTTTGAGAAAAAAAAATGAATTTTGGGAACAGTGTAATTTTATTTCCTTGGCGCTCTCCTGGAAAAGTTGTCAATCTCAGCTTTGCGTTCCCTTTGCTGCCGTTGTGAAATGGTGCTTGAGTGCCACGCTCCTGGCGCTGCCTGCGTCAGCCCGGGCAGGTTGGTTAACGCGCACGGAGCGATGGCTGCGACGGGTGCCAGCACGGATGAAGAGCGCTCTGGATCGTGTTCAGCGCGGGGAGGTTGGCCAGAGGACTGCAGCAGCCAGCTCTGCAAATAGGATGAATTGGCATTGAGATCCTGCTGCCTAAATGTGTTAAAATTTAACTTTAATTGTATGGTGGGTATAAGCATCGGATCGTACCGAATACTTCTGTTGATCTTAAAGGCTGGAAACTGTTTGGTGCGTGCAGTGCAGCTGGTTTTGCTTTACTTGATGGAGCCGAGAGGTTGGTCAGAATTAGTGCCTACTGCTTGTCTGAATTGCCCTGCCCAATTCACATCATCTTGTTTTATTTTGACGGAATAAGGTTGCTTTGTGGTACCACTTGAACTTCAGCTGAGGTGCTCTCTGCTTGGTGCCTGTGTGATGTCTGGTGTCACCTCGTCCTCGCTTTGCTCACGTGCGATAGAAGAAATGCTCCTTGGACTCGGGAGGGGAAAGGGGCTTTTCTGGGTGTTTTCAGTTGCTAGAGAGCCATCGCGATCTTTAATCTTAAGGTGCAAATTGTCGTTGCAGCATTTTCCCCGGAAAAAACATCCTTGAGAGGAAATGGGGCTATAAATGAGCCTGGCTGGGCTTCTGGCTGAGGGTTTTGAGCGAGTATGTGCTCTCCCTTTTGGCTACAGGCCAGGCTTTCAAAGGCAGCGTGGCAGAGCCATGCTGCGCGCTCAGGTACCCCCTAACCCTCGCCTGCTGATGTACTGATAAGCAAGTGCATGCAGGCCGTGTTGCGGCTGATCACGTGCGTGCTCAACCCTGCTTGCAAGTGGCGTGCTCTTAGGGATGTAAGCGTGTGCTGGCATTATGCAGTTTACCCGCAGACTTTGAGAATCTAACCTTGTAATTTTAGCAGCTGGTTCAGTGCTGCTTCTGAGCAGACAGACTGGTTAAAATAAATAAATAAAAATACAGGCCTGTGTTTCCTGTGCGTGTCAATATTGGAATAATTTTAAATGGTGTGCTTTCCCCTGGTCACTGACCTATAGTTTATTCCATTATCGACTGCTGGGTTACTGGCTCTTTGTATTCTGTGGTTAAGTGAACTGTAAGGCTGAAATCATTTGGCTGGGATGGTGTTGCTGGGCAGGAACTCCCATCTGGCTGACTCAGATTGGGGTGAAAGTGTACCCTCTGGCAACTCAAATACTCATTTATCTCTACCTCCCCCCCAATAAACGGGTTAAACAACATAGTGGAGTATTGGTCCTGCTTTCATCTGATGGCCCCAGGCTGTAGCATTTACCTTTGTGCCACATTCCTGCTGCTCCCCAGCGAGGCCGTACATTTTCTCTAGAGCTCCCTCCCTCCTCTTGGTGACCTTCTCCTGGTTCGGCTGTGATGGGCATTGCTGCTGGACGCCATCACCGCTGTGAAGTGCGTACGGCACCAGTGTGGGGCAGAGCCTGGTGGTGTCCGTAGGTAAAAGCTTGCTCGGTTGGTTTGATGCTGTGAACACCATAATGTTGAGTTTTATGGCTTGGTAGCATGCTTTTGTTCCTCAGGCTCTCCTCTGGGAGCTGTTGGCCTTAGGCAGTGAAGTTGGTCCTGAAATACCCATGCTCTGTTCACTCAAGGGCTGTTACAGGTAGACTTGGGGCTGGTTGAAGAGCATGCAAACCACCTTCTGTATCTATTGGTGTTTGAATCAGTGCCATAGTTACTGGTAGATGTTCAATGATTGCCTTCTCATGTTCTTCCTGGTCTCGTGGCAGTGGTGGACCTCTACTGAGGCAGCAACTTGTTTAAAACTGATGAAGACGCCTGGGGTGGCCAGTATTGCTGCTCTTAGCATGGTACTTCTTTCTGAGAAGTACCTGATGCTTCTGACTATTGCTGGCCTCGGAGTTGCCGGTGGGTGATTTGAGTACAGCCTGATCCGAGACCGCAGACTGTCCTAGCTGTGCTGCCTGCTTTGCGTAAAGGCTCTGCAAACATGGGTGCAGAGGAGCAATACACCTGGAAGCCAGCCTGTTAAGCCGTGCTAACACCCAGTAAACCATCATCCCTTTTCATACCAACAGCCTGGGGCACGTTACGCAGTGCTGAGGGTCTTTGTCCTCTGCAGAGTCTCCATGCTGACTTACGTGCTGAAAGGCGTGTTTTATTTTCAAGGGAGGAGGGTGGTTGACTGGTTCTTTCCCTTTAAGCACCAGCACTTTTACTGAGCTTGCACGTCCTGCCTGGGACTGCCTGAGGCTGTTTGTTTTTTTTTTTTTTTTTTTTTTGCTGCTGTAGAAAAGTAGCTTTAATACACAAACACTTAAAAATGCTGTTCTGTATCATCCATTCATATTTCAGGTCTAATGAGGACTTGATCTGTTAGTGACTGATTTGCGTGTCTTGCTTGTGGGCTATGGGGGTGTTAAAAAGGCCTTTCTGTGTGCTGCTGCTCAGCTTCCCAACCAGATGCATCCATCATCTTCAAAAGAAGTGGGGGAGAAGGGTGGCTTGTACTTTTTTTTGTTGAGCCACTGGTATTTGGCATCCAAATAAACAGGTGTTCTGGCATGGGAGCAGAGGAGTACTCGTCTCTCAGAGCTCCTGTCTCTCATGTCATGTGAGAATCTTCAGGGACTTTCTATCAAAGAGCTGGGTTTAGTAATTACATACTTTTTTTTTTTTTTTTTTTTTTTTTGCTAGGAGATTGGTGAATAACTGGGTTCTTAGTGTCTGTGGCAGGGTAGGCTGGTGCAAGAGGTAAATGTCTCTGGAGCGTAGCCCAAAAATCGCCTTGGATAGAATTAAACTCTGAAAGTAAATAACGCAGCTGCTCTGTGAACCTCCGGCCTTACGAGGCAAATATTTGGGACTCTGTCAGTCCCAGTGTTCTGTGCCACGTTCAAATGAGGTCACGTCTGCTGTTACCGGTGGACAGATGCTGGGTGTAACTCTTGAACCTCTGAGGAACCCAAGTCTGAAAAGGTTTGGAGACTGGGAATTTTCTTGCACCCAGCACTTTGGCATGCAAGATGAAATGTCTTGTCAACATTTCGTATGCAGGTCTCCCCGCAACCTGATGTCTTAGCTCCAGGGTTTGACCTCTAAGTCTGGTCTTGTTGGTTGCTTGGCGTGGAGAAATGCAGTTGGATGTTATGGAAAAAGCCTTCTAGTATCAGTCCCCTCTTGCCTGACCCCTGCCAGGGGTGTGTGCAGAAGACAGGCTGGTCCTTGGGAAGACCAAGACAGAAAACCCCGTGTTTATCACCGCTGGTCAGTCTTAACTTTGTTCTTTGGCTTCCAGGCGGCGCGGATTCCAAGAATAACGCAAACACTGCGGTGGCCTTATCCAGGGACCTCGCTGACGTCAACGTGTGCCTGTCCATTAACCTCGTTGGACTTTGGGTCAGGTTTCTTTGAAGGCTAGGCATTGAAAGCAAAGAGCTGAAAGGCTAGCCGGGGTCACTCCAGTCTTTGCCGGGGTAACTTGAGCAAAGACAAGGGGCAGGCTGTGTGAGCTGAGCCTGTTGGGAAGGTCAGCCCAGATGTGATTGAAGGCAGAGGGGTTTTGCATGGCCCTCTGTCTTGAGCTTCTTAAGCCAAACATCTCTTATAGAGCTGCTGATGGGCCTCTTGACATGCATCTCCCTTTAAATGTTTGTTAATCTGCATGTCCCCAGGGCGCTTTGAAAATCTCTGGGGGTGCCTAAGTGGATTGAGGCACCCAAGTGTCTGTGCACAGGGTCAGTGCTGCAGCGCAGCACACTTGGTTTTATTTTGTCCTTAAATAAAAGTAGCTCCTGAGCAGATGGGAACGTTAGCATGAGAGCTGCGTGCTTTTGTGTTTTAATGCTGTCTCCCTGAGCAGCTAGAGAGATGCATTATGAAGTTCTTGCTTTAAAAGGACCTTGATCGTCAGCCTAGCTGGGGTGGCATTGGAGAGGGCTCGTATGCCACTTTTTGGTCCCATTGTGTTGTGGAGCGCTGCTTGCTCTGGGGACTGCCTGTGAAGTTCATTGCAACTCTTGTGATGAAGAAAACTCCAGATGCAAGCCTAGATCTGTAAGTTGTGTGTGAATAACAGAAGCTGGCCAGCAAACATTGCTGCTTGGCTTTAGAGCTCTACATAGCAAACAAAGAAACAGAAATAACAAACATTGGGTTTACTTAGGAGTAATGTGAATTTGCTTTTTAATGTAAGCCAGAGGAGAACAGTAACTTTCACCTAGTGTGACCTCTTACAAACCACAGCATCTCCTTCATTTGCTGCCTATAGTGCACACCGGTGGATGTCTGCTCCTCGAGTTGTCTACTGTGTTCATCATGTTGATATCTGAAGTACCTTGATACCTTACTGACTGTTCTCCTGCTCCTTTCCTCCCCCATGCACATGCTGCTTCCTCAAGGCATTTTGGCACCAGGAGTGCAGAAGTAGCATTTAAAACACAAAGGATTCCAGATGTGAGCATGCCTTGGACACTGCTGGTGGAGGAGAAATGCATGATCCACACAGGTGTTTACATTATGGTGCGGCCACATGGTATGTGTGGATAAATACATCCCAGATAAAGTTGCTTGCTTTTAGTAGCTTAGTTTCCTCTCTTCTTTTTAAACTGTAACTTGAAATCCACACCCTGGGGAGCATGCAACTGTATACCTGTTAGCTGCATTCCCTGCTGTGGTGTCAACTTGATGGTTGGAGCTTCACATTCTTAAATGTCAGCGATTAGGTGTTAGAACTGCTGGAGGAGGTTGGAAGAGGCCCCTGAGAACTGTTTGCCGTAGGAAATGAGAATTGCCAAGGTCCTCTATTTCTGCGGGGTCTACGTGATCCCTTCACCTTTTGAAAGGATGAAATAGTCCTGGCATTGCCACTTCAGCCCCATCCCTGGCCAGGTAGCAAAGCCTGGTCCTTCTTCTGATGCAACGATTAGCCTCTGCCGCCGTTCTCTATGAAGACGGGCCGGAAGAGATGGCTTTGCTGTGAGACTGAGTCCCCTTCCCTGTTGGTGGGAACTCTAGCACTTACGTTTCCCCCAGTGCTGTGCAAATCGTTTTGCGAATTTTATTCACAAAGGCAAATGCTCATACTGCACTTGGGGGAGGCTGCATGCTAATGAAACCGAAAATTAGATTTTCTTTTCCTTGGCGTAAGGTTTAATTTTGAGCATCTTAAACACAAGATCAATGTGGGGTTGTGAGCTAGGTGAAGTCTCGTTTTTACGAGAGCTAGCTGGAAAACTCATCACTTCTGCTGATGCTGGCTCTCCTTGAAGGCTTTGTAGTGACTGTGGTTATTACTGCTGTTGAGTACGTGTTGGCCTCGTGGCACAATTGTTAATATTTGTGGCAGTGATTTCAGTCCTTTTGTTTACCAGGTCACCTCAAAGTAAAAGACACTACCTGTGGATCTGTATCTTCTCCATTAACACAGCAGATCCCAAAGCACACAAGCGGCGAACGGTCTGCCCATAAGGCTGCTCCTCTAAACTTCTGATGCTTCGGACAAGCCCTGTGTGTTGGTTGGAGCAAATTACATTGAACTCCTAAGCTCTTAAATTATTTAGGGGTCTGGAATTAATTTGGAGTGTGAAAAATGGATGCCACAACACTGTCTCCAAGACACTGCACGAGGCGATGACGTTCATTCCAGGGCATGCAAGCAGCTCGCCTGCACGATGGGGAGCAGCACCTCTGCGCTAGCAGGGCTGATGCCCGGGGGATGGACACCCTGGGGCGTGCCTGGTTTTGCACTGCTGTCCAGCTTTTTGTTCTCATTTTTTGATGGATGCTCAGAATACTCAGAGCAGCTTGACTGAAGGAAGAAAAGTTGAACTGAAGAAGGAAGTAACAAAAAAACCCTGAGGATTACCTAATTTCAAGCCAGTGTCTATACCTTTTCACACTGAGTCCTGTCAATCATGCCTCTTTTTATATATGTGTGTGTATATACATATATGAATTTTCAGAGACAGACCTTGCTGTCTAAGGCTGAGGTATCTTCCTACCTACTGCAGGCTATTTCAGGGATCTGCTTGAGGTGCCGTTTCCTCTTTTTCCATTTTTCTGCCATGGTGTTGCTTCCCTTCTGATCGGGCAGGGAATTGAGGCTTCTGCCTCAGTCCTCTGAGGAGACTCCTGAAGTTGACTGAGCTGCTGTATCTGAGCAGCTGGCGTGGGCAGGCAGAGCTGGCCGACGGGGAGGGATGCGGCTGTCCCAAGTGGTAGGAAGGAGGATGCGTGCGCTGGTCAGATCCTCTGTTTCTGGGTTTGATTTGGTGTGAAAGGTTCAGCTTCAGGCTGCCGAGCTCCCCGGCCACAGAAGGTGTTACAAGAGCAGTTGCTTGCATGAGACCTTATTTGATTTCTGTCCTGACCTGACATGTCATGCGCTGGAGATGATGGTTTTATAAGGATGCTCTTGGGTGATGAGTGAAGTGCTCTGATGTATATCCCCCAAACCCCATGGAGTATTATTTTTGGGTATTTCTCAGGTCAAAAAGAAGAATCTGGCAACTGTAGGAGGCTGCCGCTTTGACTGGTGTGCACAAACACAAACAATGATAAATCTGCTTTTTTCTTTGGGGTTTTTTATCCTTTTTTCCTCCTTGAGCTTGTCTGGACTTCTCTGCATGCAAGTAGAAAAGTGAAGGCATAAAACCTAAGACATGGTAAATGCTTCTGTCGCAGGAGAGATGCTGAATGTCAGGGGAGCGCGGGCTTGGGGCTGCAGCACTCCCAAATACATCCGCTAGTGCGTTTCCCACTGAGGTGGGGCCCAGAGCGGTTATCTGAAACAGTAGTAACATAAATTGAATGAGCAGTCCGGTTAAATAAGTAATGAAGTTAGCAGGGTGCCTAATTAAATTAAATTCAAAATTATGTATGGATGATGCCTTTCTAATAATTGCTGTAGGTTTGTCATTGAGGTACTCTGCACTGCCCTCTTGGAGGAAGACTCCCCTTTCTCAGGTGAATACCTTGGTACCACGGAGGGATGCATTTTACACTTTGCTCCTTCCTGATGCTCTTGTGACCATTGCCGTGTTGCAGTTCTCTGTTTTACTGAGATGTATAGAGGGAGCTTGGGTGATTTCAGTCTCTGCTGCTTGTATGTTGTTTTTTTTTCCCTTCCTACAAAGCATTTCTGCTTTGCTCCTGCCCTCCTAGACCAGCCCTGGTGCTTTTTCCTCAGTCCCTGTGCCACACTGATCGCGTAGGGACTGTCCCCTGTCCTTCCCGTCCTCCTGCGTGGCTGGGGACTTGTTCCTGCCTTTGTAAAGCATTGGGACCCAATGGCACATGTGGTAGCTCTGGACACAATGACTTGATTTGGAAGTAATCTCTTAATTTCCATCTTTCCGGGCTTCTTTCAAACAGCAGTGCTTTGAAGGTCTGTGCCAGTTTGGGGATAAGCGTTAAGCTGAGTCGGAGGAACAATTCTGAAGCGAGGGAAAGCTGCTGAAATTAAAGACACTTGAGAAGACACAGCCATCACGGCCACCAAAGCAAATTCTCTCTCCAGACAGCACGTTGAGGGCAGTCTCTTGCTGTCCTGGGCACAGTCAGGCACTTAGTGCATTTTGAAGATGGGTTGTCAAGGCAGAGCTGGCTCTGGCTGGCAATTACTGACCTTTGAGGTAATGTGTCCTTAATAGAAGGATGTGAGTACATCAGCGGAAGAATTATCATTGTCATAACCATATTTTCACCTCTTTGGAGGAGGACAGGTCTATTAAAGGACCTGTGCTCCTGTGAAACTGGTCCTGCCCCTCCAGGAGATGAACGCTGGCTTTTCTGAAGGCAAGAGTAAATGTGGGGAAGAGAGGGACCAGGGCTCTGTTGCTGGTTTGTTAATTCCCCCCCGCCCTCTCTGCTGTTCATTTTGCACTATGGCTTATGTATTAAGTCCCAGACGGAGTCTTCAATGTAGTTTTCAAGCTTGTCTGATACCGGGGCAAGGCTCCTGGGGACCCGCAGCTGGTGGTGCATCTTGAGGGAGGAGGCTGTTCTGCGTGAATCAACACAAGCATTGCAGAGAGACGCCTGGGACAGCAGCTATGGTGATGAATTACGGAAGATCTTTGTCACATTTGGGGCAGAGTCTGATTTTTCCTTGTTGATGGTCTCCCTGGGAAAACCTTCCGGTGATGAACAGGAGGCTCTTGCACCCAGTTTGTTTCCTTCAGGAGTGGCAAATGCTTTGCTATCAGTTGCCCTCTGCTGCTTTATCAGAGAATCTGAAGGTCTGCAAACCTTTAATCAGTCCTTGATTTGCCTGGGCACCTTTATGCCTACTGCCCTTGTGACCGAGCGACAAGCTCGGTGAGCCTTGTCACCCCCCATCTCCCGGAGTGGAGATGTGGAAGTAGAAGGATCTTGGCCAGAGGAATTTAGAAGCCCACAAGGTCTTAGTGACTGATATAACGAAGCGACTTGCATGGGTGCAGTGACCTGAGCAGGGCTCTGCACGTTTCATGCACAGTTGCTTTAAAGGGATGCTGATCATTTTCAGCATGACCTGCTAATTATTAGAGCAGATGAAAGCCTTTTTTTTTTTCTTTTTAAATCCTCCTCCCGCTGCATGTCCTCCTCTTCTCCCTCCTCCTTCCCCAAGTCCTTATCTAAGCTAATCAACATGACACAAAACCCAAAAAAGCAGTATTCTTACAGCAGCTATTAACGAGAAAGGAGACAGTAGGCATCTGGAGCCCCTCAGGACCTGGTATAACCCATTGCTTTTAACAGCCAAAGTGAGAGCTGCAGAGTCGGAACAGAAAAGGTTTAAGCTCCTTTCTTTTGAGGTCCTAATATGCGGTGACCTGTATCCTATGATGTAGATTTTTAAGAAGACCTAAGTGTGGAATTTCAGTAGTGATGAGGGACTTCCCGGATATCTGATACATCCCTGATTAAAAATAAATGAATATCAATATCTATATATCTTCTGCTGGTAAGTTTTCAAAAGTTCAAGACATATGGCTAGGTCCTCCAAGGAGAGTCTTTCCATCCCAAATGACCATTTAATGTTGATTAATGTTGATAGCATCCCTCAGCAGCAGAAAACACAACTAGGGGAGGGTAATGTTAGTTTGGTGCAGAAGTAGTTTCTGTGATTGCATCACGCTGGACGCATGGGTTTTTCTCCCATATTTCAAGATTTTTCTTATCTAGAGCCATAGGAGGGATTTTCCAGCATCCTCTGCTCTGTTTTAGATGAATACTTAGAAGTTGTGCTTGTGGTGATAACGCAGCAGGCTGAGACAGAGGACAAACTTGGCTTACGAATTTCAGCTGCGGTGGTATGTTGGAAGGAAGCTGAGCAAATGGACACGATGTTTAAATAGTGTGTCCTGAATTGCTTTCATTTGGTTCTTATTTTGTAAGCCATTGGCTGGGTTTTCTGTCCTTTCAGAAATCAGCAGCTTCTTATGAAATATGGAGCTGTTTAAAAACAGACAGCAGCTGCTCCATCCTTGCGTCAGCAAGGACTCGGCAGAAGGAAGGGGAATGGTAGACGGTTGTTTAGCTGTGATATTCTTCCCTTCATTGCTGTTGTCATATTGTGTTAACAGAAGGTCTGATCAAATATACACCAGGAAAGTAAGACTTAATGTTTCTTTGTTCTCTTGGAATGGTGCTGGGAGGGGAGGGGGGGAATGTTTGAATAAGACTTTTATTTATGTGGTTCAGATAGCTTGGCATTGCCTGTGTCGGTAGATATGTTGTTCTGCTCTTATTTCTTAGGCTGTTCGCTGTATTTTTAGCTGGGAAAAGTCTTTACTTGGTTGTTTGCACGAAACCTCTGCTATGTGATACAGAAACCTCTGGGGGGGTAAATATTTAGTGGGGAGAATATGCTCTGTTCACACTGACTTCCTAACTTGTTTTGAACTCTTTTTTTTTAAAATCTCAGCCAGATTATTTAAAAAATAAAATGAAAAATGAGGAACATTGTTGCACAGGAACTGGAAAGAACCCAAATAGTTTGCTTACTGTTAAAATTGCGACATGACTGGAAACATTTGGTAAAGAAAAATTAATTGCCTGGTGTATTTGTGGTTTCCTGTTGAATCTCGAATTTCTAGAGGAGGTTGAAAAACCCATGGATGTTTCCTCAGATTACTAGATAGCATTATACCTTGTGTGCATGATGAAAGACCTTCAGCAAATTGTGCCAGATATCCATGGTTCGCTATAAAAAGCCGCTCCCGTCTGGAACATGACTGTTTTCTCCTTTTTAGTAGGATGGTTTGAGCAGAGATAAACATGCAGTGAAATTTAGCCTGGTCCAGTCTTACTTCACTGAAAGGAGTCTGAATCTAGGTACTGTCTAGAAGCACCCTACCTGTCCATGACTTAGTGATAGGGCCAGGGTTTCTGAGCAGTTTCTTATGCCTTCATCCTTTTGGTAATGATCTGCCAGCACGGACTTCCTTCCAACGGAGAGTCACATGAAGAAGGATGCTCCTGTGGTTGTTAGCACCCAGGTAGACCTTTTAATGAGCTTTGAAGCCATGGACAGGGCTAGCTTGTAAGGGAGGAGAGGGTCAAGCAGTCATTCAGCAGAGGAAGGGCTTGAATGTGATTAAAGATCTGCTCTGCCCCATCTTGCATCACTCTTGAATAATGACCCTGTGCCTGTTGAGCTGCAAAGCCAGAGCTCGAGAGAATCAGATGGGAGAAATACCAGGGCTGCTCGGAGTCCCCCTTCAGGTGTCCAGGGATGTGAGGGGCTGATCTGGTGCCATCCTGGGAACTGGAGCCATGGCTCAAGAGCAGAGAATTTGTCAAGGTGAAGGCACCTGCAGACACACCAGCGTGGCCACTTCTCTTTCATGCTGTACGTGGCAGGACCCTGGCTGCTGGTAGCTGCTGCCCTTTGAGAGGCACCACCACGGCCAGTTGCAAAGCTACTTCTGTGCAAAGCTGGAGCTCCTTTTGAGGGGCACCTGGTTGTGTACAGGGTCTCTCATGGAGGGGCTGGGTGGGCAGGTAGGGGGATGAACGCTGCGGCAGATTGCTGAGGAACGTGGTGGTTCCCATGCCCGGAGGCTTGGGGAGCGTCTGAGAGCTGCTGGGTGAAACCGTGGGCTGGAGACATCTGGTGAGGGGTCGGATCAGAGGATCGTAGCTCTCCTTTGACCCACAGCCCCTGCATCTGTGTCCTCGTTTGATTAGGCAGAAGATGTTTGTGTATGCAAAAGTATAACTTGTGATGACGCAGGGCTTCAGGTTGTGAAATCTTTGAGGCTCCTCTGGGTATTCCTGTGGGAAGGGAAGAGTTATTCCTCAGATAACTTCCATGGGGAAATAGTTAATCTCCTTAAACACCAGAGGTTGTTTTCTAAAGCAAAGGCAGGGGCTGTGGGGGGAGCGTGGTTAACCATGTAGACTGGAGACAGGCTAAAACTCATAAAGGAAAAATGCATGTAGGAGTTTATAGCTGTGTATGAGTGTATTAAAGCTTTAATTTGAGATCACTGACTGAGATCAAAATGAGCTGCCATGAAGCTACGCTGCTTCCAGGGAGCTGAAAGCAACTTTTTGAGATGGATGTTGGCCCCACAACTGCAGGCAGTTGATGTCTGAGAACATGTACAGTGGCTTAAAATCTGCTTCTGGTTGCCCTGGAAAACGGTAAAGCGTTGGGTTTTTTGGGGTAATTTGAAATAATGAAAAACTTATTTAAAAAGTAATGCTCATCCAATCCCTTAGCTTTCTGAAAGTCCCTCATCCAGTTTTCAATGTGTGTGTTTGCTCTTGGGCTGTTGGGAGTTAAATTTCCCTCTTGACTGTGGAAACGGTCTTCATTTATCATTTCCCAGTTTAGCTCCTGTATTAAAATTATAACAAGGCTGGGGTTTATTTTTGTCTTGTGTACATTTATCTCCTGTGTATCCTTGTGTCTATTATTAGAGTCCTGCTCCATTGCTAAATGGATTGGCCGAGCTCTTGAGGACAAAATATTGAAGCATATGACTAGTCTGCAGTACCCCTCAGCCGCTCTGCTTTTGCAGTATTCATAGTGACTGGGTTTTACCCAGCGTTTGTCATAGCTTGCTTATTTTAAACGCTGAGGATGCAGTGGGCAGAGCCAGCAGATAGATCTTAAATGGCATATCAGTTTGTAAGTGGAAGGAGGGGGGAGGTGGATGTGGAGGGGAAGTTCCAGCTGAAAATAAACAGAAAGCAGTGGTGTGTGCTTGGGAAGCATCTGAACTGCATGACTAGGGTACAGCCCTCTTCTTGTTTGGCTTTTTTTGTTTGGTTGGTTGGTTTTCATGATGGGATGTTTCTGTTTCAGACTGCAAATAAGGGAATGTGGAATCCTCTGAAGGATGACCGGTGTGGTGGTTGCTTGGCTATGGACTTATCCTTTCCTGAATTAAAAAATAAATTGGAAACTTTTTTTTATGAGTTTCAGCCTTGTTTCAAAAATCCCTGTGACTACTACTTCTGCCGGTTGGTGGCTGGACACTTGTCCTCAAATCTGTACCTAGCTTTCTGGCTTGCACAAGAGTGATTTGTGCTTCCTCTGGTCTCACTCGCCTCCTATTTCCACATCCAGCCTGAGCTAGCTATTTTTTTTTGGTCTTTCTGGGATTTGCTACATTTTGTAACTTAGCTATAGAACATCTTAACCATGTTCTTCCTTTGCTTGCAGGGTCTGCTTCTCCATGTGGCCTCATTTTTTTTTTTTTTTTTTCTGCAACTGTCCCAAGTCTTAGGAGGACACTTAGGGTCTTGCACACTTAGTGGTATGCCTTTCAGAGGACTAGTTTTTGGTACTTTTAAAAATTTTTTAAAATAGCCTAGGCAGTGCCTTTGGCAAGGACGCAGTCCAGAACTCACTGAAACAATTAGAGAAGATTCTTACTGGTATAGCATGGCTTTGGATCAGATTCTTGATTTTGTTTTTCTTTCCTTCTAATTTGTTTCTCTAAAAGGTGTGATACTTCCCCCGCTCCCCTCTGTTGTGTGGGGTTTTTTTGGTGTTTTTTTTTTGTGTTTTTTTTTTGTTTGTTTTTTTTTTTTTTCCTTTTAAGCTATATTCTTACTAGCACGGATTTTCTCCTTTCACAGCTACCTACCGTGTGCCAGTTTTGGGTGTGTGTAACCTTGGTTCTGCTTTGCTAATGCTGGCTTGTTAAGTCCATGGGATACACGCTGCTGAGGGACGACTTGATCCAGTTGGAGGGGTGCTGCCTGGGAATGCCAGATTTGCACAGATCCTTGAAAGAGTCGTCGCCTTCCGCCTCCTCCCTTCTTTGTGTTCCTCATCCAGCATCCTTCGGTTCCTACGTACGTGCCACGTGCTTCCTTCTTTTGCCTGTGTTAGCAGCATTTTCTGACGTCGGAGCCTGTTCCTAAAGATGTGGCTTGGCCCATGCAAAGCTTTTTCTCTGCTGCAGGCTCCGCTAGTAGAGGCAGGTATGCCCAGTGTGTAATTTTACCTGGGGCTGGGTGTGTTTTTGAAGGCTCTGGCTTGTGGAGCAAGAGGGTGGTTTAGCCCTGGCCGCGCAGCTGTGGGCGTAGGAGGCTGGGAGCTATGTGGTAGGATCAGCGCACAGGGCTGAGTTGCCTGAACGATTTGCTACTGTGGCCACAGAACTACTTGGCAGGTAGGGGAGAGTTGATCAAACAAACCTGCTTCCACTAATTGTCAGGCTTTTGTGTTTGTTTTTGTGACTTTTTTTTTTTTTAGTTTTATGAACTTTAAAGCATGCATGACTGAACAGTTTAATTAGCTGTGGGAACTGCTGGAGATAAGTTACTGGGATTTTCTGCAAACCTCGCTGCCCTTTTCATGTTTTTGGCGCGGCAGTGAGCTGTGCTGTGAGCTGTGCTGTGAGCACGCAGGCAGGAGTGCCCGTGAACATAGCCCAGATACGACGTTATCACCCAAACAGAGATGAAAGTGTGCAGTTGACTGGTGTGTAGGCTGCCTGCTTGCTGGTGGGAACTGGTCCCTGGTCTGGTACCCCTCTCGGGGCAGGCTCCTCGTGGGGACGGGGCGTACCTTGGGCACAGCAGAGAAGAATCCAGCCACGTACCTGAGCTTGTGCTTGTTGGGGATGTCCACGCACCCCGTGGACCTGCCTCTTTCAGCCAGGTCACCTTCTTGCATGCCTCTGTTGTGGGGGAGACCTTGCGCGTCCATTGCTTCATGAACTGCACTCTAATTTGTTAAGCTTTGGGTCTTCTCCTCTTCTGCCTGCCACCCCAAAATGTTTCTGTGGCTGTGAAACTGCTTAAGGGAGGAATACCAGCAGTGTTGCTAAAGTTAAACGGGCTTTATGGAAATGTGGAGGTTTGTCATGGTCTGCCAGCATGTGTTCAGAGGCTGCTCTGGGTGATATTCCCAGAGACTGGGCTTGAAATCCTGCTCCCTGTGCAGTGAATGGAGGCTCCCCTTGACTTTGCAGAGGCTGGCATTCAGCCCAAGTTCTTCTCCCGGTCCTGTCAGGAAAGTCGTCACGTCTGGATCCCTTGCCGTGGCTGACCGTGTGCTTTCCAGCGCGCGGGCACTACCTGAGGGGTGGTGGAGGAGCTGTCAGCAGCTGCAAGCGGCTCCTTCTCCAGAGAGAGCAGAAGTGAAGACCCACCTTGGAATAACGGAGGCTAGAACAGCAAGGTTCTGGCTTGTGGTTCCAGCTTTATTAGCAATGACCAAAATAGGCTTTCTAACATATTTTTCTTGTGCTCATGGTGATTTTCTGTGGTCAAATCTGCCTTTTTTCCTTGTTTTGTCCCTGTGCATGAATGGGTTGTATTTGGAGCTGGCTTCCATGCTACAGGGTCTGCTTCGTCCTGGCACTGAGCGTTGAATGCAGCCCTGGTCTTGCAGTCTGCCCAGAGGCTGTACATGATACATGTGCATGTATGAGGTTTTAATCAGTTTTGAATTGTTAAAGGTCAAGGATATTATTGCAGAAGGTTAATTTAAGAAGAAAAAAAAAAAAGGCATCCCGTAAGAGGTGCTGTTGGTTATTTTCTTTAGATCCTTAGATTTGGGGTTTGAGAGGAAAAATTATTAAATGATGCCTTAAAGCTGAATAAAGAAGTCAGTATTGAATGTTTTAATGTCTTACAGATGCTGTGGGGTTGCAGGATTTTATTTTAAATTTAACAATGGGAGTTGGAGCCGCTCCAGTGCTGTAAAGAATAGTCTCTTTAATTAAGGGTTTAAGCTGGAAGAGCATGTGTAGTGTGATGCCATTTTAAAGTTTCAGCGGGGCTTTGTAGTTCTAACTTGTTATTCCCCATCTTGGATCACACATCTGCGTGTCTGGGGTCATGGTGGGGATGTTCCTTGCCCGGAGAAGGGAGCTTGGTCTCTGTAAGGGTAGCAAGGTTTCTCTAAAGGTTTTAGCTCTAACTTTATCATTTTCTGTTTCCTGTGGCTCCTGATGCCCGCTTTGAAGATGCGCAGCATCTTTGCGGGCATGTGCACGTGGTGCATTACACCCAGGAGAAAATATCATCTTTGTTTTTCCCAAACAGGTGGGTTTTTTTCTTTTCAGGTTGGGCATAGGGTATTTTGTAGTTGTGGGGGTTTTTTTGTCATCTTGGTAATAGCAAGTTGTGAAGGAGGTTGTGGGGCACAGGACAGGAGACTGGGATCAAATGCGGTCTGCTCGGGAAGGTATCCCCGCAACCCACTGAGGTTTCACGGGAGTAGCAGAGTATGAAATGCAGCCGTGTGTCTGCAGCATTCAGCAGGGCAGGATGGGAACCCATCCCTGCACAAGTCCCTAGGTTTCAGTTCTCTGTGGTTTGTTCGCCTGTTACTTACTGGAGTGGAACCCAGAAAATTGGCCATTAAAAATAAAAAAAATTATTATTCTCCCCTAGAAAACACAGGTGTTCCAGGCATGTGTCCCTGAGTTCCCATCTGACAAAACAGCCTTAAGACATTTAAGGTGATGTCTTTTACCCCAACCTATTCTTAGGTTGCAGGACTCGGGCAGATGCTCGGTGCCAGTTGTGGTTTTTCCTCTGTGTGTGGCTCTGCCTGGCTTTGCGGTAGCGTAACATGCATTTAGTTATTGGAGGCAACAATGGCTACTTTTGGCCATCTTGGATGCTTTGCTATAAGAACCAGCATCGGCCAGGGTTTGCTGCATCCTGGTTTGTGCTAAGCTTGACTCTTTTTCGGAGAGTTGCTGTGAGAATTAGCCTCTTTGGCATTAGGAAGGGCAGCCTCCTAGCAAAGGCTGAGCAGCTGCGAGCCTGCCAGGTACCAAGGAACCTTTATGATTTGCATTTAGTGTCTCCTATAGTATGTTTATCCCCATAAAATAATTAATTGAACTAGTGCTCCAAGCAATGTTATCACCTTTGCACATTAAAAAATCATAATCATGCTCTCTGACTTAATGAGATTTAGAAAGAAATGTTCTTTTTTTTGTTTGCCTTCTGGTTTTCGAGTGTTAAAGACTCCCATGGGTCGTGCATTCAAGCCTTTTCTTGAGATCGCGGGGGCAGCAGGCCGCCTGCGTGCGGAGGGGCTGGCCGTGGAGAGTCACCAGCCACTAGTGCAGAGCAGGAGCCTTTGGGTTTCCCAGAGCCACTGCCAGACTTGGAGCCGGATCGCGAACACTGGCAACACTATTTTGAGCTTTGAGAAGGGAGCTAACTGTATTTTTGTGGTGGCCTTGGCTCTGCTATTTTTTAATTTTCTCTTTAATTTCTATTGTTTTCCTTGCTTGTTTGCTAACTTGCAAAATTCAGCAAATTGCAGAGGATCTCCCAGCCCTCAGGGTGAGTTTTACTCAGAGCTGCAGTGAGCCAGCACATGGCAGTGGCACTCGCTGAGCTCCTGCTCGGAGGTGTAAATGAGGCTGGCGTGATGGACCTGCTGGCCTTCAGGTGGTCAGGGTCTGTGCCAGGGTGTGGAGATGGTGGGGTCATCCTGGGCAGCTTTGTGTGTGTATTAAGGGTAAATATGAACTTCACGTGATCTTGGGAGCTGCTGCGTGTTTGTGTTAGCTGCTCGTTTTGGTAGGATTTGGTTGAAACTCAATCACGAGGCTCCTTAACTTCAGCAGTCTTTGCTACACCATTGATGTGAGTGATGTCTTGAGTGTCTTCTCCTCCTCTGTTTGAGTTTTGCTGCTGGTCCTCAGTCTCGCTGGGGTGTGTTAGTGCTTTTAACTCATTCAGCTGCAGAAAAAGCCCAAACTGTGTATGGGCAGGTTGCCCTACACTGCCACAGGGGCACAGCGCACCTCGAGTGCAGTTGGTTCTCCAGGACATCCCTGCAATGCTATCCCGAAAGGATGGATGGGTCCTCCCAGGACTTGCTGAGAGAGGATTTCTAAAGCGTCTTGCTTCCCTGCAGCTCTGCAAATCACGCATGGAGCCCCACAAGCTTCATCACTGCTCGCACAGGAGGGCAATGATAAAATTGCACGCAGAAATGTTATTTTGCTGTCTGTTTTCCCTCGAGCTAGGCTAGCGGAGAGGAGAACCTTGCGCGCAGCTTGCTGGAGTGAATGCAGTGGAGCAAACTTACCTGCTGAGTAACAGAGTGAAATAAAACCGAAAAAACCCAAACATCGCGCCGAGTCTGTGGCAGTCGCTGCAGATGCTGCGCCGGTGAGAAGCCAACAAACCCATTAAATGGGAAACGGTCCCCACGCGCTGTCGCCGGGAAGAGGAGCATCCCCTGCACCACTGCCCTGGACTGCGCATCTGGGCGACGCCGGGCGGCGGCGCAGGAAGGAAACGGTTAAATGAGGAGAGGTTGTCGAGTTGGGTTAGCCATCAGATAGCTAATATTTTAGAGGTTTTTCAGAGCTAAGCTATAAAAAGGCCGTAGCAGTATTTCAACTCGCCCATTGTCTGCTGGAAGCCAGCCAGCGTTGCCATGCCGACGAGGAATTATTACTTGCTGCCAGAGCTGGAGGAAAAGCTCATACTTTTGGCTTCAAAACAGGAGGGGTGGACTTATGTAATCCACTGTGTTTATAGGCTGAGACTGGCAGGAGCATTGAGAAATAATTACAGGCTTTCCATTTCATTTCCAGCTTGGTTTTTAAGGCTGTGTGGCCTCTCTTTATTTATTTATTTTGAAGTTGAGAGGGTGGCTGCTAAAGATGCAGGAGGTAACGGAGGTGATGCGGGGATGCTGCTAGGTAAGTACCCCCCCTTCCCTCCCCGGGCTGGCTGGGCTGCTTTTGTTTTGGTGGCGTTTTGTCTGGAGAGCTAAACTAGGCCACAGCAGAAAGAAGTTGCTTTGAAAAACTGGGACTTGGCCCGGCGACACAGAAAGAGTGTTTAGCACTGGAGGCTGAGAATACACTTTTGCGGTTGCCCGGAGGTGGCCAGCCGTTTGCCGACGGAGGTAAAGCGCGAGGTTTTGCGAGCCCCTGCTCCTTTCCGGGGTGATTTTTATCCCTCCAGCCCTTGTTGGCTTGGAGCGTGTATTTTTTGGGGGAGGGAAGCAACAAGGAAAAAGGGGAGAAAAAGTTTTTTTGCTGAACATCTCGGTCTCACGCATTGCTCTGTGGGCTGGAGAGGGATTTGTTGGTGTGATCAAAGCAGTTTTGCTGATGTTTCGTGCTTTTGAGAGGTGAATTGCAAAGTTTAGCCTGTAATTAATGTGGGTTTGTTCGTCCCAGGAACAGTCAGCAGATGATGCTGTAATTTGGGTTTGCCTGAAAAGCAGCGCATGGTGTGTTTTGACTTTGGTCAGGCCAGTGGGAGTTTGCAGCTGCTGTTTTTGTGCTGGCTGTCGCATAAAAGGAGTTATTGCTGGTAAACTCTGCTCTCAAAACTTTGAGGTTGGGTGGTTTTGCTGGTTCTAAGGGTCGTGGTCCTGTAGTCCTGGGGAGGATGCTTCTGGTGTGGTGGGAATCCCTTGTCAGGGAGAGATCGCGGGATCGTGGTTTTGCTGCCGCTGGAAAGCCACGGCTGGGGAGGGGGATGCTGCGGGTGGGACGGCAGGGCTGGATCGGGGCCGCGTCGGTGCTGCCTGAGCTGGGGTGAGCTGTGCCTCGCTTCGTTCTGCTCATTTCTCCTGCAGTAAATGAGCATAATGTTACAACTGTGACTTCTTTTTAAATCTCTCTGACATTGGGTTTAAAGCTCCTAAGAGTGGACGAAGCCCTTTTTGGAGGGGATATGAAGAAGAATGCTTTGATATGCTGCAAACTTGCTGTAGAGGTTACAAATGCATATAGAAGCTGCAGTGTGCTGTGATTTTTTTTTTTTTTAACATTTTCCTTCATTGCACAGTGTCCTACTAGGGAGTTACATTCTCAGTCCCTGCCAATCTGACTTTTTGCCATTGTGGTATGGTGTGTACAGATTAAATATCCCTACTGCTGTGCCAGTCTGCTCTAGCGAGTGGAGTCCGGTGTTATCTGGCATGCTTAACTTCAGAGATACTTCACTTTTTAGGGACAGTTATGGTCCCATATGAGCATGTTTGGGCCCGAACTTGAAATATAGGGGCGCCTCAGTGGAACTGATGTACACGAGGGGTTTTCGAGCGAACACTGCAGATATAAACCGCTTTTTCCACAGTTTCCCACAGTTGCTGCGTGTGTTCAGCAGTTACAGGCAAAACCTTGGGAGAGCGGTGGCACGCTTCAAGTTGGGAGATGTCCCTTGAAACAGCAGGCTTGAGTGGTGTTATCTGAGACACACGGGTGCATTATATGAAATAATTCAATAATTTAATGATCCATAATACTGCTGTAACTCCTACCACAGATGCTGTTGGACTCAATGCGAGTTAGATTTGTTACTGCAAGGCTTTTTTTTCCCTTCCTCTGGGATTCGTGCCAAGATGAACTGTATGTTCTGTTCTTAAGAGCTATGAGTAATGTATGTGTGAATCTATAACATAAGTAATACGAGTATATAAAATGTGTGAGTATGCAGGGTTCGTGTATCCTGCATCTACAGAGCACTGCACACATGCTATATGTGTGTTCAGAAATAGGGTGCGATGCGTGTCTGGGCAAAATTAATGACATGCCTTGCAGTTACTGCTCACCGCAGAGCCCTGTCGATGGCCTGATCCCAGAGAGCTGAACCGAAATCTCAGTCGCTAGCTACGGTTTGCCTGTTTAATTGCCCTTTTGGAAGAGTTACAAATTAGAGAGTTGGGAGTCTCTCCCTGCGCTTACAGGGGAGGTCAGCCTTAACGAAGACGAGGGGAGATGCTTGCACTGTAGCCTAATGTTTCCTGAATAGTCAGTGGAGCGGGGGGGTGTCTGGGGGTGTTGGGGGGCTCTGCCTTGGAGCAGGGGGAACGTGGGGTGCTGGGGGTCCCGCTCTGCACCACCCCATGTAGGTGCTGCTCCAGGAGCTGCTGTACAAGTGATGCACTCCAAGGCAGGCCTGCTGCTTCTAATGGGATTTTTTTTTTTAGATGAATAAAATGGGCTTTCTCTCATAAATTATTTTTTTATGTGAAAAATGAGAAGGTGGCAAGTAGCCAATTCCCCCGCCTCCCTCTTCCCAGCTCCGATGAGGTCATTGCCTCTTAAAGTTTATACCACGCGCTGTGAGACATGGCTGGAGAAGCAAGAAGGCAACAAATGTCTCTCTCGGGGTGGGTGGGAGTGATGACCGCCAGTCCCTGAAATATTAGCGAGCTGTAAGTGATGCCTGAGCAGGACTTGAGTGGGGAGGGGGCCTGGTACAGCTGTCTAGGAAAACTTTGCGGGATGCAGATCCGGGTGGGAGGGGAGCGCCCTGGTCCCTGCCCGGTCCCAGCGATGCTCCAGGGCGGCGAGTGCGAGGCAGGACCTGGGATGCGTCGGATGCGGGTCCGGAGGGTGGTTGTGCTGCTGAGCGGGCTGCCGGGGGGAAGGAGCATGTGTGCGAAGGGCTGGGCATGTGCTTAGGCGAAATGCGACTGGCAGCAGTTCTGGTGCTCCTCGGCTCAGCTTGCTCTTGCATCCATTTACTTTTCCTTGGGAATTTCCTCAGTGCTGTTTTTGCAACGGGGTTGCGAAAGTTCATGACCCAATGAAGGATCTCTCCAAGATCTTAGTGTCCTTGGCCGAGTGGCTGCCTGGAGAAGTTGTGTTGTTTTTTTTTTTTTTTTTTTTCCCTTGAATGCCATGCCGAGCTGCTTGCAAACTCCTGAGCTATTGTTTTCTCCTCGTCTGTCCCCCCGCTGTCCCAATTTCGCTTTCCTCTGTGGTGGAAGTGGTATGGAAACAGGAGTGCCTGGACCACGATGTTGTCCTTGGGGCTCTCCTAGAAGCAGCAGCCTAGGAGGATGGATTTTGAGGGCTGTGCGGATCTGCCCTCCTCCTCGCAGCCTGTGCTCGGGGATGGTGGCCTGGACTGTGTGTGGTTTTAAGGTGGGGCATTGACCTGAAACAACTATTTAATAGGTGCCATAATAAATTAATAACTGAAATTTTGTAAGGGTGTACATAGTGCCTCGTGCCTTTGCCATGACTCTGATTTTGGCGAGTTTGCTGTGCCTCGCAGGGGTGGTCAGGAAGATGACGCTTTATGCATCTCTAGCTTTTAATTTACTGTCTCATTGCCCCATCGTTGCTCTGGGGAGGTGCAGCGGGCCGAGTCGGTTCTGTGTGATCCCATCCCCAGAGTTGGCCCAAAGGGGTGTAAATTGTCAGTGAATTTGTGCTGTAGTCCAGAAATCAAATATTTGCTGTGTCAGAAAAAGAAGAGTTGTGGGGTGGCAGAAGGTGTGCAGATAGTGGAGAGAGAAAGTAAGACAGATGGATACTCACTCTTCTTTTTTTTTTTTTTTTTTTTTTTTAAATACCTTTGTAAAGGCCTTGGCAGCAAGCACCGCACTGGGTAGAAGTGTGGGTTTGCTTTTGCAGGTTTATTCCCCCGGTGTACTTGTGCTCTAGGGTGCTGTACGGAGCCATCCCCACCTGTCAGCAGTGGGTTTCAGAGGTGGGCAGCTGCTTTCCACCGTGGGTTATACAAAGTGAACGTAGGAGGAAGCTGTGAAAAGGTTAAGAAGCGGGAAGAGGACGGGAGGAGGCAGTTGAGATGTCATCTGCGACCTTGGAGGTTTCTGAGCAGAGGACAAACACCAAGACTGGCAGATCAGCCAGCATCTGCAGTGCTTTGCAAGGACAGTAAAGATCTGGGAGATGCTTCCATTTGCTGATGCAGGGAGCTAACATCCTTTTTTAAAATGAAAGCTAGCAGGTAGCTGTTCTATATATAAATGAGTACCCGAGGGCCCTAGGTGCATGGTGTCAGCAGCCTAAGGCTTCCCTGTGCTGGCTTTGGTCTTGTGCAGGTGGAGATACAGCTCTGATCTTTCCTGGCACCAAGGGTGAAAACGAAGAAGTGCAGGTGGAAGTTAGTAAGGGAGGGGACTTGGGGGGGTCCAATGTGCTGCTGTGCTTTTAGGCGGAAACTTAAAAAAAAATTAAAATTGCTGTTCCATTGCAGCTTTTCCGTTCTGTGGAAATCATGTAGGCATCCTGTTAATTGCAGCTGCTCTTGTGCTGCTGCACCTCAACCGTGTCTTCTGTTCGCTTCTTTGTCTTTGTGCTTCTCCTTAGCAGCCTTGTTGATTTTTTCTTTTTTTTCTTCTTTTTTTTTTTTTCCTGTCGACATGATACAATCACTCCTTGTTAGCCTATCTTGCTCTTTCCTCTTTCAAGGAAGGGAAGGAGCAAGGGAACCAGATCTGATAATTCCAGTGAGTAGAACTGTTCCCCTGAGCCCTTTATAAAGAAATAAAAAGGCTCTCCTTCTCTCTGCTTCTCTTTGAGTACAAGCACTTTACCCTCTTGGATTCCCTGCAGGCTCCTCATACTGCTAAAATTGAAACATCAAGATGTCTGAGGCAGCAGGAATTACCATCAGTGTTTTGACACCTGGAGGTACAATTTCTATTAGCTTTTATATAAAAACAACACCAGTTTTGCCAACAGAGTTCTTGTTAAATAATGCATGAAGACCCCGCTCCTGACAGTAGGTATTTTTCTTTCACTTTTCTGGACTCTTGGATAATGGCTTAATTTTTGTGACCATTGGGGAAAAAAAAGATATACACACTTGCACATGGAAATATGTATGCGGACACACATGTGCTTAACTCCTGGGCAGAGAGTCAATTATCCCATTTGCTAATTAACATGGAGAGATGGGGGAAAGCAGTTTGAGGTTGGTCTGTTGAGAAGGCTTGGATCGTTTTCTTTTTTTTGGAAGCAGTAGAAGGTAGTCTTCCTCAGACCTTTGATGGTAAATAAGACGGCTTATATGTGATATAAGAGAGACTGTGGGAGGGTCTGCGCGCCCATGAACGGCGATGAGCGTGGGGTCATTGGAAACAAAAAATGGGTAACTTGAGTTTTTGCCTAGATGCTGCTTGGCGTCAGGCATATGCTCTGTGCTCGCTTTTGGGGGAAATGAAGTGAAACAGAAGGGCACAGCATGTGGATGTGACTGCTAATAGTGAGAATCAAAGTACAGTTTTGACATTTCTAACCTAATAAGTGGTGCTGTGTGTGAGAGCCTGCTTATTTTCCTTTTCACCATGAGATGCTTTGACAGAGGAGTAAAGTCCCATTTTGACATTTCTGTCATTTTAACTAAAGAGGGAGATTACAGTAAATTGGATTAAGTGAAAATCTTCTTCAGATGTTTGCGGTTTGGGCTGATTTATGGATAGATGTCATTTGAACGTCATTCTGCGTTTTTTAAGCATCTGCTTGATGGTTGCTTTAATGCTCTTGCTGCAAATAGTCCACTCGGAGGAGGGGAGGCTGAGCAAGAAGCAGCTACCCGTGACAGATCTAACGCTGGTGTGTGGCATGGGGACAGCAAAACGCTGTCCTTCTCGCGTTCCCATCAGCATAGCGCCAGATTCTGTAATGGCTGCTTGGTTCTCATTTGCGTTCCTGTTATTAAACTTTGTTATCTTCTGCTGGGAGTAATTTAAATAGGCTTTTCTAAGTATTTTTCCCATCCTGGAGAGAGATGGTTCAGCGTACACATTCCTTATCGTGTGCGTGGCAAATCTTGGGTTGTCCTTCGCTCCCAGTGAGTGAGAGAGTGTGAGTGTGAGTCTGTCTGTCTGTCTTTTCCAGGACCCAAAATAATCTTATAAGCATGTGCTGGCTCACTAATGTAGCAACAGCATGTGAAAATACTTTGCCCATGTACTGATATTTCCAAAAGATAGTGTTGAAAGTCCTTTTATTAAATTAACAGCGTGAGTCGTCTTAAATATATATGTCCTTTATGGCTTCCTCTATTTAAGCTATTTAGAAGCTGCTGGTGCCATTTGGAAAGCTGCATAATCTCTTGTGGGTGATGATGTAATCAGCACTGTAATCAAATCTGCCAATGATGTCATTGATAGAGTAGTGCACTGTTGCCTGGTGCAGTGATTCGTGGGATGAGATCGAAGTCTTTGTGCAAATGGTGATGGGAAACTGGGAAGTCCGCATCCTTAAATTGTGTTATTTGCATATATAAGTTTTAATTTCCAGCACAATTTTAGAAAACCCTTCTGATCCAGCCTCAAAACCACTAGATTTGGGGCTAGGTGCGTAGAGGCTTATGGATTTCAGTTGTGGTCTCTGAAAGCTTATTTGCAAGTTTAATGTTGGTTTAAAGGTTTGTGCCTACACGGGAGGTGTAGGGTGGTTTTCTGCCAGCTTAACTCCTGGTGCTGCCTCTGCTCTGTGCCAGGCGAAGGCAGCGCTGGCCCATGGGGGTGTGTGACTGGGGCTGGGAGCAAGAATGTAAAAATTGGCCTTAATCCGCTGAAGGGGTTGGATGTCTTGGACTGTTTTTGTATCGATTTTTACAGTCCTGGGGCAGGAAGGCACTGCCCAGATGCGAGTTACAGGTACAGAGAGGTACTGTCGGAAGGGGAGCGCATCAAATCCCGGCTTCTCGGGGTGAGTCAGCTGGTGATGCTTTGCATCTTCCCTCTGAACCAAGCCCCTCTGGCTTGATTTGCAGCGTCTCAGCACTGCCTGGGTTTTCACACGCTGCCGTTGACACCAGGATTGCGGTGTTTTGTTATCTGCATCTGTGCTCCCCATCAGTGATTCGCGTCACCCTTGCAGTTAAATGAAAAGATTTTGCCTTTTGCCATGTGAGCATTTTGTGCCTTGCTAGTGACTCAAAGTGCAATTCTTAAAATGTTTTCTATGTTATTTTCTGTGATATGATTATTAGTGGAAGATCATGCTACCAAGGGAACATAAATTTGCAATCCTGGTCAGTGGCTGATCTTATCCTAGCTGAGTAGCTCTCGTTGCATAAGGGACAGTGACATGAAATAATTTTTTTTTAAACCAGCGGACAGGATGCCTTTCCTTTCTCCCCTTCACACACGTGGGTGTGATACAGACTTTTAAAATGGTTTAAAGTTTAGTGGTTTTACTTTGAAGTCTGAATATCTCCTGATAACTAACCTTTAGGCTGGTGTGTCAAAGAGAACAGCGGTGCCGCAGGAGGTGCGTTATTTTAATGCATCAGTCTACATGTTAAACAGACTTCCCTGCATCTCTTGCAGCCTGGCTTGCTTTTTTGGGAGTGCTCAGAAGTATTTGCAAAGGTTACCTGGCATGAGTGACAAGGAGGAGCAAGTGGAAGAGCTTGATCACAACCCATCTCGGGGAGGTTTACGAGAGAGGCTGGGGTGGGAGCTTCGAGGAGCGGCTCTGGCACTGGGGAAGGGCTCTGCTCTGTCCCTCGGCATCACGCTCCCACCATGGGATGCCAGCGGAGAGGGTAGGTGGGTGAGCAGGAGGGGGAGAGCTGCTGCTTGTGAGCAGTGAAGAATTAGAAACATCTGCTCCAGCAGTGTGCCTCTGTGCTTATTGTTTTCAACTTCTCTCAGTAAAGCAAATGAGGAGCTGGTGGTGCGTTCCTTGGCAGGGATCTTGTCTTGTTGGAGTTGAAGAGGTATCTCCCTTTCTGCCCAGTTGGCCCTTTCTCCTCCCATCCCTCCCAGACAAGTAGCAGCCCCAGGCTGAGCTCAGGTGAGACATCTGGCCTCCTTGTTGGGGAGGATGGTGGGAGTGCACTTGATTACCTCCCCCCCTGCCCCCCATCCCCTGAGAAATGTTACATTAAATATCTTAGGGTTAAGAGCTCCATCTAAAGATGCGAGGCTCATTCTGTCACCTTGCCTGTCTGCTTTCAGAAGTCCCCCGTCCCCCCCCCCCCTTGGAGGAGAGAGCACAGGCTGCTTGTGCGTACAACCAAAGAGCAAGGACGGGAATTGCTGCTCCCAAGCGTCAGCTCCTCTTTGGGTCAGTGGAGCAAACTCTTGGATTCCCATCATGGGTCAGACCTGGGGTCTGCAATTCCTGAACTCCCGACTGCTCCGAGCTGGGTGCAACTGGTGCTGGATACATCCTCGGGCTGCTCAGGAGCTTCCTCCAAGCTGAGCAAGCATCCAAGCAGGTGGAAGCCCTCTCTCCTCTCCAAACGCTTACCTGCGGTGGGATGTTCACAGGCCCTGGAAGTCGCTGCTCACGCTCAGGTTTCGCAGCCTGAGGAGCAGGTGAGGCTCACCGGCTGCGCTCGCGGCAGCCGAGAAGCGTTATGCTGTAGGCAGCAGTCTGGAAGAGATGCTTCCTTCGTTTACCGAAGCTGATATCCTGGTGGCTGGCAGTGGGGAAGGAAGAGGTGGTTTTTCTCTCCGGTGTGGGTGAATCAGTGCTGTCTGTGATGGATTCTCACTGCGACAGGCTCTAAATGGGAACTCTCAGGGGAAATTAGCCTGCAGCTTTTGACTTTATTAAATATTCTCCAGTGCCATCCCAAAGGACCACTTTTTAGTGCTCTGCAATGTTTCATCTGTATTTTTAACATCACCTATGTGAAGTGTGACCATGTATGGCCTGTATTTACATTAAAGTCTATGTACAGGTAGTTAAGAAGTGACAGATAACACATTCTGTTCTTCGGGTCTGTAACATGATGATGTCTTACAGGTAGATACGAGAACCTCGGCTGGAGATATTGCTGATTATTATAAAGTCTGATAGCTCACTTAGAGCTATGGCTTATAATGATTGATTTAGCCATTTATTAAAACACCTATTTAATGATTGATTAAGCCTTTATAAACTATTTGTAACTTTTAAAATGTGACCTGGTATATTGTAGCTCCATTAGCATCTAGCTAATAAAATACACTGAGAGTCCTTAATGCCTATTAAGTTGACAGAAATTGTGTTTTAGGCCTTACATGTGTTGAAGTTTTAAGTACCTTGTTACAGATTGTTCTAGGTGCATTGTAAGGCACAGAAGTACAATCTGCTCCCTTAAAGCGAGCCATGGGGCTGATCTGGTGGTGGTGTATTTATCTTGCGTGTCTCCTGTCTGCTGGGATGGACCCTGTTTGCTTTGGCATTACTGGTCTGCGTAACCTGTCATCTCCTGGTACCGGCATCGAGTACCTTCCACTAGATCAGGTTGCTCAAAGCCCCATCCAACCTGGCTTTACCTTTATTTAACCAAGTACCAACATCTAAAGGTAAATTCTGCATACAAAATGGTAGGGGACTTTTTTTTTTTTTTTTAGATCTGCCTTCTTTGTCCGTGTATAGAAGCATTTTTTCCATTAACTGCTCAACTTTCCATTTGCTTGAGCCGCACAGCGCTGGCTGCTGGGATGAGCTGTGTAATGGGATATCTGAATCGCAGCAGGAAACCTGCTCCAGTTTAAGCAGACCTGATTTAAAAGCAAATTCAGTCAAACCAGTACTAACTCCTGCATGGAGAAATTAAAGCTGCTTTATGTCTGATGGATGCCACTTTTGCTCAGGTCAGAAACTACTGCTGAGGGCGCTCAAGTGAACAGTGAGTAAAGCCTCTCAAGTGCAGACTGAGTGCTGTATGTCCCTGATGCTCGGCCTTTCTCACTGGGCCATAGGCAGCAGGTGAAGTTTGGTAAGGAAGGGCTGTTGGTTTAATCTGTTATCTTTTAATCTGTCCCCGCTCCTGACTAGCAAGGGACTTTCTGCCGTACATGGTTAAATGATCTGCCTTGATGAATGGTGGGTGTTCGAAGAGGTAATGGTGTGCTTTTCCTTGGGAGTCTGAGCTTGTAAGACTTGGTAATGTTGTGGCAAGGCTGATGTTGTAAATGAGCATGTGGGGATTCACGGAATGTGGGAATGGTCTTGCCCTGTTGGTGGCTGATGTAAAAAGAAAACTGGGAAGCCTGTTTCAGGCTCAGGCTGGGGGAGCTGGGAGGTGATTTTGGGGAAGGCTGCAGTTTATATTTCTCTTTCCATGTTGTCAAACAATTCAGCATTCATTTGCTTACCTCTAGCATCTGTCTGCAATATTTATTTGTGTGTTTCTGGAGATTTCCTACTAATGGGTAACCAGCCATGCAGTAGGAGAGGCAGGAGAAGGGGTTGGCTGCTGTTGTTTGGTTCCCAGCCAGCTGTTTTGCAGCTGTTTTCACTGCTGAGACCACAGGGATTTAAACTGGGGGGGGGGGTGTCCCAGAGCTCACTCCTGTTCTGGGCGGGAGGTGGTGGGAGGCAAAGGTACCCCGCTGCCCTGCCCGCTGCCCTGCCCGCTGCCCTGCCCGCTGCCCTGCCCGCTGCCCTGCCCGCTGCCCTGCCCGCAGTCCCCTCCAAGGGGATGTGTGTGCGTTCTGTGTTCGAGTGCCAGGTGCTTCTCTGGGACACTGAGATACGGTGAAGCAAGTGGAGGTTTATTTACCCTTTCTGACTGCTTAAACATTTTTTTTCTTGATTTTTCTTTGTCTGGAAAGTTTATAACTTTAACCTAGGGCTCAGAAATAAACGGTGGTGGATGCTGATGAATTGCGAGGGGGGAAACAGCAAATTCCCCTTTGGGTGAGAGTTTACCATTCAAGCCTTGACCTTGTTAAAACATGTTAACTCAATAAAAGCCTGAGTATTTAAAGGCAAGTGACTTCTTCCTGCCTTGAGGGGCATAATTAAGCCATTCCACACCCCTTGAACCAGAGTTGTGGGAGGAGGACTGAGGAGCTCCCTATCCTGCCTGCCTAAGTCAGGCAGCAGCCTTCCACTGGGGTCATCTCCGTCCGGCAAGGCAGCACCCATGAGCTGCTGGGAGGCTCTGGAAGTGCTGGGAGAGTCTGGCAGTGATTGCGTAGGAAAGCCGCTGTTTCCCAACTGCTGGGAGGATGACATTGCTCCTTTTGCAGGGCAGGCAGTTCTTGCATCGGTTGAAATTGTGGTCAAGTGTTTTGTATTAAAGCAGGCTGAATTTCCTGGGTAAAGCATGCAACAGAGCTTCGTGGGGGAGGTGGGGGCAGTTTTGTTCATTTGTAAAAAATTAACTTAAAAATGGGAGAGTTATCCCTTTTCTTAGGGTTTCCTTGTTTAAACATTCCTTATAAGTTTGTAAAGTACATCGTACTTTTGTATTAATGTCCACAGAATGGATATTAATACAAATGGACACATTAATCTGTCCAAAAGCACCTTCACCCCTTAGTCTACTGCAGGATTTTCAAGGGAAATACAGAAACTTGCTGTGCTTCCAGTTTGAAGTGCCATGTTTTGTGCCTACTGGGCTGTAATTGGTACCCATTGGTGTGAATCCTTCTGGAATTGCGGCTCAGGAGATGAGCAAATAAGGAATCCTCCATCCCAACCAAACCCCAGGAACATGCACAGGCTAACCAGCTGCGCAGAGGAATAATCCCTGCTGTGACTGCTTTACACTGGGAGTGCTGTTATTGCCTCTTGGCTATTTAAAAAGCACTGGGCTTAATTTTTATTTTTTTTTCCTGAGCTCTTTACTTCTGTGCTGTCTTCTCCCTGGGAGAAGTCTGTTTTCCAGTACCTTCCCCGCAGCAAGTTTCTCTGCGAGGGCACGGTCTGTGCTTGGCAGGAGGCTTTTGCTCCCGCCAAGAGGAGGGTCTGCAAAGCCGTGGCGTCCGAGTGGAGTCACGTCTGTACGACTGTTGGGCAGACCTTACCTGCTGCACGGGACCACCACTGACAACCTGTGCCCGGTGGCAGAGGCTGGGTGGGGTGTGAAGAGCAGGAGAAGGTGGCTGGGTCGGATTCGTGTTCGCTGTGTTGGGCTCTGGGGGGTCTGTAGGGCTCCCACAGGGCAGTGGGAAGGGCTGTGTGTGTCTGTGCCTCGGTACAGAGCCCTCACGGGCACCGCAGCTATTTTAAGTGAAATCCCCCATTGTTGGCTACTCCCATTAAAACACCAGGGCTGTTAGCTCAGTTAGCTCAGCTGCCCAAGCAGAGGTGATGGAGATTTGGGGAGGGTAATCCTCTTGGTTATCCCTGTGTAAGCTGTCCTGTGTCAACTTGATACCAAGGGAAACTCATTCCCTTAGCAGGGACAGTTTCAGATGCCGTGTCTTTTCTTGCTGTGGGTAACCAGAGTTTATCTTAATTTAAATCTGAGGCCTTCATCAAGGTTATAAGCTCAATGCATGAAGGCGCTGGGAAACATCCTTAAGTACCCTCTAGATGGACTCTGGAAAGATTATTATGCTGTAATTTGTTTCTGTAGCTCCCCAAAAGCAGTATTTGACCTTGGGACTATGACTCTGCTATTCCCTCTGCTAGCATCCCTGGTGCTTTTGTCCAGATCAGTTTTGTCCAAATTAAATCTGTGTTAGAGCTTCTGTTTGCCCATGAGAGGTGTTTCCCAGCTGATGAGGGTTGCTTTGCGTCAGACGTTTCCCTCGTGGTTTTTCTTTGTTTCTGCTCTGTGTCTGAAGGGTTGGAGGGTGAGGAACCATCTGAAACCTCAGCCCCGGGGCAGGTAGGTGCAGGGTGATGGGAGGTACCCGCCGCTGCCTGCACAGTGGCAGCAGTGAATTGGGCCAGTGAGTCATCTTAGGAATAGCTTGATGTTGGCAGCTGAGTTGTTTTTGTTTTTTTTTTTTTAAGTAGTAATAATTATTATTAATAGATAGTTTTGAGTTCAGCAATTGCAAAACAGGGTGGACTGATAGCCCAGGGACTGGGCATTTTAATGGGAAATGAGGCAAAACTCTCCCCCTCCCTCTGGTACGACGGGGTAGGGAGGCCAGAGGCTTCTGACCCCATCTTGCTGGTGCTCATTGCTTCCCCATGGGAGAGCAAACCCTTCGAGATGTGTTGTATCTCTGTAGTGTGAATTTGTCACCTTTCAAGGACTCCTTCAAACTAGTCCACAGGCTCCCAGAAGCCGGTAAATGACAGACTGAAAACCATTGCTCTAAGCCCAGGAAAGGCAAATTACAAAGGGTGTGACCAGGTTGCAGTTTGAGAACTGTCCTGGTCGGAAAGCTGGGACTCCTGATCTGCTGGGGACTGACTGACGGCTTTGGACAGCTTGTTGTCAGCAGGACTGAGCTTGGCAGGGAAGCACTGAAATCCCGTTTGCCCACTTGTGCGGGTTCAGTTATTAAACACGTCGGGAATCCCCATCTGCTTTGTAAGCCTGTCTGTAGAAACATAACCCAAAGCTCACCTCCTGCAAAGCGCCGTTTGCCTTTGAGTGAAGTTGGAGGGAGCTGGAGCTGTGCAAGACTCCTCCTTTTTAGGGTAAGACTCCCCTGTGGATGCAGAAGGGGTGAAGCCCCGTGCCTTGCACTGGCCGTGGGCTGTTGGTTTGTGTGCAGGGGTGTTTGAGAAGGGGATGGATAGGAGGAGGAGATGTTCTCCTGACCCCCTTCCCTCGCTGCAAATTGTCCAGCATTCTGCAAGGTGCTACACTCTGTATGCAAATGTTGAAATTTTTTTGGTGCCTCTAGAGAGGCTTTGACTTTCTGTCTAGAAGCTATTAATTACCTAGACAAGGAAAGCAGAACGTACCCAATTAATGGCTCCTACCGCTTAGACTTGTCTCTTCTGCCTGATCTGCTACGAACTAATGAGCAGCTCCTTTTGCTGGGCCACCAGCGAGCTTGAACTTCTCATCGTTTTTTCTGGGGTGAAATGAAAGCAGCAGCAATGTGCAGGAACAAATGGCTGGAATTCGGTTATTAACCTGGGCTGAAAATTGACTCTATCTGCTAGTAATTACCCGGGGGATGTTAGGAGGAAGGCCTAGTGGAGGGTTCAGAGCTGGTATTTGACAGGCGATCACAAGCAATTCAGTTAGCATTACTTGAGTTCCCATCCTGTGTCTGAGGTGCAGCGCTGTGCTGGGTAAGTATAGCGGCTGCAATGCAAACCGGGAGTAAAATGGGCTAGTTTAAAACAGCTCCACTCCCAAATGACTCCCTCCTTTAGTGATATTTTATGGCACAGCTGCATAGCATCTCATATATTTTTGAGTACCTTAGTTTACAGGTCATTTAATTTATTTGCAGGCTTTGTTTCGGTTCCCTAGGGTAATTTTGTTCCTTTGCACATGTCTTCCTATGGAGGCATTAAATTGTGCGGTTTGTCACAATAGTTCAGCTTTTATGCTGGCAGTCGGTGCTCTTCAAAGATCCTTGTGTGAAGTTTAGACTCCTGAATCATTAGAGGATCATGAAAGAAAAGGAATAATTTAGAAGGCGAAGATGTTTTGTCGTCTTTGAAATTGGGAACGTGCAAAAGGAGAAAATGTTTAGCAGTACAATCTGCCTCAAAGAACTTACCTTATGAACTCCAGAAAATAAATTTCCCTTCTTTATTCAGGATGTAAATAATCGAAAATGTCACTCCTGAGCTGAGTAATTTGTTCAACAAAAGGATCTCGAGGAGATGACTCCCCTAGCTTTCATGAACGTGCCCGCGACATCAGAGGACCTGTCTCTGCAGCAATGTGAACTGAAGGGTTTGAAAATCAAATGAGCAGCGTGCTGTGCAAAATATATAAATAAATCTCACAGGTGCTTTGTAATCTCCCTTGCATTTTGAAAGCCTTGTTTATCTGGATAGTCTGGGGTTTAGGTTAGCTCCTGGGAGCTGCGAATGGGCGTAGTGATAATGTGTTGCTACAGCCATGGTTGTTAATGTGCTGTTTAATGTACTTGGGAGCATGGCTGAAATAGTTGTACGGTTACTATATCATTATTGCATGTTGGCAAGGAATTGCATTTTTTTTTTCTTTATTTAAAAGTTGCTTCTGTGTGTTTAGTAAACTGAGATTAGTACTGTGTAACAGTTACAATATTTAAGCCCATGTTTAATGTAAGAAGAGGGAGGCAGCTGAAGTGGAAAAGATGTTGTGTAGTGTGTGCAGGGAGGGGATGGAGTCGTGAACGGGAGCGGATGCGGTTAAAATTGCCCTGGATCCCGGGCGGCCGCGGCGCCATTTCGAGCTGCCAGAGAGGGGCTGGGTAGAACAGGCGGGGGGTTTGGTTTGCGCCTCTGCAGTCCCTCTTGCCTGGCAGATGCACTTTTTAGTTTCTACTTGGGCATTTCTGTATCTGGAGCTTTCAGCTAGGCTTCCATCAGAAAATGGGGCATTTTCAGCATTTTTTCCATCCATGGAGTCTTACCACTCAATTCTGCTGGTTCACTTCTGCTGTCCTGCACTGGTTTTCTTATCTCTCTCCTTTTTGGCTGCCTAATCTGTGCTCTGGCATTTGACCGTCACTCCTTTCCTCTCCTCCTCCAGTCCCCTGCCCCGTTTCCCTTTGCAGTCCCAGTGCCCGGGTGGTTTCATGTTTGATTTTTTTTTTTTTTTTTTTAATTTCCTCTCCAGGCATTTTCATTTGTCTTTGCAGATCATCTTCAACAACGGCCTCGCATGGTCTAATTTGTTTTCTATTTCCAGCCTACACTTAAAATAACTCCTTTGTTTCATGAATGGCCTGTGCATGGATCCAAATCCTAACCCCCCCTTTTTTTAGTGCAGGTTTCTTTTTCGCTGTTCTCTGTCAGTATCTTTAATTACTTGAAGTGTCCCTTTTGGGCATTTAGCCTGCAGCTGTCAGTCAGTAGCTGTGGCTTGTGTGTGGCCGTGTGGGTGCCGTCTCTCTCCGCTTCCCGGCGGAGCAGCGTGGGAATGGGTTTGCAGGGCAGCGGGTGCCCTGGCCCGGGAGCAGCGATGCTGCCGTTGCGTAATGGGAGCAGCTCTGCCATCCAACCCTGCTGACGAGCTCGCTGTCCAGATGATCCACAGGTTGCCCGTCTGCTTTTGGGATCTCAACTGCAAAAACCAGGAGATGCTTAAGTTGTTTTAATTGATTAGGAGGGGAAAATCCAACAACGGGAGTTGGGAAATGAAAGGGAAAGAGGCACTCTGTGGCAGGATTTGAAAAGCAAAGGCTCAGGCCAGCCATGCTGATGCTGACCTGACGCTGGAGCCGTGGCCAGGCTGGCACTTGGTGTGTGGCTCGTGCATTTTAATAAGACAGCATCCCTGCAGCTGGGGAGTGACAGTCGAGCGCTCCTGCAAAGAGAAATGGGTCAGTCTTGTGCATTTAAGCACATCCATGCCCCTCTGGGAGCCGTCATAAGGTCACTTGCAGCCTCTTTGCCGAGGGCTGGGAGGTGCTTAAACCGTCTGAGATCCATGGCAAGTGCTGATCTGACAAGGGGTGTCCGTGGTGGGGCAGGCGGTGCAGGTGTCTCACCTCCTCCAAGCAACCGGATTATGCTGCTGAGGGCTGGGGTCTGAACGAGGGCTGTTAGCAGCAGGAGTTGCAGCATGCAGTTAGCAGGTCCTTTCCGCTGCCAGAAGCATCAGGCCAGCGTAGTGTTGCTGCCGAGAGCAACCTGTCTGGCAAATCTGCCTTTCGAAACACAATCAGCAGTGGGGCTGGCAAAATCCAACCCTCTGACCTTGCTCTGTGCAGCTGCGGTGCCAAGATCTGTACACAAATGCTGGCAAAGGTTATCTTGGGGCAGAGATAAACATGGGTCCCGTGCCCAAAATAGCTTGGAAAGATTGAAAAGGAGAAATGCAAGTCGTAAATCCTGCTTTGCTGCTTTGGGCAGTGATAGCAGCAGGGCAGAGAAGTCACCTTTCATCGGGGATCAGAACTGGTTCTGCGGGGAGCTGTGCTGCGGTGGGAGAGCTGATGCAGCCTAGAGGTTTCCAGCAAGGAGGCAGCAAACCAGGACGAGAGACTTCAGCTCCTGAGCTTCTGCCATCCCGTCCGTGGCCTTAGGGACCGGTTGTACCTTCTTCCAAGGGTAACATCCTGCCCTGGGCAGCGCTGTCGTGGTGCTGCAAGGCCCTGTCTTCCCCCAGATCTGCTGCTGTAATTGCTTGTGCATCCGCACCATCAGTCGGGCTAGGAAATTAATCTAGTTTGAAAGTCATCTGGCCAAAAAAGCAGAGGGAGGAGGGCTGCTGTCGACGGGCGGACCTCGGAGCGAGCCGGGGAGCAGGGCAAGAGCATTTCGGGTATCGCTGTTTGGGGTGCACGTGAGGAGCTGCGGGGTCTGGCCGTGATGTGCAGGATGCTGCCAGCCCGGCTTTGCTTTTGTATTCTTCCAAAGCAAGAAAAATGCTTTAAGATCACATGCAGGTACAGGCCTTGACCCCTGGGGTTGAAATAACCTCCCCGCCATGCCACGAAGCTCAGGATGCACCTGATCTTTCCTGTTGACCCTGTGCTGCTATTTTAATTTAAAACCTCTGTACCCCGCTGTGATTGAACGCTACTGTGGATTCCCGGGCTGCAGACACTGACACTGTCTTTGTTATTCTGAATAGATCCCTAAATTTATGGCAGATGGCCTGCTTTCCTATTAAAAGGAATGAATAGATACAGTACATACACAAATATTTGTGTATAATCTCAACTGTATTCCAAGAAAATTTCATGCACATATTGATTAGACAAATCCATTATCATTACATTGTGGTGCATTTCTTAGGAACCTCTCTCTACCCATTTTCATCACAACTTAATTATTTTTACTTCCACTACTCCTTTAAAGCAAGCGTGAGTAAATCTCTAACTGCTTTTCAGGTCTGGTTTTGATCTAGAGCTGTATGGCACGTCGGTGCTGTTGCCGGCCGTGGGACGGCTGCTGACAGGCAGGGTGCTTTTCTGCTGTGCTGCACACAAGTCTGCGCTGGGATTTTTTAAGCCTAATGGGTTGGTTGCTCTCTTGGAGGTGAATGTTATAGCTTGGTATTAATTAAGCATTATAAACAAAGGTCTCCTTAACTTTTATTTCAAAATACATGAGTTGACTGGAGGATATATACCTTTTTTCTTGTTTGAGGAGGGAAAATTGTCATGTATTTAGCATTTCAGTAAAGACGACTTGGTTGTTTTTTCCAAAAACTTGCATCATGTAATTAAACATCAGCTTTGTTGTCAATACTCGTCAATTAAATGTACCCTGGTGAGTGCTAGCAGCATTTTGCTTATTTGCCTTGTCTGCATAGTGTGGTGGTACTAGTTGTTGCCTTTTAATAAGGTCTTTTGCAGTCATTTTGTGGGCTACATCCTAACGTCTTCTGTAGACCATCCATGGTCCGTAGACCACAAGTTGAGTAACATTACTCTGGCCTTAAGAAACCGAATATTCTGTTAATCTTATTTCAGCATGTCCTTGCTTTGAACTTGAGGAGTGTGTTTTCATTGGGATCTTTAAAACCTTTATAAGGATGGATAAACCGGTATTTTCTGTGAGCTGGGAGTGTCTTGTTGTTCTCACCTTTCAGACAGATGAACTAAGGCATGGGGTAATTACGGCAACTCGCCCACATTTGTATCATGTCAGTGGCAAGCCAGGGACCTCACCTGGGAATTCTGCGCTCCCTGAGGAGTACGGAGCTGACAGGGAAGGTTGGCTCTAACTTTGAAGAGCAACAAGTGTGTTGAATGATGGTAATTAAATTTTTTGCAAATCAGTTTAATTGCAAAGCCTTATTTTAGACTTGTAGGGTTTTTGCATGCTCCTGGCTGTATCGGTGTATGCTTTTGCTGCGCTCAGGAGCTGGCCCGAAGGACTGGCACAGAAGCGCACAGCCCTGTGTCTAAGTGGTGTTGACTGCGAACCTGTAGATCACTGCGGGGCATCGTGAGCTTGTCTGTGCCCATCTTTTGGGCTGGACACGAGTCTGCTTGGCCCGGTGCTCTACACCCCGTTAGCATGGGCTGCTACGGAGCTGGCGCATGCTGCTGGGAGCTGGCAGGCTGTCGGGCAGCCCCGTGTGCAGGCAGAGCTCCTCTGTGTGCAGGCAAGCCTGCAGCAACTTGCAGTGGCTTGTACAGTGCTTTCATGGTGTAAATTAGGGAGAACAGGTGATGGGGAAACGATTTTAGACAGTAAATGGTACATGAAGAGGAGAAAGAGAGGAGCGGGGGGGGGGTGGTTCGCCGTGTGGTGTTGGCGGGGGGGAGGAGGCTGGAGTTTTTGAAGGCTTCAGCAGTGGGGCAGGATCCTGGGAGTCTCCCAAACAGGTGGAAATAAATGGGTGCGGGAGCCTCCGTGGGCTCTCGCCTCTGTCGCACGTCCATGTTGTAGCCCTGGTGCCAGGTTTGCCGGTAACCTCTGGCTTTCTCCTGTTCCTAATCAGAGACTGTAAATCTCCTCGTACCTAGGGCTGTAATGGCTAACACAGGTCTGTGGGTAAAACGGTTTCTGATGGAAACTCCAACCAGGGGGGGAAATACTTTTCCTGTGAGACAATGTCTGTTCCTCATCAAAATCAGTTGAGAAAAGTAGGAACCAAACGGTTCGATCTTAAAGATTTAAAGAGCCTGGCTGCACTATTTCTCTTTTATTTCCATTAATCCGCTCCTATTGTTTGTGTTCCTCTCTTAAAAATAATAAAGGGTTGTGGAGAAGGAGGAGGCACCCCAGTATCTTTTGCTGGGGATAGGTGGCCAAGCAGCGTCCCAGCTGCACCCAGCTCTGAAGCAGCACCTGAACACCCCCAGCAAGATGTTATGCTCCCACTTTGCTCCCCAGTGGGAGCACCCACAGCCCAGCTGCCGGTGGACATGGGCCCTCCTCCTCCCCGGGGCGGTGCTGGGCTGCAGCAGCCCCTTTCTTTGCACATGGAGCGTAAAAATGGGATCTAAGGCGATGGCCTCTGTGGAGCTGCCCCAGTGCTTTGGTGGCCTCAGTTGGCTCCAGCCCACAGTCCAGCTGCGGTGGAGAGCATCCAGGGCCTTAGACTTGGGCTGAGATCTTGCTGGTGACCTGCTGCTCCGTGGTTTGCAGGTGTGGAAACACATGGGCAGCACTTCACCTGGTTGCAAGCATGTGATTTTTACTCTTGGCTTTCCAAGGCTTTTTGTTGAGGCAGAGGTGCTATTTGCTGCCCTTGGTAAGGAAAAAGCCTTTTGTGGTCCGGCTTGCATGTGGTTAGTGCACGCCACCGGCACGGCTCGCGGGGCAGCGTGCCTTGGTGCGGGACGGTTTTGTTGGCCCCTCTAATTTCACCCTGTGTGTGTATCCCTCTAGTAGAGAGCTAATTCTTTTTTCTTCTTTTTGCTGATTGCCCAGACAGAAGCTTTTGCACTGTTTTAAAGCTTGACACCATGTGACTTGGTGCTGAGTTTTAAAGCTGAACTGATCTGAAGAGTTTAAAAAAAAGAAAAATCATCCTGTTTCGTTTACCATAGCTGCCATGGTATGGTCTGGTCCACCTGCTGAGCTTCCAGGGAAGCAGTTGGCTTGCTGAAAGCTGCCAAGGGCTCTGGGCCCCCCCACCTTGGAGTGTGTGTGTATATATATATATATTTTTACATGTGCTAATTAACTCTTAGGTGGCTGGAAGCCAAGATGTCCACATTTGAATCTGTTATTAGGAAAGTACCTTAAACTTCTGCAGATCCCAGCGAGCTTTTGGAGCCCTTGAGAGCATTGTGCACGTGTCCTTGGCATCTGCAGGGAGGGTTTGCCCCGTAGAAGCACACGTGGGCTGCAGGATTGCTGGGAGGGTGGTGGTGTGTCCCCGGAGGGTGAGTGGAGTGGGTGCTGAACCGCATGTTCCCGGCACAGCCCCCAGCTTTGGGTGGGAATTGGCGATTAAAATCCCATCCAGTCGGAAGCGCGAGGGGAAGTGGGGTAGTCATACTGGAAGTATAAATACGCGCCTCTGGGTGCCTCTGAATTCCCCCGCGTGTGCAGGGGCTTTCCTGCCCTGGGGACGGATTGCACCGAGCACACCGAGCTCCTGCGTGGGAAGGCTGTCCCTGTCCGGGATGAAGGCTGGGCTGTTCCCAAGCCACCGGTGCTTCCCGGGACCAGGGTGGCAGGTGAGGTGCCCTGGGGCTCGGCAGGGATGTGTGGGTGCAGGGCCAGGGGGAATCCCAGCTCCTGTGCAGGGAGTGAGCCGAAAGCGGGAGGGGACCTGGTTGCCCCTCCTCTCCCTGCCCCTAGAGCCAAACCTTGCTGTGTGTTTTCCCATACGTAGCTTGGCAAAATAGCTTTTGCCAAAAAGGCTCGGCTGACCCTTGTCAGGAGCATAGGGATGTCTCTGCATGTCTGTCATCTTTAAGCCTTAATGGGAATTTGCTGAAAAATATTATATTTGTAAAACTTGACTGCTTTGTAAGGGGGCCTCCTTAGGCTACTTTCCTCCTGCTGTTGTTGCCCTGCTTGCCGTGCCCAGCCTGCCGGGGACCGTTGCCTTGGTTTGATTTTATTTCTGGCTGGTGAGCAGTGCGTGGATGCTGGCAAACCAGAGAGGCCGTCCTGTGCCTGCCTGCAGCGGATAGCAAGGGGTTTATCAGCACGGGCTGATCTGTGGTCTCACAGGAGGGAAGAAAAAAAAAAAAAAGAAAAAGAAAAACTTCCTCTTTTTTTTCCTTTCCCACCCCCTTTTGGTTTTTGTACATGCCAACTGCTGTTTCAGTTGAAATTGCGTTGGCTCGGGCTGGCTGTGCTCCCCGTGCAGCAGAGACCACGAGAGCACGGGGAGATGCTGCTGGGGAGCTCACGGCGCTGGAAGCTTTCTCTGCTGCTCCCAGTGTGCTGATGAAAGATTTTGATACGGCCAAAAACCTTGCATAAATCTATACGTAACGTGTACCTCGCTGTGGGGGGAGGCGTGCGAGTGTGCTCAGCATTGCGTGGGATGAAGAAGGGATCCTGGGGAGGAGGAGTTGGGAAGATGCAGCTCTCATGCCCAGGGTTGGTCCTGGGAGCATTCTCTGAGCCCAGGCAGCGGTGGGAATTTATTAGCCATTAATGTGAGAATAATGGTTAATGCCTCTTAAACTGGCAGCAGTGAAGGGCAGCATTTAGACATTTAGACTTTTTTGTTGAAATCCAGACAAAAAGAAGGAGGCTTAAAATCCTCTCCAAACAAACTACGTGAAATATCTATAAAAATCAGCAACCTGTAAATCTTCCACTTTGTTGGTTTTCCTGACTTTGTTACAGCTGCAAAAGGAATTGCAACACATGGTGAAGCATCGAATGTGTGGGTGACAGGGTGTTTGTGA
The DNA here is from genome assembly GCF_965183815.1 of Platalea leucorodia. Classification (NCBI taxonomy): domain Eukaryota; kingdom Metazoa; phylum Chordata; class Aves; order Pelecaniformes; family Threskiornithidae; genus Platalea; species Platalea leucorodia. The sequence continues at coordinate 6,089,407 of NC_138834.1, forward strand.
AAATACCCTCAGGGCCATGGTGTCTTCTCTGACTCTTGGTCCTGATCAGAAAGGCTGAACTAATATTTACGTCAGACTGGAGGCGTGAGACATGCTTTAATCTTACATTTTAGTGCAGCCCTGTGGATGGAGAGGGCTGCTGGGGAGGTTGATGCCCGGTGTCCCTCCTTGCATAGATCAGGGCTTATCTCAGGTGGCTGCAAAAACGGCCACGGCTCAGAAAGAAGGGCACTGAAAGAAGCGTTTGCCGATGTGTGAAAGCATGGATGGGGAAAGAGATGGGCTGAGGAGGGACCTGGTGCCTTTGGACCTCGTGTGGAAGTGCCAAAACTCCAGCTTGTGTTTTTGGGAACTAAGTCACCCCTCAAAAAGATACCCATCTCCAGGAGACTTGGAGATGTGGCTCCACAGGGCCTAAATAAACTGCTGGCAGTTTGCAGACCTGGTCCTGCTGGTGTGGGGGAGAGGCTTTCTGGGGCAGCTGGTTGGGATGGATTTGGTGTAATCTTATATTTGGACTTCCCTGGCATAGGACTAATCTGCAGCAAAAACTTGGCAGTGGGGTTTGCCGAGTGGAAAACAGGGCTGCTGGAGAACTGCAAGGGCAGTCAGGTTTTGGTGATCACCCGGGGCTTGATGTTCAGTTGTCTCGTGGGACTGTGGTTGACTGAATTTTAACCTTCTGCTTTCCTGTTTGCTTTCAGTTGTTGCATGACGTGGAAAGCACACTCATGATGAACAGGAGCTCTCGGCTCTCCTAATCCTTTGTTGGCGATTTGGAAGCAGTGACCGTCGCGCCTGCTCTTTCGACATGTCTGGATCTACGCAGCCCGTGACGCAGAGCTGGCGTGCTGCTGAGCCGCGCTACCCCCCGCACGCCATGTCCTATCCGGTTCAGATTGCTCGACCACATGCGGTAAGGCAAGAGACTTTCCTTCCCTACCCGCTCGCAGGGTAGGAGCTGTGTGGTGCGTCCCCATCACCGGGGCAGTGGTTCAGCTGCGCTGGTCTCGGATGTGGCTGTTACAGAGAAATCAGGCCATTTCCGTGCCTGTGGTACGGGATTTCATCGTTCCTCTCTCGTGGGATCCTCTTTTTTATTTTTTTCCGCCATATGGTGCTTTCAGCTTTTCTCTTTCTTTCCAGCCTCTTCTGGCACTTGCCGTGGTGGTGCTCATGGGCTCTGGCTCATCGCTTCTTAGCACCTGAGTCCATTTTTCTTCCTGGGAAGAGCACCCTTGGTGGGATGCAGCAACCAGCTTGGGGGGAGAGGGGAAGGCTGACCATCCGCGTGGAGCAGGAGCACGTGCCCTCCAGCCCTCTTCAGCTTGGCCTTTTCTTGGCGCTGAATCACAAGGGAACGAGTATCCTCTCCTGCGCGTGGGCTTAGTGCTTCCCCGTCAGCCTGGTCCTTGCTCCTCACACCCACGGGAGCGCTCTCCTGATTTCCAGGCGGACTGCCTCTCCTGCTCTCCTGATTTCCAGGCGGACTGCCGGGGTGAACCTGCTGCCTGCCCTTCAGTCAGGCGACCTGCCCCTCTCTACATGGCATTCCTGGCTGGTGGTGGCGCTCCTGGGGAGCAAGAAGAAAACTGAGCTGCTGATTTTTTCCGTTTTATTCTTCCCCACTTTTTCCCCCTCTTACCTTTGACCTGTAGTCTTGTCTCCTCTTGGATCAAGGCATAAGCTGGTGGTGATTTTCTTTTGTTGTTGGCTGTGTTTTGTTGAACGCACCGGCGCTTGCACGGGTTAATTCACCTGGATTCAGCCTCTCCTTTCTATGCCGTGTCACTCACGTCTGTGCTTGCTCATCCTGGATGGTTGAGTGTTTTAGGTTTAAGCCCTTAACGGAAAAAAACTCTGCTTAGTGGAACAGCTTTAGTCAGCTCAAGCTGCTTAAATGAATCTTGTTAGGTGCTGGAGTGTGGCACACGCTGGTAAGGCTGCTCTTAGGAGCCACTTCTTGGTGGGTTACAGCAAGGTGGCCACAGCCAGGAAGGTGCTTGTAACACGAGTTAGCGAGGAGACCTTATCTCGGGGTTATGTTTCTGACAGTGGCGGCTATTGAACAGTAAAATTCCTGCTGTGACGATTTTTAGGGTTTGACTCAAAAGCCTGGAAACCCGCAAAGTGTCAGCGAAGGGGTGAAATTCCCTCATCTGCCCTCTTTGCTGGGCTTCAGCAGAGCGGCACAGGGAGCAGAGCCTGAGTTTGGAAAGGCTTTGAAATAGAAACATTAAGGAGGGCGCAGGATGAGCTTTTGGCTGCGTTAGCTGGCTCATCTAGATCGCTTGGGGCCTGCGTGCTTCTGCACAAAGAAGCTTTTCATCCAGGGTATGAGACGCGCTGACCTGGTTGGATTTATGGGAGTTGTGCTTCCATCACTGCGAGCCTGTTTATTTGGGAGGTGGGACAGAATGAGAGCATTTGTCTCAAAAAGAAAATCCCAGTTCCCTTTGTATCAGAAACGCGAGCAGGAGGAAGATGTGACCAGGTGAGCATCATCTGCCACTGTTGCAAAGCTGTCATTTAAAAACAAACCAAAGAAACCTCAATACCCAATGCGGAGACGGATTTTAGAAGAGCGCGAAGGACTCCTAGCCTGAGGGGTGCGTCCCTGTCTCCTGCAAACCCCGGTTACTGCCCCTTCGTGTCGCAACAGCAGAACGAACCAAGCAGGGCAGTTGTTTGCGAATCGGATGGAGCTCTGGGTTTCTCCAACCTGCCCTGCTCTCTGGCCAGGGTGAATACTGTTTTTATTCTATCATATTAATGTTGGAAGAAGTTGCTGGCGTTTGCTTCTAGAAGCTATTTTTACAGCCGCATGTAATCTTCTGAAGTTATGTGATACCTTTTGGGTGTCTGGATGCGGGAGAGGTCTGAGCTTAGATTTTTGTGGATGGAAAGCCGAAAGGCTTCTCTTGGCAGAAGTGTGCCAGCCCCACGCAAACCAAATGCACCTTGCCTCTCCTCGGGAGGGTAGGCAGAGCGCCGCTTCAAGCGTGTCCCTGCATGATCTGCCCTGCCACTCTCAGCTGTTTGCAAACACGTGTCTCCTGCTCGGCGGTGCCGTGAGCTGGAACCTGGCCATGGCTCTGGGGCTGGAGCTGATCTCTGGTGGGATTACTTGGGAGAGGAGAGCCCAGTTGCTTTGAAGTTGCTGTGCTGTTTAATATTAAAAGTCAGTGGTATTTGCTTGCATGTCTTGGCCGGGTCAGTTTTGTCATGGGGTGTGTTTGCACAGTGAGAGCTTGTTTGGAAGAAAGCAAGAGAGGCCAAAACCAACCCGACACTAGCATGTCTTGCATCTAATTAGATTTTGGTTCTGGTTTGCTGCATTCCATGACATCCCTTCCCGAGAACTGGGAATTCGTCAGCCCGGGGATCCTTATCCTGGCGGTGGAAACGCCCTAGGTCACCTCCTGGGTGCGTGTGGAGGGCTGAGCACTGCAGGGCTGCAAATGCTATTGTAATATAAATAAATAATCACAGTCCGACTGTGACGGTCGCACCCAGGGAAATGCGGCGCAGCAGGAATACTGAGCTCAGAAATGAGCCGTGACATTATTTTAGGCTTGGAGACACTTTATGAAAAGTGATTTAAAGGATTGCAGCTGTTTGATTTCACAGATGAGGCAAGTGAGAAGGGATGTTGTGAAGGGGCAGAAGGCAGTGGAAGCAGGCTTGGGCATTTTTCTTCTTCCATTGTATAAAACCCAAGGGAGTATCCAGCAAAATGGGGAAAAAGATGCATTTCAAGTGAACAAACAGAAATATGCTTTGTACTTATGGGCACTGTCTTCCAGCAGCATGTTCCAGGAGTTACTGCTGAGTTTGGAGCTGGTGGAGAAGATCCAGTACCGGTGGAGTGAGGGTGTTTGTTGGCTGGTTTCACTCTTAGGTGGCAGCTTTGGGCAGGGCTGTGAACCCGTGGGGCTGATCCAGGCTGAGCTCTGATGGGTGATGCAGTGAATAGGCTTTCTGCTGGGTAGGTTGGTCCCCATCTGTATTGGGGTGTCCTCCTCCTCCTCACTGAGAGACATCTGGTCCCAGCAGCTCTCGGGGAGGCTGGAGGTAAAAATGGTGCGCTATTTTATAATGACCCTAGATTTATTTCCATCTTACTAAAAAATGTCATGTAAAAAAACTTCGACAAGTGTGCATGCTTTCAAAGGGAAGAAAGAAGCTTGGGGAAAAGGTTCTGGTTTGTTTGACTTTCTTTAGGTAAAACTAAAATCACCAGTTATCAGCACTCTCTTCTTAAGAGCGCTGTGTGGTTCTTGGCCAAACTGCTGGGGAAATGTTTTTGTTTTCCGTATTAATTAGATGTAATGTTGGGGTGCTTAGCTGACTTCTGTCATGTTTAGCCTGGGAACAGAGGAATTGTTTGTATGCTCTGTGACCTTTAGCTAAAGGTGAAAACCCACATTACTTACGCTCTTAACCTTCTAATGTGTCCGAAGTTCATGTTCTCTCAAAGGAAAATTTTGCATGAAGGATATTCATTTTCAGGCAACCTGCAGGTATTTTCTGTAAACAGATCAATTTCCCTGGGTAGCACAGGTCCCCCTTTCCTTTTAAAGCACCTTTGTGATCAATATTCCCTGGGGACAGAAGGGTTCCCCTCTCTTCTTCCTCTGTGGATCCAGTTTCTTGCTGTGCCCTCCTTACCTGTCATCCTTCTCCTGTTAGGGCCCTGACATTTCAGTGCCACGGGGGTGATGCGGCTTTGGGTGCGGGCTGGGGTTACCTGGAGGGTGGTACCAGCTGCAGGAGATGCTGGGGGTCGGGGCACACAAGGTGTCCTTGTGCAGCAGCCTCTGTGCCAAAACAGCTTCTGCTTTTGGGATGCTTTTAGTGCTTTACCTATGAGAGATATTGAACAGGTTCGGGGATTGGTAGGATTGCGGTGTGTGCACCTGCACATGAAATTGGTGCTCCATCATCGCTTGAATCCCCATTGGGGAGCACCATCCCCTCCCTGCAAAACAAGAGGCTCTCGGCACGCCTCCTGTGTGCTGTTTGGCCTTGGTCCCTGCACATTGCTCAGCTGAGATGGCAAAGTGAGCTTAACCCCTCTACTCCAGCTTTGAGACCTTCATGCCCCCTCCCATGCCACCTCTGCTGTCTGGGAGCAGCTCTAGTTCCTTCATTAAACTCCCTGTTTGCAAAACAGCCCTGGTGCAGGAGCATCCAAGGCAGATCGCTCGTTTTTCTTGGCTCATGATAAATACTTCCTTGTCTGCTGAACCAGAGACAAGAGGTTGGTGCAAACTTGTGTGTTGATTTGGTGTCCTAGCTAAATGGTGGCCTGGGGGGAATCGAGTGCCTTCCCTGTCCAGACTCCTCCTCCCAGCAGTTTGAGCAGGGCGAGTTAAACCGAGCGTCCTGCTGTGGAAGGTGCTGTAAGGAGATGCAAGCTCCTGAGACGGCAGGAGCTAGCTCCTCTCTGCAGTGACATGATCAGCGTGGCAAGGCGAGGCCAGGTAAGCCTGCAGAGAGGCAGTGTATTTTGCATTAGATACGTGAGGCGCCTTTGCTGCTGTGTTGATTTTCCTTGGAGTAGTTATTCACACTTTTATCTGCTGGAAGCAAAATGCGAGTCTGTGTCGCTGCTCCAGGAGCTTGCAGAACGGAAGAGTTTACGGTGCCAAATGCTTCAGTCCCCCAGGCTGCGAAGAGCCTTCTCCAACCACCTCCGAGCGCAAAGAAAAGCCTCCTGCTACCAGCTGCGCAGCTGAGCGGGGGGGCGGTTCGTGCCAGAGATTTGCATCCTGAGTTCTGCCGCTGGGCTCCAGCTAACGTTTTAAGGAATGTCTTGGAAATCAAAAACGTACCTTGGAAATACCGACTCTGATCGGGTCTCTCACGAGAACTCGGCACGATCTCTCTGGAAGCACCTTGAGGTTGCCAGTGAAGGATTGCATGAGTTCTGAGCAGCTCAGCGGTGGATTTGGGGAAATTGGCTCTCTGCTGTGGGACTGGGAGAACATGGAGGTGAAGGAACAGGACACCTAATTCCCTGCCCTGGGCTCTCTCTCCCACTGCCAGGAAGAAGGAGTTGGCTTACAGTAGTTTGTATTTAAAGCTCATTTTCCCTAGGATACAGCCTTTATCCAAAACAGTTCTTTTTCTTCAAGCTACTGTAAACTTCTATGGTTGCTCCCTAATCTACTTTTTGGATGTGATTCGATGCAGAGCGTGATGCTTTACTTTTGGTTGATCTCAAGATCGTAAATCCACAGGGGCAGAAAAAACTTCTGCTATATATGTGGTTTCGCAAAGGTAAAGACCCGCTAAAGCCACTTTTGGAGACGTAAAGGCTTTGCCTGCACTCCTAGCCTGACTGCCCGCATTGCTCCACCAGCCCTGGGAGACACCTTCTGCAAGACTGGGGGCTTTTGCTGGTTGTCACTGTCACCACATTTATTCCAAATACTGAGCAAAGTCAGGTTCTTTGACCTGAAGGATTTACTAAGAGTAGGAGAGAGCTGTGTGTGGGACGTGGAAGGGCAAAAGGGTCCGACATGGACCTGCGGATGGGCTATGGGTGTTGTGTGGGAGATGGTCGGGGGGCTATGCTGCAGAAGAGATGGGATGATGAGCAAAATGACCTAGTGCTTTTAAGATGGAAGTTTTGGGTTTGTTGTGTGAAGAGAGCTGCTCGCCCCGCGTGGGTGTTTGTGACCACAAGTGCCTTCAGGAAGCGGAGCACCAGGCGTGGGGAATGGAGGAAGGGCAAGCGGGTCATTCCCGGCTCAAAGGCGCCTGGATGCGACTGGGACAAAAGTCTTGTGATGGAGAGAGACTGAAAAGCAGCACTGTAATGGATGTGCTGCTGCTCTGCGGGCGCCTCTGGCTGCTGGGGAGAGCGCTGGCGGCCGGCTCCAGCACCAGGCACCGGTCAGATGACTGGGAAGCCACAACAGCTGAGAGCTGCCCCCACCGAGACGTGACTTCTTCTCCATGAATGGCATATTCAGATGGGACAGCTAAACACCGCTGACAGCCCTGGTTTGCTGGAGAGGTGGGGGAGAGGGCGCCGGGAAGGATGCATTACTGCGCAGCTGGTACAGACGTTAATGGTGCTGGCAGCAGACGTGGCCTCAGTGCAGGGATGGCAGCAGAAATCAATGCCTTCCAAGAAGGGGCCACGCGCAGTGTGGTCACCTCCTAAAACAAAAGGCCAAGTCAGCAGCTTCTGAGAGATGGATGGCAATGAGACTGTGTCGGAACAATAAGGGCATTTGTCTTTTCAGCACATCTTGCATCCCCGTAGGCAAGATAAAAATGCATGCATTCAGCCAGGTTTTTATTACTGACCTTATCTTCAACAGGAGAGCTGATTGTGGAGGGGTTGTTGCTTGTGAGTTTTTTGCTCTTTTTTTTTTTTTTTTTTTTTTTCTTAAATCTTCAGTGAGCTCCTCCCGGGGTTCTGGGGAGGAAGCTGGGCAGACGGCAGTGTACTTGTGGACAACCTGCTTTGATCAATAACCACCTCCTTTGCACTCCAGTGGAGGTTTTCAGTAGCAGAGGATGGCTTCTCTTTTCTGGGGAGGCTAAGGGTGATGGGCCAGCAGTGATGGCTCTGCTACGACCCTGGTTCCTCCCAAACCTTCCTCTTACCTGAATCGGCTTTGGGAAAAATTATTTTCTCCAGGCAAAGGCTAAAAAGTGTATTTCTCGGTCTGATGAGCAACTGCTGTGCTGCCAGTGCCAAGGGGTATCCAGGCACCAGAGAGCTTTTCCTTTTATTGCTAAAATAGGTCATGCTCGCTGCTGACAGAAGGAGATTTAAAGCAACTTCTTTTTTCAAAGTTCAGGGTGTGCAGGGTGGGGGCCATCCCCTGTCTCTGGCAAAGCCACTGGAGCGGTGGCTGTGCTGCTTTGGCCACCCCACCTTGGACTGGAGAGCTGGTCTGCCTGGCTCGCGGGTGGCACCGATTGCTAGCCCAGCCTCCTGCTGCAGCCAGGGTCACATCAAGGGGCTCAAGCAGCAGCTTATTGCACAAATTAATTGCTGGATGGTCCGAGGCCCTTGCAAGTTTCAAGTCAGGATACGCTGCTCCGTGCTGGCTGTGTGCTCCTGGGGGTGTGGGAATCTCAACCTGCCGTGTGCTTCCCTGGGGGACAGGGTGGCTTTGCAGTCCGAGGCTGTGTGGTCAAGTCTTGGCCACCGTGTTGGGCCACTCTGACTTGTGTGTCCCCTCTGGCCGTCCTCCTTGTGTAAGGAATAGCTCTGGGCATCAGAAGTGCAGGGCATTCTCTGATTTGGGAAAACACCAGCAGAAAAGCAGGAGGAGGAGAGGGATGGAGCATGGGGCCAGCGCAGGTGCTGCTCTGGGCAGTGCTGTCTGCAGCCGCTCTCACCTCTCCTCTTGGGAAATACCAGCGGAAACCAGGACACCCGGGATGAAGGTGAGGCATGGGGTAGAGCAAGGTCCCCAGATCCCGCAGAGCCAGCGGGATGTTGCTGGGGGGACGAGGGGAGTGGGGGATGTGCCAGGGCAGCAGCTGTAAAGTGCCCAGCTCTGGCTCTGCGTGCCACCAGTGCCACGGTTTGGGGGGGCACCGGCCTCGCTGCCCTCACCCATCAATTCCCCTGTGCTTCAGAGGAGTTCCCAGAATGGCACATGTGCTGCTCACGAGCAGCAGGAATGGGCCAGGCATCCTCTTCTGAATTTAGATAAGGGACAATTTATAAATAGTGAAATCAATAGGGATGCTTTGGCATTGTGTTTTGCTCACTATTCGGACCATGCCATTATTAATCGGCCTCGTTTAGGCTAAACGCTTGGGAGTGCTTCAGCAGAAATAGTACATCATTAAGAAATAAAACTTGTTCACAATACAACGCTGGGCGAGCTTGTAACGAACAGCCCACAACCTAATCCTTGGTGGAGGCAGCGAGAAGCTGGGATTTGCTCCTGGATGAGCGTGTGCAGTGCCCTGGCCTGTTTGCCTGCCTGCGAAAGGTGATGAGGACAGTGCAGGGCAGTGGCTCATGGCTGGGCGAGGGCTCCTGTGCCCAGGGAGCTCCGCAGGTGAGGCGCTGCCTGTGCCTGATGCCGTGATTAGAGGCAGCTGCTGGCGTGAGTGCCACCCTCCGCTGGGGAGCTGGCCCAGCTGGCGGATGTGGTGACTGACCCTGGGACTGCTCCTCCTCAGCGTCACTGCAAAACAAGAGCTGGTGGTTTTCAAGCGAAGCTGTCTTTGCACCGAAACTCGGCGGGGAGCTCCTGGTTGCTTTCTCTGCTGAAGACGTGGTAAGCAGTGGAGGAGGGATCTTGATGCTTTGGGCTGCTCGAGCTGTGCTGCAGGTGCTTGTCTGGCTGTGCTCTAGGTCTCCACAGGTTTGCTCCAGAGCTGTTTTCCAAGGAAGCCAGAAGCAGTGGGCGTTTGCACTTGTTTTTCTGCTGGTGGGAGGAAGAGAGGAGGAGCAGTTTGCCTTTCTGTTGCAAGACCAGCTCCAGGCTTCCTTTCTGCAGGCCTTGTGTCTCCAGGGTCTTCTCCTTGGGGCTAATTCTTGCAGCTGCGGGAATGCTGCCTGGATGGAGCAATCGGTAGATGCCTTGTCCGTATGGATGTGCTCTACGCTGGAGCTGGGAGGGCAGGGTCAGAGCTGCCATGGCGTAGCGTTGTCTGGCTCTGTGTGCTGCGGGTCAGCGCCTGGGGGTGCTTCCAGCATCGCTTTCAAACCCCCCTTTCTTCCTCCTCGTTGGAGGTCAGGCAGCCCAGACCCAGGCAGCTGCAAGGAAGGGGAAGGAGAAATGAAGCGCACCAGCAAGTGCATGCGTTCAAAACAGAAAGCGAGAGAGGCAGAAAGGCTGCGCGGCTGTGTGCAATTATTAGTTTAGTGTGTGGGTTATCCTGAGGTCAGGGGACAGCACAGAAGATTTCGCTGGAGACCTTATGGTAGGTAAGACAGCAGGCCGAAAGCTTTAAAAAATTTTAAAAAAAGGCGGGGGGAAGCTTTTCTTCTTTTCCTTTTGTGGGCTGTCTCTGTTTTTGTGTTGCCGAGGGCTCTTCTGTAATATTGCATTTAGTCTCCTGGCTTTAGACAGTTTGATTAGCATATCTAAATGAGCCTGATAGGTTATTTAGGGTCAGAGGATCTTCAAGGAAGGGGAGGGAGACAACGCTCTCAGTGCTCCCGAATCGAGTAATAACACAAAAAGACCTCGAGACTGGGAGTGCCTTCACCGCTCCCCCTCCCCGCACCCCAGGCAGGGGCAGCGCGGACGTGTCCAGCCTTCCTCACTGGCAGCGAAGGATGCTTTTGGCGCCTCTGGCTGGGCCCAAGTACCTCTTCAGTCTGCTGCCTGAAGAAGTGTATTTTAACGAGGCTGCTTTGGGCTCCTTAGTATTTTATTTATCTAAACCTTGGCCTTGTGCTGTATTGCTTTGCCAGAGTGATTTATGGCACTGTAGGCACTCTCGGTGTCTGTCCCTCTTTGGTGATGCTGCTAGTGCTGGCTCAGCCCAGCCAGCTGCTTTTTGTGGTGTGGGGCCAGGGGCTGCCCAGAAGGACCTGCTGGAGCCAGCTCTCATCAGGGCAGGTTTCTGGCATTGTGGAGGCAGAAAGTGGCTGCATTTCAGTCGTGTTCCCTGCAAGACCCTTCCCCACCAATTGCCGCAGCAGGCAGCGGTCGTGAGGTCTGTCTTCAGCATCACTCATGTCAGGCTTTGATTGAAACACATTTGATGTAGGGGAGAGGGAATCAGACCCCTGTGTAAAGGCCGGGGGTTTGCAGCATTCACGTGGGATGCTGAAGTCTGCCCCTGGGTACTTGTGGCTCCAACTGACTGCTGAATTGCAGCGCAGGCTATGCTGTGGGCACCAGAAATCTTCTGCTATGAGGAGCTGCAGTTCTGGTGATGGTACCAGCAGCTGTTTGTCTGTGCCCCCCATCGCCTGCCTCCTAAGTAGCAGCCGCGCAGCCCCACATCGCTGCTACGTGTCCCTTCTGCTTACGGCAGCGTGCAGCCCCTTCTCAGTGGGTCGCTTGGGGCTGGGGCAGTGCACCATGAGGCTGAGCTGCCTCAGCCCTGCAGAGCTTGCTCCCTGATTTGATTTCATTTGGGTGATGTGCTCAGGAGCTAGCGCAGGTGCATAGTTTGAAGCTGAAAAATGTAGTTTTTCCTTGTCGTTTTTCTGATTTTAGTTAGCTGGCTTCACCCTAAGCTTTGGAGATGTGGCTTGCTGGTTTTGAAGAGTCTGTTTCTTGCATGCAAGGCTGATGGTCTGGGCCAGGGCAGCTGCCCAGCATGGTGTAATACCAGGTGGCTTGTGAAGGACAAAGACAGCAAAGCGTTTCTGGGACTGGAAGATGGAGACGACCCAGCCTCTTCCCTGCACTTGGATCCCTGTCACTGGGAGCGGCTTGACATCCAAACCTTCCTCTCCTGGCTGGGTGACTTCCACAGTTTTCCAAGCCTGCTCCTGACCTGGGCCCACTGCTGCCCTCGGGGAAGCATGGGTTGGCTGGGCATCGGCGGGTGGGTTGTCGCAGGAGGCACCAGAGCGAGGATGTGCGTAGCAGGGTCGTGCTGCAGAGCTGCCGGGGGGACGCTGGGGACTAAACGTCTGTGCTGGAGGACAGGATCCTCCCACCAGTGCTCTGAGAGGTTTTGGGGGACCTCTGTGTTGGCTGTATTGCCCCAGTTCTGACAAGCTTTCTGACAGCTTATGAGGCTGCTCCCATGGCATCGTGTGGATTCGCTTCTGTCAGAGCGGATGGATGCCCCAGGGTCTGGCCTGAATAAAGCTCTGCTCTTGTGGCCGGCGGAGAGCCACAAGGTGTGTGTGGGACACGAGGGTGTAACCCTGGCCATGGCAGCTCGGCCTCAGCATCGCCGGGCCGGTTCTCGAACCGTTTATGGCTCTCGATGGTGCGGTCTAGAGAGAGGGAACGCTGGCCTGTTTGTTTATACTCTGCCTACATGGTTAGAAGGGACGCAGTTCCTTTCACCCGGGGTTATATTTTGGGAAGCTGCTGTTTTATTGGGAGAACGAGGTCTTGACATTGAGACTTCCAAAAGTGATTTTGGTTACTTTGCTTTGGTTTTGTTTTGGAAATATTCCCCCTCCTTTGCCTGAGTAAAGAAGCTTAATTTCCATCAACAGAAGTGGAAAAGGTGCTCAATTCTACTTCTTGCTCATCTTCTCTTTGCATCTCTTCCTACCCTCTGCAAGCCCTCCTCCCACCCCCCCAAATCTATTGATGTGCTGGAGCCCCTGACTACCCATGGTCTTTCTGCTTCCTTAATTTCTATTTCATGACATTTACCGAATCTATGAAATTCTGCAAAACTTCCACAATGTACATTTGTGTGGGAACAACAGGAAGGTTGGTATGAAAGGAACAAAGTCCCGACCAGAGGCAATGGGAGAATTGAGGGCCCTGGAGAAGGTGCTCCGACACATCAACAGATTTGGGGGGGTGGGAGAGATTTGCAGAGGGCAGGAAGAGATGCAAGGAGAGAAAGAGGATGAGAAAAACTTAGGATTGACCAAAACACCAGCAAAGCAATGGAGAGGGAAAAGGGAGCAATGTGTAGCTTGGGGCTGCAGAGTTTTTTAGTTGTTTTATTTCAGGTGTCTTATAGCTGCCCTTGAGCAGGTGCCAAGGCTGCGCTAGAAATTTTAGGTCAGGATGGGGACTAAATCACGCTTGTGCTGTGTGCTTCGGTGGCGGGAAATTCATGTGGCACCCACTGGACGTCGCCCCCTCGCCTCTACCCGCACGTGGAAGGTGCAGCGGCGCTGGCAGCAAGGTGCCTCCTAGCATATGTCTTTAAAACTCTGCTAAGCAAACTTGAAGCCTCTTCTGAAGGCAGCTTGTGAACCTTTCCGACATTTGCATTTTGAAAAACAGTCATAGCTCACAGTGCAATTTATCGTAGTAACTTTCTGAGCAATTAATCCGCCTGTGTCCTGCCAGGTCTCCTGCAGTTCCTTTGACAGTTCATCACAGGGCATGGAAATTTGTCAATTTTAATTTTCCTCACTAATTTTCTAGGTTATGTTTTCTTCTGGTAAACCCAAACGCTGATGTGAGCAAAACGGAGTAGGTCAGAGAGTGAGTTGGGCGATGTCTGGAGAAGCAGGAGCTGGCGCTCGCCAGCCTTGCCCTCGGCGGGGAAGCCGGAGAGGCATGTCTGCCATCCCGGCCCCGAGCTAACGGCCCCAGCGCGTCGGGCCACGCCAGCAAGCTCTGAGCTCCACCAGCAATTTTCTGACAGGAGTTAGAGGAGGAAAAGGCAAAACTCAGCTGAGTGTGGGCAGGGGGAAAAGGAAAAACAGATGGTTCTTGGGACATGCAAGAGCCTTTTTTTTTTTTTTTTTTCCTCCTTCTTTCTCAAGGGCACAGCCTTCGAGCCTCCCAGACGGGTAATTCTTGTTTATACGCCCACAGAAGGTGACAGGCCTGCTTGTGGGCCTCTCGGTGTGTCTTCCCAGGCATGGTGTGTTTTGTTTTGTAGGTGAATGTTAGGAGCTGCATCACTCTTTTTTTGGGTTTCTTTGGTTTTGTGTTCGGTGGTTTTTTTGGGTTTTTTTTGGTTTGTTGTTTTTTTTTTTTTTTTTTTTTTTTGGTTAAACCCAGGATGAGTGTGAATGTGGGGAAGCTCGTTGTAGGCAGCGATTCTGCTTTGGCTGGGGCTGTAAGAGCTAAGGGGCTCCTTCACTTCAGATGTCTGAGTTTGTCCCGTCTGTGGTTGGACCCACGGCATATTCTGTCCTACAGCCCCCCAGGGCCTCCTGTGTGGATGAAGAAAAAGCAGCATCACAGGGTAGCATCTTCCCTTAACACCTGGATTTACAGCAGAAGTACAACTTCCCCATGAGGATGAGTAGATGCTGTCGCAGTAATGTCCTCCTTATGTCATAAGAATCTATCTGAAGACACCCCTTGCCCAAGAGGCTGAGGTCTGACATGGCCAGGCTGGAGGTGGAGACCAAGAGTTTGGGGCTGGCAGAGGTCCCTGGTTCCTGGTGTTGCCCAAGATCAGTCAGAACAGAAAAGGAGCAGCACCGCGCTATTGCCTGGTGCTGGAGGGAAATGAACCTGATTGCAAAAACTGGTGCACCTTTCTAGGCACAAGGAGAAGTGGTGGCCGTCAGACACCACCATTCCCTCTTGTCCTCCATCTGATATTTGGCCTTTTCAGTTTTTGTGCGAGAGAGGCTGAATGTGGGGTAGGGGATCTCCTTTTCTTGGCTCCCCTGCACTGAGTGCTTACAATTTCTGTTTTTCTTCCTGGCTTTCCAGAAAGCTACTATGCAAGCATCTTGTTTTACCCTCTGGTGGCCAAAGATGTTGGGCTTTGATATTCCCTTCTACTCTCCTCCGGCTGGAGGAGAGCGTGGCATCCAGCGCTGGGCTGCTCTGTTCACTTAGAGCTTGGGAGAGGGGTCTCTAGGTGCAGGTCATTGCTCTTTAAGCTTCTAAATCCTTTCTTTGCCCGCCATGTACCTTGCTGGGGCACCTCTCCAGCTTCCCTAGCACTGGAGCATGGTGGTCCTCACTGCAGCAGATCAAATCATTTCTGTTGCAGCTGTTAGGGCTGAGTCCCTCACCCACACCCCCAACTGCATGCATGTGGTGTATTATTTATTGATTATTTTTTTTTAGACTCTGAAATTTCTTTTTTCTTTTTGACGGAGTTGGAGCTTTTTGTTCCAGTTGAGAGCTGTTCAAAATAGACTCTCAGGTGGGATTGGTTCTTCTAACATAAATGTGTGTCAGTGTTACCAGGGATATTCTGTGGCAGGGCTTTCTATGCCATTGCTGAAGGTCTTAGTTAATTAGATGATTAGTCTTCTGGTCAAGTATCTATCTGCAAATAAAAAATAGCAGTTGAATGTAGCTGCTAAAATACTGTTGCTGGAATCAGTCTGTGGCACAGAGCAGGAGGGCTTCTTATTTAATTAAAATCAGGAACATACTGTACTGTACTCTCCAAGGGTCAAGGAACAAAAGGGACGTACACATAATAAGTAGCAAACTGTCCTTTCAAACCCCTTGAGCTCAGCCCAGGAGAGCTGTGTTTAAAGGGACACTCTCAACATAATATTTATGATTTCTCTTTTTTTTTTTTTAAATTTTCTTTTCTTTATACTGCTGTGTGGATTATCGAAGCTGAAAGTATCCTATGACTTTTCGTTTTCTTCTTACCTGTTCTTCCTCTTGGATTTGAAGTTGTCATCAGGACGGCTTGGATGCCAAAAATCCCTGTGTGCGTGCTCGGTGGCTAGGTTGAGCTTACTGGGGTCCCACATCAGGAGCCAGCCTGCGAGCAGCCCCAGTAAAAGGCTGGAGGCAGGTTGGACTGGGGGCTGAGCTACCATCCCAACACGGTACGGGACTGGGGGTTACTGGGAACCCTTTTGGGGGTGGGAAGCACTGAGCTGTGTGGTCTGGCACCCAGCGCTTCAAAGGAAGAGTATCTATATGGTTTCTTCTGAGTTGCTGGGGTTCACTGCTTGCTTGAAAGCTGCCACCAGCCTAATGAGCTCTTCTGTGTTTGTTTCTGCAGGACGTCGCACTGTTGGAGTACCAGCATCATTCCAGGGATTTCGCTTCCCACCTCCCGCCGGGGTCTATCATGCAGCCGCAGCGGCGGAGGCCGTCCTTGCTCTCCGAGTTCCAGCCAGGCAACGAAAGGTACCGGCTCCCTGCCTCCCCCGAGCCACGGGCATCCCGACTGCAGTACCGAGTATCCTGCACAGCGCTGTGATGCCGAGGAGAGCTCTGAGACCCGGGCGATGTTACGTTGTGTATTGCTACTGAGTGTGCTCAGTCTCTGCGCCGCTCTTGGCTTCGTTGTGCTAATGCAAGTGGCACTTTTGCCCTCTGGTTTCTTCCCTTCGACTGTCATGCATTTTAAAGATGTCTTAAAAACCCCAAACAACAAAAAAAACCCACCCCCCTCACTTCTGTGGAGCTACATGTTGCTGTGACTGGTTGCGTCAGCTGTCTTCAATGTAGAAAATAAAGCTATGTGGTTGGGTTTGGTCTGTGGCTCCCAAGGCTGAAGGGAGGAGTGAAAAGAGCTCATTTCCACCGTGCATCTCCGCTTCCTTTTCTGCTGCTCTTCCTCCCCGCTTTCATTGTTTTTGTTTCTCTTTCTGCATTCCCCTTGCAACTTTCTCCGAGCTGCTTTTTTCCTGTCTGCTCCCCTTGCAGCCCTCTGCGTCGCCGATTGCTTTCGTAGCCTCCCGTGGGAGGCTGGCACTGTTTTTGGGTGCGACCGAAGCAAACGCCGCGTGGCTGGAAATGCTGTAGATGCTTTAACCACAGGAGCTGATCTGTTCTGAAGGCCATCACTCTCACTCTCTGTCTCATCACAAAACGCTGCTCTCTCATAGTTTCTCTTCTGCATTTGGTGCTTAGTGGTTTTGGAAAAAAACTGGCCTGGAAGTGAAATAAGAGCCTTGCTACAGTAGATTTATGCAAAGTTTTTTATTTTTATGCTTATTCCTGTGTCAGGCTAAGAATAAGAACAGTGCAGAGTCAGAGAGATGCATCTGTTTCTCTAAAATAGTAATTGTTAGGAGAGAGGAGAAAGACCTCCGGGTGCTGGATGCGTAAGGGCATAGATGCAGACAGGACCCTCTTTTTCTAGTGGGAGGGATTTGGCTTGGTGCTCAGCAGGACCAAACCCATGAGAATTGGGAGGCAAAAAGCAGCCTCCAAAGTTACTTTGGCATCTGCTCTTTTGGGTTGTGCCTGTGGCACCTGCATGTACGGAGGGTAATGTTGCTTCTGATGACTAGTGATTTATCACCACGTGTTGCATTGCCTTGGCTTGCTTTGATTTCTCAGCGCTTTTCTTCCTTAGCACAAAGTAACATGGTTAAGTTGGAAGTGGGTCAGATTCAGGTAAATTTGGGGGAGATGGGTAAAGAGGACACGGCAACGTGCTCGTGCCTGGTTTTGTTTTTCACACTACTTACGGTTTGCAAAATGGAGAACCAGTTCTTCTCTCCAGTAAAATGAAGGTTTCAAGGTCTGAATATGCTATTTAAAAAAAAACCCAAAGCGTATCTTGGTTCTTCCGTATAACAAAAAAAACCAACTGCAAGCCTTGGTGTCTGCTGCACCACATGCCTAATCCGGTGTGGTCATCCAAGCATCTCACTTTGGCTTACAAATGTTTCAAAGTCCGCAAACTTATTTTTGTGTTGACAATCGCATGAATGTGGGTAAATGTTAATCGAGGTTGTCAGGTCTAAATACACATCCAAATGCTTATCGTGGTTACTTTGCTTTCAACCGGAACGGTGAAGTTTTGGCATGCTATAAAAAGAAACTTTTTTTGTAACAAACCTAACTTACATTTCATCCCTTTTCCCTGTATCATCTGAAAAATTGAACTTTTGCAAAAATTATACTGGGTAATAAAGCTAAAAATACCACTTAAGTTCAGCTCAGTTGGCATCTTGTGCCAGAATGCTGGGATATAGACTCATTAAAAAAAAATTGTTGGGCATCTGGGAGGTCTGCAGAAATTTTCAACGCGGTGTAATTAGTTATTGAAGTCATTCGGACTGGGTGGCGTTGGGGCTGCAGAGATGTTAGTCCATTTTGCAAAGCCGACTACTGTTTCTCTGCATCTTTAAGCACTACACTTAAAAATCTATCCTATGGGGGCTTTGCTTTTTCATCTTTGGTGTGAGGATCTGCTCTAAAACAGCACCTGATGTGGTGGTAATGGAGCCCTTTGGGTGTTTGGTTGCTCACCTGAGGGTTCCTTGGGTGCTCAGGGACCAAGACCTTGGAGCTTCTGGAGCAGGTTGGGTTGGTCATTGATGTCAACCCCAAAAAATAGCTCTGGCTCTGCCTGGTACAGAGCAAAGCCTGGACAAGGGAGGGTGGTGAAAGCAGCCATCTCTGCAGCTGAGTCCCTTTGGCAGGTTCACGCCAGGCGCATCTGTAAGCACTTTGGCTTTGTTCCTGGGCTGGGATTGATGGTTTTGAGCAGAGGCAGCTGGCTCTCACCGTGAGGGGCTGGGGAGGAGGGAGGAACCAAAGGCAAACACAGCCATGGGGGGTAAATAGAGGGAAGCACAGGGGTGTGCTGTGTCTGAAAGGAAGACCCTCACCTTGGTTCCCTGCCTGATACCCCACCTGGCATGTAGTGGTGGTGGGCATGAGATAATCCTCCCCTTGAAGTAAGTGTCGGTGGAGGGGAACCCTTCCAATCCCCCATTGCTTCGGGTGTTCAGAGGAAGCAGCCTGTCTGCTGTTGGTTGTGGTGGCTGATGCTCTTCCAGGATCACTCCCCTCCTTAAAGAAATCAATTTGTGAGTCTGGTGCAAGTGGAATGTGGCAGACTGGCAGCGCTGGAGATCAAGCCCTGTGCATGTTCCCAGATGGACATCCCTGCCCTGCCATCGCTGTGCCTCACGCTGATCCAGAGCAGTGCCTGCAGCTGGAGAGCGTGGTTCAGCCCTCGGGCTGCTCAGTCCCAGTTCCTCTCAGCCCACCTCTCCTGGAAACCACAGGGATTCACTTTACTCTGTGTTAGTTTTTTGAGGGGGGTTGTCCCCTGCTTTGGCTTTGCCTTCACCTTGGGCAGATCTCTAAAGCCTCTGCAGGCTGTCTTTGCACATGGTATTTGAGGCTTGACCCCATGGATGCTTTAAATCTTGTAGAAATCATGTGGGCTTGCTTAGGTGGTCTTCCTACAGCTTTGCAGGTTTTCTGTCTCTCGTGGCTGCAGATTTGCTGTAGCCATCAGGGTGGTGGTTAGTTATAGTCCAGAGAAAAGGGAACAAGTGGTGAAGCATTTCACCATGGGCACAGTGTTTTAATTGTGAATCAGGTGTTGGCAAAAAGCTGTTGAGCAGTAACTTGTTGGAAGGAATGGGGTGCTGAGATGGTTCCACATTTTGGGGTTCCCTGAGGAAGCAGCTCATTGAATGTCAGGCTCAGGCAGCTGGATGTCCCCACAGCTGAGCCTGGTGGGTCAGGCAGGATGGGGAGAGCCAGTTCCTGAAGTGTCACACCATCGTGGGCTCTCATCCCTCGGGGGTGATGTGCCTCCTGCTTCTCCTGCTTCCCACCCCGTGCAGCCCAGTCCTGCAGGAGATGCTGGGAAGTTGCAGAGTGCCCTTCTCCAAGTACATCAGCCTTGAGAGTTGCCATCACCCCTTGGTGGATGGGTAGAGACTCGAACTCCCTGTGCGGCAGTTGTGGCTTGGAAGAAAGAAGGAAAACTTGAACCACTCTGAATCTGTTGCTATAGGGAAAGTTGGCTCTGTCTGTCTTTGCAGGGATGTGCTGCTTTCCTTGATGGGTTTCTTGGTAGCAGGCTTTTTCTTGGAAGGATCCACAGACTTCCCCTTAGCTTGTTCGGTTGGCTGTGCCAACTGGACTGCAGGAGCGAAGAGAAGTATTTCAGGATCTGCTGTTGGTACAAGTCGTACCATGAATACTTGCAGAGGAATGTCCTGGCAAGGTGACAAAGATTAGGGTTTTTTTCTCTTCTATATATATTTTGGTCTGCAAAAGACGTGAGAAAAACTGGGTTGACTGTTAAATGGGAGGTGCCAGTGAGGTGAGGGGTCTGAAAAATCAAGGAACTGGATTTTTCTGACTTTTTATAAGCGTTACGATTTTAGAGCAAGATTCCGTATTAACACAAGAATGCTGGGGTGGATAATGGCTTCTCTGGCAGAAAACATGGCTGTAAATAAGCGGTATGCATGTTAACGCAGTATATTCCGCCTTTATCCAGAGTAAGATGAGTCACTATTTTCGTAGGAGATTATTTTCCCAGTTCATGAGACCATCCTCCTTTTTCGGAGCCTTTCTGCTTAGCAGTCATGAGGAGCTTGAAGAGTTTGCCCAGTGTTGAGCTGAAGTACGACATTTAGGATATGTTAAGCAGCTGCCGTGTTCCTGCAGCCATCCGAGATAGCTGTGTGCAATATAGTATGAGAGCAGGCCTAATTACTGTGCTTATCGAATGTGATTAATCCTGCTGGCTGAGGAGCCTGGGGAGCGGTGGGAAGCCGGAGCGGTGTGCGTGGCCGCTGGAAATCACGTGCAGCTCTTGGTCTTCATCTGTGCTGGACCAAAAGGCACTGACTGCCCCCGAGTTAACAGTGCGACCGATCTGATTTTATTTATGGTCTTTAAGTGTCCATTTTTAAAGGTGACTCTTTTCTCGGGAGTTGAGCAGCGGTGCGGCTGAAAATCCCTACGAGCATACATCTTTGTGTCTTTTCATGTTTGAAATGATGTTCTGGGAGCCGCATTTTTTTCCTCTGTGTAAATGAACGTGGGAAAATAACGGGAAAGGGCAGATGCTGGTGTGTAGACACTTGGTGACAAGCCTTGTGGGCTGTGGGCATGTCCACGGGCAGGCACGGAGGGTGACCAAGGCTCCACAGAGGAGATGTGGAGACATTTGGCTTCATGGAATGGGCCAGTGTGCACTGGCGTGTGTGTGGTGTGAGGGGAAACCTGGGCTTTGCCTTGGCTGGGTTGGAGGGGTAAAAGTTCATGAAGCAACTTTCCCCGTCCATAATTTTGAACCAGATTTATTTTGGGGGAGGAAAGGTGATCTCGCAATGCAGCAGGCCTGGTGAGATGTCCCTGAAGCCGTTAGTTCAGGGAGTGCTCCAGCCACCCAGGACTGCCAAGGGGGCTTTCCTGTGGGGCTCCAGGTTTTGGATGCCTGGAGAAAGCACGTGGGGGAGCTTGTGGAGGGACACAAATATTCCTTCTCCTCCTCTGGAGTGAGGCAGTGCCACTGTGTGGCACAGTGTTAAAGCTTCTGCTGGTCTTGTCCATGAATAATTCAGGCTCTGTGTATGGGGATCTTCAATATGCAGGTTTTAAGTAAAGCATCTAAATTGCAGTTGGCTTGGAGGAAGTTGGCTGAGGGGGTTGCGCAGGGGCGGCTGAGGCACAGCTACCTGTCCTCGCGTGGGAATGCACAGCCGGAGCATCACGAGGATGCCCGTGGGACCGCGTGGTCGCAGGCGCTCAGTCAGACTTGCGAGGACCTGGGAGTCCTCGAGCTGGACCACGTGGTGAGCAAAGCATCCTGCTCAAGGCTGTCCCACACCTTTGGCTTGTGAAGACTCAATCCTGCTGCTGGCAGACGTTGCTGAGGGCGTGGGAGCTGCACCTTCCCCACCCAGACAGGCTGCTCTTCCCATGGCCTCTGTTGTTAAGTCACGATGGTTTTTCTCACTCTCCACCTATATGACAGAGGGAATATATCAGCTGGCCGTGTACGTGCTTTTCTAGCTCCCTGGTGGCAGGTTTGCTCCTACAAACCCTCCAATTTCTCTCTTGAACAGGTCTCAATTTGCCCAGTCTCCCACTCTGGCTATCATTAGCTGTAAAGGGGTTGCTGAAACCTCTGATAAATCTTAGCATTGGCTATAAATAATTCACTTTGACACTAGTGGTTTTCTATATTACTTGCTCTCAAAAGCACTTTATTGTCTGCCTGTACCTATGGGGGCTGGAGACTTTTTTTAAACTTATTTTTGGAGACAATGTCTCACCAAACCATCTCAGCCAGAGGAAATAAACAGCTGCGGCGAGGCTATCGTTTACCTTGGTTCTGGCTCCAAGGACGGCGAGAGCCAGTTTTCCAGCCTGGTTATGTTGTTTGGCCCCATGATGTAGGGAGCAATATTTGTGGATGGGAGCAAAATTTAAAATGTGCCCTTGCTGGGAAGTTTGTGGGAACCGGCTCAGAGTTGCTGCTGGTGTTTTGAGCCCTTGGTGCAGGAGGCACGTCCCTGTGAAGTCAAGCTGGCTTCGCTGGATATTGCAGAAGAGCAGTTGTTCCTCCTGCTGTCACCTTCTGCTGCTCAGCTGATGGAGAAACGGGAAGGTTTGAAGAGCAGGGGAGGGTTGTGCTGCTCTGAAGAGCCAGGCAGTGTGCTCCTGAGGTGGGCTGAGGGGCTGGGTTGGTCCTCTTTCACCTCCAGAAAAGTTTGTACTTGTCCATTGATTTGGCTTCAACAAAGTAAAGAAGATAAAGTTAAGATCCATTTAGATTTCATCGGGGCTGCTTTTACAAACCCCAAGGTTTGTTAGCTCAGGATCTCTTGTTCAATCCTCTCTCCCAGAAGAGAGATGCTCTCAGGTTCCCCTATACCCAGCTAGCAGTCAACTCCTTTTTTTCAGCCCATCTTGGGCTCAGCTGGTTCTGGTGTAGGTATAACACAGCAGACGTTTTCCCAGTGACCCGCACGTGCTGGAGTGAGTCACCGGTGCCCTGCACTTGCTGTAGGATTTTAGCTGCTTGCACCTTGCTAACACCCGTGTGAGTCTGCTGAGGAAACGGCCCCGGTGAATGAGTAATGCGGCTCTGCAGCTGGTAGGGTGCGATTAGTTTGTCAGATTAGTAATAAACCAAAGGTCTAATCTTGGGTTATATTGGTCTTCTGGACTCAGACCTGCCCAAAGCAGAGCTGTGTGCGGATGGCTGGATGTCGGGGCAAACCCTGGGCACCCAGCCTCGGTGCGTCAGCAGATCTCACACCGCTCCGCTGCTTTTAAGTAGTTTAGTGTTTGTGGCGAAGGACTCCAGGTGAGGACTAACCTGCCCCACTTCATAATTAATGCTGGTATTTAGTTTATTTCGTTTAATCTGTGTAACTCACATGCAATTAAAAACAACTCTTTCCCTTCAGCAAAGTAGGAATCTCTGGAATAAACCAGCCAGGTGGGAACTATTTGGAAAATGCAGCAAAACCCCAAAGTCGGTGTAATGGGAGGGATTTTCAGGCAGGGCTATTTTTACGCTGACAGCACCGTCATTGCTGTATAAAAGTCTGTTGTAAAGAGCTTGCTGCAGGTGTGGATGTAAAGAGGGAAAGGTGTGAAGGCTTCAAGCAAGAGCATTTGTATTTGCAGCCAGGACAGGCTGAGCGGGTTGTGTCAGGCAAAGCAGTCTCGGGAGCGGCTGGAAATTCCAGTGGATAAAGTTAATAGGAGTTCCAATGGATGTGGAAATGGAAATAAAATAGCACCCTATAACATTGCAGCTGCTTTCCCCGGCGTGGCCCCTGCCTCGCTGTAAGTAACTGCCTTTGTAAAGCTGAGTGTTGCTCTTATCTTAAAAATAACGTGTTTTTTTTTTCTGAGCATAGCAGTCGTGTCGGATTGGGTTGGGTTCCTGACAACTGCAGAGGTCTCAGAGCTGTCCTGTGTCAATTAGCAGCTTCTTGCTAATACTGCCTAAAAAGGGGGGGGGAAGAAGTGAAAATAAATACATCTGATTTTTAATTGCCTCGGTACAGCAGAGCCTTGGGTGTTGGAATATTTTAACACCTGCCCAGCTCAACAGTTGCTTATTGTTACTGGGTTTTACAGCAGAGCCCGAAATGTCGGTGTGCAGCTGCGGGCAGGGTTTGCACGAGGGGCTGGGACAAGCCAGCAGGAAACTTGAGAGGTGCCAGGAGATATTTCTGGGCTTGCTGAGAGAAGCTGAGGATCATTCAGTGTGAAAGCATTTGCAGGTGAAGCGAGCTGGGCTTCAATGCCAAATTTCAGAGCTGTTCTGCACTGAAAAGTTAGCTGCGTGAGCTGGGCGTTTGCTCTCTCGTAGGTTGGAGATTGGAGCGGCAAAGGCAGTGCTGGAGCCTCCCCGCTCTCCCGTCCCCTTTTTGCTGGGGAGGAGGAAGAGGACGAGCCAGATTCTGTTTCTGTGTGTCAGCAGCAAAGCTGCTGCCCAAATCCCAGTGCCGGCCACCTGTGCCAAACCCACAGCAGCAGAGTTTGGCCTGCACATGCTTTGTGCCTGCTGTTGATGTTTTTTAAAAAAAAAAAAAAAAGGGGGGGGGGGGGGAAGAGGGGGAAAAAAAAAAAAGAAGAGAAAAACCCCCCAACCTTTATCTTGCTTCCCTGGAGTGGGATTGAGTGTGCCACGCTGCTGCAGGGGAGGGCAGAGGGCTTTGCTTGAGGTGGTGCCCTGCTGAGAAGGTGGCTTTCGCTGGGGTTCCTCCTCTCTCTGGATGCGGTCCAGAGCCGTTAGAGCCGCTGGAAAGACTCCTGCTGGCTTCAGCGGGCTCTGGGTCCGTCCCTTTCTGTCATCCTTGCTGAGATATTTAATTAGCTAGGTAAAAATTAACGTCAGCGGTTGCAGTTTGTGGGTGGGGGCCAAATGATGCACAAGACCCCCTGTCTTTTATGCTTGCTCTTGACAAAACGCATCCCCTCCCTTCCTCCCCTTCGAGCAGCTTCAAAGGCTGCTTAGTTTGTCCGTGTTTGGTAACCGGGGAGGATACTTCACCACGCAGCTCAGGAGAACTTGAACAGTCTTGTTTAAGGGGAAAAAAAAAAGCCATGTTTTTTTCCAAGCTTTGAATCTCCTGTGCTTCATTTTATTTTTATTTTTTTAAGAGACACTTCTGCCTGAAGTGTTAAAAACACACCCTTGGAGCTGCTGCAGCAAAGCTGATCCTTGGGCATAGTAAAAGGTTTAATGTATTTGTGTAGTATCCCTTTACAATTCCCACAAGAGAATCCTGCTAGGAAAAATAGAGCTACAAAAAAATTTTTACATTTGTTTAAAAATAGCAAAACCAAACCCAATTTCCAGGTATTACCAACTGCATCATATTTAACAGGTGAAAGATATTTGAGCCCAACGTGACTCGTCGGTGCAGTTGCTATCACTGGATAATGTGCCTTTACAGCTTGCCAGGTCTGTGTCAGAGACGTGCAACTACATGTGGCTGGTTTCTTTCCTCCCCCATCCTGGAAAAATAAATCCCTACTGTCTAGCCACAGAGGAGTATGCATTTTTTTCCCCAGCATATAATCTTTGGTATTCCTATAGAAGATGCTAAATATAAACAGTGGTGCAGGTACCTTTTGACTAAATAAGCCAAACGTGGCAGAAAGGAGCTCTGCCTGGTCTCAGGGGCCACAGGGCGATTTATAGGCCAGATTTGAGGATTTTTCCGAGCTTTGGCTTTTTCTGGCCAGCCCGACCCGTGTGGCATGACAGGGAAGGCTCAAACCTGCAGCCTCATTCATTTTGCCCTGGTGTAGGGACAGCCACGCACTGCGTGTGGTGGGACAGGAGATGGCAGCGGGGCTTTCCAGGTGACACGTCAGCGGTGCTGAGGAGGGGGACAGCAAGGTGGCCTGTTGAGCTTTTAGGGTAGCTGCTCCCCCCGGGTGATGCCTGGTTCTGCCCGCATGCAGCGAGCACTCCAGGAGATGGACCGTGCCCAGCAACAGAGCTATGGAGCTGTGCCTCCTGGGTCTGCAAAGACCTGAGATGTTTGAGTCCAGGGCCACCTGGCCTCCCTTTGTGCATCCTTCTGGGAAACGGGCAGAAGTTGAGCCCTCTGTCCTTCTCGAGTGGCTTGCAGTCATAGAGCAGGGGAGAGCAGAAGTGGTTTGTTTTCTAAATGCTCCTTTCTCTTTGTGTCCAGATCTCAGGAGTTGCACCTGAGAACCGAGGCGCATTCCTATCTCTCTGACCTGACCAAGCCGTCGGACTTGGAGTTCATTGAAACCAAGAGACCACGCCTGGATCTGCTGCAGGACCCCCTGATGCGGCACTCACCTCTCCTGAACCAGAGCCAGCAGGGAGGGACAGAGGATCCCTCAAAGGTAAGGGGACAACAGCCTGGGATGCTAGCTGGTGTGGGGTCTGCGTTTTGGGATCGTCTTGGCTTGTGTAGAGCTACTTTTGAGGCTCTGAGTTGCTACTGAAATCAGTGTAGATGGCCTGGTTGTGTTCAATGATATTCGCAGAGATGGGGTGACCTCTTTGGAGAAACAGAAGCGTATCAGCTTTCCCCATCACTGTTCCAGTCATGGGCTTGCATTCACTGGGCTATTAGATGCACCAGAACTATTTGGAAACTCCTGTAGGCTGAATTAGGGATGGTCACGTCTGGCTTTTCTGGGTACTGTGCTCTGATTTGATTTTTACTTGACCTTTCTCATTTATCACATCTCTATTTAATATTGGTGTATGAAGGGTTTGAATCGGTTGCTGGTGGTTGTTTAATATAATCTTCCGCAGGAAAGGCTCCCTTGTCCTAGTCTCATTTAACAAAGCAAATTGTTTACTTGCAATTGTCCCCTCTGCACATGTAATAAATGTTGCAAAGAGAAATCCCTTGCTTCTGTGCCTATTTGGATGTACTTTCATGCTCTGTTGGGGTAAATTGTATTTGATTTTTACCTCAAGCTTGGACATATTCCTGGTTGGCAAGAAAGTCTCGCTGGGTAAACAGGCTGGGAGCAGCTGGCTGGCACTGCCAACGCGAGCGCCAGCGCTGTGAGCACCCAGGGTTAATGCAGCTGCAGGCTGGGCTGCGGGGATGTCTGAGCCCTCAGTGAAATGCCAAGGAAGTCAGCATCCTTACCTGGGACACGGGATGGCTTGCTGTGTCGCTGTGGGAGCTGACGGAAATACCGCCTGGGCAAGGAAGCTCTAGCTTGGGAGAGCCGGGATATTCAGACTCCTCTTGTCTGTACAGTACTGATGGGCCTTATGTGAGATGCCCCTGACCTGTCTCAAGTGAGAAGGACATTTAACTTTGAGGTAGTTGAGATGCCAAGGAAGGCCTGGCTGGGGGACTGCTGATGAGGAATGGTGAGCTGATGCTGGAAGGGACAGAGCAGGTATTTTTTAACAGCTATGTTTGAACTTGGAGACCACGAGAAATGCACCAGACACATCAGGTTGCTCTCCTTTAGCTCTTGACAGTGTGTTGCCTTGGGAAAGGTGCCTCTGAGATGCTGTGGCTCTTTTGTGTCCCATCTTTGCTGTTCCCTCCACAAAGTATCTTAATGAGGCAATGCTGTCACCAGCCACGAGCCTGCTCTCTGTGCCACTGGGATGTGTTGTGGTGGCTCTGAACCATAGAGTATACTGGTGGGATGCTGGGTTGGGTGGCTGATGGGGAAAATAAACTGTTGGCTATGGGAAAAAAAAAAAAAAATCCCTATCCAAAGACGTGAGGAAAGCAGGATGGCTTTTCTGTCTGCACATTATTTCCATCAGCAGTTCTGTTCTGCTTCTCACCGGAAAACCACGTATTGTCTCAGCTATTTGTTTCTAATAGGCAAAGCTGCTCTTGAAGCATTAGTTGGCGAGTTCAGGGGCTGCATTTGCTTCTTGGTCTGTGACACGTTTCCAAGAATTACATGCATTTTATGGGGCTTAAAACATTTGTTAATGAGAGAGAGAGAGAGAGAGAGAAAGCTATGAGATACAACTCAGCAAGACAAGATTATGCTTTTAGTGGAGCCATTTGTAACTTGAGGGTCTGGAAGGAAGAAAAAAAATGTGGTGTTCCTCTCCTGGTGAGAGCTTAAGTGGAGCTGGGATTAGTTGCTCAAAACTAGCAGGGGCTGTTTCCAGAATGGATTTGATGGAGCTCACTGCAAGACTGGGATGATCTCAGTGCTGTTAAGTGGTTGGGAGCAGAAGGCAAGTCTGGAGTGTAGGACCACTGCTCTGAAGGTATATCTGCCTTTGCAGCTTGGGAAATTGGATTAATAGCAGTCTTTTGGCTTTATTCTTGAACAGTTGTTGTCAGACTAGTCTATAAACTGCTTGTGGGCATTAAGGTCATGATAAAGCTCCTGCAGCTGATCTGTGCACTGCCCTGAGCCTCAGCGTGTCAGAGGAGCTGTTCTGGGTGTGCTGGTCCGAAGGATTTGCAAAGAGCTGAGACTGGTCTTTGGCCACAAGCTCTGGACACTTGCGTATCTGGGCTATTTATGCATCTAAAACTACCTCTTGTATCCACGCTAAGCCAGCAACAGTTGAATTTGGCACTGGGCTCAGATGGTGGAAATCACCATCCAGAACAGCTGATAAAGACCTTCCCGAAAGGCTCTTTGCTGAGCTCCGTGACTGCTGTTAGCTCCTCTGCCTGGCTGATGTGGCCTCCTAAAACAATGCGTCATGATGCAGCCCGTCCTGGTGGCTAATGCCCACTCTGCTCTACCCCTGTGGACACTAGCCCGTGCTTCAATTCTAGCAGCACCGTGGTTTTCCTGCTTGCTCCTCATGTCCTCTGTTCTCAGGGGTTATTCTGCAAGCTTCCTCCCTTCCTGCAAGCGCTCCGCAAGGTGCGTGCAGAGCCAGAGGTCTCCGTGCATTTACGAGCTGCGTGTGCCCTGGAGCAGTGGTACAGGTGCGGTGGCAGGACGCGTGTCCTGGAGCGGTGGCACATGCGTAGCAGCAGGACGTGTGTCCCAGTGACCAGAGCTGGAGAGAGAAATTTGCTGTTCCATCTGTGCTGCTGACTCAGAACCTGACGAAGTCATTCGATGCTTTATCTAGGGCAGCTTTGCAAGCCGGGTGAGCTCTTTGGGTGAGATGCACCACGTGAGCCCCGTATTACTAAACACGCTGGTGGTTGTTTAGACAGAGTATCCTAGGAGTTGGTCGCTTACCCCTTACCCCATTCCATGTTGTTGCAGTCACTGCGTGGGGAGGAGCACAATTTATGCATCCAAGTAACAGTGCTAGGACTGCTTTTCATGGTGATTTTGCAGATTGAGCTAATTTTCGCACAGTAAAGAGCTTCACAAAACTCTCAAAAGGAAGGGTAGGGGTTTGCTTATACAGTCCGGGTGCCGGCCTGACGGTCCCAAGGGACGTAACCATAATGCGGCAGCAATGGATGTCCCTTTCAGGCAGTGGGTACCTGTTGGTCTCTGGTTTCAGAGCAGCAGTGGAGCTGAGATGCAGAATCAGGTCTGGGGTGGTGTAAGTTCAGCACGTCCCTGAAAACTACTGGTTATATTGGGTTTACCAACCTTCAGCCTGGGGGAGAGAAGTTAACATCATTCCTGCATGTTTCCAAGGCCTTTGTTTTGGGCTGTAATCTGTGCTCTGAACACAGTTGAAGTAATTGATGTGGCAAATGCTGGTGATGGGTTCCAGATTTTTTCCTGTTACCACCACCAGAAGAGAAGTGGATCTCCTAGGTCTTATTCCTCATCTGCCTCTCCCAAATGTGGTCTGAGCTGGGCCCCTTTACCCCATCCAGGATCACTGCAGCCTTGCTCCAGGCGAGGCTTGGTTTGTAAGGAGAAGGTAATGTCTTCTGTTAGATCAGCACATTAGAGCTGGAGAAAACAGACGCACTTTTGGGCAGCGTGCCTTTCAAAAGCAGCAGCTTTATGGCTAAATCTCAGTTGGTCTAGTAAAAGATATTACCTTTCCGTACAAACCTCGCATTGCTTATAT